>NW_027270918.1:8846720-9570081 GCF_040938485.1 Diadema antillarum | reverse complement strand
ACACACACACAGACACATTTATTTTTCATGATGTTCTTATCTGAATTTCAATCACTATCAGGTTCTTTTTCACAATAATACTAGTTCGAACCAGAATAACAAGATATTCTTCTTACTTGTGCTGCTGAATCATATTCTTTTTTTTCAAACATACAATATATATATATATATATATATATATATATATATATATATACATATATATATATATATATATATATATATATATATATATTTACAAATCAAACCATGTGTTCCAAAGTATTATACAACTCTGCATAAATCTCAGATAAAAAGCTTTCTTGATCGACCTGATCAAACTAATCAATATCTGCTTCTATAATCAACAGTAACACTTGTGCTGCTGAATCACATTTTGTAACATAAAATACAACCTTTTTTCAAAAATACCATGTATACAAACGTAATAAAAAGTTCTGCATACATCTCAGGAAAAGCTACACTGATCACACACACACACACACACACATACACACACACACACACACACACACACACACACCCTCACACACACACACACACACACACACACACACACACAGGCACCCCAAACACACACACATGCACATGATACATGCCCAAACATTCACAAAGATGCACACACATGGACCTCTAATTAGCTTTAGATTAACGCGATAGTTCAGACCCACACATTAAACGACAACTTTCAATAATAAATCGAGAGACAATACGGAAAACGTTTGAGTGTTTGTATTATAACATGTACCACCAAATCAAAAGTCATGCAGTTGAAGCCTTGAGAGTTTATGTGTTACTATTTCTGATTTTCACTCAATCCGGACAGTGCCGGATGTAGTCTGTTGTGAATTTTCCTTCAAGCTTTTGGCTATATTACCGCTATACCCGGTAGAGCTGGCTAAATGCTAGAAAACTAAGAACCAAACACGCCGTGCATGCCTTTATGATCTGCGTGACTAGTAACCAGTAACCAGTAACCAGTAACCAGTAACCAGTACAAAGTCGCTGTATCAGGATGAGTGAATTTAATTACTAATCTATTTATTCATTTATTCATTGCAACAGGGGAGCACCATCCTCATTTCCTTTCAACCTGAAAAGAAAGAGACCAGTTTAATCTCTCGCTTGCATAAATACATATGTTCTTTCGCACTATTGTCAGGTTCTTTTTGCAAAGGTGTTTCTTATCAGTTTGCCAATCTTCGTATTAGGCTTATAGTATAAGTGGCGAACGTAAACCCGACTTAAGGGTAAAAATACCATCGAGAGAGAGAGAGAGAGAGAGAGAGAGAACATTCTGTTTATCTCTGTCAGTTTTCAATTTGTTACGTATATTTGCTTCTTTCTCCCTTTTCCTGATTTACAAGATGCATGCAATTGCCAACCTCACCGTTTCTCTCTTAAAGTTCAACGACCGAATACCAACAACAGACATAGTGTTTATACAACTTCTAAACTGCGGCGAGGGTGAAAAAAAAAATGTTCTCCGAAGAAGAACCAAGTGGTGTATATGCATGCCATGTTGTGAAACATCAAGCAATCCTGATTTTCAACCTCATCCCCGCAATTTGGTTTTTACAGGATCCTGTAATTCAGGAGCATACAAATTAACAAATTGTCTGTTTTGACGTTATTTTTGTTTTGCTCTCTAGTTTACCTGAGACAAAGGCTCAAACTGAGCTGTTTAGGTCATTCATCGTCCGTCCGTCGTGCGTAAACTTTTCTCATTTATTCAGCTGCCTACAGCTCTTGAAAACCTCACGACGAATTTTCACCAAACTTGAAAGTTACAAACAGCATCGATCGATCCCTATGGTAATAGGATCAAATGGGCACCATAACCCCCCTTTTTTTTCCTGAGGACGGGGGGGGGGGGGGTGGATGACCAAGTTGAGGCCCAATTTTCACATTTTCATCTTCATCTTGAAAATGCGTAGTCAAATTTTCACCACACTTGGCAGGAATTTTTCCTTAGAACAAAACTCGTCTTCTGTAAAACAGGAAATTATTCTGAGTTATTGTACCACATTGTAGGTTGGAAAAAAAAAAGTACTTTCAAGTTTGTTAACCCTATTAAGCCCAAGCTATTTTAACCCCTCGCAGGCCCAAGGGGTGGGGGGCACATTGTGCCCCCCCCCCCATATAACTTTTTTATTATTTGATGTATCATCGTCATATTTGGCACGTGGGTAGAGTAAATCATACTCTACATGACTGGACATTTGAATTTTCACAAGGTCACCCATGGAGGGCGCTATTTACCAAAATATAAAGAAATACATAGGAAATATGCTAAAAACATGATTTTTCTTTATAATTTCTTCATCCCAATTATATATGTCTTGTTATAGACCAATCATTTTCATATTTGCCACAAATGATAAGCAAGTGGGACTTTATTACTTGTTATGGTTGAAATTCCTCAAGGTCACCATATGGGGGCGCTATTCATATCAACATAGTGATACATTATGAAACCTGAGATGAAATGTTTGGGATGGAAACATGTACAGGTATGACATTTCATATTTGCATAATACAGGAATTTTGAGATTGCAAATTGATAATATGATAAACTAATGATATTAGAGGCATAACTTGGGTGAAGGAATCAAATTAACTCAAAATATAAGCACAATCTATAGAAAATATTCTTGCTTTCAATTATCTCTATTATATCTATTGTTTCATGCCTTTGTCGCATAAAAACAAAGGAAATAATAAAAAAACTTTCCAGGACCATAATTACTTCAAATTTTGCTCCTTAAACAAATTTCAGCCAAGAAACACCCATTTCATACACTGTAATGTTGTTCAATGAAATGGGAACAGAAAAAAAGATGCAAAATCTGACTGACATGGTTGTCAGTTTATGGTTGCCATGGCAACCAGCAACATCAAATATAGCTGAATTATATATCAAAATGTTCGCAATAAGATTTTAGGAAAAGTCACCAAATTTGGTTGAAATCGAATTAAGGGCGAAGGAGTGGCAAACGAAAATCTGGTAGGGGGGGGGGCAAAATGTGCCCCCCCCTTTGGCTTTATAGGGTTAATGACAGACCAATTTATTACTCACGTTTTTCACTACAGGCACTCAATATTGCTTACTGTCTTGGAGGAGTCTGCGCCTCTGAATGTTTTAAACAGATATGGCTCCACATAAATGCTGTGAATTATTATCATCACCGTCGTCATTATAATCATCATGATCACCATCATCATCAACATCACCATCATCATCATCGTCATCATCGTCACCATCATCACCATCATCATCGTCACCACCATCACCATCATCACCATCATCATCATCATCATCATCATCAACATCATCATCATCATCACCATCATCACCATCATCACCATCATCGTCATCATCGTCACCATCATCATCATTAGCACCACCATCATCATCATCATCATCATCATCATCAACATCATCATCATCATCACCATCATCACCATCATCACCATCATCGTCATCATCGTCACCATCATCATCATTAGCACCACCATCATCATCATCATCATCATCATCATCATCATCATCATTCAGGGGAGTTCGCTTGAGGCCGGAACCAGATTAGGGGACAGTTTCACAACTTTGGTCTTTCCTTTTTTTCCTCTCTCTTTTATTTACTGAGTATTCATTTGTTGTTGTTGTTGTTGTTGTTGAAAACGCATGGTCATTTTTTTTCTACAAATTTGGCAGGTATCATTGCCAGTGCAATAGAACATACAAATACAATGTTCCCCAATTTTGCTTTGTTTTTCTTGGGTAATAGCGATGAAGAATGACTTTGTGTGGAAGATGAACTTACCCAGGTAAGATACCCAGGTGAGCGCGAGACCCCTGGGTCTCTTGTTTCGTCGACGTTGTGATTCGGCCATGCACGCAGTCATCTTTTACGATCGAATAAAACCTGCTTCGATGCTTTTGTTCAGTCATTGTGTGTATGTGTGTGTGTGTGTGCGTGTGTGTGTGTGTGTGTGTGTGTGTGTGTGCGTGTGTGTGTGTGCGTGTGTGTGTGTGTGTGTGTGTGTGTGTACGTGTGTGCGTGCGTGTGTGTGTGTGTGTGTGTGTGTGTGTGTGTGTATGTGTTTGTGTGCGCGTGCTTTGTCTTGAGAATTTCATGAAGACTTATACACCCATTCAGTTTTGATAATGAAGGAAGATATAATAATGCAAATGAAAATAAACAAATACACGAACGTCATTGGACGTGCTCTACCCTTCATAGCCGCTGCCATAGTGGACGTGGCCATTAGATTGACATTACTTTATAAAAATCTAAAGAATGTAAATGGAGTTTTCAAATAGATTGCAGCCGTTGGAGGTAACTTTAATTATGGCGAAGCGAAATTGCAATTCTTAATTCTGAAAAAAAAAAATAATCTATTGGTATACGCAATGGCGACCGTGATTTCATAAGTTGTTGCATCTAAGAGAGGCCGGGGAGAAAACAAAAAATGAGACGGAGATGAGAGAGAGAGCTAAATTACAGAAATTAATATGGTATAATAGTAACTTCGATGAGACTTGTGTCCCGAAAAACGAAAAACGAAAAGTTTCTTTCGCTCTTCGAAAATATTCAAATACTGGGCCATTCAGAGCTTCTTCGAGAAATGTGGTGCATCTAAAATGTTTCAACGCTGAAAAAAAGAATTATAACTATAGTATTCTGCTAAAGAACAAAGACGCGAGTCCTTATAATAGTGGGGTGGCTTAGTGAAATTATCGTGACACGGCGGACAAAAGCATGATTTTTTCACCAAAGGTACTTCATGATGTACCTTCTCAAAAAATAGGGTGCTCCAAGAAAATTGATGCTGGGAAGGAGGTTAGAGGTCAAAGGTCAATGACCTTTATTTGTGAAATAGGTTTTTTGGCTATTTCTCAGGTCAGGAATATCCAATCTGGATAAAACTTGGCAGGAAGAATATTGAGAACAAGTAAAATATTTTGATTGAATTTGGGGTGAAATTTCCAAAGGTCAAAGGTCAAAGGTCAATGAACTTTTTCTAAAAATCATGTTTTTGTTTATTTCTCCAGGTAGGAAGATTCAATTTTCACAAAATTTGATATGAACGTTGTATAGAAGGTACCAAGAGTATAAACCAGGGGTCAAATATAATTGTTGATTTGTGCGTTGCCATGGCAACCCAAAACTAGGGTTTTTAATTGAAGTTAGTTACAGGAGGCTATTTTCCAGTTTGGAAGAGATTCCATTTGAATAGGTACAACTGATCAACGGGATGTATAGAGGTTTGAAATACTTTTCATTAGTGTTAAGTGGTATGTTGCCATGGCAACTACATATATAGATTTTGGTTAAACTTAAAGGAGACTTCAGAACTTATGAATTTGAAGAGATTTCCATCAGGGTTGGTATTATTGATCAACAAAAAAGTCGCCAGACAAAGATTTGTCACCTTTATAGCATGTGGGTTGAGTGAATGCAGCAACAATAGTAGAACACATCAGTGAGAGTTTGAGGAAAATTGGACAATCCGTTCTAAAGTTATGAATTTTTGAAGTTTCTGCTCATGCAGTCGAGGCTGGATGAGAAGACTACTATACCTTGTAATATCACATGTGTACAACGATATAAAGAATGAATAAAGAAAATTCAACATAAATTATTTTCGCTTACAAAAGGATACTCGACTTCTCTTTCAGAAGGCAGGGGGAATAATATTACCCTTGACATACGTCACTAGCAAGTCAAAGAAACTATGTGAACTTTATTCAAAAAGTATGGTTTTGTGAAATTCTCATTTCATTTTCCTTAGAATGTGCGCATGTGACATCATACACTGTGGTAGTCTTTTCATCCAGCCGCGACTGTGCAGATACCTTAAAAAATCATAACTTTTGAACGGATTGTACGATTTTTTCCAAGCTTTCTGTGATGTGTCCTACTAATATTGTTGTATTCACTGAATCCACGTGCGCATGAAGGTGGACTTGTCCTTTAAGGACAGATTCTGAAAGAGCAGACTGTAAGCTTTAAAATGATGTATCACACAATTCAAAGGGATTCCCCTAACCTATCTAAATAATAATACCGGTACTGGAAAGAAAGCACACACTCTGGATAAGTATGAACTGAGAAAAGAGGCTGCATTGTCTATTTTAGCGTTTAATCTTTACCAAGCTGTCTCATGTCATTATGTTCATCTTTTCTTCCCCCCTCCAATTTTCATTTGAGTTTGTCATTATTAATTTTTGATGATAAGAACGATGCCACAAGGCATTGTTTCTTAAAAATGCTTCAACTGCTCCTTCAGGTCCAAAATCTACATCAATATATATTATTTTCCTGATCTCCTCAACATTTTCCAAAAATAAAGCATACACCTTTTATGCATTGAGTCCTCCTTTTTGTGGATAATTAAAGGCAAAAACCCAAAATTAGTGCTTGAAAATTATTCTTAAGTGTGAGTTACGGATAGAAAGAACCTCTGTAAAAAAAAAAATGAATCTGTATAATCAATGTTAAGTATTGTTAATAACACAAAATGTGAACAATATTTCTATGATAACATGTTTCCAGACTAAACCGTCCGCATTTATGCTTTAATGAGAAAAATACTGATATCTCTTTATATGTTTGCTTTGATTGCAAAAACTGTATATGGTAGGATGTCTTGTGATACAACAGGGGGGCATTTCATGAAGCAGTTTGGTCAGATATTTTTCTGACAAACTGTTACAAACTACAGAAATCCTTGCATCTGATTGGCAGAGAGCAAATTTGTCCGACAACTTGTCGGACAAAATGCTTCATGAAATGCCCCCAGACCTACACATATTATGCATAAAATGTGATATCCTGAACATTTTTTTCAAGTCACTCTCCCAAAAGTGTATATATAGGACCTTTAAGTTTTTCTTGTGTTTGTTCCTGGCAGATTACTAGTACACA
Organism: Diadema antillarum; assembly: GCF_040938485.1. NCBI lineage: Eukaryota > Metazoa > Echinodermata > Echinoidea > Diadematoida > Diadematidae > Diadema > Diadema antillarum. The sequence continues at coordinate 9,563,149 of NW_027270918.1, read as the reverse complement.
AATGCTCCAATCCATGATGACCTAACGGAAATTAAGGAAATTAAAATGAATATACTGAAAACCAAAACTACAGATACTAATAACTTACTTCATTCTTCTCTCCCCACCCCACCCCTTCTTTTTGGTTTCTTGATATACTAGTAGATCTACCTGACTTTGATAATTGTCATTATGTAACATCATCTTCAATTGACAAGGCGATAAAACTTAACAATCATTTCATTATGCTGCTGGACTAATGGGGTTAGTTGAACTATATTGTTTTTAATGTGCTATACTTTTTCCTCCTATCAATCACATGTATTTTTGGGTGGAATGTATTTTGACATAAAGCATCATAGAATCAACCGCCTTTGGGGTCGGGAATTTTGTCATATCATATTGTGATTTAGATTCTGCTCTATGCCGATTTTGTTTTATTTCTATCAACTTTTTAAACTTCCCCATAGACTTTGTTCACCAGCCAACTACATCCCACCCTCTTTGGATAATGTGAACCAATCAAACATTGCTTTTACTTTTTAATAACATGTCTATACATAGCTATCAGACCAAAAATATTCAAACCGCTTTAAGTCTTTATGAGTGAAATTACAAATATCAATATATCTTTAAAAATATTCAAATTGTCTAAATTCAACTTTATCTATGAAAGCAGACTTTTAACTTTTTTAAACATTTGAATAACCCCCATAAGAAATAAGAAACATATAAAGAGGGGAGGTGCGGACTATAAAAATTGCTTACGGGAACCAGGTAATCCCTGCGCTAAACCTATGGAATTCACACAATCTTGGAGGAAACGGGTTAAATTTGTTAGGAAATATGTAGGGCAATACCCAAAACCTTAAGTTCTCAATGGAATATGCAGCTCTTCTACTGGTAAACTAGTAGTTCTGGGAGAAAAAAATGAACTGTGACATAGTCCTACACCTGGCTCAGTCATTGCCCAAGATTTAAAGTATCTGAGCCAGAGTCACATGTCACTCTTTGCCATTTCTCTACAGGAGGTAGACAGTACTAAAAAAATCCTTTACAAGAAATTATATGAAATTATTCAATGAAAAGGTGCTTAAGAAAACTGGACTATTCCAACACACCTCCCTCAGGTCTGCAACACAGACTAACCACCTGTTACCATAGGAAAACCAGTAAAAATGGTGTATTACTGTAAACATGCACATAATATGTCGTATTATGGGTCTGAATTTTAAGACTAGCAACCATGTACATTGCATTGCATTGTACAGAAACCTGGCGAATGCCCTGTGTATAGTCTTTGAATTCAGACATTATTGTTATGTACAAATTAAGGGCATTTTCTCATTTTTTCTGTTAGCGGATTTCTTGGAGCACCCCCTAATTTTGATCCTCATATATATACCAATGTCTGAGGAAAAAATGACACTTTTGTCCGGCGTGTCACGATTATCAGTATATTTGTCACTAAGCCACCCCACTATAAAGCGCTTATGAAATATATGCAATCGATGCAATGAAGACAGTAGATATCGCACGATACCGGATGGTGGTAGAAGCTTTCGACCTCAGGTCTTCATCAGCTTTATAGTCTTTTTATACAAAATGGAATAGAGGTTTTAAGCATAACAAACTATATAGAGTATAACATAATACACTTAGTGCAGTTTCCGCATGAGTTAACGACTTCAGAACATACTTGACAACATATTTAGCAATTACAAAACATTCCACAATATTATACTGCTGTGAGTATACATGTATACGCACATATAATTATTATGATATGACATAATCTATGCTCGACTTTTTTATTATTAGTCACTTATTTCGCAGTGTTTATTGATTTTTTTTATCACACAATGTTCTTCGACAATGGGCAGGAATGTCCATTTATTGATGAATGACAATTTGCATCTTCGGAAATCTCCGAGGAATTTGCTCGGGAGAATCTCTACAAAAGGCCGGAAGTGCATGACCGTTGGCAGCTTCCTGCGGGAGAAACAAACTGGAACACACACACAGACACACATAATATGTATACAGTATACTCTATGTGTATGTATATCATGTAATATAATGAAATATATTATATACGTGTGTGTGTGTGTGTGTGTGTGTGTGGGTGTGTGTGTGTGTGTGAATGTGTAGGTATACACATATGCAGTTTGTTTGGGATTTTTTTTTAATTTTGTTTGGTCATCACCGAGAGACACGTGTTACATAATCATTGCCAATTCAATGAAGCCAATCAAACTTTGTCGGTATCTCATTAACTTTTCATTTCACCGTTATCATATTCAAGGATTTGCTATCATCTACGTATCTCGTGCCATTGGTCATTGTCATGACTGAACTGGGCTGTCGCGTTTGTTCCTATCCAGAAAACGAAAATGTCTTGATCATGGTGTACGATAAAATCGAGAGGTTAATAATATCACTTTGAAGACCACAAACGTTTCAATTAGTGTTAGCGTTTGATGTCGTTTTCTTCCCCCCCCCCCTTGTTATGAGAAATGAGGTACAGAAAGACCACACCCAATTCTATGCACAGAATAAAGTTTTTGTGTAATTTGGTGTCGTATATTATGTAATATAACTATACAAGTGTGTGTGTGTGTGTGTTTTGTGTAATTTTATGAACTTAATACACAATATGAATAGATATACATGTACCTAAGTATGTAATGTATATATGCACAAATCGATATGATTATATTACACAGCTGCACATAGCAACGTAAAAGCTCGGAAAATAAGTCATTATTTCCCTGTAACGATACGATGGTAATTAAATGTCAACCCTGTCATCAAGAATTAGCAATATGAAGGAGAAGGACAACGACAATTAGGGCGCTGATGGTTAGCACCGTTCATTAGTTTAACACACACATACACACACACACCCACGCACACACACATACACAAATATTGGCAAATAATGATCATTCATTCATTCATTTTTCCATTTCCATTAGAAACATATAAATATTTTACAGAAATTAAATACATACATTTCATCACGATGAATACATAATAAAGGATAGATTTAAAGAATTTTCTAAGTATACAGAAATGCTGGAAATGATATGATGACGCCCAAATGCGCAAGTATACCAGCGGATAATGTCAGAAAAAAACAAAACAAAAAACAAAAACAGAATCGCGCTGACTGCCTGACAACTAAAATGAAACAAGTGTCAAGTAACAGTTGTTTTGGACTGCGGTATGGGAATTCATCATGAATTGACCAAAGCCGCTATCATTTTCCCTTCACCAACCTATCGTTAGCCCAGCGTGATTGGCACAGAAATGAGGGACGAAGTTTCCAGCACTTGATTAGCATCAATGCATTCGCATTGGCCACTTTGATTCAAATTCACCTGTCGCATCGCGACGATGAAGACCAGTGTTTGTCCTTTATTTTCACTACACAATGTATACTTCAGTGTACTTCAACCTGTGAATACAAGATTGATGGAAAGCAGATGAACAAGTCACACTGAAGTACATGTGCGAAAAACGGAAAGGTTGCTGTACACCAATTACATGTATGTAAATACACACACACACACACATCTATACATATACATATATATATATATATATATATATATATATATATATATATATATATATACACACACATATATATATATATATATATATATATATATATATACACACACACATATATATATATATATATATATATATATATATATATATATATATACATATATGTAGATATGAGATATATACGCCTTTGTGTGTAGACTCCCTCCACAGGCAATAGTGCAAAAATAGTGTATTTCCGGGGTATCAAATGCCTGTCGTCGTTACCTTTTAAGGACCGGGGCTTTTATAGGTTTTTTTTTTTTTTTCGTTTTGTGTTTTTTTTAAGACATTCGGTTCAAGAAAAGGTGAGTGAATGAAAAAGAAAGATACAGGGTGAGGTCAATCATCACCTTTGCAGAATGCTGGAGTATCAAATTACAAACTACACAATACAATACACCCTTCAGTAGGGCTATACCTTTTAACGAGAAAGCACGAAGTGCGTTTTGAAAGGGAACTCCACTCTGCAAAGCTCAAATTGACTTTGACAATAAAGTGTTTTAAGCAAACGCAAAACATGACAGAAATTATTGTCGACTTGACCACCGATGACTTTTTTTTTTCTGAGTGGAGGATGGCAGTTGCTGATAGGTTAACCAGACATTTTATTTTATTATATTATACATTATTTTTATAATTTCGAAGTGCAATATATTGGAGATTCGTATAAGGTAATAACATTATCGTCCCACATTATTAGATTTGAATTGGTTCCATTTTATTTCATTTTGTGAGATCAAGGGCTCTATTAATACTGGTCGGTGATTGGTCGTGATGCTGTCACGTGACTGATTAAGCGAGGATCGAAATCATTTTGATGCGAGTAGTGACATTTCGTAAGGTTGAAATATAACATATTTGTGACTTAAAGTAATATGAGTCACAATTTTTTTATTCCACAAAATTTTGATTCTTTTTTTAATGAAAAGTGCACATATTCCCTTGACTTGATACTGTATGTCAAAATGTATCATTATTTCCTCTGCATTCCGAAAGAGGTTATGCCAAAAAAGTGAAAACATGTTGAATTCTCTTTGAATTTTTTATAGCATATTTGTAATGTATGATATAATGTATTATTATATGTAACATATATATACATATAAACAAAAATAAATATTTGATTGTACACAATGAGAGGGATAATGATGATATACGTGTATGTATAAGTAATAAAATATACATGTTCTATTACATGTATTAACATACATATACATTATAATATATACGTACATACACACAAACACACACATATATGTATATATATATATATATATATATATATATATATATATATATATATACAATGAGAGAGAGAGAGAGAGTTTGTACATGTATGTTTGTGTGTGAATAGTAATGAGAAATCAACAGCATGTGTGCTTGCATCTAGTGTTCTTGCCTCTACTTCGAATGAGCTGCACAAGCACACACGCCGATGGGGGAAAAACACGAAAACGTCCAATTAAACATTGGAAAAAAGGGGCATTTGATAGTCTTCACACCGCACAAATACACACACACACACACACACACACACACACACACTGAATTGTTTGAGATAAAAATAATGGTGCGGCGAATGGAAGATGTCTACATACATCTTTTTCATTTGACTACATACATACATACATACATACATACATACATAATACATACATACAATGAGAGAGAGTATGTATTGCACAGAGATAGTATTGCGCCTATATTGTTATATTGTTATATTGTTGTCTGTTGCCTGTCCCTTTCTTGGGATTATAGCGGGTTGGAGAATATTATAGATGTTACTCCTCTGCCATTCAGTCTGCCTTTAATGTATCGCATGAGATGTGAATGATAAACGAGAGTGGTTTAAAAGACAAGTATGTGTGCAAGTCAGCCATCGAAGATCTTGAGCTCTGAAAATATCTTTGTGTTGCGCGAAGCAAAAAGGCCATTTTATTCTCGTTATTTTGTCCGCCAAGGACGAGATGGCATCCAGCTCCTCAAAAAAAGAACAAACAAACAAACAAACAAACAAACAAAAACATAAGAAATTAAAACAAAAACGTATGCATATACATTCATAATTCATTTATAACTCTCTAAAAAATCGAGTGAAAATATTCACTCTTAACGGAGTGAATACAAAAAAGAGTGAATTTAGAGTGAAATTGGAGTGAATTTTGAGTGAAAATGTTCATTTTCACTCATTTTGGAGTGACCTCAGGGATCACTCGAAGATTTTGGAGTGATCCCTGAGGTCACTCTAAAAATTTGAGTGAAAATTAACATTTTCACTCAAAATTCATTCTAACTTCACTCTAAATTCGCTCTTTTTTGTATTCACTCCTTTAAGAGTGAATATTTTCACTCGATTTTTTTAGAGAGGTATGTTTACAGGTATCTTTAAGACCTTGCATCATGAAGCGTACGAAGAGTCGACTGAAAAGAACTCATTAAATTGGAGCAGACTTTGAAAAGGAGAAGGGCGTAAGATTAATCATGTTATTTGGAAGCTTTGGCTCAGTCAGTAGCACGTCTGCCTCAAGATCCAAGGGACCCGGGTTCGATTCCAGAGTCTAACTATGCAATGTTGTTTGTAATCATACCACCCAACTAGTGAGAGGAAAAACACTATGTGCCTGCATGGGATAGGGCATATTAAATGGAGATCTCGTGTGTGAGGGAGTCGCAACTCATGTACGTAAAAGATCCCGCTTTATTCATCATGATTCATTCATCTCAAAGAGCAGGGTGCTTAATCCGGTTAACAAATGGGCTATCCAGCCATTTCTTTTCAGATAGAAAAATTAAACAAACAAACAAACTAACTAACTAACTCACTAACTAACCAACTAACTAACCTATTGAATAAAAGGGACTTAAACACGGGACCCCGTGATTTATTTAATCCGTTACGTTATCAACGGAGAGCGGCACAGCAGCACCTGACTAATTTGTAGGATTTCTCGCCAATATTTTTGTCACCTATTCATCCAATTTCATCAATTTTTTCAATTCAATTTCGTCCGGAATGAAACTTTGCAGAAAATGAGAGCCAATAGGTAAAGAAGATTTTGCCGTACTCAGGTATGACGGAAGACGGAAAACGGATGACGGAAAACGGATGACAAATTACTTAAATATTGAATGACAATGTTGCAAAATTGATCGACAAGAGACGAAATTGAAACGACCATTAGCACATCCCACAGTGTCTTGGACGAAATTGAAAACCCATTTTCAAAAGTTGGATGAAATAATAGCTAAAATGTGCAGGAAATTCTATATCACTGTCGGAAGGACGAGCGACGATTCATTCACAGCAATACGAGAGAGTGTATTTGACTCATGGTGGCATGATATAATACATATCCCACCTTGCATAGAATTCATTTAGTGTTAAACCTTTTTTCTTGGTTCCTGTCACTGCAGACTTGCTCGTGTGATGAATACAATCGGCGGTCATATTTATCTTGAGGGACGAAATCTGACGGAATTTATGCAGCGGCAGACCCAGGGGGAGCGCACCGGGGGCCCGTCCCCTTTATTTTTTATTTTTTGTTGTTAAAACAAAAGAAATAACAAGAAAAATCGGGGTGGGGTGCGTGCGCAGCCTTTAATTTTGTAAAGGCGCCCCCTGGATCCGCCCCTGTGATGTATGACTCGGATTGTCGCACATGAATGCGTACATGAAATTAATTGATTGATACATTGATGACTGTGAAAGGCGGTTCAACCTTGCGAGAGAGTTACAGTAAATTCCAGTGATCATTTTCATTACCACTGCTACTATTACCGTGTTTCCATCGGGGTTGTGGGGTGATTGTGCAAAAGTATTTTGCCTGAACAAGAAAACGGGGAAGATACGCATTCCCCTCCCCATTTTCTTGACATCCCTTGCAGAAAATTATTTTCTAATGCATATAATACCTCCAATGTTGACGGGAGAAAAAAGCGTTACCTTGATGAAAAACATTATGTAATATAGGATGCACTCGAAATTTGCACTGGAAAACTAAGGAACGAGCTTTTTTGGAAGAAATAGTTATACGTGTATTTCACTGAGGCGCTTCTCTTTTCATTTTACTTTGGCATAGTATAAAGACAGAGGCACACACACACACACGCACACACACACACACAAACTATACACGAATTTAGATTCACAATGACAAGGAAACGTGTCTCCTTGAGAAAAATATGAAATCAGGTGGCGGCCTCTGCTGCTGCGTGTTACATGAGGTCAAGTGGGTACACAAAGCCTCGCAGTAAAGACTCGCATCAAATGTCAGTGACTATTTTGCAGCCAATTTAGCTGACCATCAAACTCTGTTCCTTTCACCAACAACTCATTTGTGCAAAGTTTCAAATGGTATTTTTAGACGGTGGTCAAGGAAAGGTTGAGATGGGGTACGTTGAAGCAACAAGTCGAAACAGAAGTAAAGAATTTCAAGACGTCATCTTTTTTTACATCCACTGAACCTTTAATGAGACATGGGAAAATCACTTCTATCTTCAAAATATATCTTGATGATATACTTAAACATTCATAAAAAAAAAAAATATCTCACACAATAACAGGGATCACAATGAAAAATTCAGTACTTCCTCACCATTTTGGACAAAGCGATGTGTAATGGAATAACGATCCGATATCTTTTTTTTTTTTATTAGAATCTAAACGCTACGAGGTAAAAATCATATGATGTTGTTTCGTATCATATTACTTCTGATCTAGGCATACTGCCTACATAAGAGGAAATACCCTGTTTCGGAGAAGTGTCGTAAGTTGTTGAATCTTCCGGAGAGAGAAATTTCTCTCAAAATAGATAGGTGCATGGGTTCAGTGAATGCAGAAATATTCAACTCACCAATGCAGTGAAATTTTACAGAAAATCGGATGTCCATTCAGGAGTTTTTTAAATGTTTAAGAGTTTTTAATTAACACCGTACATGCCAAAATGGACTGATAAAAAGGCTTCATTCTTTTTTTAACAGATATAAAGAAAATATAAAGAAAATTACGCAAAAGCATGGGCGGATCAAGGTATTCCGTACAGGGGGGGGGGGCGCGCCCCATTTTCTTTTTATTTCTTTCATTTTAACAAAAATCAAAGAGGGGGCTCGTGCCCGGTGCGCCCCCCTCCCCCCCCCCCCCCCCCCCGATCCGCCACTGCCAATTTTGTCACATTTCTATCATAATGAAAGGGCTCACTATGACTCACCTTCTTCAAAACACAGAGTGAATGATATTACCCTTTTCGTAATATGTAAGTAACAAGTCCACGGGATGCGTACTTTTCGTAACAAATTGAATTTTCTAGAATTCCCTGCATATTTGTTTGCATCGTTACCAATATAGTGACGCCACGGACTGCAGTAGCCTTCTCATTCAGCAATGACCACATAAATGATAATTAAATTTAACCATTTAACCATTTATCTCAAACGTCACTGAAGCGTTCTTCTACTATTTCTTCATTCACTGAATTACGTAATGTTTGATGTAACTTCTCCTTTAAAGGCACGTCATGCCAACGCTGTTGAAATACGTTGACGATCACAGCGTAACATCTTGAATGTACGGTAAGATTTAGTCCAAATATATATATATATATATATATATATATATATATATATATGTATATATATATATACATATATATATATATATATATATATATATATATATATATACATATATTTAATTAGAACATGAACACATTGCATAAGTAGGCCTACGTTGTACGTATTAAGCGTTGAATCGGTAAAAGAACAATGAATAATTAAAATTGAATCTGCGTGGCAACCTCTGCGCTTGTACCGATTTCGTAAGTGTGTCCCTCCATTACATAAGGAACATGTCCTTTCCGCTTTCAAAGATAGTTTTCCTCGTTCATCCTTTACATTGATAAACATGAATATTGTTACTTCAAAAAGAGATGTATACAAGTGCATAATAGATCTTATAGCCACTCAACTATGACAAAACACAATCAACTGATGACAGAAATGAAGTTTTTATCCTCAGCTTTACATACCGGATTATGCAAGAAACATAATGTATACGCGCACTAATGCACGCCCCTATTATAAAGTGCAATCATCATGTATCATCCGTCAGCCACACCAAAATCAGTTCGGCCTTCATGAATTGTGCGGGTGCTACAGGTGATTGATACAGCTTTTCCAATCTATATTTCCGTCACCTCTTCATTTAATTTCATCAATTTTCGATTCAATTTCTTTCGGAGAAGCTAACTGCCTTCAATTCCTAGATTAAATCGTTATTCATTTCCTGGTTTGTTAGTTTGTTTGTTTGTTTGGTTGGTCGGTTGGTTGGTTGGTTGGGATTTTTTTTTTGTCAAAAAAAAAAGAAGAAGAATAGAATAGAATAACAGTAATAAGCATTAAAAACCGTTACCCGTCACTCCGGTGTGTCGTTTGTCTTTGCCACTTGGCGAGTTAGGAAAGCGGGATCAAAGTCGTCAAATGTTGTAATAATGTGCCTTTTATCTGGAAGGGCAAATGAAATTTCAATCCTTTCTATGTGCCTGTTAGGTGGATAAGTATGGGTAAATGAGTGAGTGCTGTGAGGGAAACATGTGTGTTATGTATAACATGGACATTTAAACAAAAACATTTCGATTAAGGCAATAATGACAGCACCGCATCGTATATCGACCTGGGAGATGATTTCGCGTGAAACTTTGACAAACAACAAGATAAATGCTTATCCCAAATCTTACTGGCTCATGCTCGGCTACTGTGACCAAAGAATTTGAATTACAGCCACTGACCAACAATTTGACCAAAACGAGTGACAAAGCACGAAAACAATTCACAAGGTTTCAAATGAATCTGCAAAAAGACCTTTAACTAAACAGTCGCACAAACACTCTTTTCTTTTCAAATTGATTGGAATGATGACGAAAATGGGCGGGAAAAATCTATGAATAAACGCTTTGTACATCGTGGTGGAAATTTGCTGACCGAGCTGCTAAATGTTATTGAAATGAGGGAAACCACATAGGGCCTAGGTACAACAATTATGAAAAATATGGCATCACTATTATGATATCCAAAATTACAATACTATATACACCATACACCGATCACAAAATGGTTCCCTTTATAAAATTACTCTGTGCAGAAAATCTCATTTGTTTAAACAATCTAGTCACTTAGGGATTCTTTACTCTTTTTTTTTTTTCACTTTCGACGTTCATTTTCAATGAATTCGTTTCGCAGTTTGCTATGATAGGTAAATCAGGAAACTCTTGAATCCGTGTCCATTGAAGGGGGAAAATCTTGAGTGGATAGTGTTTCAATGGACACAACGCCAATACATGTCCTGTCGAGGTAGCATAGTCAATTGGAAACATGTTGTATATGTAATTTACTTTTGGCTGTCGATGGAATAGAGTGTGGTCTCCGCGATGGAATCGTCACTCTGGGAGGGGAACACCACCCTCTTCGCAGCGGCCCTGAAGCGCCGATTGAACGTGGCAAAAATCAAAGCGTTCATCCAGCTGTTACAGAGCAGGAGCGCACTGGTGACATAGCGCGCCATGGGCGTGGCGATATTGGCAGACGAACTGAACTGGGATGCAGCCACAATGTTCCAAGGGAGAATGGCCACGAAGAAGGACGTGGTCGCGACGATGAGTGGCCGAAGACCCTTCAGGGCCCTGCGTCGACTCATCTTTGGTTCTCCTTCCTCCGTCTTCTGCTCAGACCCGGACGGGACACTCGAGGCAGCGGCCACCCGATTGGACTGTCCGAACACGACCAACATGACTTTGGTGTTGAAGAAGATAGTCAGGGAGAGAGTGATCGAGAGAATGAGCAAGCTGGTGACAAGACTGGGACGGAAGGCTAGCCTCTCCGAGGAGAAGTCCGAGAGGCAGAGGTTGCTTCTGGCCACGGTTCTCCCTCGCAGCGTGCTCAGTCCGCCGTTGCAAATTGCCACGCTGCAGACGACTACCAACATGAACTTGGCGCGCCTGAGCGTCACCATGGTCGGATAATGGAGAGGATACATGATGGCAACGAAGCGATCGAAGCAGGCGCAGGTGATGAGCAGAGCCGAGAGGTTTGTGAGTCCGGTGCAAGCAGCACCTCGGACGGCGCACAGTGAAGAAGAGAACGACCTTCGCGTCCCAAAGATCATAGCGAAAGCCGAGAGGGTACAGCAGAAGATCCCCGTGAGAAGGTCCGTGACTGCCAGGGCACGGAACACGAACTGTTGCATCTCCTCGAAGCAGTCCTGCACCTTGTACAGCACGAAGAGGATCAGCGTGTTGCTGATGACGATGAGGCATGCAAAAAGACAGAAAAAGGTAATCTGGACGATAGTCTGAGCGGAGAAGGTCTGGCTGCTTGGGATGGTAGCACCCGTCGGTGTCTGATTAGCGTACATTGTATCGTATCCAGTGGTTACCTCCATGGCGGTCATGAAACTGACACTGTTAACCTCTTGCCTAGATGTGAACGTAGCATGAAAATGTCTATCACAGACCACCACGACTCTGCTTATGATCTAATCGGCAACTCGTAATCATCGCAGTGTCCAAACTTGTTGGCGGAATATATGATTTCTGGTGAAGCCACACAACGTCATTCATAATGCACCAATCTTACTGTCCATCTCAGCAGAAAAACAAAACAAACATGACACCAGAGAATGCTGGACGCCACGTAACGTGTAGATTTCAAACACGAACCGAAAGAGACGATTTTTTTTTTCTGTCATATTTCACTTCTCGAGATGCATATTGCACGAAAGGAGTGCAAAGTAATTTTGAAATCCAGTCCACTCGATCAGCCTTTAAACGTTCCGCTCAAGGCAAGGTAAATCGGGCCAACACTGATGAAAGATGATTGCACCACACCGCATCAGTGTTCGCTGGTGAAATGAAGTCCCATCGCATCCGAATTAACTTTAACAACGCAGCCTGTGGAGGACATGTTGGTGCGATGAAGTCACCCCTCGCGATACTGGTGAAATGTGACAGGGGCTTGATTGACGTAGGTGTACAGCGATTGATGCGATGTTACCATAAACGTCAACGGCTTCAGCACATACTGGGCATGCGTACATATACTTAATTGATGCATACACGATCACTCTTTCGGCTCCTTTCTCACTAAGAAACGATAATTATTCGGGAAGTCGGCTTAGAATTATGTTTCGATTGAATTTACATTTCGCTGGGAACGTGCATGCGATACTCAATATCCGCGATTTTGCTAATAACCCGATAGCATTCCAATTATTTTTGGATTAACTTTCGAAGGCCGTGAAATTTTATTATCCCCGATTTTGATTCACATCATGTCATGCAATCGTAAACTATATCGGTAGTGGGTAACCTGTGTTACAATCTACCTTACCTTCTCCTTCGTCTGGGTTGTTCCTCCCCTCTTCATATCCCCTGTTGATATCTCATATTTATCTCTCTCTCCATCTTCTCTCATCTTTCTCTATCTATCTATCTATCTATCTATCTATCTATCTATCTTTCTATCTATCCATCTATCTATCTATCTATCTATCTATCTCTGGATCTGTCTCTATCTCTTTTCATTGAATCAAACATTTTCCACTTCGATTTTGTAAATAAGTAAGGCCTAAGTGAAATGTTTTGGTCGATAAGTGATATTTTTTACAATACATCAGAATTCGACGGAATCATCACCCAACTGACATGTTAAATGTTTGGAAAAAATAAGTGATAAGAAAGTCATTGGAATTCGGTAAGAAGCATTCGTTTTCGAGCGAAGCTCCTCATTCTGTTTTCCTTTTGGTCCAAATTCATTATTGAGACTTTTTTTCAGATTCTTGTGAAAGATAATCATTTTCGACATCATATCACTTGAATAAGTGACCGATACATTTTATTTTCGGGGGCATAAATATCTCATTTTAATTTCGCATCAGTCGAGTTTGTTGCATGATAAGATCGTCAAAAAAGTTTCAACTTTGTTTTCAAAAATACAAGTTTGTGTTTCTAGCAATCATTTGTGTGTGTGTGTGTGCAAAAATTGCCAAAATGTAACCCTTTGTTATCAAATAGACACTTTGTATTTCAGATGTTATAGCCTACCTATTACCTTTTGTTCGATAAAAATAAAGTATAATTGAATATAAATTTGTTACTTCTTCGTATCCTTTCGGTTGTAGTTCCGCAAATATTTTAGATCAACATTGTTTTCTTCTTCTTCCGAGATCCATGATAATAATGTTTCATTAACTGCAAATCATATCAATTTCCACAATCCTACTCTCTAAAAAAAAATCGAGTGAAAATATTCACTCTAAAAAGAGTGAATACAAAAAAGAGTGAATTTCGAGTGAAATTTGAGTGAATTTTGAGTGAAAATGATCCCTGACGTCACTCCAAAATCTTCGAGTGATCCCTGACGTCACTCCAAAATGAGTGAAAATGAGCATTTTCACTCAAAATTCACTCCAATTTCACTCGAAATTCACTCTTTTTTGTATTCACTCTTTTTAGAGTGAAAATTTTCACTCGATTTTGTTTTAGAGAGTATGCTAACTTGATGATCATGAAATCAGATTAAATGTTGTAAATCTCCTTTATTATCTACTTGTACACTTTGTAATCATAACATGTAGAGTGGGTACATGACGATGCGCTGTAACGTTTGCATCTCACTGTATATCTTTTACCCTGTCTGTATCTCTTCATCAGTCATTTTCTATACAGCGGAAGGGAGATCCAGCGCTCAACAACAACCCTGCTGTCTTAATATTGTGTTATCAGAGCTTATGTGCAAATCAACATACTAGTAGGTAGTATGTATATGTCTTGAAATGTACTTATTTGTGTGTATATATATATATATATATATATATATATATATATGCAGACATTATATCCATATGCAGGTCTATCATCTAATCTGCCTTGAAATATATGGGCTTCCGTTGTACCACCAGAGCCGCTTACCCTTTCCTAATCCTCGCGTTATTCACAAGACGACCTTGTATACACTCTCGGTGCAAAGGGCGCTTCTTTGAATCGCAGAAAGAGCAAGATACCAAATCGAGGCAATGATGTTCCAGACTTCCAGTAGGAGCAGCTGATCTAATTATTTGTAGACGCCAGAGGAAGATAAATAGGGAAAGACAGAAATAGAAACATATAGAGTGAGGGATGGGCGATGGGGAGTAAATGCATCGAGAAAGACTGTAAAAAAAATACAAGTCTTAGGAAGTCCAACATGGTTAAACAAAAATTAAAAAAGACTTAGACTCGCATGCAAAGGAAAACAGCGACGCAGACATGCATGGCTGTAAAGCGAAGAAAACAATTAAACACCAGAGGGAGAGGAAGTTGCTATGGAGAAGCTTACTATTTGTTCGATGACTTTTATCTATCTGTCTCTGTCTGCCGTTTCCTGGCAGCCCTCAATTGCAAAACATGGCAGTATAGCCTATAACACTTATGAATTAAGAGCTGCTTGACATACTGTTAGTAGCAATGACAAGTTATGAGGTTTGCTTTTTGACTCTGGTGAAATCGGTCGTGGTCTTTCCATTTCAAAATCGTTGAAAACCACTGAGGTAATGTATATCCCCCCTAAAAAAAATAATTAAAGATCTGTGAAATGATTTCAGATCAATTTTTTTTATCATTCTGTAGATACATTTGAATTCTGATCAATGTCATTCTCATACTCCAAAAAAAGAGAGATAAATTTAAGACACTTTTACCTTGAGTTTGAGATGAAATCATAAGTGAAAATCTCTCTTGACTTGAAAATGAAAAACAAATTCAAAGATATATAAATAAATTAACTCCACATATTTTTAAACGGTTGATGGAGTATTTTCATACGTTTCATGACTTCAGACAATGTACCCTCACTATTTGATATCCAGCAATTATGATTATGCTTACATACGTGTTCGAAAATGAGTACGGATGTGTTTTGTGTTTGACTTTCTTTTTCTTGGTTGTTTATTCAAGCTGTAATAGTTTTATTGTTTATATCGTGATTTTGAGCTGTAATTTTTCTTTGTCTCTTTTGAGTATAGGAATTGGTTATCAATCTTATATATATATATATATATATATATATATATATATATATATGTGTGTGTGTGTGTGTGTGTGTGTGTGTGCGTAACCTCTTTCTTGCAGCTTATCAAACAACAAGGGTTAAACATTGAAAGAGATAACATTATAAAGTTTTATATTATATTATTGCCCAGGACAAGACGTGTAAATGAGCATGCAAGACATATTAAAATTACAAATTGAAAAGACATAACATTAAGCCTAATTGAAAGTTTCATCTGATGTAAAGGTGTTTTGGGATTTTCACGTAAGACAGCAATGAATGAATGAATGAATGAATGAATGAATGAATGAATGATGATATTGGCATTAATGAAAAGCAAAACTTCAGAAATGTAACACGGTATTATATCAAAGTCTGATCATGACAATTGTCAAATTGTTTATAAATTTAGTAAGCCAACAACTTAATCTTAATATACTTGAACTGGGGTGGATTTATAAGAAAGTAAAAAAAAAATTATAACTAGTAAAATTCTTTATCATTTACATAATTATGAAAATAGCTTGCCACTTAAGAGATGTATGCATACATCAAGCAAGAGATGATTGAAGCAGAGGGTGGAGATGTGCCGTGGCAGATTTTTGTCAGTTGTCTGTCTCTGTACCAATGTAGTTATATGATCGTAACCTGATCTATATTTTCTTAACAATTATGTCGGAAAAGGAATCAGTGGGACTCGATCATCTCATCTACAACATTCCGGGCAGAGACATTCGTCTGCTACCTGCAGACTATCACTGCGTTGCTGGGATTGACACCATGAACTTGGAACAGATATCCAGGCCCCGAAATTTCGATATTCTTATATTATGCTAAATAGTCCAACGCGGACAAGCACATATTGAATGAACGCAAAGCAGAAGGCTGAAAATGTGTTATATGTCAGATTTTTATCAGTTGTCACCTCTGTATAAATGTATTTGTTCAAATCGCAGTTACTGATATACATTATCGGGAATATATATATTATGTTCCCGACGATGTATACGTATAATAATAATAATAATAATAATAATAATAATAATAATAACAATAATAATAATAATATATATATATATATATATATATATATATATATATATATATATAGGCGTGGGTGAGTTATGTAGTCAATTGTGTAAGTGAATATGCGTGTGTGGGTGTGTGTGTGGGGTGCAAAGTCATGGAATCCCTAAGGATCTGCAGAGATGTTCTCACGTTCAACTGGGTTCAATCTTTGCCGAGTAGAAACAATAATGAAATCGTAACTGATTTTGAGGGACACCTTTCTTAATTGGACAGGGTGGTCAATAATACTCAGAGCAATTTCATCAGGCGAGTTTCATTACCTTGAAAGAAAACCCCCGAGAGCCAATTTCTCGACAAATGAGTGTTACAAAATGAGTGTTAAGGAATCCTCATTTCTTTTCCTTCAATTTTCTGACGTTTTCTAACTCAACATCATTCTCAAAAGTTTCATGGCCAATTCACATGGAATTTTCCATGATTTTGTCCCATGTCTACGTCTAACTGTAAAACTTTCTGGTTATATTATAACTTTTATTCTTCTTTTTTTTTTTCTTCTTCTTCTTCTTCTTTTCCTTTTCTTAACCTTATGGCCTAAAAGCGCCATGAGCATCTTTTTAATGGATTGCTGCGCTAAAGAAGTATACACTATCATCATTATTATATATTTATTATACATATCAATAGTCCCAGTCCTCAGGCCCCTTCCTATACAAGATACCCTACTTCAGCTGTATTCTTCTTGGGTTGGTTAATTAAATGGGAGGGCTCCAAGGAGGGCCAAGCCTTGTGCACTCGAACAGGACAGGAAGTGGTCCGCAGTCTGCTCTGGAGCACCCCACATGCAGGGCAAGCTGCTGACGGACGGACGAAGCCCCATGGGTGCATTTTGGCGCCATATTAAAAGCGGCCGACTCCAATGCGCTGGTTGTTAAGGGTTACCCACTCTCTGCGGGGACTTCCGGATCTCTTCTGGCGGAATGTTTGTACTATTGTGAGCTGCACAGGCTTTGTCTCTTTTCAGTCATGTTTCCAGCGCTCCATTTGATCAGGGAGGTGGAAGAGAGATCTCTCTTCCATCTCCCTGATTTGACTGAAGTCGGATGAGTTGGGGAGAGATGCTGCTTGGTGACTGAAAGGCCAACAAGAGCCAAGGCGTTGGTGGCCGAAGTTTTTGGGCTGTTGCTATGTTGGCATGCAGAAGGTGAGATGTGTCTTGTTGGGACTTCTGAACCACTTCGGTTATGTTATGTGATGTTCTATACGAAGTGCTGGTGGATCCATTCCCGGAAGGACAGCCCTGCAGGACAGGAAGATACTTCAGCGGGGTTGGGAGCAGGCATCCACTGACTATTCTCATAGTGCCTTTGAGGGTAACATCCAGTTTTCTAACATGAGTGCTCCTGCTCCATGCTGGAGCAACACATTCTGTATGCGGCACTCTAAACAAGGGCGAACTACAGAAGAATAAACGCACACCCCATCATTCAGTTCAGTTCAGTTCCAGTTCAGAAAGCAATCAATGAAAACGGAGTCATAAACATTCGGGGTCGTATACATATGAAATAATAATTTAACATTCATGTGAACTCAGAGGAATTTCTCTTCTTCGTATTGCGGCGTCGTATTTACAAAGCCCTACTACCGATGCTGAGCAGGGCAATCCACTGCATGTTCAAATCGACGAATACATGACATGTGAACCCAGACAACGAAGCATTGTTTTATTGTTCCACATGGTCCCTGCAATGTCATTACGTAATCATTGCCAGGTTTACCTATTTTCTTCTCGCCCAGATCAAGCCTGACATACTGGTCCGAGTTCACGAAGGTGGTACAATCTTGTATTTTTGTTTGGGGCGCCAAGTCTCGCATGGCATATTTCGTTACGAAATCAGTCATTTCGTCGACGAGATCAATTCGTTGACGAAATGACTGATTTCGTAACGAAATAGGCAATGCGACACCTGGCGTCCCAAACAAAACTACGGTTTTGTCTATGGTTTGAACCATGGACAAATATTGTACCACCCTTCGTAAATTCGGGCCACGAGTATGACGTGATAATCCGTTGATGTAAGCTATGTGCATGATTCGAATCTAGGACCTTCCCTTGCGGTGGGGTCACACTGTCCCGAAATTGACACAAGATGCATGGCCACTGCGAATATGGAATTTTCAATTTCGTGAGAAGTTAACCCCGAACTTGGTGCAAAGCCAATCAACAGGAGAAGCAAGTGTGATGACCCTGCGGAAGGTCACTCTATGGCACCCAAATCATACGCGAAGGCTACACGAAGATGTGAATCTGAATAGAGAAGTTTGCCCTAAGGACACAGAAAGAAAACGCGAAAGCTACACGAAGATTTTGCCTCCGCTCACGAGTTGCTTGAGAAACTCCACCGGGGGTCGACTGGCCCGCTGTTCATGCGATCAGAGTCGAATTTGAACATTTCCTCTATAGTGTGTACCATCTTAGCTCAACTTCGGAACAGTGCGATGGCTGCATGATTCAGTGATGGCATCTCAAGCCATATCAGTCGGTTGTTGATTGGCTTTTAAACTAAGTTCGGAGCCAATTTGATTTGCACAAAATTATAAAATTCTATATATTCGTATTGCAATCTTGTGACAATTTTAGGACAGTGCGACGCCACGCTTGACAAGTCCAAAGCCCGAAACCTCTATAGCCACAGTGCAGCAGTGTAAAGCTATATCATCTCATTTCATATAACACTATGTAGTGAATAAGTCACACTGACACACAAAGAGAGAGAGAGAGGGGGGGGGGATATGACTCCCCTCCCTAGCTTCTTGTCGCACTCTGGTCAAAGTTCGAAGTTTTGAATAAGAGTGAGGAATTCAAGTATAATAAAAGAATGTGCCCTTCCTCCAGGGTTAGTCTCTTCAGTGTTGCCATTGTTCTACCAGAGGGCCCTGCCACCATTATTACCCTATAGCGTTGCCAGGTACGCATTTGTGCACCTGGGTTGAGAGGGAAAGGGTAGGTAAGAAGATTTTGTCCACGGACTTAAGCGTTGGACTGAATTCGAACTTGTGTCCAGCGATTGAAAGTAAAGATCCACTTTGAAAGTACCCCACAGGTGAAGAAGTGAACTTTTTTTGTTATATTGTCTTTCAGTGGCGGATCCAGAGGGGGTGCAACGGGCGCGCGCCCCTTTTTATTGTTGGTTTTTTTTTTTTTAAAGTAAAAGAAATAAACAGAAAAAATGTGGGGTGCGTGCCACCCACCCCCACTTAATTTTGCAAAGGCGCCTCCTCTTTAAGGATTCAAGGTCGGCCCCTGGATTTGGTGAGGAAATGTTATAATCACGCCGACTCAACGAGTTTTTGCTTTTGTTTTTCTATGTTTTGTATACAGGGACGGTGTCATATAGAACTCATTATGTCTTTGTTGTTTCTTAATCTGGAATCCGTTTTTCCCTTAACGTGTTTTCTTCATTTCGGTGCAAACTGTCGTTATTGTTGATAATAGGCCCTTCGGTTTTTTCTCTTTCAGTAAACAAGAATCGGCAGAGGCTTCACTCGGCTGTTTGCCCCTTCAATGACTGAACTCAACTATTCTTAGCCTGTCCCTAGAATGGATAATAGTTGTCATTCTGGGGAAAATAACAATGAATTCCACGAATGCGAACAATTATGGCGACTTCACAAATAACCTAAGGAAAAAAAAGAGAAAAAACCTGGACAAAGAAGAGAGAAATGTATATTGGGGACGACTTATCTTTTCTGCTTTTCAGTCTTTTGAGTCCTGCACATTGAGTATAGATACGTCGAAGATTACTGCTCACTTCTCTGCGGTCACAATGCATTGCAAAAATGTATGCCGTACACGCTTTGTGAGGTACACTCGGCCTTTCTGCGGAGGACAACGATATATTGGCACCGGCCCTGTTGACTTATGACAATACAACACGACTTTCCGTGTATGTATTCATAGCCTTGGTTATAGTTTCCGGAC
This sequence comes from Diadema antillarum, assembly GCF_040938485.1. Taxonomy (NCBI): domain Eukaryota; kingdom Metazoa; phylum Echinodermata; class Echinoidea; order Diadematoida; family Diadematidae; genus Diadema; species Diadema antillarum. The sequence goes on along the minus strand of NW_027270918.1, from coordinate 9,542,469 downwards.
TTCTTGCGGTCATTTGAACAAAGTGTGTATAGGAAGGAATACAGCTCCTCTCTAATGTTTGTTTGACCCTTTACTGGAGGGAAATTGTCTCGGACCAAGTGTATCAAAGGCGCAAAACTTTGAAGGCGCGAAGTTGTCTCTTTGTTTCAGCATCAACGTTCTTCTCGAGTTTGGACCGCACAGAGAAAACCGTGATGGAGGAGATACGATTGTCAGAGGTGGATGACCCCAACATTACTCATATAGAAATCGACAAGGACGTTGATATCGACGGAGATCACACCACCAGCGTCACAGTTGCCAAGAACAGAGGCACGGTCATGTATGGAATCGACGACCGACCACCATGGTACAGTACGTTCTTGTTGGCGATGCAGGTAAAGACAAGTATTTAGAAAGTTTCCGTGTTGAGCAGCAAATTTAGAATTTATTCTCTTCAAATACAGAAAGTGAAATGATGATTAAAGCTACATAACTTGAAATGTTAACTGATAACATAAAGACATCCATGCTAACTGAGTACCATTTCTTAAATTGTCCTCTTTTATTCGTCTTTAGAATGTCCGTTTTTGTCCGTCGTTCACGTTCTGTTGTGGCATTGGGCTGTCTTATTCTTTTGACGATCGGATGTTTTCGCAATATATATATATATATATATATATATATATATATATGTCTCTTCATGTATGTCTTCTTCTTTTTGTTATTTCATTGACAGTACTGAAAAAGGAAATACGGCTTCCATTTATGAGCTTATAATGTACTCTTTCTGATCTATCACCTTTTGGCGGTGCTGTTAGATAACGTCATGTCAAGGTTGTATAGCTTGTTCTCTGACATCAACTACAATTTCGTAGCTTGAATGAGGGGCTGGGCTGGGAGTATCTTTCTCGGAGATGGAGTAGAGACGTCATAAAAGTATATAGTCATTCCCTTACACCGCCCCTCCGCTCTCTCTCTCCCTCTTCCCCTTTCTCTCTCTATACATCTTTCACTCTGCTTCTTCCAGCATTTCTTGGCAGATTTCACGAGCCTCTTTGCTACACCTCTCATCTTGGCGCCATATCTCTGTATCCATGGCAACCTGGACATCATCTCTAAGCTGGTCTCCACGCAGTTCGTGGTTGCTGGTATCCAGACCTTCTTGCAGACGACATTCGGATCAAGGTGCTCGCAAACAAACAAGCAAGCAAGCAAACAAACACACAAACAAACAAACAAGCAGTTTAAGTGGAGCTACATCAACATGTACCTTACAATTTACTTGAAAAAAAGAAAAGTTCTCGACTCTGAAAAAAAGAGTTGAGTATTCATGTCAATATTGCTGATGAAATCTTAATGAGTGATACGAATCAATCATATTCCGACATCACATCTGATAATTGCTGTATCCCTCCATTCTTAATCACTTTATTTTCCTATTTTCACATTGATATATCATGTTTATCATCGCACAAACAAAACATTTTTTAAACAAGTATGAAAGCAAATAATTATGTGTGATACTTGTTAAACAAATCGACATGTTTAGTGCACAGCGGAGTGATACCAAAAGTCAATATCATGTTCTTTATAACGTTACCCTGAATCGATGCTCGGAGTGAGTTCAATATTCAAAGAAAATGAAAGTGTAAAAAGTATCCACGCACTTGATATAGGTATCTCACAATCAAGGGGTGATAGCTTAAACTACATCATGTCAATATGTTTGACGATCCCTACGCATACGGTCTTGCAAGTGAAAAAAAACCCCAAAATCAGTAGTCTTGTGGTATCATGTCTTATTTTCATACTGTCTTACAAAATCTACAGACTTCCAATAGTTCAGGGTCCTTCGTTTACCTTCCTTCTCCCTGCCTTCTCTCTGATGAACGTCCGCGGAGATTGTCCGGCTGTGACAGGTGAGCACTCCTGGGTTTAAAAAAAAAGATGTCACTGCTTTTCTGAAAAAAAAAAAAACTTCAACTGAGACGCTCAACCCCGATGAATTAAATCTTAATTAGTTGTCAATAGATCAACTGACCTGTAAATATTATGAAGCAGCACTGGCCTTCGGTAAGCACATGATCCCGTCACGCCTTACAGCACACATCTCTTATCAAGTCATATGACAATCTCTTTTTGTTGCGGTGAGTGGACACCCACATTTTGCAACACCAAATATCATTCTTCCCCTCTCATGCACTATCATAAGTATCGAGCAGAAATGTTGGATCTGACTAAAACCCAGAAATGAACCAGGATTTTTTTAATCTTATAAACACAATACACGGAAAATTATTTTCGTGGGTTCCACCCTATCTTCCCATCGAAGGGGTGGGGAAAGAGCATTGCCCCTTGGCCCAACCAACAAGCACTATCCCCCTCCCCCCATCTGCATGCCACCGCCATCACCCCTACACACACACACAGACACACACACACAGACAGACACACACACACACACACACACACACACAAACAAACAAACAAACAAAAAACGTTCCGCGGCTTCTGCTCTCCCTATGATATAAACATTATAAAATTGTCTTCGATGAGAGGTCCTCAAGCTTTCATTTTAATGTTTGAGCCATTTTTTTTTTGTTTTATCATATCATGTATTTTTTTTTAGCCAACGCCACAAACGCATCTGAGATTCAAGAGGAGGAGATGAAGGAATACCAAGTCCGAATACAGGAGGCAAGTTTTGCCAAATATTTAGTTTGATAATAATGTCGTGAACGCGTTACTTCACTGCAAAAAATGCGGTGTTAAAAGTGTAACACCAACCGGGTGTCAAACTGTGGGTGTTAAATTTGGTGTTAAATTGACACAATTTGACACCCTTCGGTGTTAATTTAACACCAACATTCTCTCATTCATTGGGTGTTAGATTCTCGGTGTTAAAATGACACCCAAGTGGTGTTATAGTTTTGTCATGAAAAGGGGGTTTTCACTAATAACACCGTATCGGTGTTAGTTGTCCACCAGAGAAGTCACGTGTTCGCAGTCCGATGATCTCATTGGTTACACATGCCAATGCCTGAAATTTGTTGCTGTGGCGCGGAGTCGTCAACGTCTGTCATCGCGATAGTCAGGTTTTCGATGTCGTCTGGGGCTAAAAATGACATTGAATCTATGATGGTGACTTTGCTAAGTCTGTCAGCGGGGATAAGTATCTTTTAAGGTAATTATTTCCTGTACCAGTTATTTTCTATCATAAACGATGTGCATGATTTTCACGTATTTCATCGCATATTATGGACAACTTTGTCTTTGCACGCACGTAATACAATGTACTATAGTATACTATGTAGCGCAGCATACTAAGTACATGTAGCCTATAGTGTTTGCCATACATAATAGGCCATAACACCAACGCGCTGCATGCGGTGCATTGAGTCCGAATTTCGCTGAGGGTTCCTTTGTCCAATAATTGCATTTTAAAAATATCATCAAATTTTAAATATAAAAGGTTCCGTGGCATTTTGTATTGTTATTGATGTAGTTTTCTTACCTCTGAGGCTCTGGTGCGAATCTTTGTTAGCGCGCAAATCATTACCCGCTACTGACGTGCACGAAGACGAAGTTCGAACAATGTTTGTGTGTACATGCTCGTAGGTTTGTACGGTATGTTCGTAGGTATACTGGTAGGCCCCTAGGCCTACTATATTTTTTGTAGGGCCTACTGTAACTGTTCTAGGTCCAAACTGTTAGGTTTAAATTAGTACTAGGTACTAGTAGCAAATATCGCTCTAAAAAGAGCGTAAATACCCGATTAAAGGGGCTGGGTGGGGGGTTCTCCCGACCCGATTTTTGTTTATCACAACAGGTTAGGTGATGTTTTCAGTACACTACAGTGTACACGTAGGAACATAGGGGCCTATATAGGACGCTAGTGTTTGCGCGTGGATCTTACATTAGAATCTACTAACTAGTTTTTAATATGAATACTACTATTTATGAGTTTGCTAACCGCTTACAAATTTACATTATATAAGAATATGCTCTTATAAAGTTGATGACGTCACATGCATGTAAAACCGGTATTTCCACCGAGTCCATGTTAAGACTCTAGACTCTAGATCTAATTGTAAGGTGCGAGTTCAAGGGTAGCGAGAAACAGAATCACAGCCCATATTAATAACTGGCAGTTGTTCTCTGTCTGAGAACTGATCCTAAATTTCACAAATGAGTCAAAATGGAATACTTACATGTATCATCGCTTTTTTCATGATTCAGGTGAGGGAATATACGTCTACTTTGATGGTAGTATTTGTTGAAATAATCTCTTGACAAAAAAAAAATCCCTTCTGGAATATGCCTCTTCCCCATATAAATTGCCACACTTAATGATATTGGCAATAGTGCACTTGAGAATCTTGAAAATGACAGAATTGCAAAAAGAACTTTTATTATCTATCTAAAAAACCTTGAAAATGAGAGTAGATCAATTGCAAAATGGCATTTGATTTTTCCATTTCTCCTCAAATAATATTTGCATAAATGTACACTGCATAAAGATGATGAATACCTGGAAGCAGGATATTATTGCCCCCCCCCCCCCCCCCGTGGCTAATTAAAACGAACTTGAAATTATGAGCATATCTCAAGTAGGTATATACAGTATGATAGAATCACCGACTGAATTAATCTGAAGCCACCTGAACAAAACCCTTTGTTTTCTGCAGTTCTGATCAAATCTTTCATGCACACAAGATAAATCTGTTTCATGCACTTGTATACAGTAAATACACTAGTGCAGTTATGTGGATGTTCAGTACTTTGAATCCTAAGCCAGTGCATCACACCTTGCGCACCAGTTTGACAGTTTGTGGACTTGTAGCCACTTGATAATTATGTATGTTCATGGTCCTTACACTTGCAGGTTGAACGGTACTTCTCACTCCTTCTCCCAGGCAACGATGCCAAGCTTTTTTGAGCAGTGGCCAGTTTTTGGTGGAAGGTCTTGTCAAGCTAGCAAGAGGAAAGCCTTCACAGTCAAGCTGTTGAGATTGCTGGGAGAACACACACATGCGGAAAACTGATGTGGATTCATGAGACTTGGAGCAATCATCAAATAGTGTACCACCAGACCTGGTAGAAGTCAGGGTATGCCCAATACTATAGGTTTTGAAAGCCCCTTTTTTTGTGTTCTAGATGTCTATCCATCCAATATCGTTTCTTGTGTATCATGCCGCAAGTTGAAAACAATCATCTGTGAATGAAACTTGGTAAGGCTATGTAAATCCAGGGGGCGTTCCACAAAACTTGTCATTGGTGACAACTGTTATAAGTAGCTGAAATCTTTGCATCTGACAATACATTTATCAAACGTTTCCCTGGAGTCGATAAGGGTCATGAGGTCAATAATCAAGGGTCAGGAGCCCTTCATTATGAAAAAAAAAAATGCAGGAAATATCTTGTGACTTTGATTTTTCAAAGGCAGATGAATGGATTTCACCAAACTCAATTGTAATATAAAAGTTCACAGTCACAAATCAATATGTAATGTAATTTTGTTATTTTGGAGATGCTGATGAAATAAAGAAGAGGTTTTTTTTTCTTGTTTTTTTTTTTAAAGAAGTCACACAACAACCCATGGGTTCATCCTACATGAAGGATCATATTTTTTACTTAATGCTCCCTGATTATGCAGTGCAATTCACTGATAATTTCTGTTGATACCTGGATACTTTGTTAATGAGTCGTAGAATATATTGTATATAACATGCATTTCTTACAACACAGCATAGAATGTAAGTAACCTGCAAATCCTTCTTGTACTCTATCTGCTTCCACCTGTGAACCAGGGCGCAAGGATTGTGCAAGATTGCTGTGGCTTTGGCTATAGACTACCTTATCCGATTTCAAAAGGTAAGTCTACATGATTATAAGGTTTGTTCATATATGATGCGACAAACCCCCTGACGTTTTTAGTGTTCAGATATGGTGCGCCAAACCTCGTCACTTTCATTATGTTAATGAATGCACATGACTTAAAAAAAAAAATAAGATAAAGATAAACTCATGACATTGTATCTTCACTTACTTTTGAGCTTGATTGCACCATAACTTCTTGCCACTGTGTGGCAAAATATATTCCTCTTGCCTCAGTGTTTTTGTTTTGTTTTGTTGCATTTTGATCTGTTTATTTGTTTGTTTTTTACCATCTCATATCGCATTGATTTGTGCACTAAAATGTTGCCGGAGTTTGACTCATCATATCTGAACAAGCCTTTATGAGTCATTTTGGACAGGCAATTAGAACTCACAGTACTTTGGTATTCTGAAAATGAAATTGATTTTTACGAGTTTAATTGATTTTGCATTTTATACTTTCTATGATCTGTTTTTGTATTAGAAAAGAAATTAGAGGTCAAGGGAAATTTTCTGGGTTTTTTGTGTTGTTGGACTATGTAATTTATTAAGATCACTTGCTTTTCAATGTTTCACAGGTTAACTTTTTTTTTTTTTGGATGTTGTGAATATTTTTGCGCACTTGCCTTTGTCAGGGTTACGTGTATGTCCTGATGTCGACGAGAACTTTACTCGTGAATGCTTTAAAGTCGATCCTTAAACTTTACAGATTGTCTTCCCCATATGTAGGCTGAAATTTTGAAATTGCTTTTTGATCAGTCACGAATAAGAGAAAAGTGATAAATTTCAAAGCTTCTTTAAGAAAAAATAGGTATAAGTGAGTTTTAATTGTGAAATTATAGTGATCTTTAAGTAAAATGGAATAAGATCCATTTATTATCCTCTGCCAAGAAGTGGTGCCTGAATTGTTATGGTTTTGAGTAGTCCATCCCTCCGTGTGTGTGATAGCTTGAAATCTGTTAAAATAATCATAAATGTGAATAAAATGTGTTAAGCCTATGTATGACTGAGTCTATCAAATTGCATTATGGAATCGAAATAAAGGTCACAGTCAAATTTGTCTAGATTTTATTTGTAATAGATTCATACAATGTCTGTTTGTTTTTCATTGTTTCCTTACATTTTCAGCCTGATGCTAGTTTTGATCACCACTTGAAGAGGGAAAGCAGAAGAAGATGCAGCTCTTGATGCAGCTTGCTTGCTTGAAGATCAGAAGATGCAGCTTGCTTGACAGAGGACGTCAGAAGAATAACATACATGTGTACCAATATTACTTCATTGTTGACCACTTGGTACTACCCTGCCCTGGTGATATCATTCAGAGTGCCTTCGACACATTGTTCAAAGCACATTAAATATGTGTTTTGTCTACGGTATGCAAAACCTCTCATCAACCTTTGGACATTTGGAATTACCCCGAGTTCGTGAACCGAGATCTAAACTTTCAAATAGATAATGAAGTGATGCATTCTTTAGGAGTTCCCACTGAAACTGCTTTTTTTTCACTGTTTGCCATACGAACATGGAATGAGTGATGGACAAACAATAAATTGCGCCCAGGGGGCCTGTGTATGGACATAATTTGATTCGTTCAATGGTTTTAGAAGACACTTGAAGAATCATCATTGTGACAATGAAACTGTGAAGATACTCCAAGTCCAGTTCTATGGAGGAACCGAGATAGAGACTGATGATACAAGTTGTATACAGTTGATGAAGCAGTACTCTCCATTAGTCGATGACAGTTTTTGATGAGGAGGTGATTACCTTTAGTCCAGGGGACATTGAACAACGACCTTGTAATTTTTACATGTCCTAGTTTACATGTGTCAGTATGGAGTAATGCATGACCATGGTAACATCAAATTTTCATAAAGATTACAAATACAGAATGTGGATCAAGCTACTCAGTTTTAAATCAATTCTGTTGAAATTCGATTGTCCAGAAATCTGTTGCCATGGCAATTGCAGTTTTTAAACAAATCATACAAAATTGTGTGGATCACGCTGCTCTCTTAGTTTCTTTTTTTTTGTAGCATTTAGATTTGAATTTGATACATATGGTCACTATGATAATATGTTATCATGCAAGACACTTTTTGTGGGGGTCATAAATCCGTTTCCATGGCAACAGCATCTTCATACAAATCATCCACAAGTACGATGTGGATTCAGCTAACTTCCTCAGATTTTGAGCATTTGACTTTAAATTTGGCACATGTGACCACTGTATTATGTACCTGTGCAAATTTTATTTTTCGTCATTGTCAAATAGTATGTTGTCAAGTTAATGGTATTTTGTAATGAGAATCGTATAAACTACAAGTGGATTGAGCTTACTCTCTCAATTCTTAGCAATAACCTTGAGATATGACACCTATATATTGTGACAAGATAAATTCTAGATGTGCAAAACACTTTTCTCGTCAATGTTAAACAATGCGTTGCCATGCTAACTTATTTTTTTTTTTAATACAAAGCAATCGAAGATATTGTGAGTGACTCATAACTCCCTCATGTTTTAGGCATTTGACTTGAAATTTGGCACGTGACCACTGTAGTGCGCTAATGTGCAAATGTCATCTTTTGTATCGGTCAAAGAAAGTTATCATGGCAGTGACATTTTCAAATTAAAAACTTACACAACAGTTGATTATGCAATCTCCCTCAGTTTCTGAGCATCTGGCCTGAAATATTGAACAGAGTGCTAATGTAATGGCAACCATCTTTTAAAATGAAAATCAAACAAAAAATACTGTGAATTGGGTGAGCTCCCTCAGTTTTCTAGCATTTGACTTGAGGTTTCGCTCATGTACAGTAACCAGTGTAATCTTAAAATGAGTCGCACACTGATCTCACTGTTGAGTAATCTTGCTATGGTAACAACTTTTGTTACATTGTACACCTTGTACTTTTTTTTTTTCAACAAAAGGCATACAAGAATATCATGAATTGAGCTAACTCATTAAGTTTTAGGTGGGGGTATCAATTACATCCAGTTCGAGTTGAAAATATTGGCCCAAGAAGGCCTTATGTGTGTCATTTGAATATTTAAATGATCCGAATTTCACATGCTTGTATCATCACTTGCAATAGCATTGATCAAAAGAAAGAATATATATATATTTTTTTTTATGTTAACATTTTACAACCAGACTGGATGATCTATGTTGAATATTTGAATTATACAGCTGAGTAGGCAATTCAATTTGAACATTTGAATGATAGACCCAAGAAGATATAATACTAGTATCAATTTCATTTGAAAATTCAACTTGATAGTGCCAAGAAGGCCAAAGGTATTCAGAGTGAGTATTTAAATTTGATATTTTAGCCTACAATAGCCATAATGTACCTCATTTGCATAGATAATCAAAGAACCAACTGACAGGGTCAAAGGTATTCCATTTTGATACTTATATTGTAGAGATGATGCTTTCATTACATGTAATAGAATTATTGTGTTTTGTTGTGACAGACAGAATTTATTAAATATTTTGATCAACCTAGTAGCACGTGACTGTCTTTCACCTACTTACATTACTGTGTTATTTTGTGCGATTGAATGTGGAGAGTGTGAAATGATGTCGAGGTATCGACACTTCAAATTGTTAATAAGTTGGCATCACTTGGAATTTATTTCTCACTCTGAAGCGTTGAATCAACACTTCTGTGGTGTCAAATAAACACCAAATAATGCAAACTTATAACACTTTGAAGTGTTAGAATAACACCATGACAGGTGTTGGGGTATAGATTCTAACAACAAATAGTGTTGAAGTTACACCGTTATTGGTGTTAAAGGGTGTCAAAAGAACACCAAAGTGGTGTCAACTTATCAATAATCTAAGCAACACCAAAGCTGGTGTTGGTATATTTTAACACCACGGGTGTTGAACTTACACCATAACTGGTGTTGGGATGTCAAATGAACACCATTATGGTGTCAACTTCTTAACACTCTCTTAAGTGTTGAAAAAACACCGAGGCTGGTGTTGGTATATTTTTACACCCTTTAACACCCATGGGTGTTGGATATTTTAACACCAGAGACGGTGTTACTTCAACACCAGATGGTGTGGTCCTTTATTGAAGTTCGGCCGGTGTTAGATTCAACACCAGTGGTGTTAAATCTAACACCACTGTTTTTGCAGTGTTTGCTGTGGGTGGTATATGCGCGTAGTACAGTGTAAGCCAGTTCGGAGTTCAGTTTTGTGCATGAGCAATAGCAGAATTGGGTCATTTGCACCAACAGGGTATGTTGACAGTTTTTCATATTCACTGAGATAAGGATCTGTGATGTAATGATCGTTAAAATAGACCTTGTAAACGATGCTTGCCAGCATATCCACCTGATAGCCAAAGCGGCATTTGGCAATATCGATAGAAAAAAAGGACTCCATGTATGAAAATCTTGACATAATGACGTCAGACGAATCACACAGAGAGAAAAGACTTTATAACCAAGGAAATAACGAAAACAAAGAAAACATTTTTAATACATTCAGTGCTAAGTAGTGAAATGGATGCTTTCCCAAGTGTTAATGAGTACATACCATTCTGGGCCCCATTTCATAAAAAAGTTGACGTGATAGAAACTCTTGCTTAAATGGCAGTTGTCATGGTAACGGCATGAATCCAGCTTCCTGATTGGCTGTCGATGTGGGAAGTTGCCATTCCAACAGGAGTTGCTACCCTAACACCTTTTATGAAATGGGGCTCATGTCACCTGGTCCACGCAAGTTAGTAACTTTCTTTGAATATGACTGATGAATTCCATCAGTCAAGCTTAATATGCATTATGTCATTTGAAAACAAGGTCATTTTTACCCACGTACACAATTTGCTAACCCCGAACTACTAGTAGCTTATTCAATTAAATTCAGATTTTATTTCATTTTGTTTTTGACGAGAACATAGACATGAGGTTTCATAGGCAAAACAAAGCAAACCGAGAAGAGTATACAATAATTGTAGAACCTTAAGATTATAATACATTGTCATGAAATCTGAAGCAATGAGAATGAAATAACGATACGCAAACTGCGAAAAATGGAGGGACCCACTAAAGAGACAAATCTTGTACAATGTGGGCCCATCAGGTAAAGAACATCAATCAGAAAACAAGTCGATGCACAGGGAGGGAAAAAAAAATCAGTAGTAGCAGAAAAACTGTTGACTATGCAGCAGTACTTTTGTGATCATGGCAATGGTAACAATCCCATCGAGTAGGATGCATTAATACTATTCGTAGGCACCACATAAATGCAGTCTTTGCTATCGATTACGAATTTACCATGCATATATTTGCTCAGGACATAAATTTATATCCATATCTTAATATGTCTTGTATACGGTAAAATAGCTAATGATGGTATCGTCAATTAATGAAGTCTCTTTATTGATCATACATATAGCTGAGTGGAGCTGTCCTTGTCGCCTCCATTTTCGAGATCGTCGTCGGTTTCGCGGGCATTACCAGCCTGTTTCTGCGCTTCATTGGACCACTGACGATCGCTCCTACGATCGGTCTGATCGGACTATCGCTGTTTAACGTGGCGTCTTCGTACGCGAGCCAGCACTGGGGCATTGCTGGCCTGTGAGTTTATATTTTTACCTTGTGTATAAATTAACATAATTGGGAATTAGAACAAAATTAAAATAATTATCAGTTAAATCATTTGCTAAAGGTATATCACACACACACACACATACACACACACACACACATACACACACATATATATAACACATCAACATTAGCGTACTTACGCCTATATTATCAATGTTTTACATCTATTTTATGCATATTTTCCTAGTTACTTCATTGATATGCCTTCGTGCACCTAATTTTTTTTAGATGAATATTGTTGCAAGAATTTATAATAATTTTGTATTATTTGGATATGGAAAACTGAAATAAAACGAATATTTTGAGAGAAACGGAGCAGAGCCTGTTCCGGCCTGGTTATATAGTTTGTTTTGTTTTGTATTGTTTTGAAAATCAGCAGCAATTTTCAATAAAGTGTTTGGGATTCGGATCAAAATACAATTTTCTTCTTTCCCGCTCTTTGCAGCACGTTGGCTCTCATCGCTATCTTCTCGCAGTATTTAGACCGCGTTAACGTTCCCTGTCTCGGATTCGGGAAAACGAAGAGATTCAAGGTGGTCCGGTTCCCACTCTTCAAATTATTCCCGGTTCGTGTGATGATGATTAATTACAATTTTAATGTAATCTCATATGCCAAAATTGTAATGAACTGCACATTTCTGTTCATTCCTTTCATGAGGGCAAGAAGATACATGAAACAAGAGATTACGATTAAGCACTCTTTCTGAAATAGGTTGGTTTCAAATAATTCTAGTTCTTCAAACAAAACGAGCTATTACGCAAGTAGTGATTACAAAGCAACCAAATTATGAATGAGTACTAAGGGAATTGGTTAAGTTAAGCTGAAACGCTGAAAACACTTATCGAGAAATCCAAGAGAAGAGAATAGTTACGTTCAGACGGTGAACCTTAACCTCGAGGATAAACTTGTAGGTAAGTATGGGGCGCCAAGTGAAGCATGGTCTCTTTCGTTACGAAATAGGTCATTTGGTCAGGAAATGACAATTTCGTTGCCACAGAATGACAAACTTACGTTGGAGAAATGACAATTCCGTCATGAAATTGTAATTTCGTGGCGAAAGAGACCATGCAGACCATGCATAGAATTGTCTATGCCTGGCGATATAGCAACCTATTCAATGTAAATGAATACAGTCGAAATCTGTATTCAAAATGTGAAAAAGGATGGTACTGGCTATTTTTTATGTACACGTAAGGCCTACGGAAGATTACAGCCATTCACTCGATTGACGTCATGATCACGTGACGGATTGGGATATTTCCATGTATCCCAGGTATACCTATTATTGTTAGGAGATTTAGGCTCAAAAGCCCATACATTTAGATGGTTATACATTTCTGGACTTTTGTTATTTCTTCTGAATTTTTTTTTCAATGTTGATTTTCCATAGTTTCTCGTATTCATAAAAACATGTGTTATCATCATATCTAAATTTCCATCGCTGATGCATTATATTTGTAGGTGGTGCTCGCGCTCTTCACATCGTGGCTGTTCTGCTGCATTCTGACGGTAACGAACGTGTTTCCTGACGACGAGTCTTCGAGTGGCTACCGGGCTCGAACCGACCTGAACCATGAACAGCTGTCTGCTACACCCTGGTACTACATTCCATATCCAGGTATGGTGTCTTTGAATGAGACAGTACAGCGAATTCCAAAGTAGCAGGCAGATACAGTAGGCCTATAACTTTGGGTAACTTGTTGGATGATGAAACTTTCTTAAGTGGCTATCACATGGGATTGGACACTAGATAGCGACGTGATGGCGGCTTGGGTCTCGCTGGTTGCGGAGACGTCCGCGACCAGCCAGGTCGCCGGGGAGTCACGAGACTCCAGATGGTCTTGGGGACGTCTCCACGACGTCTCCTTGGTTGCGGCCTAGTCAAGGAGACTAATCTTGCCCGCGACCTTTCGGAGGCCCATGACGGTGTAGAGACGTCGCGGAGACGTCTCTGCGACTAAGAGAACGTCTCAGAGACGTCGCGGCGGCGTCCCCGCGACTTCAGGGCGAATACGTGTAACCCTGTTTCTAGACGTCTCGGACGTCGTCCTGGAGTTACCCTCTTGGTGAGAACACCAGCCATTTTTAGTCGCAAGAGTCGTGGCAGTCGCGGCGACTTCTCTTCCACTGAGATATGCTTGAAATGAGTAGGGCCTACAGTATTCTCTACATGCAATAGGACAATGCCGTATACAAGTTAACTATAGTTTAGATTGTAGGCGGGACTTATAGTTAGGAGAATACTTTTACTTTACGTCTTGATACCTCAGCAGACTTCTGATGCATGATTCGCGCAGCCATATCTCGCAACGACCGTGATCTCCTTATGACGCAACACAAGGATAGTCATGTTAAACTATAATACACAAAATGGAGGACTGTCCAATTATCACACACGTGCAACCCTAAGCTTGTTCTCCTCTTGTGAATTGTCATGTAATATCAGAAGAAAAAAAAAATTCCCTGCCAGCAACAGTCGAAATCGGTCCCAATTGCCATACAATTTTGTAATTCAACTCGCCTAATTATCTTACGCAGGTCAGTGGGGACCGCCACGGATAACTGCCCCCGGAGTTCTGGGTATGATGGCAGGCTGTACCGCTTCCATCGTTGAGTCCATCGGTGACTACTACGCATGCGCCAGAATAGCTGGCGCCCCTCCACTTCCGCCACACGCGGTCAACCGTGGGATAGGGATGGAAGGTGTCGGAGGTATAATCTCGGCCTTGTGGGGGACCGGTGTGGGTGCTACTTCGTATAGCCAGAATATAGGAGTCATAGGTATCACAAAGGTGAGAATAGCTTCCATAGGTTCACACAACAAAAGTAGTCAGCAACGGCCAAAAATACCAAATAAACACATACACGATCACTATACCGCTGCTGTAATTGACGCATATAAGTAAAGTTAATGAATATTATTATGTAGTTGTAGAGATTTGCCTCCAAACAATTACGTTTTGGGGTTTTCATTTCTATATCTGCTTGCATTACGCGTCATTATTTTGTTCTGCACAAAGTATACATACAACATAAAATTGATAAAAAGTATCTAAACGCTGAGTGAGTATTATCATTCATTTTGTTTGCATGAATATCCATAGGAGGACATTGGATATTTCAACCTGCATCTCGTTTGTATTTTCCATTCCAAGCACTAAAGGTATGACATTTCATAGGCTCGACAATCCCATACAAATCAGACAGGACAAAAGATGATAGCGGGATCGAGTGATGAGCAAGAGAGCAAGGAGGGGGGGGGGGTCGAGAGAATCTATGAACATTGCTATCTTGCTGTCCAGTTTTACGCATATTTACCTATAGATTAACCACCACTTGACGCAGATTCGTGGCATGAGTACTTCCATATCGAACTAAAATGTGCTGTGTAATGTCACCATCAACGACGCAGGTGGGAAGTCGGTTCGTTGTGCAGGTGATGTCATTCATACTTCTCGTCTTTGGATTGTGGCTGAAAGCGGGCGCTGTTCTCGTGTCGATCCCAGCTCCAGTCATCGGGGGCGTTATGGCTGCAACGTTTGGTGAGTTGCCGAACGATTCAGTTATTTTGATCTCATTCTGTGAACTCCTGATAGGGAAAATTCGGTTTACAAAGTAGCCTGTGACACTGGCGTAGGCAGGGGGGGGGGGGGGGGGATGGGGGCGGTTGCCCCCCCCCCCCCCTAAGATTTGGACCGGGGATTTGGGAGGCGGGAAAAAAAATGCGTGTATACTGTATGCATGCACATTAAGCGGGTCTCCTTTGCAACCTTTCATCAAATAAGATATTTCTTTTTTTAATATTTCACTCAAAGTGTGCACCAGATCGTTGAATTTCAATTCAAAATATGCAAAATCTCTCGTGCTTGGGAGGGGGTATCCCCCTCCCAAACCCTCCCCCTCTGTGCCTCTTTCCCTAGCTAAGTACACTTTTTAGATTAAAAAAAATTCTGAATAATTCTGAGTGCACAAGACTTATCACTTATATTCCGAAAACTGAAGGTTCCATCATGTATCTTAAGGGGAATTTCCCCTTTTAATAGACTCTTTCCTCCCTCAGCCCCCCCCCATCATTTTTTTTTTTTTTTTGGTGATTTCCCAAATGTTGATTCCATATACATATGCGTATACCAGATATCTCAATTTCAACCTTAAAAAGATAAAAGCTCCATCGGAAGGGAAGGGTGGAGATAACACTCGCCAACGCCTTCTCCCTGCTCGCCCCCCCCCCCCCAGAAATGCAAAGAAGTAGACTGTGGCTACACCCAGATCGCTTTATTTCAATTCTAAAAACGCAAAAGCTCCGCGAACGGGAGGGGGAATCCCCTTCCCCTAAGCTCTACCTCACTAGACTTTATACATACGCACAGATGGTGCACATTCGGAATAAGAGCTAAATTCCGTGATTTTAACACTTCGATGAAAAAGTATTGCATCAAAAATTTGCACCAGATCGCTGAATTTCAGGTCTGAAAACGCAAAATCACCTTCGTGTGGGAGGGGATATGCCCCTATCTACACCCTCGTGTGCATGCTTTTTCTGTTTGATTGCTGAACAGACAGCGTTCATGATATTCAGTGTAAGAATTAATACAAGAAGACTAGTGTATTTAAATTATACCATTTTATAGGCAAATTGTTTAATAATAATCTACACTAAAATATACTGCAACCTTAAACACGTGGGACTGTTTCAACTCGTTAAAACACGCAAGAACATGCATCAAATTGCACCATTTGCAACATCAAAATGTAAAAAGTTCTCACCGTGGGAGGGGGGACACCCCCCTCCCACACCCTCCCCTACCCCCTCGCTCGCTCCGCTCGCTCGGGTTCAGTCGCGTTCATGATATTCACTGAAGTGTATGTAAATTATACCATTTTATAGGCAAATTGTTCAATAATAATCTACACTAAAATATATTGCTACCTTAAACAAGTGGGACTGTTTTATGTCGATAAAACGCGCAAAAACATGCATGAAATTGCACCATTTGCAAAATCAAAATACAAAAAGTTCTTACCGTGGGAGAACGAAAAAGCTCCCAAAGAACAAAAAGTTCTTACCCTCCCCCCCCCCCCCCCCCCTCGCTCGCTCCTCTCGCTCGGGTTCAGTCGCGTTCATGATATTCAGTGAAAAGAATTAATACAAGAAGTGTATATTTGAATTATACCACTTTATAGGCAAATTGTTCAATAATAATCGACACTAAAATATACCGCTACCTTAAACAAGTGGGACTGTTTCACGTCGATAAAACGCGCAAAAACATGCATCAAATTGCACCATTTGCAACATCAAAATGCAAAAAGTTCTTACTGTGGGAGGGGGGACACCCCCTCCCACACCCTCCCCTCCCCCCCCCCCCCCCCCCCTCGCTCACTCCTCTCGCTCGGGTTCAGTCGCGTTCATGATATTCACTGAAAAGAATTAATACAAGAAGTGTATCTAAATTATACCATTTTATAGGCAAATTGTTCAATAATAATCTACACTAAAATATACTGCTACCTTAAACAAGTGGGAATGTTTCACGTCGATGAAACGCGCAAAAACATGCATCAAATTGCACCATTTGCAACATCAAAATGCAAAAAGTTCTTACTGTGGGAGGGGGGACACCCCCTCCCACACCCTCCCCTCCCCCCTTGCTCGCTCCGCTCGCTCGGGTTCAGTCGCGTTCATGATACTCAGAGAAAAGAATTAATACAAGAAGTGTATCTAAATTATACCATTTTATAGGCAAATTGTTCAATAATAATCTACATCAAAATAAACTGCTACCATAAACAAGTGGGACTGTTTCACGTCGATAAAACGCGCAAAAACATGCATCAAATTGCACCATTTACAACATCCAAACACCCCCCCCCCCCCTCGCTCGCTCCGCTCGCTCGGCCTCGGTCGCTTCGCTCCCTCGCACACTAACCGCCCCCCCTAAGATGAAATCCTGGCTACGCCGTTGGCCTGTGATAGAGGCGCCTGTGATAAAGACACTCATCCCTATGTATCTACGAGTAGGTACTACTCTCAAGCTCAAAAAGAAGACTGTGTACATGCTGTAATGTTAACGAAAATTGTCTCCGCGAAAGGTTACGCCTTCTGTAACGGAATACCCCCATCTAGTAGCTATTTTACTATAGAGACTTGCATGAAATTGATAGATATATGGCATATCACTGATCTACACGTAACAAAATATTGAAATCTTGCGTAATTCCACTGGATTCAAAGTAAGCTCAAGTACTATATTTCACATCAATTCCAATAGCTTCATAGAAGCTTTTGTACTTATGCCCCTCACGAGGTGTGTGAAAGCAGGACCACATGGTAACAATAATTATTACTTTTTCTGTTTCTATTTAGTTTTTCACTCGAAATTTGTAAATGTTTTCTAAATTCAGAGTGATGCAAAAGAAAGTCCCCTGGATATTAGAGAACAGAAATCATTTCCAGGGATAAGATTAAGTGTCGTATAAAACTTAATGGCATTCAAAAAGTTGTTATAAGAAACCGGCATTACATTTTTATTGATTTCTTATTTCATTTTCATTCATTAGCCTTGGTGTCTTCTGTAAAGTTTTGTGATAATACATCTGTATATAGGTCACTTTTATTGCAGATTAAAGAAATGTAGAGGCACGCCCCCCCCCCCCCAAAAAAAAAAAGGCGAGAAAATATCTGATTGCTTGTAAAATTATTATTTGAGTCAAAAATGAATACAAACGTGCTGAATCTCTTGTGCAATTGAAGTGTTTGTCAGGTTTGATAAACATTAACACTCAAACATTAATATGCATGTAGGATATACAGATATCAGTGACAAAATACCACTGATGACGTTATTATCAACGTTGATGCGTATTGAGTAGGACAGATTTACACAATAATCTTCCGTGTACCCGTTATTGATGATTCCAATAAAATCATTATACACAGCACACCCGTTCCTGCTAGCAATTGGTTAATATAGACTGTCTAAATATACTCAAAATGTTGTTCAATTTAAGTTTCTCTTTGAAATCACAGAGATAGTGCATAGCGTACTCTCTTCCACGATTCTCCTCGACCGCTTGTTTTAGGTATGGTGGCCGCCGTGGGTTTCTCCAACCTCCAGTTTGTCAATTTGAACTCGTCCCGAAACCTCTTCATCCTGGGAACAGCGTTCTACATTGGAATAGCTGGCCCTACCTACATCAACGAAAACAGGGACTCCATCAACACAGGTCACTGCCATCACCCATCGGAACAGCATTAAACAGTTTTGCTTATTCATCCATGCAGCTCCTCATCAGCGAGCTAGATACCGCTAACGGTAACGCTAATTAGGCAAAAATGGTGTTCCGCATATACGCGATACAGCTGTTTCCAATGTCCAACCCGCGAGGATGCGTTGTCTTAGCGTTCGCGTCGCATATCTAAAACTCGCTATTTACAGGATCTTGCCCAACCTGTAATTACCGAGATTGTGGAAAAATTCTTTCATTCCCATTTATTCATAACCCCAAACCTGTTTGACTAAATCTACACAATTGAACTATCCGTATGTAATGTGAACATTTAAACAAAAACTTGGACTGCAGGTTGATTTCACGCTCTGGCAAGCTATTTTTGGTTCAATTCATCTCAATTTATTTTGTTTTGTAAAAAAAAAAGAACATCAAATAAAGTTACTTGACTCGTTGATACATATTATGCTAAAAAGAAGGTCAACAGGATTTAAATCAAATTCTAAACAACTTTATACGTTAGGCTGAAATCATGTTTTGATAAACATGTAGGAACCAATGAATTACAAAAGAGCATGAAATTTCAGTTCTGGAAAGAAAATAAAATTCCCCCCCCCCAAAAAAAAAAGAGAAAAAGAAATAAAAATGTCATGTATACTGTAATAGGCCTACCTTAATGCCGTTTTTCAATTCAATTCAATTCATTTGTTTTCATTCTTCTTCTTTTTTCTTTTTCAACAAAAACATAGCACAAGATAAATCAGGCTTTTCATCATAAACAAAGAACATTATATTTTTTGCCTTTGCAATGGTGTAGGCGCGCTTGTAAAGTGCGCACACGCATATAATTGTGATTGACTTCGTTCTATTTCATTTACTTATTTCATTTCCAACAAAAATGCAGTTGCACTAAGACATTTGAATACACATAATTACATACAATTACTACAACATTGTAATCAAGGAAAACACTGTGATATAAGTACAATAGATTGTTTGAAACGGAAAGACTGCGGAAATGCACGGCTCGTGTTTTGCTGTCTCCTCATAAACGATATGTAATTGTAAAAAACTTAATACAAAACTAGACAAATTGCCTCAAAAATAAAAGAAGACAAAGACACAAACAAATAAACAAACAAACAAACACGAGGAAGCTCGCATGTAGCAAAAAAAATATATATTTATGAAATGCACTGTGCTAATCTAAAAACGAACGCTCATCCAGTTGATTTTCCAATCAGATGAACCTTTTCAGCGAACTGTGCTAATCTATTTGCTTGTGTCTTGTCTACTTTAAAGGGTGTGTACAGTTCTGGTCGAGGTGAAGATTTAGCTTTTAACGTTTTGCGAAATATTCAGAAACCATTCTATAAGATGTCAAAGAGCGTGCAGTTCTAAGGGGTATCAAAAGTTTATTAGATGAAAATCGGTTTTGAAATGGCTGAGATATCCAAAGACAAGGTGAAACAAAGAGATCCTAATAAAGTTGTGGCATGTCGCCTTTTATTATTAGCACTTTTTGTCAAATAAACGTTGAATCCTTCTTAAAATTCCATGCTCTTTTATATTTCATAAGAGGCTTTTCATTACCTCACTTAGGAATGTTCAAAACATGAATCCCTACCTCAACCAGTACTGTACAGTCCCTTTAAAGGGATAGTACAGTATTGGTGGAGATGAGAATTGGGCTTTTATCTTTTTGTGAGATACCAAGAAAACACTTATGAAATAGTACGGAGCATACCATTTTAAGAGGAATTCAGAGTTAATTTGATGAAAATCGGGTTTGGAATGACTGAAACATCCAAAAACAAAGTAAAACAAAGTGATCGTACTAAAATGTGGGTCCCACACTTTATTAGAATTGCTCTTTTTTGGATATCTCAGCCCTTTCAAAACCAATTTTCATCTCGTCTTCGTCTTCTTCTTCTTCTCTCTGTCTTTCTGCCCCTACAGACCCATCCGATCTGGCAGAAAATCAACAATTTTCGTACTGCAGTGTCCACGTGCGAACTCGTGTGCTGAATGTATGATAAGCCGTGGTCACACTGGCAGACGATCGAAAAGTTTACGATTGCTATCTTTCAGATCTCGAAGTGTTATTGCCAGTGTAACTTCCCGCGAAACTTCTCGCGAAACTCTTCCCGCAACTTCCCACTCAAACTATGGATATTGACCCCATCCCCACCAAACTTCTCGATCTTTTTCCAGGGTGAACGCTAGAAGCTGAAACTTCGCGAAATTTGTCACGTGACCTGTCCAGTCCACCACCTGTTTTATTTTGTGTTATACAGGTGTTCATTGTTACGTCACAATCACTAGCAATCCGACGACGCGCTCTATCTTCTTTCTTTGGCACGCGCACGACCCAAACTTCTCGATAAAGTTTGGCTGCCAGCAAAGTAATACGTAGGATGACGGATCTTTGCTGCCAGTGTGAACGGATGACTGAAGATCACGAAGACTTGCGATCTTGAACTTGGTTAAGGCCGTGTCACACCATAACGCGGGCTTGTGGCGAGGAGGTAGTTTCCAGCACGTATAAGATTTTCAGCGGGCGAACAAGAATGTTTGCAATTTTCATTCATGCCTTGTCATACCTTACGGGGGAACTTCTGCGGCTTGACTTGCGGGGAAACAAATTTACTCCAAGGAGCTCTCCGCAGTTGGTCCGCACCTGACAGTATCTAGCGCGTAGTTGCCCGGAGGTGCTCACGCAAGTCCGATTTAACCGCAGCCAAGTTTTGAGCATGACCAAAACTTTTTCCGGGTGAGTCGCGGGAATGCCCGTAGAAGTCCACGCAGAACGCCAGTAGGAGACCCTTAGCGGCAGTACTTCCCAGGCAATTCCCACGCAGGTACTTCGCAGTCCCGTATGCAGCCAAGATAATGAAATTCTGTGAGATTTCAGCCATTCCGTTAGAGAAATTCCTTCACTGAGTTGTCAGCCCCCACGCGACTGGTACAAAGGTCACACAGTATACTCGCAAGCATAACGCGTCCAGCAAGTAAGACACATGCGCTGACTCGCACAAATCCTTTCCGCCCTCAGGAATGTCCGGTATGCTAAAAAAATCCATACACGTAACAAGCCCGAGTAGCTTGCCCGGAAAGGTGTGACAGGGCCTCGAACACGGTTGCGGGTAAAAAAATATGCGTGCTCACCTCCGGGCGACTACTTTTGAGATACATGCTAGGTACTGCCATGTGCGGATATCTACGGGGACCTCCGGGGAGTCAAAATTGTTCTTTGCAAGTCGCACGCAAGGCTGGTGTGACACGGCCTTAATCTTCTGCCACTGTGACCGCGGCTAGTGAGTATAAATTGCGGCGAGCGCGAGCGGGTCGCAATATCATGCATTCGCATAGTATGCTTGCGCGAATGGGACACGTAATCTTTTGGTGGATTTTGCTGTCAGGTCGGATCGGTCTGTAGTCAATTTTATTGCCATGCAAGAACTTCAGTTAAAAATGAGAGCATGCGCGTAAGTACAGCTAGTAATGAATACACTATTCTTTTAACACGATCCTTGTGACTTGTTATCATGCAGGTTCTGAGACGTTTGACCAAATCTTGGTGATCATTTTGGGCACAAGCATGTTCCTAGGTGGGACAGTCGGCTGCATTTTGGACAACACCATTCCTGGTAATTACTTCTTTTTGAAGAAAAAAAAAGTAGAACACAAATGTGTACTGGTAATGCTCTCTCAAAGATTAGACATTGTGGCATCTGTAAAATGTAAATAAGGTAACATTTTTGCAGGACCTATACATTGTGCGTGCTTACACTGAAATACAACAAGGGGCAAACTATACAGTATTCTATTATCGCTTCTCGGGATTTTGGCTAAGATCATGACTTTATTGTGTAGTATTAAGTCGCACAATGTTTAGTCTCGTTGATTTTTATGGCCAAACAGGTTCCCCGGAAGAGCGAGGAATGATCAAGTTCAGCAAGATGCAATTCCAGAAAGACGACGAAGTCGACGTCGAAAGCGACCTGGGAGAGTCTGGAGATGACGTCACTTACTTGGTGAAAAAGTGCTACGACTTTCCCTTCGGTATGAAAGCTGTCCGACGGTGGAAATGGACCAAACGAGTGCCTTTCTGTCCAACTTTCACCGGGTTTCGGAACCCCTTCGCGAAAGTAAATCGCTGCAGACCGAAGATATAATGATAATGATAATAATAAGGTCTTATTTTTCCAGGGTAGCCTCTTCAGTGTTGCCACTGCTCTACCAGAGGGCCCTGCCATTATTATTATTACCCTAGCGTTGCCAGGTACCCATTTATACACATGGGTCGAGAGGGACATTGTGGGTAAAATCATCTTGTCCAATAAGGACGTAAGCGCTGATCGGGACTCGAACTCGGATCCTCCGATCGGAAGTCGGGAGTCTTAACCACTCTGTCACAACGCCCCCATAAATGAAATGAAATATGAAATGAGTTCAGGCAACTTCGCGATGCAACAGCAGAGAAATGATATACATGCATACTATAATGATACAATTTAATATAAACCATGACCGAGATCGATCAATCTGCGGATCTGCCCGTGTTATGTCCAGTTCTGAACACATTTTCGTTCACTCCTGCATGTTTGTATGGAAGAAGATAATATGAGCATTTTGTGTGTTCGGTGTGTGTTGTGGGAAATATCACGTGATTATATAAAAAATTGGTTTACTTTGGTTGTAATTATATCTTTAAATATTTCTAAAGCTATACTCAGAGTCTTCCAATACCTCGTCTATTTGCTCTATAGAGTATAACATACTGTAGAGGCAATCATGAATATTATATTATGATGTTGACACCTCAACGTAAAAATATTATATACTATTTTCTCTGCGTGATATTCTAACTGAAATCTGAAGCTGTTCAAAAAACAAGAGCTTTTGCTTGCACATGATAAAATCCAACAATGGAATCATAACTTGTAATTCTCATTTTGGTTTTAAGTCAGTTAGGGCCTATCTACTAAAAATGTTCAATACATTTAGAAGTCAGTATTTAGATAAAGTGTAAGTTGACACATTATGCTTCGCTTCATTTCCTTGGTGAAGGATTTTATGTATTACCTTTAGAAGAAAGATTTTCTATAACTTAGAAAGTTCCTGTTGAACTATAACCAGATAACTCTGGTTGACGGTTGATGTGTACGGTATTTAGAAGGATGATCTTAAATCTAGTGCAAAAACAATTTTATTATAATAAAGATAATATAGATGTCATCACATCTTTATTTTGCTCTCTTGTGCACCGCTACAAGAATGGGGAAAATGAAAAAATTTAGTAAATTAGTATTCTACAGACGTCATATTATATGGCTTTATTATTACATGGAATTTGGGTGAATTCAGTTAATACTCTACTGGAAGTGCTTGTCACGTTGATCTTCCACAACATCGTCAGTATTATCTTTATTCTTATATTGTCTGTTTGTATGATCGTCTTGAACGTCCGTCCTCAAAAACCTTCTTGGTACTCTTTAGCAAATACACAAGAAGACACACTTTTTAAGAGTTTAATGGTGATGCGGTGATACTTTTTCAATGACAAGGCCAGTGTACGGTTGATTTATTCTGGAGAATGTTTCTTGTTGGAAAATTTAAGAATAAATGATATTTGACAAGTCTATTCGAAAAAAGACGCGTCTCTCGATCATAGTGTCTGATATTGGAGGTGTAGCCTATTTTGATATTTCACTTGATTACTCGCATTTGGCTAAAATATCGGCTTTGCACACAAATATACGTGACCTCTACAGGGCAAATAACGTGGTACGTGCTGCATTTTGTCTTTTCATAATCATCTAGCAGTCTAGCGGGACAGATGTACGCAGAGAAGTACTTGGGAAAACAGATCGGATTTCAATTTGTACCATAAGAAGGGTCAATCAACGAGGTAAACCCTGCCATTTCTCGTTATCTTCAATGCATTCTTATCAGATCCGAAAGGAATCAAATTTCTGGGGCCATTATTCGCGTTGATATTCGTCACACTCGTCCGTGATCACGGTGGTGAGGGGAAAGGAAACTTTTAAACTGCTTTTTTTTTTCGAAATACCAGGACGTCTCTGCCTCCTCTCTTCAAATCCTTGGTATCTCCGCACAAGTACATTTTGGACTCGTGCTATGTATCAAATTAAAACAGAGTAAAAAAAAAAAAATGCCATGTCATCAGAGAATCGGCCACTCCCGACTTCTGGCTGCTTTTGAGGTACTGTACTGTATAGCAGGTGACATTTACTTCGTCAACTACTGCACTCTTGGATGGAGGTCATCACTGCTTGAGTTGATTGTATAGATCTTCAAGCTTCTGCGTGTGCTTTAATGGGAATTGCCTGCCGTGACGATATTATGCTGCTGCTTTACAGCGTCTCGTATAACCCTATGAACTCATTCAGTCTTTGAATACATATTGACCTCCGTGATTTTCCTTAATAAGAAAAAAATAACTGTTGTAAATTGGAAAGTCATCCCCGTCGTTTGAGACTTCGTCACAATGTTGGCATCATTGGTGAGAGGTACGGAAGAGATAGTGCTCGATGAACTGAAGACAGAAGCTACCCGTCATCGGACAACACCATCGACGTCGAAGAAGATGACGAAAGAGCTCGTGCCGATGTGATCGTCTATAGCAGACGCCTATGTTATACGGGATCAATAAAATCCTCCGTGGTCCAGCACGATTGTGTGTTGTTTTTTCTTCAGGTAACTCAAGCAAAACTCATTATCCTATTCAAGTTAACTTTAATAGCCAAAGCATAAACACACAGACCAGTTGAAAGGCAAATCCGGATTACTGTAGTTCAAAGTTGGCCTAAAAAATAAGGAAAATTTGACAAGCACAACAGTGAAACTTGACCAAAATCGGATAAAGATTAGGGAAGTTATATATCGTGCAATACTATAGCTCAATTCCATCTCTATATTTAACCATGCAGGGAGGTTTGGGAAATCTGTTCAAATCCCTGGTAAATTGATCAGATAAACATGATTTTTTTTTTAAATGTTCGCGAGCGTGTTTATTTATATATTTGATTTGAAAGATCATGCCTAATTAGCATTTTCAAGACAGACGTATCTCTCTGACGAAGGGTACGATTACGAATTATACAATTTCTTATGAGTTCACGTAGAAGGCATGGAGAAGTTCATTAGCAATTAAATCTTAGGTAAGGGAAGTTATATATCGTGCAATACTATAGCTCAATTCCATCTCTATATTTAACCATGCAAGGAGGTTCAAATCCCTGGTAAATTGATCAGATAAACATGATTTTTTTTTAAATGTTCGCGATCGTGTTTATTTATATATTTGATTTGAAAGATCATGCATAATTAGCATTTTCAAGACAGACGTATCTCTCTGACGAAGGGTACGATTACGAGTGATACAATTTCTTATGAGTTCACGTAGAAGGCATGGTGAAGTTCATTAGCAATTAAATCTTACATTAATATGTCTTTGTTATAACAGGACAAGTTTATGCTTAAACGAGGTTATGCTGCAGAGAACACGTCTAGCGAAAATGAGACAATTCATGGTGATCTCATGTAATTTGAGACGATTTAAATTTACAATGTGTTTGTGTGTATAATGAAGGCAAAAACGTCTGTAATGAAGCTATACAGATATTGCAATGAGGAAACTCGTAGTCAGTAGAATGTAGAAGACTTTACAGAAATAATATTTAGCCAGGGTTTGTTTAGCCTTTAGTGTTTCAAGACAGAACTTTGCCCAAAATAATGATAAAATTCAAACTGAATTAACGTCTAAGAGCATCACGCCAAGAGAGCCTCAATTCATTGTGTGCAAATTAGTAGGTACAGTATTATCAAATATGATGACAACTATCATAAAGAAAAACAAAATAAATGCAATAGTGTAAACCAGAACAAAGCCTAATGCCCTGTTTACAATGTATAGCAAAAATGAGTGGAGCTTGAAAACTTGTACAAAATAAAAAAAGAAAATGCAATCCATTTGCTTTGTGACTGGCGTTTATTCTAGACCTTTCATGAAAATTGATGAACATATTGCGGGTTTAGTTCCTTCTTATAGTTGCATTTTAGATGTAAGCTTTCCGGGCTTCTATATCATTTACAATGTCATGAAGAAGGTGGTAACATTAGCAACAAACGTAACTAAAACTGTCACAAATTACTGTATTACTTGTGTCTCAAACATTGATTAAATAGGACTCGAAGGGAAATTAATTCGAGCGGTCGCATGCCAACGAAACTTGAGGTTTCGTGGTCACTCTTGAAGCACTTCATATAGTTTGGTTCCAGCATTGCTTTCTCGTTTGTTCGCGTGTTTGTTTGTTCGTTTATTTGTTTAAATTTTGAAATGTATTCCAAGACAGTATATACACATGTGCAATGAAAACGGAAAACGCTTAATGACCAGTGAGTATATTAGGGTTTTTTATGTATACGAGACATATCCCTTCAGCAAATTTACTCATAATGTTCTCAGTACGTTCGTTGCTCATATTGAACAATTTTTCCCCCTGATATCGAAATTTGAATCAACTGATGCAAATTCACGCTTGGTTATTTGAACGTTTACGGGAGTCAGTCAATGGTGCAGTGTTGGAAAACATTAGCAATTGAATGAGACGACATGGATAAGCTGGCATAATCAAAATTGAAA
Organism: Diadema antillarum; assembly: GCF_040938485.1. Classification (NCBI taxonomy): domain Eukaryota; kingdom Metazoa; phylum Echinodermata; class Echinoidea; order Diadematoida; family Diadematidae; genus Diadema; species Diadema antillarum. Next base: position 9,515,076 of record NW_027270918.1, on the reverse strand, counting down.
AAAATCTCATTTTATATTGCCCTCAACAAGTCATTGTTCATTTTTATAGTATTTGTTTTTATGAGCAATGGTGTATAAGCTATGGGTTGCTTCTGAAGTCCAAGATGCACAGAAGCGGTATAAACTGATTGCATTTTTTTTTTCGTTGACTCCCAGTGAAGGTACCTGTTGTGCGAATGAAAAAGTGATAGTGCAATGTGGACTGCCAAAGTATAAATGGCAACTTATAAACAAAGGTTGATTTAGATTTTAATCCTTATCACAACGCTTTCTAAATTGGCGACTGAAATGTTGTATCAGATAATGGTGTTGTTGTTTTTTCCATCATATAAACTTTGAATTCCTCTTAAACTGGTATGTTCTGTACTATATCATAAGTGTTTTTCTTGGTATCTCGTAAAAAGTTAAAAGCCCAATTCTCATCTCCACCAATACTGTATCATCCCTTTGATCTTCCTAAATCCTTAACATCTTAGCATAGGAGTGATTTTACAATCATGTGATGTACCCGATTAAAGCAGATACATAGGAAAATTGTCGTGTTATCATCAGAGCACCGATCACTCCTGATTGTTATAGCGGATCACATTTACTCCGTCAGCTACCGTATTCGTCAGACCGATGTTTGCTGGCATGGGATGTTGTTCGCACTGCTTGAGTTGACTGAATTGATCTTCGAGCTTCTGCGTGTGATTAATGAGAACTACCTGACAATATCATTCTTTTAATAGTTGATTTACAGTGTCTCGTAACCCCGGATAAACTCATTAAAATGTTTGCACATAGGTCTTCGTAATTTTCCAAACAAGAAAGCCTTTGTAACTTGGAAAGCCCTCCCGTCAGTGGACACGTCACAGTCTGATCGCAATCGCAATGTCGGTATCATTGGAAAGAGATACGGAAGAGATAATGCTCGAGGAACTAGAAGACCAATGCTGCCCGTCATCAGACAACACTCTCGACGTCGAAGAAGATGACGGAAGAGATAGTGCCAATGTGATCATCGACCATAGACGCCTAGTGATATACGGGATCAACGATCGACCTCCGTGGTACAGCACGATTGTGTTGGCATTTCAGGTAACTAACAAAACTCTTCGTTAAACTCCATTTTTCAAATAAACGTTTATAGTCGTAGTATGATTAAACAGACCATGTACAGGGCAATTCTGAAGGGAAAAAGTAGAATTTAAAAAGCGCATCAGTGAAAATGTGACAATGTCGAATAATAACTAAGAAAGTTATGGAATGTACATTTTCTCTCATTTTTACCAAACATTTTCAAGAGTTGATATGAATATGAACTCAGTGAGTTGATGAAGTCATCATCTCACAATCTTGATGGAGCCTGTACAAAAAAAAATAACAAAGAAATAGATTTCTTTTCGACTGTAAGATACTATACGCCATTAAATGACAGAATAACCAGAGAGTCGTAGTACTCAGTGGTGAGGATTTTATTACCGAGCTCAAGTCACCTCTAAAGGGCTCACACCTGTAAATATAACTTGTATCATGAAATATCCCTGACCGCATCACCAAATCGTATCAAAGATACAAAAAAAAAAAATGAGAAACAAAAATTAATCAAAAATCCGAAAAGGCAGTTTTGCAGAAAACTTAATAGGTGCTGATATTGAGTGTGAATACCTCTGCAAACTGCATTTTGGTTGGAAGATGAGAGCTTTTCTCATGGAATTGAAGTTACTATTCATTGGGTGCATTTACAGAAAATATGTGATTTCTTTTTAGTTGAAAAAAGCTTGTAGTCTGGCTTTGCGAACCCTTGTACAGAGTTTAAGCTGAAGAACCTGCCTTGGAAATTTGATGGATGAAAGGGTATACCTCACTTTTTTCAGGTTACAGAAGATGTTAATTTCCAAAGCTATTTTACCGAACTTTTTGAATTTTGAATTTTAACACACGTCTCTATGAAATATTTACCCGTTTGAGCCTTATAACCACCGCCAATACTAGCTAGATGACGTTAACAGCAACAACAAATAAAAACATAATCAAGGTACTGGCGTGGCTGGCTTTTTCTTCTTTCCTCTTTACACAAGTATCATCTAATACATGTTCATGTACTTGCAAATGCTTGTGCCAGAAATACACTATTTACACTCAGCTTGAACACTCAACATATCACTTATAATATTCCTAATTCAAAATATATACCATGTTCTTAACATAGTTACGTGTATATCAAATAAAACTCTGAAATGAAGTACACGTATTGATTCTTACTTTTGCAGTCAACACCCGGATGAACTTGCAAATGCTTCTGCCAGAAATCCATTATGTACACTCGACTTGCTCACTCAACATATCACTTATATCCCTAATTCAAAAAATACGATGTTCTTAACAGAGTTACGGGTATATCAAATTAACACAACTCTGAAATGAAGTACATAATTGTACTAAATCTTACTTTTGCAGTCAACACCTGGGATATAAAATCCAATTGACTAATACAAATACATTGAACTAAAACTGTAATTATCATTTTATAAACTTGCGAAAACAATAAACTCTGTGGATCAGAGTAATATTAAGAGAGAGAGAGAGAGAGAGAGAGAGATTTGATCCAAGTGTATGTAGGTATTTGAACTTGCAAATACACTGTACATGTCATACATGTAAGCCTTTTTATTTCATACATGTACTACATAATAAATTGTGTATCTAATACCATTTGAAACAGATGGCAAAAGATCTTACAAATATCTTCGTTACAAAATAACTCACTAAAAACCCTCAATAAAATTATAATCACACACTACAGTGTCATTACTTTCTTTCTTCTGTCTCATTACAACAAATAAAACCATAATCAACATAAAATGGCGCTGGTTGAATAACTTCAAATAATGATCGGTCAGTTATATCATCGTTTTGAGAGGAGCATGATTTCGTTTGAACAACAACACATAGGACATTTCAAAAGTTTATGTACAAACTGCATGGTAACTTGTGGGATGACGACATTATCAGCTCGCTTTCCAATATTTTAAACGATTTTGATTAAATCTTCACTGCTGTGCATAAAAAAATGTCATTTATTCTTTTCAGACAATCTTTTAACTGGTCGAGAAAATAATGTACCCTTTTAGTTTCATCATGCTTTTATATGTATATTCCTTGTAACATTTTGTTTGTGGAAAATTCAGAGACGAGTGAATGAAATGGAATGAAACTACTACACAATCATGGGCGTAAATCCGGGGGGGGGGGGGGGGTGGGGGGGATATATCCCCCCCCCCTGAAATGGAGGAGGGGGGGGGGATGGCCTGTACAATCATCCCCCCCCCCCTGAATTTTGAAGAAAAAAAATGGAGGAAGCAGAAATGTGATTGTATCAATTTTGGCATATTGCATGACGTTTGTACGCCGGCCTTCAGACAGGTAACAGAGCTGAACAGTATTCTATCTTGTAGGAAATCGAATGCATAATTTTCTCAAGCGCTCGCTCGCTTCGCTCGCTCGCGGACATGGACATACACTGTAAGGTATGGCTCAGACGTTGACAACGTCAAATAGTGTAGGCCTACATGTAAACATGCTAAGACGAGAGTAACTTGGGACCATCTGCAAAATATGTACGAAAACAAACAAACAAACTATAACAAAATTATATTGCCATAATTGAACCCCCTCCATTTCCTGAATCATTCATGAGGAACGACAGTGACTGATGATTCAGTCAAGATACATCTATGGGTATACCCAGGGAAGATCAGGGGCGTCGAAAATATCTCGGGGGGGGGGGGGCAAAGGGCATTTGCCCCGCCCCTACGAAAGTGTTTAGGCAGGCAAATCATTTATCCCCCAAGCAATTTCCGAGATGAGGACAAATTTCGAACTTTCTTAATGGAATTATTGTCCAAATACCGCCAGAACTATGCACCAAATCATTGAATTGCAATCATAAACATGCAAAAGCTCCGCTATACTAGATCCCTTTCGATAAGTACACTGTTGAGATTGACGTATATTTCCCTAATTTGTCAAAGAGTGTGCAGCATATCTTTCACTTAACAAAAGCTCCCTCATATGCAGAGGCGTCGATGGGGGGGGGGGGGGGGTATGGTTCCGCCATAAAAGTGGGACAAACCAAATCGCAAAAATAAAGCTAAAAACGGCAGTTTTTGGGTGTAAAATGTCAACATTTTAAAGCTCGCTCGCTCGCATTTAAGCGCTAAGCCATTCCCCTGATGTTGCTGCCAGTGATTGACAGCAGTTGCGCCAGGTGCGCCCCCCCCCCTAATCTCCAAAGCAAAAAATATAGCTACAAATGGCAGTTTGGGGGACTGTAAGATGTCTAAATTTTTCAAGCTCGCTCGCTTCGCACACTCGCATTTAATCATTATGCCATTCTCATGATGTTGCTGCCATAAATTGCCAGCAGTTTTCGCCCTGTGTGCCTCCCCTTAATTTCCAAAGCGAAAAAATACAGCTACAAACGACATTTTCTGGGATTGCAAAATGTCAAAATTTTAAGGCTCGCTTGCTCCGCTCGCTCGCATTTAATCGCTATGGCATTCTCCTGATGTTGCTGCCAGTGATTGACAGCAGTTGTGCCCGGTGCGTCCCCTTTAATTTCCAAAGCGAAAAATATAGCTACAAATGGCAGTTTTGGGGACTGTAAGATGTCAAAATTTTCAAGCTCGCTCGCTTCGCACACTCGCATTTAATCATTATGCCATTCTCATGATGTTGCTGCCAGTAATTGCCAGCAGTTTTCGCCCGGTGCTCCCCCTTAATCTCCACAGCGAAAAACATAGCTACAAACGGCAGTTTTGGGACTGTAAGATGTCAAAATTTTGAAGCTCGCTTCACTCACTCGCATTTAATCATTATGCCATTCTCCTGATGTTGCTGCCAGTTATTGCCAGCAGTTTTCGCCCGGTGCTCCCCCCCCCCCTTAATTTCCAAAGCGAAAAATATAGCTACAAACGGCAGTTTTGGGACTGTAATAAGTCAAAACTTTGAAGCTCGCTCGCTTCGGTCGCTCGCATTTAATCATTATGCCATTCTCCTGATGTTGCTGCCAGTTATTGCCAGCAGTTTTCGCCCGGTGCTCCCCCCTTAATTTCCAAAGCGAAAAATATAGCTACAAACGGCAGTTTTGGGACTGTAATAAGTCAAAATTTTGAAGCTCGCTCGCTTCGCTCGCTCGCATTTAATCATTATGCCATTCTCGTGATGTTGCTGCCAGTAATTGCCAGCAGTTTTCGCCCGGTGCTCCCCCTTAATTTCCAAAGCGAAAAAATACAGCCACAAACGACAGTTTGGGGGACTGTAAAATGTCAAAATTTTCAAGCTCACTCGCTTCGCTCGCTCGCATTTAATCGTTATGCCATTCTCCTGATGTTGCTGCCAGTACGAACTGCCAGCAGTTGCGCCCTGTGCGCCCCCCTTAATTTCCAAAGCGAAAAAATACAGCCCAAAACGGCAGTTTTTTTTTACTGTAAAATGCCAAAATTTTCAAGCTCGCTCGCTTCGCTCACTCGCATTTAATTGTTAGGCCATTCTCTTGATGTTGCTGTCAGTAATTGCCAGCAGTTTCACCCGGTGCCCCCCCCCCCCTTAATTTCCAAAGCTAAAAATAAAGCTACAAACGGCAGTTTGGGGACTGTAATAAGTCAAAATTTTGAAGCTCGCTCGCTCCGCTCACTCGCATTTAATCATTATGCCATTCTCCTGATGTTGCTGCCAGTAATTGCCAGCAGTTTTCGCCCGGTGTGCCTCCCCTTAATTTCCAAAGCGAAAAAATGCAGCTACAAACGACATTTTCTGGGATTGCAAAATGTCAAAATTTTAAGGCTCGCTTGCTCCGCTCGCTCGCATTTAATCGCTATGGCATTCTCTTGATGTTGCTGCCAGTGATTGACAGCAGTTGTGCCCGGTGCGTCCCCTTTAATTTCCAAAGCGAAAAATATAGCTACAAATGGCAGTTTTGGGGACTGTAAGATGTCAAAATTTTCAAGCTCGCTCGCTTCGCACACTCGCATTTAATCATTATGCCATTCTCATGATGTTGCTGCCAGTACGAACTGCCAGCAGTTGCGCCCTGTGCGCCCCCCTTAATTTCCAAAGCAAAAAAATACAGCCCAAAACGGCAGTGTTTTTACTGTAAAATGTCAAAATTTTCAAGCTCGCTCGCTTCACTCGCTCGCATTTAATTGTTAGGCCATTCTCTTGATGTTGCTGTCAGTAATTGCCGGAAGTTTCACCCGGTGCCCCCCCCCCCCCCCCTTAAAGGAGACCTCCGGACGATTTTCAGATTTTTACATTTGATCAACTATAAATTAGTAATACTGAGGACAGAGTTTCAGAATTTGTGATAATTGGGATGAAGAATAAGAATATTTTCAAAATTTAGAGCAAATTGCAATGAACAAGGATGATGACATGGCAGAGCCACCATAAGAATGCATGAGTTTGGGCTCAAGGAAGCAGAACAAAAGAAGAAGGCATGCATAGATTATACACAGGTGAACTCGCAAGCAAGCGGTATTGTAATGGAATTACACTGCTACATTTCTGAAATATGTGAACCTCCTATGTCATCATCCTTGTTCAGTGTAATTTGTTGAAGATTTTTCAAAGTATTGTTTCTCTGCTCAAGAACCACAATAAATTCCATAAATCTATACACGGAGTTGTCGATTTATGTACTACATGATGTGAAATTATGAAAATCGTGTGGAATATCCCTTTAATTTCCAAAGCGGACAAAATACAGTCACAAACTGCAGTTTTGGGACTGTAAAATGTCAAAATTTTCAAGCTCGCTTGTAACAGTTTGTCAGAAATATACCACTCTCCTCCCACTTTATATTTCATGCAAAAGAGTGAGACATCCGATCCCTGTAAAGTGTGTGTGTGTGTGTGTGTGTGGGGGGGGGGGGTTACCAAGCTTCTCTCACCACCCCCCCCCCGTCCCCCTCAAGGCTGCGCCGGCCCGGTTCGGTTATGGGCTTGTAATCGTGGTGATGGTGACTATCGCCGATCATTCCCCCCCCCCCCCCCCATTCCTCAGTATGGATTTACGCCGTTGTACACAATGTCGTGTACCAGTAACGTGCTTGCAGGTTTAATGTCTGTACGAACAATAGGCTTTCTTTGCAAAGGAATACAGACTGTACGTGCACTACCAAGTTAATCTTTTGAGATAGGGGCGTGTATTGTTTTGTTTGTGTTTGTTTTATCGATAGAAACACGGGTTCTATGGAAACGAGACCATCCGTACCTCATGAACTCACAACATAGCAATACATTGCAAAGTAGGGCACATCTTTACACATCTATACAACAAAAACAATATGAAAAGCTTATCACGGCCATATACTTTGCGAGCAATATCATATAGGCTACAGACGAATGCAGACATCTAGAAATATGAAAAACAAAAATGTAGTTCTTCAAAGCGTAAAGGGATTATGCAATGCAAAATGCATGTCGACTTCTGTTGATTCATAATACCATGGTCACCATTCATGTGTCCAAAAGAATATCTAAATACGTGTCATATGTTTTATAATGATCATAATAGTACTACTTGTCCTGAGATTATACTCACACACACACACACACACACACACACACACACACACACAATTCAAACCAAGATTCTGCCTGTGACATCTGTCAATCAACATGATCAATGGTAAAGTACTGATACTCTTAACTAAAGACATTGAAGACAGCGCATTTTCATATAGGTCTACTTTACCATTGATTGACAGATGATGTCACCCGCAGGTCTTGATTTGCAAACTTTTTGGGTTTTGTTCGTTTGTTTCTGGGGGCGGCGTATCCAAGTAATCTGAAGAAAAATAGTATGGATATTGTGTTAGAATAAATGGCACATCATTAGGATATTCTTTGTGGCACACTTAAGTGATAATAAGGCCATTAATTTTGCAGCGCATATCCCTTTAACATGTCGCCACAGAATATCAATATCAGTCACAGTCCAATGTGCAAATGAGACGAATTAAGAGGGTCATGACCTCACAAGACAGGCTCGATCCCTTTTACTTGCACACTTCATCCAACTTTAGATAGCTTTGATTACGGGAATCAAAGAAGAACAAATCTCACTTAACAACAGTTCTAGAATTTCAACAATCTCGCAAAGACGACTTTGCGTATTCAGGGGGTGATAGATGCAAAATCATTGATAAAACGAATGATTTCATAAGATATCAAAATACAAGAAGGTGATGTTGGGTGATCACAATAAAACCTTGCTATATTGGGAATATTGCTTCTTCTTTCACTTTACTCCATTTATTCTGCTTTAATCGAACTGACTTGAACATGGAGGTGAGTTTGTCGTAAAGATGGAAGAAAAGTGTTGTAGTAAGAGTTTGCCTTGAATTTCCACTCACTCACTTTATGGTGCCATAAGGAAGAGAAGCCAGACTTTAAAGGACAAGCTCACCTTCATAAACATAAGGATTGAGAGAATGTAGCAATATTAGTAGAACACATCATTGAAAGTTTGAGGAAAATCAGACAATCCGTTCAAAAGTTATGAATTTTTGAAGTTTTTGTGCAGTACCCGCTGGATGAGAAGACTACTGCAGCGTATGAATAACTTAGATGTCACATGCGTACAACAATATAAGGAAAATATAAAGAGAATGTCACAAAATTCCATCTTTTGAAAAAAGTACACATTCCCCTCACTCGTTACCGATAAATGTTATGGGTAATATTATTCCCCCTGCCTTTAGAAAGAGGCAAGTCAATTGCTCTTTTATTATGCGAAAAAAGTGAAAGTATGTTGAATTTTCTTTTATATTTTCTTTATACTGTTGTACGCATATCACTCACAAGCTGTAGTAGTCTCCTCATCCAGCGGTACCAACACAAAAATTTAAAAAATTCATAACTTTTGCATCGACTGTGCAATTTTCCTCAAACTTTCACTGATGTGTTCTACTAATATTGTTGCATTTTCTCAATCCTTATGTTTATGAAGGTGAACTTGTCCTTTAAGCACCATAAAAGGATGAGGCGTTTTGCAGATACTACCAAACCCATGGCTCCTTTTTCGGTCTTTTTTTTTCAGTGGTTAGTATTTTATTGTGTCTCATATCAGATGATACTGTTTGTCAAGTAATATCTTTTTTAATGAATGATTTAAAGTCATCTTTCCTCTCTCTCTCTCTCTCTCTCTCTCTGTCACATTACCTTTCAATCTTTCCTTCATTCCCCTCTTTTTCCCTTTCTATTTTTCTTACTAAATTGCTCCTTTCAGCATTTCCTGTCAGATTTCAGCTCTTTCTTCACAGTGCCTCTCATCCTTGTCCCTTACCTCTGTATCCATGGCAACCTGGACATCATCTCTAAGCTGGTCTCCACTCAGTTCGTCGTTGCTGGTCTCCAGACCTTCTTGCAGACGACGTTTGGATCCAGGTGCTTGTCAAAGAACAAAATCGTCAGAAGAGACATGAAATCAAAGGACAAAGTTCAAAAGCAATATGACTATCATGAAATTAAAAAAAAATGAGGTAAAATCGTTCAGATAAGATGGGTGGCGCGTCGGAACTGACAACAATGTGGAACCGTTGATGCACATCCCATATCTGAGACATGAACGTCTCCATGATACAAATGTAGTTGTAAATTTACGTAATGTAATTCGTCTCGTAATTGGCAAACTGACACGTGGTAAAGACGCGCGATTTCTTCAGTATAACGTTTTCCTTGGGTGTGCATGCATATATAGATATGTTTTTGAGGGTGTTATTTAGTAAAAACTTTTCCATTCGCTTCGGGAATATACGGTCCGACCGGCTATGCACATGTTTGATTTGATTTGATTTGATTTGATTTGATTTGATTTATTTCTGCTCAATTCCGTTACATCAGATAGGATCATGTACATGTCATTTATGACAAACAGTATATCGACACATAGTTTTTAGTACAATTATACAAGACAAATACAAACATACAAGCTTATGGAACTTAAACAGAAGGGTCTCCAAAATAAGCCGAGGCTTGACGGTATGGAGACTATATGCTACCTACTCTGAATAGAATAGGGAATAGAGAAAGAGAGAAATAGGGAAGGGTAGGGGGAATAGGGAAAGTTACAGAGTGTATGGGTACCACTCCAACTACTTTACAATAATAGTAATGATGATAAATACAATATGATAATGATATTAAAGTTAACACGTTCAGTTGCCTTTGCCGGAGTAATAACCGAATATGCACTATGAAAATAATAATGTGTGAATACAAAATATCTTATACGTATTGTTATCTGACATTGAATAAAATATATCGTGATTGTTTTATGTACGCAGTAATGGTAAGGCACATCGTACACATGCATGTCCATAATATGTACATGATGTATCCTATACATACATATACATACTCATATTCATAATATGGATAGATAAATAAATCGATATATGTATGGACACATCCATGCATTATGTATCACGTACATATTCATATACATCTAATTATAATACAATAAAGGAATCAGAATGTTATCCTGGGGAATACTGCTTAAGGAGGTGAAGTTTTACAGCCTTCTTAAATGAATACATAGTGGTCATGTTTTTGATTTCAATGGGAAGGGAATTCCAAGTGTCAGGGCCGGAGTGTCTGATAGAATGATGCGCGAGTGCGGTTTTGGGGTTAAATAAATGTAAATTTGTGGATTGTCTGGTAGGATAAGAGTAAATCTCTGAATTTGACCGAAATATTATGTTAAATATTGGAGGCAAGAGGTTTGACTTGAGACAAAACATAAATACAGCTTTTTGGAGAAAATTTATATCATTTATCTTAAAGGGATTGTATAGTTTTGGTTGAGACCTATTTTCAGGTTTCTAACATTTTTTGGTGAGATAATGAGAAACCTCTTATGATATATGAAAGAGCACGTAATTCCATGAGGAATTCAACATTTATTTGATGAAAATTGGTTTTGAAAGGGCTAAGATATCAAAAACAGAGCAATTCTAATAAGCGTGGGACCCACACTTTATTACGATCGCTTTGTTTTACTTTGTTTTTGGATGTTTCAGTCATTCCAAACCAGATTTTCATCAAATAAACTTTGAATTCCTTTTAGAATGGTATGCTCTGTACTATTTCATAAGTGTTTTCTTGGTATCTCGCAAAAAGTTAAAAGCCCGATTCTCATATCCACCAATACTGTACTATCCCTTTAAGGGATTTAAGCTGGAAAAACAATGGGTCGGTGTGATCTCGAGAGCGTGCTCGACTGCACACTCGTATTGCTTTTTTTCTGTAGGAGAAGTATACGGTCTGTGTTACATTTGTGGGTTGCCCAGATAATGTTGCAATACGATATATATGGTAAGATTAAGGCATTATACAGGGTAAACAATACACGAGTTGGTAAAAAATACTGAAGCGTAAGGGCTTTTTACACTTGTGTTTCTTAACCCCGGACTTTCTCTGACCCAGGACTATCGTTAGTCCCGTACCAATTTTTTCAGCTTTTTACACTGGCCAATTAGTCCCGTACTATCTCTTGTCCGGGGCTAAGGAGAAAACTGACCTTTTTACACTCGTATTTCTTAGCCCCGGACTTTCCAAACCACATGAATATTCATAATTACGCTGTGTACTGTACACGTACACGCACGCACCGGCAGCACTTGATTGCCTCGTTTCTGATTGGTCAGTGAGGGTCGGACTTCGTCTCCGTCGCTTAGCCCAGGATTATTTTTTCGTTCTGTTTACACTCACTTGCTTGGCACCGCAATTGCGGTGCTAACCCCTGCTATTTTGCAGGGCCAGATAGTACCGTACTATCGGTGGGGCTAGCCCACTTTGGCAAAAACGAGTGTAAACAGAAAGTGGGCTAAGGATAGTCCCGTACCAACGGTGGGGCTAAGGCCCCCCCTTAGCCCCACCGATAGTCCGGGGCTAAGCAAAAATTTACAAGTGTAAAAAGCCCTTTAGTTAACAGGCCAACGTTTCGGGATATAGGCAAAATGATGTGTTTTACATGATCATCCCATTTTAGGTTTTCATTTATATACACACCAAGAAATTTATTAAATATTTTCCTTTCAAGAGATATACCATCAATATACAATTCATATTCTGGTAGATTAGCTTTTTTACATTTGAAATGAATGAAATTAGTTTTGCTTAAATTAAGTGCCAGTATATTACTTTTAAACCATGTAGATAATTTCGGTACATGTACCAGGTATATTTTGTTATGAATCATAATATATCATAATTGTTCTTCCAAGACAAGAAGTATTGTCTGCATTGGAAATATAGCCCTCTCGATGTATTTTGAAGCTATAATATTAACTCTGTATGACCCCTCTAGTAGCTGCAGCACATACGTCTTGTACTGCATACCTCGCTACTAGAGTGACCGACATAACACCTTTTCCTCCTGTCTTTTTCCCGCAGACTTCCTATCGTTCAAGGTCCTTCGTTTGCCTTTCTTCTTCCCGCCTTCTCTCTGATGAACCTACGCGGGGAATGCCCGGTGGTTCATGTAGGTGAGAACGAATATGTGCCAAAGTTTTGCGTTTTAGAATTGAAATTCAACGATTTGGGTCCTGTTTCATAAAACTTGTTATCAGTGACAGCTGCCACTTTTCTATGACAAGTTTCCTCTCATCCAATCAGATGCAAGGATTTCAGTATAGCTTGTAACAACTATCACAACTTGCCACTGATAATAAGTTTTATGAAACGGGGCCCTGGTGTACACTTTTGGTGGAATATTAGGACAATTTGCAATCAAAATGTGAGAAACAAGGATATTCAGAAGGGCGGATCCAGGAATTCAACAAAGGGGGGGGGGGCAAAAAATATTTCTGGTGCCACTTCCGGGTTTCATCGGCTAACAAGCACAAAAAATAATAAAATAAAAATAGAAGAAAAACACGCTTCAGCGCATTACAAAAAGGCTCCACAAAGATGGTTTCTTTAAAAAAAAAATCCCACACATATAATCATACTATATGGATAATGTACATACTGAATCTTGATATCTGTCACCTATGACCAAATTCATTTTTATCAGAAGACCCATTATAGTCATTGCTGTCGTTGCCTTCCATGCACCCATCACCAGCTATACGAGTATATCAGGCATGTCTTATGAAGCTTTAAAAAAATGCGAAATGAATCAACACACTCACGTTATGTTCTTACCATTTCATTCTCCAGCTATTGCTACCAATTCCTCCGAATTTTCAGAAGAAGCGAGAATGGAGTTCCGAGCCCGCATGCAGGAGGCAAGTTTGGCAAATAGTTATTATATTGTCTCTATACGGAGATAAGCTCACACACGCACACGCACATGCACATATACGCACACACACACACACACACACATGTAATATTGTGCAAGAAAAAAATATTTTTAAAAAGCCTAATTATAGTTACGTATGTAGATGTAGGGCAACCAATTTCTAAGAGAGATTTTTTTTTTCTTTTGAGGATCGGGCCATCAAAATTTGTAAGTGTGTACTCATTGTATTTCTATGTTTTTCTTATCCAGAAGAAGGGAAAATAACTTGCTGCTCAGTACTTGCTAACTACACGCATTCAATTCAATTCATTTATTTCATTCTCATTTTTTCAACAAAACATAACTCAAAGTAAATCAGGAATTCCATCATAAGCATATATACATTACAAAGTACGAAGGATAAACGATAGTCAACAAACTAATAAAGATAAATTATGTATACATACCGGAAAATACAAAGTTACGTTTTCATTTCAGCTACCTGCCACGACCAGGGTTGCAAAACTCAGCCACACTCAGCCTGTTTCACTACCAAGTTAAGTCAAACATTCTTTTTTTTTTACTCACGGTCAGATTTCGGATTTTATCTGTCCAATGATATAGGTGTACCTTTGTAATAATCATGATGATTTTGATAACCACAGTATCTTCATAATATCATAATTGCTGAAGCTGTTTTGCATTATTGCGTGTTTTCAATGGCAGCTGAGTGGGGCTGTCCTTGTCGCCTCCATTTTCGAGATCGTCGTCGGCCTCGCCGGCATCACCAGCCTGTTTCTGCGCTTCATCGGACCACTGACGATCACTCCTACGATAGCTTTGATCGGAATGTCGCTGTTCGACATGGTGTCTTCTAACGCGAGCCAGCACTGGGGCATAGCTGGGCTGTGAGTTAGCTTAATGGCATACCATGCAGCTAGTCATATATCACTCACACAGACACACACAAATACTCACACACACAGATTTATATATACATAATATACATTAATATTGGTGTGAGAGGATACATAGAGAGTGATCCGTACGAAGAGTTTGTGATGATCCTGACAAAAAGTTAAGGGTCTAAAAACATATCTTCATTAGCTTTTCAAATTGTGAGTGGGCATAGACCATTTTGTCACATAATTACGTTTGTGCCTTTCCGGCATTAGAAGATCATTATACACAACATGTGGGATGGAAATGCATTTCCTTTGTTTGTATATACGACGGTTCAATTTAGGATCTTTTCGTTGATGTTCTTCTCCAGAGGGACCCACATACTACAAGCTCTGTCTTTTTAGTGGGTCCCTCCATTTTTCGCATTTAAAACAACGGTATACATGTATTTCGCTTTGATCACTTATGTTTCTTTCTTGCAATACAATGTATGATTACTTTAGGTCCTCAATTGTTATACTCTTTTTATTTCACTATGTTCTACTTACCTTATTTTCTGTTACAAAATGAAGTGAAACATATGTTTTTTGTTGAAAAATGAAATAAACTTTGAACTTGAACTTGAACTTGAACGAATACATCCAACATCCAACTGCTAGAACTTACAGCGGGCTATAGGTACCCACGCAAACCTATAAAAGTAGCTTCAGTATATCATTGTAATGCAGAAACGAATATGACATTTTAAAATATTGAGCAGAATGATCTCAAAATCGCTAAAGGCTCTCCCTGTCAGTTTATGGTATATGGGAGAAATCGATCAAAAAAATGTACCGGTAAGGGAAGAAAAAGAATAAGGCTACATGGTTTTACCTTGAGCAGGCTTCAAGATATATACAATATTCAGTGCCATCTCTACATAGATGAATGTCTTCGTCTTTCCTTCTTCGAAGCGAAACGATTTTCTGCATTACTTTCCTGTAAACTCTTTTACAAATTGTGTCTCCCTTCCAGTACGCTGGCTCTCATCGCTATCTTCTCGCAGTATTTAGACCGCGTTAACGTTCCCTGTCTCGGGCTCGGGGAAACGACGAGATTCAAAGTGGCCTGGTTCCCGCTCTTCAAATTATTTCCGGTATACGCAGTCATCGTAGTTTGACACAGAAGCCATGTTATGATTGTAATTGTTTGTTGCAATATTCATTTATTTATTTATTTTTTGTAATGTAACCTCATTCTCTACATCCCCTCTCCGCTTCTTTATACAGAAACGAGCATCTTATCAACTAATGGTACACCCACACTAATCCACAGGACCTTGCCATTCCAGGGGCCGTTGCGGGAGGGGGTCAAGGTTCACGGTATCCCCCCCCCCCCCACCACCACCTATCAACGGGAAAACCATCCCCGGTGGGACCCTCGGAAGTCATTGGTTTTGTTGTGATTTTCTTCAGTCTTTCTTTTTAAGAGCTACGGCTCGTGCATTATCATAACTGTTCATTGTGAGGTACCACGTTTTGCATCTTGCACAAGATGAACATTGTGGATGAAGGGTCTTGTCCAGATATGTGACTAATGGGGAGGACTTTACCGCCGGATGTCCTCTATTCCTAAGGAAGAGTCGGGAGTCTTAAAGGCATCCTTTACCAACTTTTCTTAGTGTCCCCACACTAGAATCCGCAGCCAATGGAGTGATGAACAATCACACGAAGGCGTCCCTCACCTTCGTGTAGAATTCGTTAGGTTTTTATGATTGCACATTGTACATCCAGTTTCGCACTGATGGGAGAAGCGGTGAGTTAACTCAGTCTGTAACGCGTCTACCTCCAGATCCAAAGGACCGTTTTTGATTCCCCAGTCTAACTGAGCAATGTTGTGTGTAATCATACCTTCCTCTCTAGCAGTTGTCTAGTGAGAAGCAAAACACACCACATAAAACAGAGGTTCAATGTGAGAGAGAGAGTCAAAACTCATGCACGTTAAAGATCCTGCTAATTCACTCATCCATCGCACAGATCAGGGTGCATAACCCGTTGAAGTATAGTCCCACCTCACATCCAACTGGATCCCACCGAATACCACCTATTTAATAGTGCATCTGAATATGGGCTGTCCAGCCTTATTCTCAGGTGGAAAATGAAACAAACCAAAATTAAATTGTTTGAGGCCACCTTGTGTGAGTTTCTCTATAGACAAATGATCGTGCATTGGTTTTCAACTCCCCAAAAGACGTACAGTTCTTGAATGGTCGCTTTGCCGCTACCTGCACACGATTCGATCAGACAGGTGATCGATCAAGACGGAAACCATGTTTTGGCCCTCAGAGTCACATACTGCCAATGCACCATATCTTCTTCCTATCAGAAGAACAAGGACAGAGAGTAGAGAGATTAAGAATGTGGGAAAGTTCTGCTAACTGGGTAGCAGAACAGCGCATCCGTGGATGCTGAAGTGCTGCAGTCATGGAGAGATGAGTTCCCCCTTTGGCTAACTGACAAAGAGACTCTACGCTGGCAAGTCCATAGCTTCCGACACTCCACCAAGATTGCCGTGTACAAAGCTGTGGTCCTGAGTGCTCTCCCCCACTCCTGCGAGACGTGGACCACATACCGCCGCGCGCCGGCACATCCAGGTGCTAGCGATGTCTGCGAAGGATCTGTAGTATCAAGTGGCAGGATAGAGTGTCCAACCTCAAGGTTCTGGAAAACTATGGCATCCCCACCATCCAATTCCTGATCAAGTACCAACTGAGATGAACAGCTAGGACATGTTGTCAGCATGAAAGACGACAGGATTCCAAAGAAGCTACTGCATGGGCAGTTGCAACGTGGGCACCACGGTCAGGGAAGTCCCGTGAAGAGGTACAAAGACCCTGTGATAGCAGACCCTACGAGCTGCAGTGTCAGTGTGTGAAGTCTTGGGAAGCAAGATACTGCCTATGACAGAGTTCTTTAGATGGCACCAGTGTACACAAGAGAGCAATCGGCATCCAGTCAACGAAGGATACATAGGTCCCGTCTTATAAAACTTATCAGTAGGGCCTAACAACTGCCACATTTCTATGACAATTGCTCTCAGCCAATCAGATGCAAGGATTTTACTGTAGCTTATGACTACTATCGTAACTTGCTATTGATAAGTTTCATGAAACGGGGCCCTGGAGACAGATATCCACTTCTTTGGCGTCCTTTCGTTGTAGCACCTGAGGCCGTTGAACTAGACTTCATTCTTAAGTCCCGTCTTAACAGACCTTCTCCCCGGGTGCGCCCGGGCGCGCCCGGGCGCACCCGGCGAAGATATACATTCCACAGATTCCATGAAACACAGAGTACCCCGTTTTAACAGGCATTGCTCGAAAACCTTCCCCGGGGAATACACGTTCTCAATAGCCTCGTCTTAACAGACCTTCTCCGGGCGCGCCCGGGTGTTCGCCGGCGAAGATTGCATTCCACAAATTCCGTAAACACGGGTTAACCACCAAAGTGTCCCGTTTTAACAGGCATTGCTCGAAAACCTTCTCCGGGGAGGATACGCTCTCATCGACCAATCACATACGCTGAAAAGGAAGCATTTCACATGCACATCATCGTCATTGCACTAGCATGTGGTTGAGTACTAATGTACAAGCGTGTACTGCTGACAGAGGCATGTTGGAACTATAGACCGATTCTGTGACGCGCTATGTGTATTTTTGGCATGGGCAGCGCCATTAACGAGGTGTCTTGGCCAATTCTCATGGTCGGACATCCGGGTATTTTGCGTGTCACGGGGTCATGGATAGCGGTGGAGTGAAAACAAACAGTCGCGTGAGCCTGGAGGGGTAACGCTGTACGTGTTTTCTGCCGGGGCGCCCCGCGAGCACAAGCTGTACTACTGTAGCTGTGCGGGCAGCAGGATTAGGCCCTAGACTAGGCCTACCCTAAATTAGGCCCTACCTTAAGCCTACTACAGTACTAACGTTATATAGGCCTATAGACCTACCTGAAGTTTCTATTAGGTACTAAGTAAACGTAGATATCGGGGTAGGGCCTACTCAATGAGGTTCTACAGCACATCTGGCCATTTTCGGGTCGTTGATCCAGAGTCCTGCCGCGATTTCATACGGGCACAGGTCCAGTCCGGCTGCCTTCAACTTGGCAAAATACCGGGATCCGACCGATCGATCGACAGGATCCAGATTTTTAGAATATTGCTGGCAAGACATGATGTATGTATCTCATGAATAAATGACAAAATGAATACTAGTAATGAAAAACAGTCCCCATGTCTGCGTAGAGTTGCACATAAAACGCGTCGCACATGCAGGCACAGCATGCAGTATGCGCATTATGCATAGCATATATGCAGGCTTAGCGCGTGCAAGCTGTTTGTTTTCACTCCAGTCAACCGGAAGTGACGTGTAGCCGACCGCAAGAATAGGCGTCTCGTACTGAGTGCGCGAATGCTTGCTTAGTGCGCGAACCTTTGTTACAAGTGCGTGATAAACATGTTGCCCGGGGGCGTGTTTTTTTTTTAGACGGCGCAGATTGGGGACCCCAAAAATCTATTGGGGACCCTATCCCTAAACCTAACCCTAATCCTAATTCTAACCCTAACCATCAAACCCTAACCCTAACCCTAACCCTAACCCTAACCAAAAACCCTAACCCAACGTTTTTCCATGGGTTTAACACGCGCCATGCCCCAATCTGTGCCGTCTTAAAAAAAAAGCGCTGCCCGGGGGTGGGGGAGAGGAGGTGTGGTCGGCTAAGACACCTCCAAATGAGCTCATGGCTGCGCCCAGTGCCACAAATTGTCTGCTGCCCTCAACGAACCCGAATCGGTCTATATCTACCGAGGCGTTTCAATATATATTAGACAAACTGTGTTTCCTTAAAATGTGTTTACTGTGAAAGCGCCTTTCTTTTGTCTTTTCATAATGATCTTTCAAAAAGAAGGAAAGAAAGAAGAAGTCATGAAATCAACCACAGGATTTTATCAGAGCACGTCTATTACTATATTATGCAACCCACAGAACTCGAGGAGTGTTACGACTGTTTACATAATACATAAGATGTGTTATAAAAAGCATTTCACACTCTACAAAATGAATCTTTGAATGTTTTCATTTTCGAACTACCTCCAACAAAATTGTACTCTCTCCAGCTATTGCTCATATCAATGCCAGTGTTACATGTTCGTGATATGTAGGTTTTTTTTTACTATATATTAAACATCAAAAGCGGGATTTTTTTTTTATAACACCTATAATTACTGGTACGTGAGTACACATAAGCCCAATACGTCTGGTCGTGCTACTAGTAATACATAGGGAGAGTTTTTTTGATTTGCACTGGTCACGTGACGCCTCGGGGGAAGATTCACCCCGCGAGCGTCTTAACAGACACCATCGCGGGGTAGCCCCCGGTGGTTCGCCCGAGGCTACCCCGCGTCTACCCTGGTCGATCGAAGGGTGAGGTTTCGCCCGAGGCTACCCCGAGGCTATCCACTGTGTTGCGTCTTAACAGACACAGGGGAAGATTCTTCACCCGAGGCTACCCCGAGGCTACCCTGCGTTTTTAAAGACTTCGCCCGAGGTTACCCCGCGGCTACCCCGAGCCTGTCCACTGTGTTGCGTCTTAACAGGCACAATCTTCTCAGGGGAAGATTCTTCACCCGAGGCTACCCCGAGGCTACCCTGCGTTTTGTGGCCTGTTAAGACGGGGTATTACAGAACCCACCTCGGCAGATGCCTTGCCGGCCAATACTCATATCTGTCGCATCGATAGCAGATTCCAACATAATTATGATTTCAGTAAGAGCACAAGTCGGTCGTTGTATTTTTTTTTCTTTCCATACAATCTACAGTGCTTTCAATGGACACTCAAAACTCTTCCTGGTCATTTTCCTGTTAAGCCAACTCTTTGCTTTTAATGGAAAGCCGCAACTCATTCCGCTAGTTTTCTTTTTTTTTTCCAATTGCAAATTCAATGAACGAGATTGATAAATGATTGTAAACTCTGACTCTAAGTAGTTTTCCATAGCTAATTTTTTCGTCCAAAACACTTTGGTTTTTTTTTCTTCAGGTGGTGCTCGCGCTCCTTATATCGTGGCTGTTTTGCTACATTCTAACCGTAACGAATGTGTTTCCTGACGACGAGTCGTCCAGTGGATACGGGGCCAGAACCGATCTGAACGACAAGCAACTAGCTTCCACTCCCTGGTATTACATTCCATACCCAGGTAAGACTGCTACAATACGAAAGAGAATAGACTAAATTAAGATAATTTACTAAAGTGAGTTCACTTCGTGGTTATTTCGACCTCGAAACGAGGCTTTTTGAAATCTTTTTATCCAATTCTTTCCCAGTAATTCATCAAAAATTTGTAATTAGCTAATGATATGTGAAAAAATTCAAATGAATGAGAGAAATGAATAAACGTTACTATCGTCACGTGTGGTTGCAACAGCCCTGAATGTCCAAGGGCCTTTGCACACTATTTACGACTTTCGGTCATACGACTAACCAAATTTAGATCCGAAATAATTCACAACAGCGTCTGAATAAATACACTTGTTTATTTCAGATCTAAACTCAATCAGTCGTGCGAACGAAATTCATAATTATACTCTCTAAAAAAAATCGAGTTAAAATATTCACTCTTAAAGGAGTGAATTCAAAAAAGAGTAAATTTAGAGTGAAATTGGAGTGAATTTTGAGTGAAAATGTTCATATTCACTCATTTTGGAGTGACCTCAAGGATCACTCGAAGTTTTTGGAGTGATCCCTGAGGTCACTCTAAAATGAGTGAAAATGAACATTTTCACTCAAAATTTACTCCAATTTCACTCTAAATTCACTCTTTTTTGTATTCACTCTTTTTGGAGTGAATATTTTCACTCGAATTTTTTTAGAGAGTAGTGTGCGGTTGCCTTAAGTCTAAATTTTACTGTTGACAGATTCTTTTTGTTGTTTATTTCTTTTTCCAGTCATGTCATTACTTTCTTCGAATATGATGATTTGCATTTTGTGGAGCGTTTCTAAAACATCCGTCGTCCCATTTTCCTGGAATTGACCAGAAACGTTCCTGCTCTTTACGTAGGGCAATGGGGACCACCAAGGATAACTGCGCCAGGAGTTCTGGGTATGATTGTTGGCTGCACCGCTTCCATCGTGGAGTCCATCGGCGACTACTACGCATGCGCCAGAATAGCGGGCGCCCCTCCACTTCCTCCACACGCGGTCAACCGTGGGATAGGGATGGAAGGTGTCGGAGGTGTAATCTCGGCCTTGTGGGGAACCGGGATGGGTGCTACTTCGTATAGTGAGAATATAGGAGTCATAGGTATTACAAAGGTAAATATATTTAAACTGAAAATAGATTACCAAGTGCATTAAAGGTAAAACATAGTAAGCTTACTTGCAAGGGCTTAAAGGGGCATAGTCCCGGTAGTGTAGATGGCGCTGTTGATGATACTGCCGATCACCGTTAGCATTGATACGAAGATTACCGAAGTAGAGCTGTCATCAAGAGTAAAGTGCGTAGGTGTTGCTAAGTAACGTTGCCTTTGTTGTCTTCTTTACGCATTGCACAGTGTGTAGTAATGCCAGGGCGCGTGCATTATGTGCTTGTTATTATGACATCACAAAAGAAGTTTGCTAAAGCTGTCATCACCCTCAGCCGAATCATGAGCCGAACTGTGATCGGACCACTGACTACAGTGAATCGGACTTCTTCGGACTCGGGAAAGTGGGCCAAAGCGTAAGCGCCAAAGAGAAGTCGATAGCGTAGGTCTCTATAGGAAACTTGCGCCGTGCGCCCGCGTACGCATTTGACTAAAACACGGGGACCATGCACCTTTAAAATGCATCTTTCACCAACTCGACTTTACTGGCAATAGGCCTACATGGGAAAGCTCTCCCCCAAAAACTTGCCTCGCTGATGCGATTTACCGAGATAATGAGCTATTTCTTGTGGTATTTTGAAATTTAAAAAAAAAAGTGAAATAACAAAAATCGGCATACCGACTTCTATTCCTGAAGCGCCCTCCCCGCTCAGTATTGGGTATGTAGAACGCTGCTTTTACGTGATGATCGATGATCAACCGTTTGTCAACTTCCAATAATCTTTCTGCCTTGATTTTAAAACTCCAGGTCGGAAGTCGATTCGTTGTACAAGTCATGAGTGTCATTCTGCTCATTCTCGGGCTGTGGCAGAAAGCGGGCGCTGTGATCGTTTCCATGCCAGCACCGGTCATAGGTGGTGTATTGGCGGCAACGTTGGGTACGTGTAGCCCTCATGTTAGTCCGACTTTCCAGACTTATTGCCAACTTTACTCGTCCCTGTACCACAAAAGGCAGGACCATCTATGTAAGAAATCAGTGGAACCATCTTGGTGAACCTGCTACTTCTTTCGTCGTTAGAGAGAGAGTTAATAGGTGCCTACTCCTGGAAGCAAATTAAAACAGGCAGATGGTCTAGAAGACATACTAGTCTTAAATACATAAGTGTAATCGTTTAGGTAGGTCCTATAATGTGTATGTGTGTGTGTGTGTGTATGTACGCGTGTATCTAAGCCAATCATGCATTTTTGAAAGGGAAATTGTCGATTATATATAGTACAAAATTAAATACGTCCTAGTAGCCTACCTTGCAATATCCCCAATAGACAATGATAGAGACGAATGCACTGTATAACTTTGCTTGGCTCACAATTATGATGGGTGATCTATTTGGTCTACTCCCACTTTGTCTCATAGCCATTAGTCTCAACCCACATGGTCTAATCCTGTTTTGTCTAAAACCAGTTCGTCTAATGACTATTTAGTCCAACTGCTACTTTGCCTCATTACCAGTTGGTCTACTCCCAGATGGGCTATGCCCACCTTGTCTAATACCCACATTGTAGTTTATTAGACAAAATGCGAAAAAGTCCAAGAAGACAAGACTGCAATTAGACCATAAATCTAACTGATCATTAGATAAATAAATGATAAATAGCCAAACTGGGCAAAAGACCAAATGAAAAGTAGACCAAACGGACATTAGACGAAATTCACAGTAGACCAAGCAAGTGAGTTTAGTCGTAGTGGTGTTAGACGAACTGGGAAGTAGTCCATCTGATAGTAGACCACGTGGCTCTAAACTATTATGATGTACGAAAGTACGTAGACGTCGGGGTTGATGTTCTGTCTCTCTTTTCGAAAAATTCCGCAAGTGGTACAGAGAAGCTCGATATTCCTCAACAGACCAAATCAAAATGACCGTCCACACCATCTATCATAATTATATCAATATGTTACAGATTTACCGCTCCATCTTCATGTCGCTATGCTGTATACCGTTCACTATTAAATCTCAAGTTGGCAACACCTTGGGCCTATTTTAATAGGTTTTTTTTTTTTACCATAGTATTAACATTCTACTAAAATACACTTAAAAAGAGTCAAAATATTATTGAATATCACACCATTATCTTCAACATTATATCTATAACAGGTTAAGTCTTGCCAAAATGACGGAAAAATGGGAGATGATTTATGTGTCTGTACAAATGCTGGGATTCCAATGTTTCATTACCCGGTTCTCTAGGTATGGTGGTTGCCGTCGGCTTCTCCAACCTTCAATTCGTCGACCTCAACTCGCCCCGAAACCTCTTCATCATCGGCACCTCGTTCTACATCGGGATGGCCGTTCCAGCTTACGTCAATACGCACACCGATTCTATAAACACGGGTACCTTCCGGGGAGGCAACAAGCCATGAGCCCCAACAGCCTTCTCTTATTTCCACATCAATTTTCTTCTATTGTTTCTTCCCTTTTTGTTTTCTTTTCCTTTTTTTTTGGGGGGGGGGGAGGTGATATTCTGTTGATTTAGTCATGTTTTAAAGTACATTTTTAAGTATCCCTCATTGTACGCATTATTTGTGTTCTACTGTCTGTCTGTGTACGTGTGTGAGGGTGTATGCAGCGTGTATGTGTATTTTAGATGTACACAGAGGCTGCACGTTTGTTTTTCGTTTTTCATCTATTTCCAATATGATTACAAATTCGAGTATCTGTGTCAGAGAATTTTTATTTAGGGGCATTGATTCCAGGAAGGAGAGCTTTTTACTGTCGCACAAACAATTAATGTTTTGAGAAGTGAGTCAAAGATTGAATGCAAACAACGACTATAATATTATTGGACTAAGGTATATATCTGATTCACAGAAAGTCACAGCAGAAAAGAATCTCTAGATTTTCAGGATGCGAAAATATGCATGGATGTCATCAAACCCTACAAAAAGACAGAAAAAGAGCTTGAATTCTCACTTTCAAAATCGGGTATAGACCTATGACAACCATGCACTGTTTGATGCGACGTGCCAGCAAAGACGAAAATTTTTGCTCTAAGATCTGGAAATTAACAGGTTACGACGTGTGACGACAGAGGGGCATTTTGTTTTAATTATTGTTGTTGTAGTACTGAAAGTAGGATTGACCACCAGCAATGAACTTATGGATGATGTTCTTTATTTATTTATTTTATTATTATCTCTCTCTTTTCAGGCTCTGAGACTTTTGATCAGATATTAATAATCATTCTGGGCAATAGCATGTTTCTTGGGGGAGCTGTTGGATGCATTTTGGACAATACGGCTCCAGGTAATGATGTCAATACAGATCATGATTTCAATGAACAGATGTTACGATACTAATCATAAAAGCGATGTTCTCAGAAACTCAAGGCCCTTGCTTTAATTCTATCTGCAATGTAACATTTTGCAAGATGATGTTCCGAGTCAGGGGAGGAAGACAGGCACACAAAATAATAAGTTTATTTGCGATATCACTCAAACGTGGTTAAAAAAACCACTGATCAATGCTATAGGAACTTTCCTCAACTCGTCTCAAAATAAAACTAAAGATAACAGCTTACATGACATGTAA
The DNA here is from genome assembly GCF_040938485.1 of Diadema antillarum. Classification (NCBI taxonomy): domain Eukaryota; kingdom Metazoa; phylum Echinodermata; class Echinoidea; order Diadematoida; family Diadematidae; genus Diadema; species Diadema antillarum. Next base: position 9,489,983 of record NW_027270918.1, on the reverse strand, counting down.
GGTAACAACCGACAAGTAGGTTGTCAAAGCATCAATCAGATTTGTGATAAGTTTTGCTGTTCCGTTGTATCAAAACTCTCTGGCAATTTTCGTAAATCTGTCACTCAGACCAAAATACAATGTATGTGGAAAATAATATTTGTCGAAGTAGATTAACGTATTAAAATGGAAAACAACTTGATTGTTTCATCACTTCAGATTCTAGTAGCGAACTTTACAGTGTGTGTGTACTTTTTGAATGTGTCACTCCACAATAATTATTTTTCTCTGGTTGTGAACAAATGAAATTCTCCTTTATTAGAAACTTACCCATCAGATGAACCTCTTCCAAGACATGATAATTATTGTTTTCCGCAAAATGTCTGATTTCTAACAATCGATTGAAGGCTTAACTTCATGAACCTAATCAAGTAGGCCTTACTGAAATCTGAAATAGATAATTGACACCAATTATCTATAATATTGTTTATTACTAAACGTTATATTCTATGTGGATGAATTTTTTGGATATCAAGGGACCCCGGAGGAGCGAGGAATGATACAGTTCCGTGCGATGCGACTTCCAACCGACAGTGAATTCAACGTTGAGGGCGACAGCGATGAGACTGAAGATCACGTCATCCACCGTGCAAACAGGTGCTACGACCTTCCCTTTGGAATGGCCGCCGTCCGACGGTGGAAATGGACCAGACGTGTGCCTTTCTGCCCAACTTTCACTGGATTTCCGAATCTGTCCAAGGGACTTAATCGTTGTAGGACCAAACACTCGGAAGGACACCGTCATAAACGTTATTAAGAATTAACAATTCAGAACTTTAAAAAGAAACATAATGGGATTGTCGTATTTAGGCTTGCTTTACATTCAAACTTATAACTTGGGAACCCAAAGCTACTTTCTCACATGATACCCCTGGAAGTGTAAGATTTATGACATAATACTACACAGCACTAGCGTTCCAGGGTATATATAAAGAGTAGTATGGGAGAACTTTCCCTAATATGCCTCAATCATCTCTTGCGACTTGCAGGTAAATGGGCAAATCTACACGTGCACGTCTAGCATAATTTGGGGGATAGTATACACCGGATAGACCTGTATTACATGGAACGCTTTTGCGAATATTATGTCATTCTATGATTGTTGATAAGTGTTCATAGTAGTCGCGGTTTGGCCATTTTGTTGAAGTTTCTTCATTACTGTTCAAACTGTTCAAGCGTTCATATTATAGTAGTTTCATAGTAGTCTGGCCATTTTGTAGAAGTTTCTTCAACTGTTCACAAACTATTCATGCATTCATATAAAGTCAGCAATATTGTATAGAACTAATATCAAATTAGCTGTACTCTAGTGTATAAATGTATTGATGCTTGTGTTTAATGATAGCATTCAGCTTTTGAAATGTTTAGTGTGATGAGTAATAGGAATAAGAGTATTGGTCTCGGATAATCAGCGTGGGTCATCAATGTGTGTAGATGATACAGATTGCAGTTCTTTCTCCCACAATCTATAAATATAATCACTAATACCCTGAGTCCTATGTACAGGTCAATTTTGTGAAATGAAAACATTACTTTTTTCACGGATTAAAAGGAAGATAGTGTAATATGGTCTTCTTTGTCACTTTGACAACACTATTCGCAGACGGCATAGCACACAAATCTTGCCATAGGATCATTCACAACCAAGGAATTATTGCTTGTACCGTATACCTTCTGTCAAATTTTCTCCTTTATGATAACGAAACAGTTTCCCTTTTCGTGAGATATGAATTTTCATGTCATCAGCCTGTTATAATTATGATACATGAAGAAGTTGCAATAATTATTAAATCCTTTCACTCTCCTATATATAGGCCCTAAAAGAACAAGAACAAAGTTGCTGTTTTTTCGTGAATAATTATGTCTTAACGTCCCAATGGATACTTAAATGTTTCAATCAGCATTATTTCGATGGTACACTTCATTTTACAGGAAAATTACATTCTTCAGTTTTTTGTTTGAATTGTTTGTAAGGGTATAAACGCATCCATAGTTTGTAAATTCATTGATAACAAGCTTTTGAAATGTTTAGAATGCTGATTATATACATTGGCTGACAACATTACGAGTATTATGAGTTGTTCAATTTTTTTTCAATTCAAATTATTTCATTTTCTCATGAAGTAATACAAAACAATGATGATAACGCTTACATGAGTACATAATATTTTTAAGTAACTTTGAATCACATTAATGAGGGAAGTTTCAACAAAACATGGATACGATCATAATGATATCAACTTTGTTGCACTCTGCTCTAATACATTATCATAATAATTATTACACAATTATCCATACGCTTATACAACGGGTTGCCCCTGTTAGTAGCAGACGACCTTTTCTGAGAAGATTGGGCCTCTTGCCATACGACAAGATCATCACACACATACCCATGTCCGTCTCTCCCGCCATCGCTCATCATTCATCGCAGATGTAGTCCCCCTCTCAATATACGTGTCATGATGATGTATCTCTGCACACTGGACTAAAGTAGAAATGTCGAAAAGCTCCACTTGGAGAGAACTTATGGCACTAAGTTTGGCGTTGAAATCATTTGCACCCTACTTGCAAAGTAAGGTTGCGAAAGTAATTACAGACAATAGAGGTGTAGTCTCTATTGTGGAGAAGGGTTAGCATGATTGCAGAATTGCACGAGCTTAGCTTGGACATTTTTAATTTTTGCAGAAAAAGTAGGATTACTTTACAGGTTCACTGGGTTCCCAGAGAGGAGAACCGTTGCGCAGATGCACTTAGTCGGATTATTGATTTCGATGACTGGGGAGTTTCTGTTGAATTCTCTAAATTTTTGGATGAGTTGTGGGGGCCCCATACTGTTGACAGGTTCGCAGATGATTTTAATTTCAAATTACCAAAGTTTAATTCTAAATATTGGTGTCCTAATACGGATGTAGTAGACGCGTTTTCGTGCGATTGGGCGGGCGAGAATAATTGGCTGGTGCCCCCTATCGATAGTATTGGGCAAGTTTTGAATCACGTTAGAGTGTGTTCCGCTATGGGAACTCTAGTTGTGCCATATTGGCCCTCTGCCCCATTTTGGCTCCTTTTGTTTCCGGAGAATAGAGAATCTCGTTTATTAATATCATGTGTAGTAAAGATTGATAATCCTGAAGGAGTTTTCGTTCAAGGCAGAAATAGGAATTCTATATTTGGGACAAAGAAATTCCAAAGTCCAGTGTTATGTGTACGATTGAATGGGGTGGCGAGCGGCAAATGAAAATTCTCCATAATTCCATAACATATCAGTCGTAGGACTATATCATGGTATCAGCCGCTTGGCTATGGAATCAGCCGCATGGCTATGGAATCAGCCGCAAGGCTATGGAAACAGTCGCATGGCTATGGAATCTGCCGCATGGCTGAATGAAAGCTATGTAGCTTTCCTTCCGCGGTTTGATGAATATTTATGCTGCGCTTGGCAATGGCGAATGAAATTCATCAAAAATTTTAGTCTTTGGGGTCCATGCAACATGTTGTTTTGGTGTCGAATGTAGAGCATGTCTTGTAATGACCACACAGGATAGGTATAAGTTGTGCTATTCCTCTTTTTATATTCCCCCAGATTTTCGCCACAGGACGAATATGGTAAAACATTGACCAAGATTTTGGCAGCTTCAAGAGCTCATAACACGGTTTATAAATACAAGAGAGCTTGGTTAGCCTGGGAAGAATGGTGTACGCAATTTAAGGTAAACTCAGCTCTGGCTGAACCAGAAGACATTAGTCGATACCTCATTCATTTATATCAAAGTGGTGCTCCTTACTCCAGGATGGAGTCGGCCCTTTACGCCATAAAATGGCATTATGACTGTAATCCCAAGGTACAAATTAACCCGTGTGATCGGAAGTTTCTACACATTGTACTTCAAGGATTGAAGAAGCTGCTGTATAAACCAATTGTAAAAAAGGAACCTATTACACCAGAAATTTTGAAGGCAGTTGTAGAGAAATATAGTTCTTCCACTAGTTTAGTGGATATTCGTTTATGTGCCATGATAAATATTCGTAGGTGCGATCTTGATATCTATGTTTCCCATGTGAACATCTTCATTATGAAAAGTAAAACTGATATTTATAGACAAGGAGCATGGGTCCTCATAGGCGCTACTAATACATCAACCTGTCCAGTTTCGGCTTTGCGGAAGTATTTGTTGGCTGCGGAGTTAGACGATCCAGCTGATGAGAAATTTCTTTTCAGACCCGTCAATTATTGTAAGTCCAAAGAATCATACAAACTAAGGGATGGACAATTGTCATACACTAGGTGTTTGGATCTGTTGCGGGATGCCCTGTCAGCAGTGGGTTTAGAACCGAAAAAGTTTGGCATGCACAGCCTTCGAAGCGGCGGTGCTACAGCGGCCGCAAAATTTGGAGTCCCAGATAGACTGTTTAAGAAGCATGGTAGATGGCGTTCAGAAACTGCCAAGGATGGATACATTAAAGATAGTATGAATGATCGTCTCTCGGTATCTTTGAATTTGGGCCTCTAAAACATTGCGTATGGATATATCGTTGATTGTACATGATAACGTTAGTAGGCAAATAAACTGCCTTGTTCATTCTGCATTATATGAAGCATGTAAGATATTACTGACACATTGTTTATGGAATGAAACTCGGATTAAAATCTCCTAAATGAAATTGTATGCGTTTTGTTTCTTTGTTACCCGTTCTTTAATTGACTGAGAGGGGAGGGCATAGGAATAGCCCTGTCTTGCCGTCGAAGCTTGGTGCTCCCCTAGGATTCAGGTATTATGTATATAATTTGCAGGTTATGCGTTAGGGAAGGGAGGCGGGATTGAAAATAATTTATTCACGTTTGAGTAGCGAATTAGGGAATAAATATATTTTCAATTGTTAGCTGAGCTAACCTATTAGCATAAGAATGTTGACAGGTGCCGGGTTCGAAGCTTTCGCAGGCGGAGAGAGCTGTGGAGCTCACTGACCTAGTTCGACACGCAGCAGAACGGACGTCTTATTCAGAGACGGAATTGCGACGTCCATCACTGGTATTGTCGGGACGGCCTGCAAGCTCAAGATAGAGGACCATATGACCAGGACGAAACAGCTGTCGGGATAAGAGCATCGGGAGGCGGTATTGGTTCCGGCATGTCAAGAAGCAGTTCGTGAGGGTGGTTTCCAGGCGCGTACGTAAGTCATCAGTTCTCTCCGTCCGTTCTGTCTTGCCGTCGAAGCTTGGTGCTCCCCTTGGTGCTCCCCTCTGACCTAGTTCGACACGCAGCAGAACGGACGTCTTATTCCTTCTCGCTTCAATTATTATCGTGCACTAGCGGCAATGTGACTCTGCTCTCCGAAATCAAAATGTCGGACCAGGAATTCAGCAGAGAGCAAGACCACACCCTGGGTTCTGATGTCCCCATAGTTTCTCAACCCGCAACACTGACCCCGTCATTCGTGAGCAACGCTATTAAAGAGGCTTTTGGTTCCTTTAAGGAGTATTTTGACTCTTCCATCGCCCAAGTGAAAGAGGAAAGCGAAAAAAAGCTTTCTGCCGCTTCCACGGAACTTCAACAACTAAAAAGGGCGTCGGAATTGTCATTTAGTTTCAAGGGCAATAGAGTTCAATTCGAATTCAACTCTAGTTTGCAGGAAAAGCTAGAGAAGGGCGTGGCCTTACTGGAGGAAGGCAAGCACGTTGCTGCCCTTTCCAAGTTGAAAGAGGGCATAGCCGACATCAGGAAAAGAAAGAAGTTAATCAGGCTTGCTGATAAATCTGATGCAGGTTAGTGTTCTAAAAGAATTATAAACATTCTTTGTGAGAGGTTCTAATCGTTGGTGTGATAATGAGGAAAGCGAGGGCGAGGAGCTCCTGGGCCAAAAAAAAATGCATGTATCTTTAGAAGTGAAATTGAGTGATTGTTGCACATTGTGAAAAATTGAAAAATTGAATGAGTATGTATGGAAATACAGTATTGGGAAAAAATTGTGGGGCGGGGGGCAAATGTCCCCCCCCCCCCTCTCCCTGCTGGGTACGCCGTAAGGCCATAGCGATAAGGGCTGAATGCTTGTTATGGAAATTCAATGATTCTAATTAGTTGGTGTAAAAAAAACCAAAAAAAAACCAAAAAAAAAACATACAACCTGCAATTTGTATCGTGACAGAAATATGCATTACATTGAGCAGGCTGCTGCTATAATGTAAATAAGTTTCAGTCTGTCAGCTTCGGTGAATTCTTAAATATGTGATTCTTTACAAATTATGGAAGGACTGAGAGGGGAGGGCATAGGAATAGCCCTGTCTTGCCGTCGAAGCTTGGTGCTCCCCTAGGATTCAGGTATTATGTATATATTATGTTCCTTTGCAGGTTATGCGTTAGGGAAGGGAGGCGGGATTGAAAATAATTTATTCACGTTTGAGTAGGGAATTAGGGAATAAATAAGGCACACTGACACACAAAGAGAGAGAAAGAGAGAGAGAGGGGGATATGACTCCCCTCCCTAGCTTCTTGTGGCACTCTGGTCAAAGTTCGAAGCTTTGAATAAGAGTGAGGAATTCAAGTAAAATAAAAGAATGTGCCCTTCCTCCAGGGTTAGTCTCTTCAGTGTTGCCATTGTTCTACCAGAGGGCCCTGCCACCATTATTACCCTATAGCGTTGCCAGGTACGCATTTGTGCACCTGGGTTGAGAGGGAAAGGGTGGGTTAGAAGATCCTAGTCCACGGACTTAAGCACTGGACTGGATTCGAACTTGTGTCCAGTAATTGAAAGTCAGGATCCACTTTGAAAGTACCCCCACAGGTGAAGAAGTGAACTTTTGTTGTTATTTTGTTTTTCAGTGGCGGATCCAGAGGGGGCGCAACGGGCGCGCACCCCCTCTTTACTTTTTTTTTTCAAAGTAAAAGACACAAAAAGAAAAACATGGGGGTGCGTGCGACCCCCCATTTAATTTTGCAAAGGCGCCTTTTCTTTACGGATACATGGATCGGTCCCTGGATTTGGTGCTGAAATGTTAAAAGCACTCCGATTCAACGAGTTTTTTTTGTATACAGGGAGGGGTCAGTATAGAACCCATTATGTCTTTGTTGTTTCTTAATGTGGAATCCCTTTTTCCCTTAATGTGTTTTTAATATCGTTTCTTAGACTGTCGTCATTGTTGATAATGGGCCGTTCGTTTCATGTTTCTTTTTTTTTTCTCTTTCAGTAAACAAGATTCGGCAGAGGCTTCACTCGACTGTTTGCCCCTTCAATGACTGCACTCAACTATTCTTAATCTGTTCTTAAAATGGATAATAGCTGTCATTCTGGGGAAAACAACAATGAGCTCCACACATGCGAACAGTTATGGCGACTTTACAAATAGCCTTAGGAAAAAAAAAACCTGGACAAAGAAGAGAGAAATATAAATCAGGGATTCATCTTTTCTGCTGTTCAGTCTTTTGACTCCTGCACATTGAGCATAAATACGTCGGAGATCACAACTCACTTATCTGCGGTCACAATGCATTGCAAAAATGTATGCTGTACAATTTTGTGCGGTACACTCGGCCTTTCCTGCGCACTGACACCAGCCCTGTTGACTTATGACATACAAAACGACTTTCCGTGTATGTATTCATAGCCTTGGTTATAGTTTCCGGACTTCTTGCGGTCATCGGAACTAGTGTGTAGGGTTACTAGCTCCTCACTAATATTTATCTGACCCTTTACTGGAGGGAAATTGTCTCGGACCAAGTGTAGGGCCTAAGTGTATTAAAGGCTCAAAACTTTGAAGGGGCGAAGTTGTCTCTTTGTTTCGGCATCAACGTTCTTCTCGAGTTTGGACCGCACAGAGAAAACCGTGATGGAGGAGATACGATTGGCGGATGTGGATGACCCCAACATTACACATATAGAAATCGACAAGGACGTTAATACCAGCGTCACAGCTGCCAAGAACAGAAGCACGGTGATCTATGGAATCGACGACCGACCACCATGGTACAGCACGTTCTTGTTGGCGATGCAGGTAAAGACAAGTAAATAGAAAGTTAATTGTATTTGTGTTTTGCATTGTTGGAAATGAAATAAAAATGAAATGAAAGTTTGCCGTGCTGAGCAGCAAAGTTAGAGATAGAATTCTCTTCAAATAAAAAAAAAACTTAGAATCTGTGAGTAGAGTCAAATTGAAACAAGATAACATAAAGACACTCATGTTAACTGTTTACCATTTCTTAAATTGTCCTCTTTTATCCGTCGTTAGAATGTCCGTTTTTGTCTGTCGTTTGTGTTCTCTTGTGGCATTGGGCTGTCTTAGGAACTATTTGTTTGACGATTGGATATTTTCGAGCAAAAAAGGCTTCGTCATGCATGTCTTCCTCTTTTTATTCTTTTAACAGTGCTGATAAAGCGAATACGGCTTCCATTTATGAGCATATAGCTCTTGCCAGATCTATCACCTTTTGGCGGTGCTGTTATATAACATTATGTCAAGGCTATTATAGCTTGTTATCTAACATCAAAAACAATTTCGTAGCTTGAATGTGTGACTGGGCTGGGAGTATCTTTCTCGGAGATGGAGTAGAGACGTCATAAAAGTATAGCCATTCCCTAACACCGCCCCTCCGCTCTCTCTCTCTCCCTCTTCCCCTTTCTCTCTCTATACATCTCTCACTCTGCTTCTTCCAGCATTTCTTGTCAGATTTCACGGGCCTCTTTGCTACACCCCTCATCTTGGCGCCATATCTCTGTATCCATGGCAACCTGGACATCATCTCTAAGCTGGTCTCCACGCAGTTCGTGGTTGCTGGTATCCAGACCTTCTTGCAGACGACATTCGGATCAAGGTGCTCGCACCCGCCAAACAAACAAGCAAGCAAGCAAACAAACAAACAAATAAACAAACAAGCAGTTTAAGTGGAGTTACATCTCCATGTACCTAACAATTTACTTGAAAAAAAAAAAGAAAAGTTCTCTACTCTGAAAGAAGAGTTAGGTATTCATGGCAACTGCTGATTAAATCTTAATGAATGATATGAATAAATCATATTCCGATATTACGTCTGAGGATTGCTATATATATCCATCCATTCTTAGTCACTTTATTTTCCTAATTTCACATTGGTAAACAATATTTAACATCGCAAAACAAAACAGTTTTCTTTCAAAGGTAACCAGCAAATCTGGGTGATACTTATTAAACGTTGTTAAACAAAGGAACATGTTTAATGCACAGCGAAGTGATACTGTAGCAGCTCAACTTTTCTCTGCTTCTTTCTCCTCCACAATCTCCTTCTCTCCGCTCCGACCTCTGATCTCTGTCTTCCACACATGCACACTCTCTCTCTCTCTCTCTCTCTCTCTCTCTGTGGGTGTGACCCTCTCCGTTGTTTTGTTTTCCCCTCGACAAGTTTCCTTTATCAGGTAATTATGTAGACAAATTCTCGCATGATTACTCGCGAGCCTCCGCTGGCTGGTGTGTTTATTCTCAATGTTATTGATGACGGATACAATTCCTAGTATTGAAAGCCACTCGGCATAATATTTTTCTCTCGTGGCCGATCCCAGACACCGCTTGATAAGCACACGACTTCAGAGGCGGCCGCCGTATAATGGGTAAAGATAAGGCCACCGATTGATAATATCCGAACACAGTAGACCCCTGTCAAAAGTGACAAGTGATCTGTAACTTTCTTTAACCCCATTGTTTCACCGCCTACCGGAGATGTGAGTCATCTCCCTGTTGAGATTGGGTATAAATAGTGATTGCTGAATATTGTAAAAGGGTGACTCGCACCACGACTCGTCGATTGATACCTCTTCGAATAAAAGCTGCAATACCTCATGTACTTCCTGCGTACCCCGAGTCTGATTTCTTTACAACTTTAATTAGTGAGTAAGTGTGACTGTGGATCTGTGTACAATTGCATCTGCAATACGAACAATACAACTCACACGCACACATCATCTACCCTCACTAAATTGGTGACCCCGCTTCGAACACTGCCTCAATCATGACTGAAACGACGACATCGACATCGACCTCTATCTCGGACGCAGGCACCATCGCAACAGCTGCCATCAAACTCCCGCCCTACTGGCCCGCCGACCCGCACGTGTGGTTTGCTCAGGTGGAATCACAGTTTGCGACGAAGGCTATTACCCGTGAGCAGACGAAGTATCATTATGTCGTGGCGTCCCTCCAGCCAGACATCGCCCAGGAGGTGCGGGACTTAATAGTCGCACAACCGGAGGAGCAGCCTTACACGGCGTTGAAAAATGCTCTCATCTCCCGGACGTCTGCGTCAGAGCAGCGCCGACTACAGCAGCTCCTCACCGATGAGGAGCTTGGCGACCGCAAGCCGAGCCAGCTGTTGAGGCGCATGCACCAGCTATTGGGTGACCGGAAGTTGGAGCAATCCATCTTGAAGCAGCTATTTCTCCAACGGCTGCCGGCCAATATTCAACTCATCCTCGCCACGACGGGCGACAGCGTAGAGGTGGAAAAGCTCGCGGAGATGGCGGACCGCATCGTCGACGTCGCCCTCCCGCAAACGGTCGCCCACGTCTCGGCACCAGCAGCTGCACAACCAAAGACTGACGAGACGGGGGAGTTGCGGGCAGAAATTAGGAAGCTGGCCGCACAAGTCCGTTCGCTAACATTTCAGGTACGAGAGCGCAGTCGCAGTCGTAGCCGAGATCGATCACCGGGTCAGAGGCGAGACCCCAGCCCGGGCCCTCTGCCAACGAATTCGGACGTTTGCTGGTATCACGCGAATTTTGGTGAGCGGGCGCATCGCTGTCGCTATCCGTGCCGGTTTTCAGCTCCTTCGTCTACTCCTCCGCCAACGATGCCCCCGTCATCGGGAAACGACCACGCCAGCGAATAGGGGCGACGCAGTCCGCTGGCACTACGAATTCAGGTGAGAGTCGCCTATTTTACGTCACAAACCGACAGACAGGGCAGCGTTTTCTTGTCGACACGGGAGCAGAGGTCTCCGTTATTCCCCCCAGTACGCACGGTGAGCGTCATCGACCACGCTCGCCTGGTCCTCAACTGTGCGCAGTGAACGCCACTCCGATCCGCACGTTTGGGCAGAAGTCTGTTTCGCTCAACTTGGGACTGCGGAGATGTTTCAAATGGGTTTTTCTCATCGCCGACGTCTCTTCCCCTATATTGGGAGCGGACTTCCTACGACATTTCAGCCTTCTCGTCGACATGCATCGTCACAAACTTATCGACCCCACAACCACACTTAGCATCAGTGGAATCTCGTCTGCCCTACCGCCACAAAAACTTTCTCTCGCCTTGCCCCATCCTGACAATCGTTTCTCGGCTCTTCTCTCACGCTATCCGTCTCTCACACGGACCACTTTCGCCGACACTCCTGTCATCCATTCTACCACGCACCATATCACGACCAAAGGTCAGCCGGTGGTCGCGCGCCCACGACGTCTCGTTGCCGACAAACTCTCCATCGCACGAGCGGAGTTCGACCACATGCTCGACCTCGGCATCATACGCCCATCCGAGAGCAACTGGTCGTCACCTCTTCACATGGTCCCAAAACGCACGGAGGGGGATTGGCGACCGTGTGGGGATTATCGGGCCCTCAACAACATCACTGTTCCCGACCGCTACCCGATCCCCCACATTCATGATTTCACGTCGACGCTGCATGGTAAGACAGTTTTCTCAAAAATTGACCTTATCCGTGCATACCACCAGATACCGCTCGAACCATCTGATATTAAGAAGACCGCGATCACGACCCCATTCGGACTGTTCGAATTTGTCCGCATGCCTTTCGGACTAAGAAATGCGGCGAACACATTTCAGCGGTTTATTGATGAAGTCACTCGTGGCCTCGATTTCTGCTACGCTTACATCGATGACCTTCTCGTCGCCAGCTCCGATCTCGATGAACACGAGCGTCATCTCCGTCAGCTGTTCGATCGACTCTCTCGCTATGGCATCGTCATCAACCCAGCGAAGTGCGAATTTGGTGTCGACAAGCTCGAGTTCCTCGGCCATCGCGTTGATCACGCTGGTGTTCGCCCTCTCGACAGCAAAATCGCCGCAATTCGCGATTTCCCCGCTCCGTCATCGTTGAGAAAGTTGCGTGAGTTCCTCGGTATGGTGAACTTCTACCGCCGCTTCATTCCACGATGTGCGGACATCGTCCAGCCCCTCACCTCGCTCCTCTCGTCGAAAAGCCCGCGACATTTCGCCCTCAACGACGCCGCAATCCACGCCTTCAATGAAGTGAAATCTGCTCTCGCCAACGCGACTTTGCTCGCCCATCCACGACCCGACTCCCCTCTGAACGTGATGGTTGATGCTTCTGATGTTGCTGTCGGTGGAATATTGCAACAGCAAGTCGACAACCACTGGCAGCCGGTCGCGTTCTTCTCCCAAAAACTGAAACCAGCTGAAACTCGCTGCAGCACGTTTGGCAGGGAGTTGCTAGCGATCTATCTGACTATACGACACTTCCGCCACGCCCTCGAAGGACGGCAGTTTCACGTCTTAACGGACCATAAGCCCCTCACACATGCCCTGCGTGCATCTCCGGAGAGATATTCGCCACGAGAAATAAGACACCTCGACTTTGTTTCTCAATTCACATCAGACATTCGACATGTGAAAGGCACAGCTAACGCCGCAGCTGATGCCTTATCACGCATCGACGTCAACGCCCTCACCGCGTCATCACCCACCATCGATTTCGCCGAGGTAGCTAGGCATCAACGCGATTGCCAAGAGCTAGCTGCCATGAAGAATAATTCGACAACATCACTTGAGCTCGACGACGTGCCTATTCCGAATACCGATGTTACGCTTGTGTGTGACACTTCGACTGGGCAACCTCGCCCATTTCTCCCACGCAAGTGTAGACGAGCAGTTTTCGACGCAATCCACGACCTCGCCCACCCCGGAGTTCGCGCCTCCCAACGCCTAATCGCTGAGCGCTACGTGTGGCCTGGGATGAACCGCGACGTGCGTCAATGGGCTCGAGAATGCACCTCTTGTCAACGCTCGAAAGTGCATCGCCATACCACGGCACCCATTGGTACCTTCGTCGCGCCCGACGCCCGCTTCAGCCACGTCCATATTGACCTCGTCGGTCCGTTGCCGTCATCGAATGGGTTTCCCTTCCTTCTCACTTGTGTGGACCGGTTTACCCGATGGCCCATCGCCGTACCCATCGCGAATATCACCGCCGACACTGTCGCGAAAACTTTTGTCGAGCACTGGATTGCGCATTTTGGGACGCCTGCTACGATCACCACCGACCGTGGTCGTCAATTCCAATCGGCGCTTTTCGCGGCCCTCACGAATCTCCTTGGAGCGAAACACATCAGCACGACAGCGTACCATCCGTGCGCCAATGGTTTGGTAGAGCGTTTCCATCGCCAATTAAAAGCATCGCTCATCGCACACCACAATGACAACTGGACCGAAGCCTTGCCGCTGGTCCTTCTCTCATTACGCACCACCATCAAACCCGACATCGGACATTCGCCAGCCGAGCTTGTGTACGGCACGACTCTGCGACTTCCTGGCGAATTCATCGTCCCGACGAATTCGACTACTACAGACGACCCCACCAACTATGTGCATCGTCTCCGTCATTTCATGACCTCCTTACGCCCCACTCCACCCCGACCGCACCCGACTTCGCCGTCGTACATCCCCACGGACTTGTCGACATGCACACACGTTTTTGTGCGACATGATGCTGTCCGCCGACCGCTACGACCTCCCTATGACGGACCATTCCGCGTCATTAGCAAATCTGACAAACATTACACGCTCGACATTAACGGACGCACCGACACCGTTAGCATTGACCGACTCAAAGCCGCACGACTTGACTCTGAACCGCCCCGCTCCTGTTCCAACAACACGACACCGCCGCCCACCGTGGCTTCGCCGACCACCACGCCTATTACGCCTAACCTTGCCTCGACCTCCGAACCTCGCACTCGACGCGGGAGGCGAGTACATTGGCCGAAGCATCTCGTTGATTTTGTTTGTTAGTAACCCTCTTGTTGTTGGACAGTGAATTCAAACTTTTGACTCTGAACGAACATTCAGTGACATTTTGTTTTGATCTTGTGTCTATTTTGTCACTTTGTATTTTTTTACTTGCATGGTGCTACGGCCGAATTTCATGTATTCATATTTTATGTTGTCTTTCGGTATTCAGATTCAGATTCAAGTTTATTTCGTTTCTCGACAGTAAAAAAATAACATAACATACATCACTCTTTCTTCAGTGATAAGAATCGTACCAACAAAAAACAAACAAACAAACAAACAAACAAACAATCAAAGTGAGTTTAACAGAGTAAAACAGTACTTGTATGCTTGCAGTAAAGATACATTTCAATGCCTGAAGTAAATCAAAGTAAAGTAAAGTTGAATATCAGCGTACACAAGGCGAAAAACGGAGGGACCCACTGAAAAGACGAAGCTTGTAGAGTGTGGGCCCCTCAGGAGAGAAAGAATCATTGAAATTATTGGTAATAATTATCGGCATCAGGACAGCAACGAAAATATCTGAAGCAACAACAGCGAAAATAGTTGTAACAGCAGAGAAAAAAAAGAGGAAAAAATGTTTAAAAACATTGACAAAATAGAATTAGAAATGGAAGCCCATAAAGAGTCAGACAGAAAAGGAAGAAAAACACAAAATGACAACATTAACATATAAACGAACATAAAACGACACTGGGACATCGACGAGGCTAAAAAACCCGCAAAAGACAGACTACGACAGGAAGTAAGACTAGCACAACGGAGATAACGATACACGAGGGCTGGACGATGAAAAACAAAAACAAGACAGAGACAAGACCGGACGGAAAAAAAAAATAACAATCCCTCATTGTATAAGCGTATAGAGTGCAGATCCCGAAGAAAAATCCATCAACTGCATGACTAACTTAACCCAAAACTTTATTCACGAACTTGGCGGTGGTCAGCTAGTACGAGCGACAATGTGTAAGCAATTATGCGGATTTTATGAAAGGGGTATCAAAATGAATAACGTGTAAAACTAATCCGATTCATGACAAATGTTATTGTAAAATCGCAAAAGATAGGCTTTTAATTTTCTTTGAAATGAATACAAAGAGGGAGCTGTTTTTATATCGTGGTTCAGAGAATTCCAATAGTTTGGACCAGTGTAGATAAATGAATTTTTCCCTAAAATTGTTCGGAAAAAAGGTAAATGAAATTCATTTGAACGTCGGGTGGGATAGGAGTGAAATGATTGGTTTTTAAGGAACATTGAATCAAAAATAGATGGAAGTGAACTGTTATTAAACATGTACATAAATTGACCTAAGTTCAATAAAAACAACTCATTTATTTTTAGTAGCTTATTAGACGCAAACAGTAAATTTGTATGTGAACGTGTAGGAGAATGACAAATAATACGGAGGGCTTTTTTCTGCAGTAACAACACTCTATTCAAGAGGGTCTGATGAGTATTACCCCAAGCCAAAATTCCATAATTCAAATAAGGCAGTATCAAAGTGGAGTATAACATGAGTAATGACTTTTGAGGAATATAAAATTTCAATCTGTTCAAAACACCTATATTACGTGAAATAATTTTACATATATGATCAATATGTGTTTTCCAAGACAATTTATTGTCAACAATTATACCAAGAAATTTAAAATCTAATACACTTTCTAAATTAATATCATCTAAAACTATGTTAGAATTTAGTGCTTCGACAGTATTACTGAAAAGCATATATTTTGTTTTTTGAACATTCAATGATAATTTATTAGCCCTGACCCAATTAGTAACTTTTAAAAGTTCTGTGTTAACTTTTTGGACTAAAATATCAACATCGTTGTGAGCAAAAATAACAGTGGTATCATCTGCAAAATGAATAAAAGAAAGTATTTCAGAAACAGAAGAAAAGTCATTGATATATACTATGAATAGCAACGGTCCTAATAAACTTCCCTGAGGAACACCACACTTAACATCTCTTATAACTGAATTATTATCTTTAATAGTAACAAACTGTTTTCTATTACCTAAGTAACTCTTAAGCCACTCCAAGGCCTTCCCACGTATTCCATAATGCGATAACTTATAAAGTAAAATGTTATGATTGATTGTATCGAAGGCCTTGGAGAAGTCCAAAAAAATACTAATTAAATGAGCATGGTTGTCAATTGCGTTAACCACGTTATCAACGAAATGAAGAATTGCATGAATAGTGCTATGTTTTTCTCGAAATCCAAACTGAGACTTTGTAAAAATTTTATGCAAATTAAGAAATTTAATAATTCTAATATAAATTATTTTTTCTAATACTTTAGACAATGAAGATAATAAAGAAATTGGGCGATAATTACTGATATCCAGTTTGTCACCCTTCTTATATATTGGTATTACTTTCGCCAATTTCATTTTATCAGGAAATATACCATGAGAAATTGATAAATTAAAGATATGAGTCAAAGGGTCTGCAATTGCAGATATGACTCCTTTAAGAATGCAATTATCAATACCATCATAACCGGAACTGCGCTTATTTTTAACAGAAGAAACTATATCAATAATTTCATACCTATTCGTTGGAATAAAAAAAACAGAATTAGGGTTACGTTGACCTAAAAAGTCAGTAAAGTTTTGTTTAGTGGCCGGGATATCTTGAGCAAGCGATTCACCTATCTGAGAAAAATAAGAATTAAAAACATTGGCAATATCAACAGAATTGTTAATCAAATTATCATCCGATTTAATTTGATCAATCTCTACTTTTTTGCTCTGTATATTCATCGCTCGGTTTAAAACTTTCCAGGTATTTTTAATATCAAACTGAAATTTTGACAACTGTCGTGAGTAATAATTTTTCTTCTCAAAACGTAGAATTCTGATTAGTGTATTTTTATAAGATGTGTATTTCCTTTTCGATTGATCAGTATTTTCCATTTTGTATTTATAATATAAACGATTTTTTCTGTTAATTGAGCGAAGAATTGATTTAGTAATCCACGGTAACCTAGGAGTCTTCTTATAATCCATTCTTTTCTTGTGTTTAGGAATTATATCATCCAGAAAACAATTCAAAATATTCATAAAATTGTCAAAAGACAAATTAACATCGTCACTGTCGTATACTCGTGACCAATCTGCATTATCAAGAGCGGCATCAAGACTGGCCAACTTTTCAGGGGACACTCTACGTTTAAATAAAGAAAATGAAGATTTGGAGTCATTAACAAGCGTTCTCAAAGTAAAGGAAGTCATTATTGGAAAATGATCCGTTATATCTGAAAGAATTATAAAAGAGTCAGGGAGGGGTAAAACATTACAAAACATATTATCAATGAGAGTAGCCGAATGATCTGTAACCCGAGTTGGTTTGGAAATGAGGGGCAGAAAGGAAGAAGACAAAAGCGTTTCGAGAAACTCACTTGAAGAATGATCATTTCCTGATTTCAACAAATCAATGTTATAATCGCCAAGTAAGAAACAGTCCTTGTTTCGAATTGCTGGATTTTTTGCCAAATCTGAAATATAAGTTAAAAAATCTACAATATTTGAATTGGGAGGTCTATATATAATTCCAACTACCACATTCTTACATCCTGGAATACTAAGTTCAATGAAAAGAGATTCAACGGTACTATCCATTCTGGAGATATCGCTGTGAACAACACATTTAAACGAACTTGAGACATAAAATGCAACGCCACCTCCACTCCTGTCAGATCTATTATTAACATACATATTATATCCGTCGATAGCAAAAGAGTTTTCAGACGACGCGGTTAGCCAAGTTTCACTCAGACCAATGACAGAGCATGATTGAGTGTGATCAGATTCTAATAAAAACTGTAACTCATCAAAATGCTTATTTAAACTCCTTATGTTTAGATGCAGCAAAGAAAACGTGTCTTTAGAAAAACTATGATACATATCTTTACATTCATTAACAGTTATATAATTACATAGCGGGTTCTGAATTGAATCATCAAAATCATAAGTAAATTCAGGAGCTGATGAATTCAAATTATCGGCTGCGAAATTATCATAGGGAGTTGCATGTGTAACTGGTACTCCATCAACTAAATCAGATTCGGATGTTGTGTGTCTAAATAATTCAAAGAAATCATCATTCGACATAGAATGAAAGGGTGCATTTACGAAATCAGCCATAGTAAATAATGATATGGTCTGGAATAGAGTTCTGAGTTTCCAGCAAAAGTGTGAAGAGGAAGCGTGCGATAGAAAAGGAAAGCGGCCAGCAGGCAACGTGTAACAAAGCACGTGAACAATTCGATACACGTAGGAATGTGCAATGCTGGCGTAGGAGTCTTGATGTAGGGATGATCGCTTCGAGGAAGGTGTAGTGGGAGTAAGAAAAAGCAGAATGGGTTGAACGAGAGAGACCAATAATGGCGAGGGAGACAAACACAGAACAAATAGAACAAGTAAACGAAGATACATGTACAACGAGTGTCTGGGTGGGCATCCAAACTGAAAGCAAAAGACATATATATAGAAAAAGTTGGGCTGAAAATAAAGAAAGAAAAGGAAGCAAATAACAAAACTCAACTGTTGGAGTGAAAGAACATATCCGCCTGGACATCTTTATCAGGTATAACATGTACAATACAATTACAGAGCCGAGCTAAACTGTTGCTGTCTTGTTCTTACAAGAGGAGTTGCTGTGAGCTCTCCCCTTCTCACTTTCATTAAATGGTTTCCATAAAATTAAAAAAAAAAAAAATTAAATTAATTAATTTAAATTAAAAAAAAATAAAATTAAAAAAAAAAAAAATTATGCGATATCACCGTTCATTATCACTGTTTAACGACACACATCAATCTGACAGTGATTATTTTCATATCGTTATCTCGTAAGGAACGCATAGATGTGCGAAGCGACGGAATTAGGCGTATTATTTGGTGACCATTTCAGTAATTCATGTGCCTTAGTCACCATCTCACATGCATTTAATTGTACATGGAGTATACAGTTTGATGAGTAATTGCTTTAAAACGTTCTTAGCTCAATTTAAATATATATTTCATTTCGCATCTTATTCACGAACCACGTTCATGCTATAGGCATTATATGTATACGACTACATGATGTGTTCCATGCCTTACAACCAACAGTTCACGATGTGGATTAAGCACGTATATTTAATAGCTTGTACATTTTTTTTTCTAACCACTTTGTATATTTCACGATTTTGTAGGCACTCTAGTCCCGCTGCAGGCTTTTACATTTTCTATCGTTCACATCTCTCCTTCACCTTTCGAGAAGCTCACTAGGGGGGAGCTACTGTAGCAGCTCAACTTTTCTCTGCTTCTTTCTCCTCCACAATCTCCTTCTCTCCGCTCCGACCTCTGATCTCTGTCTTCCACACATGCACTCTCTCTCTCTCTCTCTCTCTCTCTCTGTGGGTGTGACCCTCTCCGTTGTTTTGTTTTCCCCTCGACAAGTTTCCTTTATCAGGTAATTATGTAGACAAATTCTCGCATGATTACTCGCGAGCCTCCGCTGGCTGGTGTGTTTATTCTCAATGTTATTGATGACGGATACAATTCCTAGTATTGAAAGCCACTCGGCATAATATTTTTCTCTCGTGGCCGATCCCAGACACCGCTTGATAAGCACACGACTTCAGAGGCGGCCGCCGTATAATGGGTAAAGATAAGGCCACCGATTGATAATATCCGAACACAGTAGACCCCTGTCAAAAGTGACAAGTGATCTGTAACTTTCTTTAACCCCATTGTTTCACCGCCTACCGGAGATGTGAGTCATCTCCCTGTTGAGATTGGGTATAAATAGTGATTGCTGAATATTGTAAAAGGGTGACTCGCACCACGACTCGTCGATTGATACCTCTTCGAATAAAAGCTGCAATACCTCATGTACTTCCTGCGTACCCCGAGTCTGATTTCTTTACAACTTTAATTAGTGAGTAAGTGTGACTGTGGATCTGTGTACAATTGCATCTGCAATACGAACAATACAACTCACACGCACACATCATCTACCCTCACTAAAATACCAAAAGCCAATAACATGCACTTTCTAACGTTACCCTGAATCGATGCTCGGAGTGAACTTCAATATTCAAAGAAAATGAAAATGTAACAACTATCCACGCACTTGATATAGGTATCTCACAATCAAGGGGTGATAGCTTAAACTACATCATATCAATATGTTTGACGATCCCTACGCATACGGTCTTGCAAGTGAAAAAAAACAACAACAAATCAGTAGTCTTGTGGTATCATGTCTTATTTTCATACTGTCTTACAAAATCTACAGACTTCCAATAGTTCAGGGTCCTTCGTTTACCTTCCTTCTCCCTGCCTTCTCTCTGATGAACGTCCGCGGAGATTGTCCGGCTGTGACAGGTGAGCACTCCTGGGTTTAAAAAAAAAAAAATGTCTCTGCTTTTCTAAAAAAAAAAACTTCAGCTGAGACGCTCAACCCCGATGAATTAAATCTTAATTAGTTGTCAATAGATCAACTGACCTGTAAATATTATGAAGCAGCACTGGCCTTCGGTAAGCACATGATCTCGTCACGCCTTACAGCACACATCTCTTATCAAGTCATATGACAATCTCTTTTTGTTGCGGTGAGTGGACACTCACATTTTGCAACACCAAATATCCTTCTTCCCCTCTCATGCACTATCATAAGTATCGAGAAGAAATGTTGGATCTGACTAAAACCCAGAAATGAACCAGGATTTTTTTTAATCTTATAAACACAATACACGGAAAATTATTTTCGTGGGTTCCACCCTATCTTCCCATCGAAGGGGTGGGGAAAGAGCATTGCCCCTTGGCCCAACCAACAAGCACTATCCCCCTCCCCCCCCCCCCATCTGCATGCCACCGCGCGCCAACACCCCTACACACACAGACACACACAGACACCCACCCACAAACAAACAAACAAACAAACAAACAAACAAACAAAAAACGTTCCGCGGCTTCTGCTCTCCCTATGATATAAACATTGTAAAATTATCATCGATGAGGTCCTCAAGCTTTCATTTTTAATGTTTGAGCCATTTTTTTTTTTTTTGGTTTTATCATATGTATTTTTTTTTTTAGCCAACGCCACAAACGCATCTGAGATTCAAGAGGAGGAGATGAAGGAATTCCAAGTCCGAATACAGGAGGCAAGTTTTGCCAAATATTTAGTTTGATAATAATGACGTGAACGCGTTACTTTGCTGTGGGTGGTACGCACGTAGTACAGTGTAAGCCAGTTCGGAGTTCAGTTTTGTGCATGAGCAATAGCAGAATTAGGTAATTTGTACCAACAGGGTATGTTGACAGTTTTTCATATTCACTGATATAAGGATCTGTGATGTAATGATCGTTCAAATAGACCTTGTAAACGATGCTTGCCAGCATATCCACCTGATAGCCAAAGCGGCATTTGGCAATATCGATAGAAAAAAAAAGGACTCCATGTATGAAAATCTTGACATCATGACGTCAGACGAATCGGACAGTGAGAAAAGACTTTATAACAAGGAAATAACGAAAACAAAGAAACATTTTTAATACATTCAGTGCTAAGTAGTGAAATGGATGCTTTCCCAAGTGTTAATGAGTACGTACCGTTCTGGGCCCCATTTCATAAAAAGTTGACGTGATAGAAACTCTTGCTTAAATGGCAGTTGTCATGGTAACGGCATGAATCCAGCTTCCTGATTGGCTGTCGATGTGGAAAGTTGCCATTCCAACAGGAGTTGCTACTCTAACACTTTTTATGAAATGGGGCTCATGTCACCTGGTCCACGCAAGTTAGTAACTTTCTTTGAATATGACTGATGAATTCCACCAGTCAAGCTTAATATGCATTATGTCATTTGAAAACAAGGTCATTTGTACCCATGTATAACACACAATTTGCTAACCCCGAACTAGCTTATTCAATTCAATTCAGATTTTATTTCATTTTTTTTTACGAGAACATAGACATGAGGTTTCACTGGGCAAAACAAAGCAAACCGAGAAGAGTATACAATAATTGTAGAACCTTATGATTATCACACATTGTCATGAAATCTGAAGCAATGAGAATGAAATAACGATACGCAAACTGCGAACAATGGAGGGACCCACTAAAGAGACAAATCTTGTACAATGTGGGCCCATCAGGTAAAGAACATCAATCAAAAACTAAGTCGATGCACAGGGAGGGGAAAAAATCAGTAGTAGCAGAAAAACTGTTGACTATGTAGCAGTACTTCTGTGATCATGGCAATGGTAACAATCCCATCGAGTAGGATGCATTAATACTATTCGTAGGCACCACATAAATGCAGTCTTTGCTATCGATTACGAATTTACCATGTATTTGCTCAGGACATAAATTTATATCCATATCTTAATATGTCTTGTATACGGTAAAATAGCTAATGATGGTATTGTCAATTAATGAAGTCTCTTTATTGATCGTATATATAGCTGAGTGGAGCTGTCCTTGTCGCCTCCATTTTCGAGATCGTCGTTGGCTTCGCGGGCATCACCAGCCTGTTTCTGCGCTTCATTGGACCACTGACGATCGCTCCTACGATCGGTCTGATCGGACTATCGCTGTTTAACGTGGCGTCTTCGTACGCGAGCCAGCACTGGGGCATTGCTGGCCTGTGAGTTTATATTTTTACCTTGTGTATAAATTAACATAATTGGGAATTAGAACAATATTCAAATAATCATCAGTTAAATCATTTGCTAAAGGTATATCACACACACACACACACACACACACACACACACATATATACACACACATATGTATATAACACATTAATATGAGCGTACTTACGCCTATATTATCAATGTTTTACATCTATATTATGCATATTTTCCTAGTTACTTCATTGATATGCCTTCGTGCACCTATTTTTTTTTTTTTAAGATGAATATTGTTGCAAGAATTTATAATAATTTTGTATAATATTTGGATATGGAAAACTGAAATAAAACGAATATTTTGAGAGAAACGGAGCAGAGCCTGTTCCGGCCTGGTTATATAGTTTGTTTTGTATGCTATTGTTTTGCTTTTTGAAAATTAGCAGCAATTTTCAATATAGTGTTTGGGCTTCCGATCAAAATACAATTTTCTTCTTTCCCGCTCTTTGCAGCACGTTGGCTCTCATCGCTATCTTCTCGCAGTATTTAGACCGCGTTAACGTTCCCTGTCCCGGGCTCGGGAAAACGAAGAGATTCAAGGTGGTCCGGTTCCCACTCTTCAAATTATTCCCGGTTCGTGTGATGATGATTAATTACAATTTTAATGTAATCTCATATGCCAAAATTGTAATGAACTGCACATTTCTGTTCATTCCTTTCATGAGGGCAAGAAGATACATGAAACAAGAGATTACGATTAAAGCACTCTTTCTGAAATAGGTTGGTTTCAAATTATTCTAGTTCTTCAAACAAAACGAGCTATTACGCAAGTAGTGATTACAAAGCAACCAAATTATGAATGAGTACTAAGGGAATTGGTTAAGTTTAGCTGAAACGCTGAAAACACTTATCAAGAAATCCCAGAGAAGAGAATAGTTACGTTCAGACGGTGAACCTTAACTTCGAGGATAAACTTGTAGGTAAGTATGGGGCGCCAAGTGTCGCATGGTCTCTTTCATTACGAAATAGGTTATTTGGTCAGGAAATTACAATTTCGTTGCCACAGACTGACAAACTTACGTTGAAGAAATGACAATTCCGTCACGAAGCGCCCCATACTTAATTACAATCTTATCCTCGAAGTTAAGGACGGCCCACCGTCTGAACGTAACTAATGTAAATAACCATACCAGGTAATACCAGGTTTATGCGAATAATAATATAATAATAAGTACAGCATTTGTAATGCGCCTTCGATCTAGTATCCTATTCTGAGGCGCAGAGGGACGTAATTATGAAAAGAATAGCATACATCATAGTCATAATTGTACATAAGAAGGTTGAAAAAGAAGAAAGAGATAAGTAGAGATATACACACCAATGAACAATTCGTTGAAAATTCAATCGAAACAAGATGCGAACATATGTGATTTCAAAAGCTTTTTAAATGTTTCAATGGTCTCTGCTGATCGGATCCTCAGCGGAAGAGCGTTCCAGAGAGATGGGGCTGCAGAAACAAAGGCTTTTTCTCCGAGAGTCGAGATTGTTCTTTTAACTGTTAATTGTTTACTATTACATGAACGGAGATTTCTGCCAGGGACGTATTCTGAAACAAGGTTTTGCAAATATTTTGGAGCTGAAGAATGTACTGCTTTCCATGTATGAATAAGAATTTTAAACTCTATCCGCTTGGATATTGGTAGCCAGTGAAGATTTTTTAGAACTGGGGTAATGCTGGAGAAGCGAGATGTTCCACTGAGGACCCGAGCAGCAGAGTTCTGAGCACGCTGTAGTTTGGCCAGTTGGTAAGATGAATAGAATTATCTATGCCTGGCGATATAGCAACCTATTCAATGTAAATGAATACAGTCGAAATTTGTATTCAAAATGTGAAAAAGGATGGTACGGACTAGTTTGTATGTACATGTAAGGCCTACGGAAGATTACAGCTATTCACTCGATTGACGTGGTGATCACATGACGGATTGAGATATTTCCATGTATCCCAGGTATACCTATTATTGTTAGGAGATTTAGGCTCAAAAGTCCATACAGTTAGATGGTTATACATTTCTGGACTTTTGTTATTTCTTCTGAATTCTTTTTCAATGTTGATTTTTCTAGTTTCTCGTATTCATAAAAACATGTGTTATCATTATATCTAAATTTCCATCGCTGATGCATTATATTTGTAGGTGGTGCTCGCGCTCCTCATATCGTGGCTGTTCTGCTGCATTCTGACGGTAACGAACGTGTTTCCTGACGACGAGTCTTCGAGTGGCTACCGGGCTCGAACCGACCTGAACCATGAACAGCTGTCTGCTACACCCTGGTACTACATTCCATATCCAGGTATGGTGTCTTTGAACGAGACAGTACAGCGAATTCCAAAGTAGCAGGCAGATACAGTAGGCCTATAACTTTGGGTAACTTGTTGGATGATGAAACTTTCTTAAGTGGCTATCACATGGGATTGGACACTAGATAGCGACCTGATGGCGGCTCGGGTCTCGCTGGTTGCGGAGACGTTTCCGCGACCAGCCAGGTCGCCGGGGAGTCACGAGACTCCAGATGGTCTCGGGGACGTCTCCACGACGTCTCCTTGGTTGCGGCCTAGTCACGGAGACTAATCTTGCCCGCGACCTTGCGGAGGCCCATGGCGGTGTAGAGACGTCGCGGAGACGTCTCTACGACTAAGAGAACGTCTCAGAGACGTCGCGGCGGCGTCCCCGCGACTTCAGGGCGAATACGTGTAACCCTGTTTGTAGACGTCTCGGACGTCGTCCTGGAGTTACCCTCTTGGTGAGAACACCAGCCATTTTTAGTCGCAAGAGTCGTGGCAGTCGCGGCGACGTCTCTTCCACTGAGATATGCTTGAAATGAATACAGTTTTCTCTACATGCAATAGGGCAATGCCGTATACAAGTTTACTATAGTTTAGATAGTTTAGTTAGGAGAATACTTTTACTTTACGTTTTGATACCTCAGCAGACTTCTGATGCATGATTCGCGCAGCCTTATCTCGCAACGACCGTGATCTCCTTATGACGCAACACAAGGATAGTCATGTTAAACTATAATACACAAAATGGAGGACTGTCCAATTATCACACAGTCACGTGCAACCCTAAGCTTGTTCTCCTCTTGTGATTTGTCATGTAATATCAGAAAAAAAAAATCCCTGCCAGCAACAGTCGAAATCGGTCCCAATTGCCTACAATTTTGTAATTCAACTCGCCTAATTATCTTACGCAGGTCAGTGGGGACCGCCACGGATAACTGCCCCCGGAGTTCTGGGTATGATGGCAGGCTGCACCGCTTCCATCGTCGAGTCCATCGGTGACTACTACGCATGCGCCAGAATAGCTGGCGCCCCTCCACTTCCGCCACACGCGGTCAACCGTGGGATAGGGATGGAAGGTGTCGGAGGTATAATCTCGGCCTTGTGGGGAACCGGTGTGGGTGCTACTTCGTATAGCCAGAATATAGGAGTCATAGGTATCACAAAGGTGAGAATAGCTTCCATAAGTTCACAAAACAAAAGTAGTCAGCAACAGCCCAAAATACCAAGTAAACACATACACGAATCACTATACCGCTGCTGTAATTGACGCATAGAAGTAAAGTTAATGAATACTATTATGTATTATTTGGGGTTTTCATTTCTATATCTGCTTGCATTACGCGTCATTATTTTGTTCTGCACAAAGTATACATACAACATGAAATTAATAAAAAGTATCTGAACGCTGAGTGAGTATTATCATTCATTTTGTTTGCATGAATATCCATAGGAGGACATTGGATATTTCAACCTGCATCTCGTTTGTAATATCCATTCCAAGCACTAAAGGTATGACATTTCATAGGCTCGACAATCCCATACAAATCAGACAGGACAAAAGATGATAGCGGGATCGAGTGATGAGCAAGAGAGCAAGGAGGGGGGGGGGGGGGGGTCGAGAGAATCTATGAACATTGCTATCTTGCTGTCCAGTTTTACGCATATTTACCTATAGATTAACCACCGCTTGACGCAGATTCGTGGCATGAGTACTTCCATATCGAACTAAAATGTGCTGTGTAATGTCACCATCAACGACGCAGGTGGGAAGTCGGTTCGTTGTGCAGGTGATGTCATTCATACTTCTCGTCTTTGGACTGTGGCTGAAAGCGGGCGCTGTTCTCGTGTCGATCCCAGCTCCAGTCATCGGGGGCGTTATGGCTGCAACGTTTGGTGAGTTGCCGAACGATTCAGTTATTTTGATCTCATTCTGTGAACTCCTGATAGGGAAAATTCGGTTTACAAAGTAGCCTGTGATAAAGACACTCATCCCTAAGTATCTACGAGTAGGTACTACTCTCAAGCTCAAAAAGAAGACTGTGTACATGCTGTAATGTTAACAAAAATTGTCTCCGCGAAAGGTTACGCCTTCTGTAACGGAATACCCCCATCTAGTAGCTATTTTACTATAGAGACTTGCATGAAATTGGTAGATATGTGGCATATCACTGATCTACACGTAACAAAATATTGAAATCTTGCGTAATTCCACTGGATTCAAAGTAAGCTCTGCTTCAATCGCCAAGGGAATTATAGCTGTCTGGAGACATCCTGTCCTCAATATTACAGCAGAGATGCTCATTCGGGGTAAGGAAAGACATTAATGTTACTGAGCTGTTAAAGAAGAGATGTTTAACTGAACTTTGAAGTGCCAGAAGGTTAATTATCTTTAAGGTCACAGAGGACAAGCTGATTTTGCTATAGCATGCATTTCCCATAGACACCTGTCTGAGAATACGTGGGACTAGTCTTTAACGGGTTAAGTACCATGACAGTACATTGTACTTTACAATGGTTCACTTCTCTCTGCACATCACAGGTACTGCCGCAAGAGCTGGCCGTCCAATCTGCCAAGCAACGAGCTGCGTCGCTGTCACAGCCTAGCCCAGATTATCCAGTTCAAGACGCTATCCCTGCTGACCAAGACACAGTCCAGCCGAGACCTGCTACGTCTCCACGTGGTGCGGGAAGGGGGTGCCATGCACACCAACACACACTTCTCCATTGAAAACAGAGAGGTAAGTCCCCTCCCATCTCGGCAACCCCGCTTATCTATGAAAACAAGAGATGATTTCCTCCAGACAGCTTTTAACCCTTCATGTGCCAGGAACTAAGCTTAGCTGGCCGAACGTTTTTATCAGCATTCAATAATCCCTCCAAACTTAGCCTAGTTGTAAAGTTAGCACACCCACTCAGGTGTAGCAACGTGCCTCAGTCCAAAAGGAAGCCCATGGTGACACAATAGGGATTAGGTAATCTCTTTCATTTGACTGTTACTTTCCAGATATGTGTGTGTGCCTGCCGATGGGCTGCCACAGAGCCAAGGAAGGGGTAAAGAGTCTGTTTGGTCTTCTGCAAGTTGGGATACTTTAAAACTTGGATAGTAAAATTAGGTTTTGAAAGCTAAACTGTCATTTCAACTCCTTTTATAATAATGCATTATTTACCTTGTACCAATTCTGTATTTTCAGTGGTAGGAACACCGGAGTGAGCATGTTAGGAGCTAATACTAATCTTTCTGTTTTTTCATGCTGCCTAAATAGCAACAAAGAAATATCCCTATGATTTTACAGCTTCCATAAGATTCTGAAATTTCTATTAACCTCGTACAGAACCCACTAGGTTTCTACACACAAGTAATTTAGTGTACGTAGTTTGTTCACCAACTTGAGAGTTTAAATTGATGAAACTGAAAGCACAGTGGCAATATGGCCTAGTGCAAAACAGTAGGGTATAGTAACACATGTCCCTATCAGGATCCAGGAACCCCTTGTATGTTTGCCAAATGACACCTTCATCAACTTGCATGATTTGGCACGATAGAACTCTATCAGTTAATTTGCTGTGTATAGTGACCTTATGCATGTTGTACAAAGTCATGGAATTCTTGTTGGGAAGAAGGTTAAAAATGTTGCATAATCATCATGTCATAGGAAGGGGTATGTGCTGACATTAAAGGTGTAAGTGCCCCTTCCCCTGATTCTAGTAAGACAGTAAGACAAGTGATGAACAGGACAGAGTGGATGGGTGAGAATTGGATGCGTGAAATTAACTTTGGAACTGTTTGAACCCACGAGCGCAGCGAGTGGGTTTTAGACTGTTCCAAAGTTAAACGAGAGCATCCAAGTCGCACTGATCCACGGAATAGGCCTGTGCATCATTTGTGTTATAAAATGGGCCCGTAAATTCATGAAATACAATTACAAGATTTGACCCATGTGTTCAGATTTTACCGGATGCATGGCTCTGTGTGGATCAGTAAAATCAGTGCATGACAATTGACCGATCAGATTGCAGTGATTCTAAAGCCCATACTATTATAGTGAAATGACGTGACATTTCAAAATTGGCCAGCCTGAAACATGTGACCTCTTTCTGTGCAACGCTGCCGAGCACTGTGAACGATGGACACTTCTATGATCATATTTTTCCTCCCCGCATCCTGCAGGTACCTTTCAGTATCCGAAGAGATGCGGACGGGTCGGGGGTGCTGTCGACGCGACTGATGCTGCGTCACCCGCAAGAATACATTGTCAGAGTGCGGGCCAAGAGCTTCGGCAGTAACAATCAGGTGGAGCTGGACTTCGTATACCATATTTATATCTCAGTCTCACAGTTTCCCTTCTACGCATAAGCTTGACTAGAGAGGGAGAGATGGAGAAGAAAAAAAAAATGTGAGTGAGCGAGTGTGAGAGAGAGAGAAAGGAGAGAGAAAGAGAATACAGAAGGAGAAATCTCTTTATGTGCGCTTTCCGGCCCAGCGAATGATTCGTCCAGCTCCTACCCACCAGCAGACACAAATATGAAACTGAAGTCGATGGAATGGCACGCCAGAGAGAAAACAGCACGCCTCCTATTCCTGCCCACAGTGATGGAGTGTGAGAGACGGAGGGCTCTCGTCGGTGTTCCTTGGAACTTGATTTAGGAAGGGTGGTGCCATTGACGTCAGTGTCGGTCTGATGTTACAAGGCTCAGGAGAGCTTTCTTCGTCGTTTTGCGACAAGGATGTCTTGTGGACACAACTTGCTGGGGTCACTTTACTTTTCTGTAAATAACTAATGTGTGCTTAGGAGTGGCGTATAACCACGCCCACCTATGTAGATGTCATCTCTTACAAGAAAGAACACAAAAAAAAAGACAAGAGTTTGTATTCTTTCAAACAAATTCTTGGAATCTAATGTCTATATGAAGAAGCTTTTGTACTTATGCCCCTCACGAGGTGTGTGAAAGCAGGACCACATGGTAACAATAATTATTACTTTTTCTGTTTCTATTTAGTTTTTCACTCGAAATTTGTAAATGTTTTCTAAATTCAGAGTGATGCAAAAGAAAGTCCCCTGGATATTAGAGAACAGAAATCATTTCCAGGGATAAGATTAAGTGTCGTATAAAACTTAATGGCATTCAAAAAGTTGTTATAAGAAACCGGCATTACATTTTTATTGATTTCTTATTTCATTTTCATTCATTAGCCTTGGTGTCTTCTGTAAAGTTTTGTGATAATACATCTGTATATAGGTCACTTTTATTGCAGATTAAAGAAATGTAGAGGCACGCCCCCCCCCCCCAAAAAAAGGCGAGAAAATATCTGATTGCTTGTAAAATTATTATTTGAGTCAAAAATGAATACAAACGTGCTGAATCTCTTGTGCAATTGAAGTGTTTGTCAGGTTTGATAAACATTAACACTCAAACATTAATATGCATGTAGGATATACAGATATCAGTGACAAAATACCACTGATGACGTTATTATCAACGTTGATGCGTATTGAGTAGGACAGATTTACACAATAATCTTCCGTGTACCCGTTATTGATGATTCCAATAAAATCATTATACATAGCACACCCGTTCCTGCTAGCAATTGGTTAATATAGACTGTCTAAATATACTCAAAATGTTGTTCAATTTAAGTTTCTCTTTGAAATCACAGAGATAGTGCATAGCGTACTCTCTTCCACGATTCTCCTCGACCGCTTGTTTTAGGTATGGTGGCCGCCGTGGGTTTCTCCAACCTCCAGTTTGTCAATTTGAACTCGTCCCGAAACCTCTTCATCCTGGGAACAGCGTTCTACATTGGAATAGCTGGCCCTACCTACATCAACGAAAACAGGGACTCCATCAACACAGGTCACTGCCATCACCCATCGGAACAGCATTAAACAGTTTTGCTTATTCATCCATGCAGCTCCTCATCAGCGAGCTAGATACCGCTAACGGTAACGCTAATTAGGCAAAAATGGTGTTCCGCATATACGCGATACAGCTGTTTCCAATGTCCAACCCGCGAGGATGCGTTGTCTTAGCGTTCGCGTCGCATATCTAAAACTCGCTATTTACAGGATCTTGCCCAACCTGTAATTACCGAGATTGTGGAAAAATTCTTTCATTCCCATTTATTCATAACCCCAAACCTGTTTGACTAAATCTACACAATTGAACTATCCGTATGTAATGTGAACATTTAAACAAAAACTTGGACTGCAGGTTGATTTCACGCTCTGGCAAGCTATTTTGGGTTCAATTCATCTCAATTTATTTTGTTTTGTAAAAAAAAAAAAGAACATCAAATAAAGTTACTTGACTCGTTGATACATATTATGCTAAAAAGAAGGTCAACAGGATTTAAATCAAATTCTAAACAACTTTATACGTTAGGCTGAAATCATGTTTTGATAAACATGTAGGAACCAATGAATTACAAAAGAGCATGAAATTTCAGTTCTGGAAAGAAAATAAAATTCCCCCCCCCCCAAAAAAAAAAAGAAAAAGAAATAAAAATGTCATGTATACTGTAATAGGCCTACCTTAATGCCGTTTTTCAATTCAATTCAATTCATTTGTTTTCATTCTTCTTTTTTCTTTTTCAACAAAAACATAGCACAAGATAAAGATAAATCATAAACAAAGAACATTATATTTTTTGCCTATGCAATGGTGTAGGCGCGCTTGTAAAGTGCGCACACGCATATAATTGTGATTGACTTCGTTCTATTTCATTTACTTATTTCATTTCCAACAAAAATGCAGTTGCACTAAGACATTTGAATACACATAATTACATACAATTACTACAACATTGTAATCAAGGAAAACACTGTGATATAAGTACAATAGATTGTTTGAAACGGAAAGACTGCGGAAATGCACGGCTCGTGTTTTGCTGTCTCCTCATAAACGATATGTAATTGTAAAAAACTTAATACAAAACTAGACAAATTGCCTCAAAAATAAAAGAAGACAAAGACACAAACAAATAAACAAACAAACAAACACGAGGAAGCTCGCATGTAGCAAAAAAATATATATTTATGAAATGCACTGTGCTAATCTAAAAATGAACGCTCATCCAGTTGATTTTCCAATCAGATGAACCTTTTCAGCGAACTGTGCTAATCTATTTGCTTGTGTCTTGTCTACTTTAAAGGGTGTGTACAGTTCTGGTCGAGGTGAAGATTTAGCTTTTAACGTTTTGCGAAATATTCAGAAACCATTCTATAAGATGTCAAAGAGCATGCAGTTCTAAGGGGTATCAAAAGTTTATTAGATGAAAATCGGTTTTGAAATGGCTGAGATATCCAAAGACAAGGTGAAACAAAGAGATCCTAATAAAGTTGTGGCATGTCGCCTTTTATTATTAGCACTTTTTGTCAAATAAACGTTGAATCCTTCTTAAAATTCCATGCTCTTTTATATTTCATAAGAGGCTTTTCATTACCTCACTTAGGAATGTTCAAAACATGAATCCCTACCTCAACCAGTACTGTACAGTCCCTTTAAAGGGATAGTACAGTATTGGTGGAGATGAGAATTGGGCTTTTATCTTTTTGTGAGATACCAAGAAAACACTTATGAAATAGTACGGAGCATACCATTTTAAGAGGAATTCAGAGTTAATTTGATGAAAATCGGGTTTGGAATAACTGAAACATCCAAAAACAAAGTAAAACAAAGTGATCGTACTAAAATGTGGGTCCCACACTTTATTAGAATTGCTCTTTTTTGGATATCTCAGCCCTTTCAAAACCAATTTTCATCAAATGAACGTTGAATTTTTCATGGCATTACGTGCTCTTTCATATTTCATAAGAGGTTTCTCATTATCTCACCAAAAAATGTTAGAAACCTGAAATTAGGTCTCAACCAAAACTATACGATACCTTTAATCCTTCGTCTTCGTCTTCTTCTTCTTCTCTCTGTCTTTCTGCCCCTACAGACCCATCCGATCTGGCAGAAAATCAACAATTTTCGTACTGCAGTGTCCACGTGCGAACTCGTGTGCTGAATGTATGATAAGCCGTGGTCACACTGGCAGACGATCGAAAAGTTTACGATTGCTATCTTTCAGATCTCGAAGTGTTATTGCCAGTGTAACTTCCCGCGAAACTTCTCGCGAAACTCTTCCCGCAACTTCCCACTCAAACTATGGATATTGACCCCATCCCCACCAAACTTCTCGATCTTTTTCCAGGGTGAACGCTAGAAGCTGAAACTTCGCGAAATTTGTCACGTGACCTGTCCAGTCCACCACCTGTTTTCGGGCGGTGCCTATTTTGTGTTATACAGGTGTTCATTGTTACGTCACAATCACTAGCAATCCGACGACGCGCTCTATCTTCTTTCTTTGGCACGCGCACGACCCAAACTTCTCGATAAAGTTTGGCTGCCAGCAAAGTAATACGTAGGATGACGGATCTTTGCTGCCAGTGTGAACGGATGACTGAAGATCACGAAGACTTGCGATCTTGAACTTGGTTAAGGCCGTGTCACACCATAACGCGGGCTTGTGGCGAGGAGGTAGTTTCCAGCACGTATAAGATTTTCAGCGGGCGAACAAGAATGTTTGCAATTTTCATTCATGCCTTGTCATATACCTTACGGGGGAACTTCTGCGGCTTGACTTGCGGGGAAACAAATTTACTCCAAGGAGCTCTCCGCAGTTGGTCCGCACCTGACAGTATCTAGCGCGTAGTTGCCCGGAGGTGCTCACGCAAGTCCGATTTAACCGCAGCCAAGTTTTGAGCATGACCAAAACTTTTTCCGGGTGAGTCGCGGGAATGCCCGTAGAAGTCCACGCAGAACGCCAGTAGGAGACCCTTAGCGGCAGTACTTCCCAGGCAATTCCCACGCAGGTACTTCGCAGTCCCGTATGCAGCCAAGATAATGAAATTCTGTGAGATTTCAGCCATTCCGTTAGAGAAATTCCTTCACTGAGTTGTCAGCCCCCACGCGACTGGTACAAAGGTCACACAGTATACTCGCAAGCATAACGCGTCCAGCAAGTAAGACACATGCGCTGACTCGCACAAATCCTTTCCGCCCTCAGGAATGTCCGGTATGCTAAAAAAATCCATACACGTAACAAGCACGAGTAGCTTGCCCGGAAAGGTGTGACAGGGCCTCGAACACGGTTGCGGGTAAAAAAATATGCGTGCTCACCTCCGGGCGACTACTTTTGAGATACATGCTAGGTACTGCCATGTGCGGATATCTACGGGGACCTCCGGGGAGTCAAAATTGTTCTTTGCAAGTCGCACGCAAGGCTGGTGTGACACGGCCTTAATCTTCTGCCACTGTGACCGCGGCTAGTGAGTATAAATTGCGGCGAGCGCGAGCGGGTCGCAATATCATGCATTCGCATAGTATGCTTGCGCGAATGGGACACGTAATCTTTTGGTGGATTTTGCTGTCAGGTCGGATCGGTCTGTAGTCAATTTTATTGCCATGCAAGAACTTCAGTTAAAAATGAGAGCATGCGCGTAAGTACAGCTAGTAATGAATACACTATTCTTTTAACACGATCCTTGTGACTTGTTATCATGCAGGTTCTGAGACGTTTGACCAAATCTTGGTGATCATTTTGGGCACAAGCATGTTCCTAGGTGGGACAGTCGGCTGCATTTTGGACAACACCATTCCTGGTAATTACTTCTTTTTGAAGAAAAAAAAAGTAGAACACAAATGTGTACTGGTAATGCTCTCTCAAAGATTAGACATTGTGGCATCTGTAAAATGTAAATAAGGTAACATTTTTGCAGGACCTATACATTGTGCGTGCTTACACTGAAATACAACAAGGGGCAAACTATACA
Source organism: Diadema antillarum (assembly GCF_040938485.1). Classification (NCBI taxonomy): domain Eukaryota; kingdom Metazoa; phylum Echinodermata; class Echinoidea; order Diadematoida; family Diadematidae; genus Diadema; species Diadema antillarum. The sequence goes on along the minus strand of NW_027270918.1, from coordinate 9,455,157 downwards.
GTATTCTATTATCGCTTCTCGGGATTTTGGCTAAGATCATGACTTTATTGTGTAGTATTAAGTCGCACAATGTTTAGTCTCGTTGATTTTTATGGCCAAACAGGTTCCCCGGAAGAGCGAGGAATGATCAAGTTCAGCAAGATGCAATTCCAGAAAGACGACGAAGTCGACGTCGAAAGCGACCTGGGAGAGTCTGGAGATGACGTCACTTACTTGGTGAAAAAGTGCTACGACTTTCCCTTCGGTATGAAAGCTGTCCGACGGTGGAAATGGACCAAACGAGTGCCTTTCTGTCCAACTTTCACCGGGTTTCGGAACCCCTTCGCGAAAGTAAATCGCTGCAGACCGAAGATATAATGATAATGATAATAATAAGGTCTTATTTTTCCAGGGTAGCCTCTTCAGTGTTGCCACTGCTCTACCAGAGGGCCCTGCCATTATTGTTATTACCCTAGCGTTGCCAGGTACCCATTTATACACATGGGTCGAGAGGGACATTGTGGGTAAAATCATCTTGTCCAATAAGGACGTAAGCGCTGATCGGGACTCGAACTCGGATCCTCCGATCGGAAGTCGGGAGTCTTAACCACTCTGTCACAACGCCCCCATAAATGAAATGAAATATGAAATGAGTTCAGGCAACTTCGCGATGCAACAGCAGAGAAATGATATACATGCATACTATAATGATACAATTTAATATAAACCATGACCGAGATCGATCAATCTGCGGATCTGCCCGTGTTATGTCCAGTTCTGAACACATTTTCGTTCACTCCTGCATGTTTGTATGGAAGAAGATAATATGAGCATTTTGTGTGTTCGGTGTGTGTTGTGGGAAATATCACGTGATTATATAAAAAATTGGTTTACTTTGGTTGTAATTATATCTTTAAATATTTCTAAAGCTATACTCAGAGTCTTCCAATACCTCGTCTATTTGCTCTATAGAGTATAACATACTGTAGAGGCAATCATGAATATTATATTATGATGTTGACACCTCAACGTAAAAATATTATATACTATTTTCTCTGCGTGATATTCTAACTGAAATCTGAAGCTGTTCAAAAAACAAGAGCTTTTGCTTGCACATGATAAAATCCAACAATGGAATCATAACTTGTAATTCTCATTTTGGTTTTAAGTCAGTTAGGGCCTATCTACTAAAAATGTTCAATACATTTAGAAGTCAGTATTTAGATAAAGTGTAAGTTGACACATTATGCTTCGCTTCATTTCCTTGGTGAAGGATTTTATGTATTACCTTTAGAAGAAAGATTTTCTATAACTTAGAAAGTTCCTGTTGAACTATAACCAGATAACTCTGGTTGACGGTTGATGTGTACGGTATTTAGAAGGATGATCTTAAATCTAGTGCAAAAACAATTTTATTATAATAAAGATAATATAGATGTCATCACATCTTTATTTTGCTCTCTTGTGCACCGCTACAAGAATGGGGAAAATGAAAAAATTTAGTAAATTAGTATTCTACAGACGTCATATTATATGGCTTTATTATTACATGGAATTTGGGTGAATTCAGTTAATACTCTACTGGAAGTGCTTGTCACGTTGATCTTCCACAACATCGTCAGTATTATCTTTATTCTTATATTGTCTGTTTGTATGATCGTCTTGAACGTCCGTCCTCAAAAACCTTCTTGGTACTCTTTAGCAAATACACAAGAAGACACACTTTTTAAGAGTTTAATGGTGATGCGGTGATACTTTTTCAATGACAAGGCCAGTGTACGGTTGATTTATTCTGGAGAATGTTTCTTGTTGGAAAATTTAAGAATAAATGATATTTGACAAGTCTATTCGAAAAAAGACGCGTCTCTCGATCATAGTGTCTGATATTGGAGGTGTAGCCTATTTTGATATTTCACTTGATTACTCGCATTTGGCTAAAATATCGGCTTTGCACACAAATATACGTGACCTCTACAGGGCAAATAACGTGGTACGTGCTGCATTTTGTCTTTTCATAATCATCTAGCAGTCTAGCGGGACAGATGTACGCAGAGAAGTACTTGGGAAAACAGATCGGATTTCAATTTGTACCATAAGAAGGGTCAATCAACGAGGTAAACCCTGCCATTTCTCGTTATCTTCAATGCATTCTTATCAGATCCGAAAGGAATCAAATTTCTGGGGCCATTATTCGCGTTGATATTCGTCACACTCGTCCGTGATCACGGTGGTGAGGGGAAAGGAAACTTTTAAACTGCTTTTTTTTTCGAAATACCAGGACGTCTCTGCCTCCTCTCTTCAAATCCTTGGTATCTCCGCACAAGTACATTTTGGACTCGTGCTATGTATCAAATTAAAACAGAGTAAAAAAAAAATGCCATGTCATCAGAGAATCGGCCACTCCCGACTATTGGCTGCTTTTGAGGTACTGTACTGTATAGCAGGTGACATTTACTTCGTCAACTACTGGACTCTTGGATGGAGGTCATCACTGCTTGAGTTGATTGTATAGATCTTCAAGCTTCTGCGTGTGCTTTAATGGGAATTGCCTGCCGTGACGATATTATGCTGCTGCTTTACAGCGTCTCGTATAACCCTATGAACTAATTCAGTCTTTGAATACATATTGACCTCCGTGATTTTCCTTAATAAGAAAAAAATAACTGTTGTAAATTGGAAAGTCATCCCCGTCGTTTGAGACTTCGTCACAATGTTGGCATCATTGGTGAGAGGTACGGAAGAGATAGTGCTCGATGAACTGAAGACAGAAGCTACCCGTCATCGGACAACACCATCGACGTCGAAGAAGATGACGAAAGAGCTCGTGCCGATGTGATCGTCTATAGCAGACGCCTATGTTATACGGGATCAATAAAATCCTCCGTGGTCCAGCACGATTGTGTGTTGTTTTTTCTTCAGGTAACTCAAGCAAAACTCATTATCCTATTCAAGTTAACTTTAATAGCCAAAGCATAAACACACAGACCAGTTGAAAGGCAAATCCGGATTACTGTAGTTCAAAGTTGGCCTAAAAAATAAGGAAAATTTGACAAGCACAACAGTGAAACTTGACCAAAATCGGATAAAGATTAGGGAAGTTATATATCGTGCAATACTATAGCTCAATTCCATCTCTATATTTAACCATGCAGGGAGGTTTGGGAAATCTGTTCAAATCCCTTGTAAACTGATCAGATAAACATGATTTTTTTTAAAATGTTCGCGATCGTGTTTATTTATATATTTGATTTGAAAGATCATGCATAATTAGCATTTTCAAGACAGACGTATCTCTCTGACGAAGGGTACGATTACGAGTGATACAATTTCTTATGAGTTCACGTAGAAGGCATGGTGAAGTTCATTAGCAATTAAATCTTACATTAATATGTCTTTGTTATAACAGGACAAGTTTATGCTTAAACGAGGTTATGCTGCAGAGAACACGTCTAGCGAAAATGAGACAATTCATGGTGATCTCATGTAATTTGAGACGATTTAAATTTACAATGTGTTTGTGTGTATAATGAAGGCAAAAACGTCTGTAATGAAGCTATACAGATATTGCAATGAGGAAACTCGTAGTCAGTAGAATGTAGAAGACTTTACAGAAATAATATTTAGCCAGGGTTTGTTTAGCCTTTAGTGTTTCAAGACAGAACTTTGCCCAAAATAATGATAAAATTCAAACTGAATTAACGTCTAAGAGCATCACGCCAAGAGAGCCTCAATTCATTGTGTGCAAATTAGTAGGTACAGTATTATCAAATATGATGACAACTATCATAAAGAAAAACAAAATAAATGCAATAGTGTAAACCAGAACAAAGCCTAATGCCCTGTTTACAATGTATAGCAAAAATGAGTGGAGCTTGAAAACTTGTACAAAATAAAAAAAGAAAATGCAATCCATTTGCTTTCTGACTGGCGTTTATTCTAGACTTTTCATGAAAATTGATGAACATATTGCGGGTTTAGTTCCTTCTTATAGTTGCATTTTAGATGTAAGCTTTCCGGGCTTCTATATCATTTACAATGTCATGAAGAAGGTGGTAACATTAGCAACAAACGTAACTAAAACTGTCACAAATTACTGTATTACTTGTGTCTCAAACATTGATTAAATAGGACTCGAAGGGAAATTAATTCGAGCGGTCGCATGCCAACGAAACTTGAGGTTTTGTGGTCACTCTTGAAGCACTTCATATAGTTTGGTTCCAGCATTGCTTTCTCGTTTGTTCGCGTGTTTGTTTGTTTGTTTATTTGTTTAAATTTTGAAATGTATTCCAAGACAGTATATACACATGTGCAATGAAAACGGAAAACGCTTAATGACCAGTGAGTATATTAGGGTTTTTTATGTATACGAGACACATCCCTTCAGCAAATTTACTCATAATGTTCTCAGTACGTTCGTTGTTCATATTGAACAATTTTTCCCCCTGATATCGAAATTTGAATCAACTGATGCAAATTCACGCTTGGTTATTTGAACGTTTACGGGAGTCAGTCAATGGTGCAGTGTTGGAAAACATTAGCAATTGAATGAAACGACAGGGATAAGCTGGCATAATCAAAATAGAAAAAAATCTCATTTTATATTGCCCTCAACAAGTCATTGTTCATTTTTATGGTATTTGTTTTAATGAGCAATGGTGTATAAGCTATGGGTTGCTTCTGAAGTCCAAGATCCACAGAAGCGGTATAAACTGATTGCATTTTTTTTTTCGTTGACTCCCAGTGAAGGTACCTGTTGTGCGAATGAAAAAGTGATAGTGCAATGTGGACTGCCAAAGTATAAATGGCAACTTATAAACAAAGGTTGATTTAGATTTTAATCCTTATCACAACGCTTTCTAAATTGTCGACTGAAATGTTGTATCAGATAATGGTGTTGTTGTTTTTTCATCATATAAACTTTGAATTCCTCGTAAACTGGTATGTTCTGTACTATATCATAAGTGTTTTTCTTGGTATCTCGTAAAAAGTTAAAAACCCAATTCTCATCTCCACTAATACTGTACCATCCCTTTGATCTTCTTAAATCCTTTACATCTGCGCAGAGGAGCGATTTTACAATCGTGTGAAGTACCCAATTAAAGCAAAGGAATCGGAAATTTGTCTTGTCATCATCAGAACACGATCACTCCTGATTGTTATAGCGGATCACATTTACTCCGTCAGCTATCGTCAGACCGATGTTTGCTGGCATGGGATGTTGTTCGCACTGCTTGAGTTGACTGCATTGATCTTCGAGCTTCTGCGTGTAATTAATGAGAACTACCTGGCAATATCATTCTTAGTTGATTTACGGTGTCTCGTAACCCCGGATAAACTCATTTAATGTTTGCACATAGGTCTTCGTGATTTTCCATACAAGAAAGCCATTGTAACTTGGAAAGTCCTCCCGTCAGTGGAAACTTCACAGTCTGATCGCAATCGCAATGTCGTCATCATTGGAAAGAGATAAGGAAGAGATAATGCTCGAGGAACTAGAAGACCAATTCTGCCCGTCATCGGACAACACACTCGACGTCGAGGAAGATGACGGGAGAGATCGTGCCAATGTGATCGTCGATAGCAGACGCCTAGTGATATACGGGATCAACGATCGACCTCCGTGGTACAGCACGCTTGTGTTGGCATTTCAGGTAACTCAAACAAAACTCTTCTACAAACTCCATTGATCAAATAAACGTTTATTCTCGCAGTATGATTAAACAGACCAAGTAAAGAGCAATTCTGAAGGGAAAAATAGAATTTAAAAAGCACAGCTGTGAAAATGTGACAATGTCGACTAAAAACTAAGAAAGTTATGGAAACGTAAATTTTCGTTCATTTTCGCCAAACATTACCAAGAGTTGAAATGAATATGAGCTGAGTGAGTTGACGAAGTCATCATCTCACAATTTTGATGGAGCCCCTGTACAAAAAAATAACAAAAAAATAGATTTCTTTTGACTGTAAAATACTGCGCCATTAAATGAGGCAAAAACCAGAGAGTCGATGTACTCAGTGGTGAGGATTTTATTACCGAGCTCAAGTCAGCTCTGTAGGGCTCACACCTGTAAATATAATGGAATATCCCTGACCGCACCACAAAATCGTACCAACGATACTGAAAAAGTGAAGAACAAAAATTAATCAAAAATCCGAAAAGGTAGTTCGGAAGAAAAACTGAATAGCTGCTGATATTGAGTGTGAATTCCTCTGGAAACTGCATTTTGGTTGGAAGATGAGAGCTTTTTTCATGGAATTTGAAGTTACTATAATTATTTGATAAGGTGCATGTACAGAGAACTCGTAGTCTTGCTTTGCGAACCATTGAACAGAGTTTGAGCTGAAAAATCCCCCTTGGAAATTTGATGGATGAAAGGGTATACCTCACTTTTTCAAGTTAATGACGATGAAACACCTCATTTTCCCAGCTATTTTCCAGAATTTGTTGAATTCTGAATTTTGACAAACGTCCCTATGGGGAAATATTTACCCGTGTGACCCCTATAACCACCGCCGATAGATAATGTTAACAACAACAACAACAACAGCAACAACAACAAATAAACCATAATCAACATACTTTCCTCTTTCCTCTTTACACAAGTATCTAATACATGAACATGTACTTGCAAATGCATGTGCCAAAAACACATTATTTACACTCAACTTGAACACTCAACATATCGTTTATATCCCCAATTCAAAACATATACCATGTTCGTAACATAGTTACGGGTATATCAAATAAAACTCTGAAATGAAAAAAAATGTATTTGAAATGAAATACATGTATTAATTCTTAGGGGTTTTGCAGTCAACACCTGGATGAACTTGCAAATGCTTGTGCCAGAAATAGATTATGTACACTCGACTTGAACACTCAATATATCACATATCATATATCATAAACATATCACTTAAACTATTGTTATCATTACTATAATTCAATATAATACGATGTTCTTTACAGAATTACGAGTATATCAAATACAACTCTGAAATGAAATACATGTATTAAATCTTACTTTTGCATCAACACCTTGATGAACTTGCAAATGCTTTTGCCGGAAATAGTATGTACACTCGACTTGAACACTCACCATATCACTTACATCCCTAATTTAAAAAATACGATGTTCTTAACAGAGTTACGGGTATACCAATAAAACTCTGAAATGAAATACATATATTAAAGTGCCAGTTTTCCTTTGGTTCAGTACAAGTTTTCCTTTTGTATCAGGTTCCAAAGTGTGAGTTAAGGATTAAAATCACCACTGTGAAAATCTTAATCAGTATGAGTAATGTTAAGTAATTTAAAATACGTAAAATGTAGGCATACTATTTACTGAATTCAGGAGTTTTCTAACGGTCAATCCACAAATTTTGAAGCTTATTGAAGAGCGCCACCGTAGGGGTGATCACTTACAGCGGAGCTCCACTCGCTATCCATCCATACTATCCGCCGTGGAAGTACGTAACCCAACGCCGTGGTATACGATGCTTCCCATAGAAGCTACTGTGTTGCATTGATACACGCATAGCAAACAGGTACCAGGGAGGTGGATCGCCACCTCCCTGCAGGTACCGTACCCGCGCTGTGTGTTATGCGCTGCAAGCTTGTTACATGCTGCAGTTGGCATTTCGACTTTCGTCCATCCAGTCTGACGAGCTGTTCGCGTTTGGTGCGCTGCACAGTCGTATGCTGGTTCATGTACGCCTACATGTACTGTGTGCGTGTGTGTTCTCTGAGTATGTTTCAGCATGTTTCGGCAACGAACAATGTTGATATGCTCTACATATCATTCTATTTTGGAGGGCAAAAACTAACCCGACTTTTATAGAAATTATCGGTTTGTTACTGCAGCGCCGTAGTCCCGTGCGTGCAATTTAGCGTATGTATCAACGCAAGTCCGATACGATGCCGATGGGATCTTGGGATCCGACTATAAACGAGAACCGTTGTGTTTAGGGCTTCGCAAATTGTCCCCAAAAATTATAAAAAGGGGGAGGCATTTTGTCGATACTTGATGAACGCAGCTGACTGCGAAGGCACTACTAGTTTTAGTTTACAATATTGTACTCCAGTGTACTTGATACACTACTGTACTAGCTAGGAGGTATACCTCCTTGGACCTTGGTACCAGAAAGAGATACTACGTACAGCATAGTACAGTACAATAACTAGGTATCCACAATTGGTGCAATACAGGAATGTTGTATTATTCATGTCTTTTTATGCACATCTGCAGCCCGTACTGTACAAATTACAGTGTATTACAACTGCTTTGGAGCTTTCGCTTTCTCACTGTAGCCCAATGACTGGGTATAGAGAGTGAAATCATGTAAAATTGTTTTGCTTCCAATCCATACAACCCAACGGTCCTTTTGAGGACCAACATATCAATTCACATGTTTCTTTCAGGTTTATATTTCTCTTGCCTTCTCCCCTCAAGACTACACTTGTAGGCCTATTTATTCTTTCCCTTTCCCTCCTACAGGAACCTCTTCAGGATTTCACTGCCATGAATTATCCTCTCCACAATTTTCTCTCTGAAGCATTTATTTCTAGGATCTACTCAAGTTTCCTCCCCTTTACGCTTCATGTTCTCAACTTTTATTCTTCTTTTTCGTCTTCTTGATCCTCTTAGTTTTCTCCCCCCCCCCTCAACTATAGTCTCATCTCTCCTCGACTTACCTTTCCTTCACGGATGTATTCATCTTTTCTCCGTTTGATTCCACATTCCACATTGTTCGCTGACTTCATTTTTCTCTTTGGTTCGATGAATCTTCACCTCTTTCCCCTATTTCCATGATTTTCCAAAGTTATTCAAATCCTCCCTCTTCCCTGCTATTTCATCTTCCTCTCCCAACGATGTCCAAACATCTTTACTCGATTGTTGATCCTCACTCTATTCTTCCTCACAACGTTGAACCCTTTCTTACCGTCTCCACCAGTGCAACTACAACTTCTAGCCCATCATTGCTGTCCCCAACTCTTCACTTTTTGCCCTCCTTATAACCCCACTCCTCTTTCTGGGCTATTCTGCCATGCAAAGATCCGGAAAAGGACTACACTCATGGTGTCACCGCAAATTACCTCTCTCCCTCATGTACTGCACCATGCAATCCTTCAAGCAACACATTTATCTTTCTTATACATACAATTATGCATAATTAGACCCTATACATTATTGTATAGATTCTATGTATATGTATTTAGAGATAACACACACACACACACACACACACATATATATATATATATATATATATATATATATATATATATTAGAATTATAGAATTATATTGAATTTAAATACAGGAAAGATTCCTTGTTTATGTGAATCAAGACCACAGTTTTCAGCGGTTGCTAGAGAAAACCTAATTTTATGAAATATAGCCTATAACAATATCCAAATCCCTCTCCCTACTCTCTAGCAACTCTGTCTCGATCTTCTCTCTTTATTCATCATTGCACTGACTTAGAAGCAAAAGTTTGAAACAAATGTGAGATTCATAATTATGATACAACAGAAGTGTATGAATCGGTACACAAGCAGTGTGTTCTGGTACAACAGCTGTACTTCTTGCTGATATGCTGATGTATACATGTAGTTGTACTATAGTTTGTACTCCAGACGAGCGAATGACCTTCACCGCCTGGTTCTCTCATACCTCCTTGGCCGGTTATCGCACACACGTGCCTGCGCCTTGGTGTTCGGCCAAAGGAGACGGCGGTGACAACACACACACACACACACACACACACACACACACACATTCACACACACACACGTACGTTACGACTTTATTACGAAGATTTACAGACAGCCGCCCAACCACAGAGCTCGTTCTGTGCACCCAACCCGCCTACTAATCCTCACCAGGTTTCTGCCTCCAGTTTCAACTTGCTTATAATCATCCATTGGGGTAACACGCACAAACGGGCACACACACACACACACACACACACAAGCCCCACACACGAGCACATTGTGTCTGTGCCTCATCGCTAAGACCAGAAGTTCATTGACCTGTCAAGTTCCGACGGCACAATGTAGTAGACTGTACATTGTACACCCTGCTATTCTGCACTGACTGCTGCACATGTACAATACATGTACAAGCTTCGAGAATCGTCATTCGCAGAGACTCCAACCCCAAGCACCTTCTGATCTGGAGATTCTCCCGCCCGGAACCCCTAGCAAACGGGAGACTCTAACTTGATGTGCTCGAAGCGCGAAGTTCCTTGTGGCCGGGGTCCACCTCTAGGGTTCTAGATGTTATCTCTTGCTATCTAAGGCTTATTTTTCGATGACACTAAGTAAGAAATCATTTCAAGCGGGAGAACGGAGATTTTACAAAAATGGGCTTTCGGCGGGAGATCTCCCATCGAAAGCGGAAAAGTTGGAGTCTCTGCTTGATTCGTGGTGTCAGGGAGGAAAGCTATAGTTTCCAATTAGGCACATGAATTCCAGTTTCACAAACCATAAAAATAAAGAATATTTCTAATTACTTTATTTCCACCGACGCTCAGACAAGGTCGACCGTTTTAGGCCTATGCATACATGCAACATGATTACACGTGCATAAATCAGTTTACAAATTGCACCAGGTTTTGTGCATTCCATGTTGTGAGGGTCCAAGAGGCTAAATAAATCGAACCTTACTGAATGAAAGCCTAAAATGGGGTAGGGAGAAAAAGGGCATGGAGATGTGATTCAGAGTAGTCAATGAGTGGAGAGGGCCTACATTGAAAATGATATTGGTATGTTGTACAATTTGTAAAGCCAATAAGTCATTCGCCTTTCTTCTTTTATTCCCCCGTGGGGTAATTGCATGTATAGGATTCCCTATAAAACATATTCAAAATACAATTGTACTATATGGTCATCTTTGGTTCCATCCAATGACATAGACTATCATTCGTCTACAGAAGTAATAACTGCATTAATTTGGTTGTAAATTGTACAGTGTATACTATTTTCGTTGCCAAATACCATCAGAGCTGCCTCCAATGTGCAAATATGATCAAACATAGGGTCTACACACACGTGCGTGCTGCATGGTCCAAATCATATACTGTATTCGTGTGTTTACATATGCGTGTGTGTGTGTGTGCGTGTGTACGCGCGTACATGTATGTCTGTTTCAGCACATACCATTTTGCGTACTACTGTACATGTATAGAGCATTTCACCACTGCAGTGAAATTTCCTCAAAAAATCCATCTCCACCCCCAATAAAAATAAATACAATTTAAAAAATAATGACTTGAATTTACTATTGATTGACAAAGATCATGTTTTTTGATAGCAAGTCATACCATGTTGTTTGTTCATACCAAGACATTAGTCACTTCTGTACCACTTACTCTTCCTCAAACCCCATTCCGATGTGGCTTGCCCTGGCCTCCGACCCACAGCCCAGTTTTACATTTGCAGTCAACACCTGGATGAACTTGCAAATGCTTGTGCCACAAATATACACTCGACTGTAACACTCAACATATCACTTATACTGTATCCCTAATTCAAAAAATACTATGTTCTTAACAGAGTTACGGGTATATCAATATAAAACTCTGAAATGAAATACATGCATTAAATCTTACTTTTGCAGTCAACACTTCGGATATATAATCCAATAGACTGATGCTTACAAATACACTGAACTAAAACTGTAATTATTATCTTATAAACTCACAAAAAAAATAAACTCTGCGGACCAGAATAATAGCAACCAAAAAAAAAAATCATTTGATCCAAGTGCATGTAGGTATGTGAACTTGCAAATACAGTGTACATGTAGGCCTATTATTCCATACATGGGTACCTAATATCATTAGAAACAGATGGCAAAAAAAAACTTACAGAAATCGTCGGTACAAACAAACACAATAATAACCCTCTATAAAATAATAATCACACACTTTAATCTCATTACTATTTTAAACGATTTTGATCAAATCTTCACTGCTGTGCTTATAAGATGTCATTCATTCTTTTCAGACAAACTTTTAACTGGTCGAGAAATGTACCCTTTTAATTTCATCATGCTTTTATATGTATTTTCTTTGTAACATTTTGCTTGTGAAAAACTGAGAGACGGGTGAATGAAATAGAATGAAACAACTACACAATGTCATATACCAGTAACGTGCTTGCAGGTTCAATGTTTGTACGAACGTGCTCAAACAACAGGCTTTCTTTGCAAAGGAATGCACACTGTACGTGCACTATCAAGTTAATCTTTTGAGATAGGGGCGTGTTTTGTTTTGTTTGTGTGTGTGTGGTTGTTGTTTTTTTTTTTGATCGATAGAAACACGGGTTCTATATGGAAACGAGACCATCCGTACCTGGTGAACTCACAACATAACAATACATTGCAAAGTAGGGCACATCTTTACACGGACGTCATGAACATTTATCACACCTGACGAATGATGCACGTAAAATTTTCAATTCAATTCAATTCATTTTTTCAATTCATTTTATTTTCATACTTCTCATTTATGAACATTACAACAGAAACCAGACAAGTTCTTTTACCTTGTGAACAATGTGCAGAAAACAAACAATATACATGGTGATAACACAGTAATTACATGTAATGATAACTGGTCAAAATCGAAATCGAAATGGGGTTGATCAAAGAGAAGTATGACGGGACCTACATGAAAGCTAGCTTGTTTGGCTGTAAGCCCCGAGTAATCAGTGTTTGTGAAAAAGAAACGGAGAACGGATAGAAGACCAGGATGATGATGTAAGGTTGCCAAATTTTATGTAATAAAAAAGAAGAAGAAAAAGAAGTAGAAGAAAAACAAACAAACTATACATTAATATGAACTTACTGTGACCGAGCCATCATTATTATACAGCCTACTTTGGTGTATATACTATAAACTATTGTTGCATTAAAACTTTCACCAGGATATGATCAGTAAGACACAAAAAGTAACATGTACAACGATTAAGCCATTTGGTGCCTGGCCGTCAAGCTCTGCATAGAAGGTAGAGAGGGGCAGAGGGAAAGAGGAAGAGAGGGAACGAAGTAGAGTGTGGAATTGCTAATGATGAATTCAGAGAGCCCCATGGCAAGACCCTAAATGGAATCTGTAACGTGTTGACAAAAATGTTTGATGGGACAATAACATACCACAGTATTACATAAGACATTACGATCTGTTCAGTGTCTGCAAAATATGCACTCAATAAAAACTCTTTTAATTTACGTTTAAAGGAATATAAAGACGAGCAGTTGCTATTCGGGGAGAGGTCATTCCAGTATCTAGGGCCCGTATACATTATCGTTTTTTTTAGCAAAAATTGTTCGAGTACGTGGAAGGTGAAATGCGTCACTTTGGCGGGTAGGATAATTGTGAATCAAATAGTTTTTTCTGAACATGCTAGTAAAAACATCCGGTAACTCGTTGGCAGAAAATTTGTACATAAATATGCCGACGTTGTAACTGAACAGATCTGATATTTTCAGTATTTTATTTTTCAAAAATAAATCATTCGTGTGGGACAAATATCCGACATGGTTGATATTTCTGATGGCACGTTTTTGAATACGGAACAGTATATCAAGAAGATTTCTAGTTGCATTCCCCCACACAAGAATACCATAATTAAGGTACGGAGTAATCAAAGTAGAATAAAGATTAAGCAGAATTTGACTTGGAAAAACACTCTTAAGTTTATTAAGAACACCCGTATTTTTAGAAAGAATATTACTTAAATAACTAACGTGGGATTTCCAAGATAAATCACTATCAATAAAAAGCCCTAAAAATTTTATACTACTGACTTGATTTAATTCAGTTTCATTAAACTTAATATGAAAAGGAAGGGTTTTAAGATTATTGCTAAAAAGCATACAATGAGTTTTATCAATATTAAGTGACAATTTGTTGGCGTATATCCAAGATTGCTCAGATTTAAGTTCTTTATTCACTGTGTTAACAAGAGTATAAGGATCTCTGTGTGTAAAAAACAGATTGGAGTCGTCAGCAAAACATATAAAGGAAAGAATTGGCGAGGAACTAGGAAGATCGTTAATGTACAAAATGAACAATAGTGGGCCTAGTAAGGAGCCCTGTGGAACACCACATGAAATTAACTTTAACTGAGAATCACGGCCATTTATACTCACAAATTGTTTTCTGTTTGATAAATAATCTCGAAACCAGTCCAAAGCCTTCCCACGTATACCATAATGTCGTAGCTTGTAAATCAAAATATCGTGGTCAATTGTGTCGAAGGCCTTCGAAAAATCAAGAAAAACTCCAATAGTGTGGGAGACATCATCTATAGCATGAGCAACTTTATGGATAAAAGTGAGTAAGGCATGGGTCGTACTGTGGTTTTTCCTAAAACCAAACTGGGAGTTACAAAAAACTTCACACTTTTCGAGAAATTTGTGTGTGCGCGTATATACCAACCTTTCAAGAAGTTTTGAAAATGAAGTTAACAAAGATATAGGGCGATAATTTGTCACAGATTCTTTTTGTCCTTTTTTAAAAATTGGTACTACTTTAGCTATTTTCATTTTTTGTGGAACTATGCCAGTAGATAACGATAAATTAAAAATGTGTGTTAATGGTATAACTATTTCATTAATGATGTTTTTAAGGAGAAAATTGGTGATTCCATCACATCCAGAGCTTTTCTTAGTGTTAAAGTTTTGCACGATATCTTTGATTTCTTCTTCAATGACAGGTTCAAAAAAAAGAGACTGCTGATTCTGGTCTTTTAGAAAGTAATAAAAATCAGTATTTGAATGCGGAATACTGCTGGCAAGATTAGGTCCTATGCTTACAAAGTATTCATTGAATACTTCTGCCACATCAGCTTCATCTTCAATGTACTTATCATTATTAATAATATGCCTAGGTGGTTCGATGTTATTTTTAGTGTTCAGCGCTTCATTTATCACCTTCCACGTACTCTTGATGTCATTTTTATGCTTGATAAATTGCTTTGAAAAATGCATTCGTTTGGCTAAACGTATGGATGATGTAAGAACGTTGCGATAATGCACATACCGAGACCGAGTTCGACTGTTAGGATCACTTCGGTATTTGTAGAAAAGAGCATTTTTACGGTTAATAGACCTCAGGAGAGATTTCGTAATCCATGGTTTCTTTGGAACCTTTTTACGGTTTAAACGTGTAAATGGCTTAACGGGTATAATGGAATTGAATGCGGATGATAATATTTGTGAAAAGTGTTCAAAAGCTAAATTTGCATCACTTTGGTTATTAACAATTGACCAATTAACGGATCCTAGTCTCTCCCTAAGTCTATTAAGATTAGTTTCTGACATTTCTCGAAAACCAGAATTGGGCGAATAAAAAGAGGCATTACTTATGTTAACATTGGGCAGAACAGCGAAAATCGGAAAATGATCGGATACATCAGACACTATTACACCAAACGTGATATTGGAAAGAGAACTATTAACAAAAATGTTGTCAATTAGAGTTGCTGTGACATCTGAAATTCGAGTGGGCTTCTTTATAAGAGGTGAAAAGGACTCGGATAACATCACATTGAGGAAATCTTGGCATGCGGAGTTGGTATGACAGTCTAAAAGGTTGAAATTGAAGTCACCCATGATGAAACAACTTTTATTCTCCAAATATTTATCAGCTGAAAGTACGGATAAAGATTCAATAAATTCAGTGGGGCTTGTATTTGGAGGTCTGTACATTTCACCGACAACAATACTTTTTCTATTTGGAACCCTAATTTCAATGAAAATACTCTCAATAACTTCAGACATTAAACTGAATTC
Organism: Diadema antillarum; assembly: GCF_040938485.1. Lineage (NCBI taxonomy): Eukaryota > Metazoa > Echinodermata > Echinoidea > Diadematoida > Diadematidae > Diadema > Diadema antillarum. The sequence continues at coordinate 9,439,376 of NW_027270918.1, read as the reverse complement.
GTCTAAGAGTTCATAATTCAAATTCTGAGTGACGTAAAGCCCAACTCCGCCGCCTTTTTTACCTGCCCTGTTTTTTGTCAAAAGTGTGAAGCCATCAATGGTAAATAGCGAAGAAGGTGATGTTTCATATTAACCAGGTTTCACTGATTCCGATAACCTGACTATCAAATTTAACTTGATTCACGAACATATTGAATTGATCAAAGTTTTTGTTTATACTCCTTTATGTTAAAGTGCGAAATAAAAAATTGGTTTGGATTAGAATGAGATAATGAAATTATGTCGTCTTCAATGTGGTATTCTGTAGGTGGTGTTTGACGACTGGTGTCGTTTACATCAGAATCAAGTATCAGTTCGTGAGCTTGTGAGTTCAAAAAACTAATTATATCAGGGTTCTTACCCTCTTCGCTATTTGTGGCATGTACGGGTACATCCTCTTTGTCTTGTGCATAAGCAGACATAACAACGATTCCATTATTCATATCATTCACACTATTTGACTCAGCCATTGTGAAAAAGTTTCAGAACAGTGGGTATTACATAAACTTGTTGACACAAAGAACTACATTTTTGTTTTTCATATTTCTAAATGTCTAATCTAAACAGCAACAACAATCTAAACATCTAAACAGCAACAACAACAATATGAAAAGCTTATCACGGTCCTATACTTTGCGAGCAATATCATTATAGGCTACAGACAAATGCAGACATTTAGAAATATGAAAAACAAAAATGTAGTTCTTCAAAGTTTAAATGGATTATGCAATGCAAATGTATGTTGATCTGTGTTGATTCATAATACCATGATCCCCACTCTCTTGTGTCAAAAAGAATATTTACTTACGTGTCATATGTTTTATAATGATTATATACTACTTGTCCTCAGATTATACTCGGATACTCTCACACACACATACACATACACACATATACACATACACACACACACATACACACACACACACACACACACATACACACACACACACACACACACACAAACAATCCAAACCAAGATTCTGCCTGTGACATCTGTCAATCAACATGATCAATGATAAAGTACTAAAGTACTTTGTTTTGTTTGTTTGTTTGTTTGTTTGTTTTTCTGTGCGTATTCAAGCAATCTTAAGAAAAATATTAGGGAGATTGTTATGAAATAAATGGCATATTATTTGGATATTCTTTGGGCACACATAATGATAATCAGGCCATTAATTTTGCAGCGCATATCCCTTTAACATGTCGCCACAAAATATCAATATAAGTCACAATCCAATATGCAAATGAGACGAAGTAAGAAGGTCATGACCTCACAAGACAGGCTCGATCCCTTTTACTTGCACACTTCATCCAACTTTAGATAGCTTTGATTACGGAAATCAGAGAAGAACAAATCTCACTCAACGACTGTTCTAGAATTTCAACAATCTCGCAAAGACGACTTTGTATATTAAGGGAGTGATAGATGCAAAATCATTGATGAAACGAATGATTTCATAAGATATCAAAAATACAAGAAGGCGATGTTGGGCGATCACAATAAAATTTTGCTATATTGGGAATATTGTTATTTCTTTCACTTTACTCCGTTTATTCTGCTTTAATTGAACTCACTTGAACATGGAGGTGAATTTGTCGTAAGGATGAAAGAAAAAGCCTTACATTTCCACTCACTCATTTTATGGTGCCATAAGCTGATAAGGAAGGGCCATAAAAGGCGCAGACGTATTGCTGACACTACCAAACCCATGGCTCCTTTTTCGGTCTTTTTTTTCCGTGTTAAGAATTTTCTCGTGTATCATATCAGATGGTATTGTTTCTAAAGTAATATTTTTATGTATGATTTAAAGTCATCTTTCCTCTCTCTCTCTCTCTCTCTCTCTGTCACACTCCCTTTCAATCTTTTCTTAATTCCCCTCTTTTTCCCTTTCTATGTTCCTTTTTAAACTGCTTCTTCCAGCATTTCCCTCTCAGATTTTCAGCACTTTCTTCACAGTGCCTCTCATCTTTGCCCCTTACCTCTGTATCCATGGCAACCTTGACATCATCTCTAAGCTGGTATCCACGCAGTTCGTAGTTGCTGGTCTCCAGACCTTCTTGCAGACGACGTTTGGATCCAGGTGCTTGTCAAAGAACAAAATCGTCAGAAGAGACATAACATCAAAGGACAAAGTTCAAAAGCAATATGGCTATCATAAAATAGAAACTAAAAAATGAGGTAAAATCATTAAAATCGTTCAGATAAGATGGGTGGCGCGTCGGAACTGACAACAATATGGAAACCATTGATGCACATCCCATATCTGAGACATGAACGTCTCCATGATACAACTGTAGTTGTAAATTTACGTAATGTAATTCGTCTCGTAATTGGCAAACTGACACGGGGGTAAAGACGCGCGATTTCTTCAGTACAACGTTTTCCTCGGGTGTGCATGCATATAAAGATATGTTTTTGAGTGTGTTATTTAGTAAAAACTTTTCCATTCGCTTCGGGAATATGCCGTCCGACCGGCTATGCACATGTACCAGGTATATTTTGTTATGAATAATAATATATCATAATTGTTCTTCCCAGACAAGTAGTATTACATAATATATCATAATTGTTCTTCCAAGACAAGTATTGTCTGCATTGGAAATATAGCCCTCTCGATGTGTTTTGAAGCTATAATATTAACCCTGTATGACCCCTCTAGTAGCTGCAGCACATACGTCTTGTACTGCATACCTTGCTACCAGAGTGACCGACATAACACCTTTTCCTCCTGTCTGTTTCCCGTAGACTTCCTATCGTTCAAGGTCCTTCGTTTGCCTTTCTTCTTCCCGCCTTCTCTCTGATGAACCTACGCGGGGAATGCCCGGTGGTTCATGTAGGTGAGAACGAATATGTGCCAAAGTTTTGCGTTTTAGAATTGAAATTCAACGATTTGGGTCCTGTTTCATAAAACTTGTTATCAGTGACAACTGCCACTTTTCTATGACAAGTTTCCTCTCATCCAATCAGATGCAAGGATTTCAGTATAGCTTGTAACAACTATCACAACTTGCCACTGATAACAAGTTTTATGAAACGGGGCCCTGGTGTACACTTTTGGTTGAATATCAGGACAAGTTGCAATCAAAATGTGAGAAGCAAGGATATTCAGAAGGGCGGATCCAGGAATTCCACAAAAGGGGGGGGGCAAAAAATATTTCTGGTGCCACTTCCGGGTTTCATCGGCTGACAAACACAAAAAAATAATAAAATAAAAATAGAAGAAAACACGCTTCAGCGCATTACAAAAAAGCTCCAAAAAGATGGTTTCTTTAAAAAAAAACCACACATATATATAATCCTACTATAGGGATAATGTAAATACTGAATCTTGATATAATTATTTTTCATCAGAAGACTCATTGTAGTCATTGCTGTCGTTGCCTTCCATGCACCCATCACCAGCTATACGAGTATATCAGGCTTGTCTTATGAAGCTTTAAAAAAATAAGAAATGAATCAACACACTCACGTTATGTTCTTACCATTTCATTCTCCAGCTAATGCTACCAATTCCTCCGAATTTTCAGAGGAAGCGAGAATGGAGTTCCGAGCCCGCATGCAGGAGGCAAGTTTGGCAAATAATTATTTTATTATATTATTATATAGGCCCCTTTTGAATCACTGTATGGTTATAGCCAAACAGATGATATATGCATGTAGACATTTGGGTATTTTGCCAACATTTGAACTGTTCTGGTCAAAGCTAAAAATTATATATGTGACTGAGAAGCAAATTGGTTTTCAAAATAGACAACTATGTAAATTTGAAAGGAAGTGGATAAATCTGCATGCCTCCTTGACATGACATTCTGGCTGTTACTTTTCTTTGGTATGTGATATGGATAGCATAATTCAATATGTTATATGTGAAATTTAAAAAAAAAAACCACAAACTTGTGTGCACCTGCTATTTTTCCCTCTTTTTTGTCTGTTTTGGTTTTTGTTATGTATGATTATGTACAATGATTATTATTGTTTTTGTGAAAGGATGGAAATAAAAAAAATGAAAGATAAAAAAATAGTTATTATATTGTCTCTATAAGGAAATAAGCTCACGCACGCGCACACTTGTCGTTCACACGCACACACACATGTAATATTGTGCAAGAAAAAAATGTTTTTTTAAAAGCGTAATTATAGTACGTATGTAGATGTAAGCCGTAGGGCAACCAATTTTTAAGAGAGATTTTTTTTTTCTTTTGAGGATCGATCGGGTCATCAAAATTTGTAAGTGTGTACTTATTGTATTTCTATGTTTTTCTTATCCAGAAGAAGGGAAAATAACTCGCTGCTCAGTGCTTATTAACTACACGCATGCATTCAATTCAATTCATTTATTTCATTCTCATCTTTTTCAACAAAACATAACACAAGATAAAGCAAGAATTCCATCATAAGCATATATGCATTACAAAGTACGAAGGATAAACGATAATCAACAAACTAATAAAGATAAATTATGTATACATACCGGGAAATACAAAGTTATGTTTTCATTTCAGTTACCTGCCGCGACCAGGGTTGCAAAACTCAGCCACACTCAGCCTATTTTACTACCAAGTTAAGTCAAATATTCTTTTTTTTATACTCACGGTCAGATTTCGGATTTTATCTGTCCAATGACAGAAGTAGGTGTACCTTTGTAATAATCATGATGATTTTGATAACCACAGTATCTTCATAATATCATAATTGCTGAAGCTGTTTTGCATTATTGCGTGTTTTCAATGGCAGCTGAGTGGGGCTGTCCTTGTCGCCTCCATTTTCGAGATCGTCGTCGGCTTCGCGGGCATCACCAGCCTGTTTCTGCGCTTCATCGGACCACTGACTATCGCTCCTACGATAGCTTTGATCGGAATGTCGCTGTTCGACATGGTGTCTTCTAACGCGAGCCAGCACTGGGGCATAGCTGGGCTGTGAGTTAGCTTAATGGCATACCATGCAGCAAGTCATATCACACACACACACACACACACACACAGGCACACACACAGATTTATATATACATAATATGTATATATATATATATATATATATATATATACGTTTAGATATACGTAACACATTGATATTGGTGTGGGAGGATACAAAGAGAGTGACCCGTACGAAGAGTTTGTAATGATCCTGACAAAAAGTTAAGGGTCTAAAAACATATCTTCATTAGCTTTTCAAATTGTGAGTGGGCATAGACTATTTTGTCACATAATTACGTTTGTGCCTTTCCAGCATTAGAAGATCATTATACACAACATGTGGGATGGGAATGTATTTCCTTTGAGAGTTATGTATAACGAATACATCCAACATCCAACTGCTAGAACTTACAGGGGGCTATAGGTACCCACGCAAACCTATATACGAATGTAGTTTCAGTATATCATTGTAATGCAGAAACGAATATGACATTTCAAAATATTGAGCAGAATATCTCAAAATCGCTATAGGCTCTCCCTGTCAGTTTGTAGCATATGGGAGAAATCGATTGAAAAGAAAATGTATCTGCACGGGAAGAAAAAGAAGAAGGCTACATCAGTTTACTTTGAACAGGCTTCAAGATAATTATACACAACAATATTCAGTGGCATCTATATCGAGATGAATGTATTCTTAATCTTTCCTTCTCCGACGCGAAACGATTTTTTTTTTTTTTTTGCATTACTTTCCTCTAAACTATCTTACAAATTTTGTCTCCCTTGCAGTACGCTGGCTCTCATCGGTATCTTCTCGCAGTATTTAGACCGCGTTAACGTTCCCTGTCTCGGGCTCGGGAAAACGAAGAGATTCAAAGTGGCCTGGTTCCCGCTCTTCAAATTATTTCCGGTATACGCAGTCACCGTAGTTTGACACAGAAGCCATGTTATGATTGTAATTGTTTGTTGCAATGTACATTTATTATTTTTGTTGTAATGTGACCTCATTCTGTACATCCCCTCTCCGCTACTTTATACAGAAACGAGCATCTTATCAACTAATGGTACACCCACACTCATCCACAGGACCTTGCCATTCCAGGGGCCGTTGCGGGAGGGGGTCAAGGGTCATGGTATCCCCCCACCAATCAACGGGAAAACATCCCCGGTGGGACCCTCGGAAGTCATTGGTTTTGTTGTGATTTTCTTCAGTCTTCTTTTTAAGAGCTACGGCTCGTGCATTATCATAACTGTTCATTGCGAGGTACCACGTTTTGCATCTTGCACAAGATGGACATTGTGGATGAAAAATCTTGTCCAGATATGTGAGTAGTGGGAAGGACTTTACCGCCTGATGTCCTCTACTCCTAAGGAAGAGTCGGGAATCTTAGGCATCCTTTACCAACATTTCTTAGTGTCCCCACACTAGAATCCGCAGCGAATAGAGTGATGAACAATCACACAAAGGCATCCCTCGCCTTCGTGTAGAATTCGTTAGGTTTTTATGATTGCACAATGTAAATCCAGGTTCGCACTGATGGGAAGAGCGGTGAGTTGGCTCAGCCTGCCTCCGGATCCAAAGGACCGTATTCGATTCCCCAGTCTAACTGAGCAATGTTGTGTGTAATCATACCTTCCTCTCTAGCAGTTGTCTAGTGAGAAGCAAAACACACGACATAAAAACGGAGGTTCAACGTGTGAGAGAGTGAAAACTCATGCACGTAAAAGATCCTGCTAATTCACTCATCCATCGCACAGAGCAGGGTGCATAACCCGTTGAAGTAGTCCCACCTCACATCCAACTGGATCCCATCGAATACCACCTATTTAATAGTGCACCTGAATATGGGCTGTCCAGCCATCTTCTCGGGTGGAAAATGAAACAAACAAAACCAAATTGTTTAAGGCCACCCTTGTGTGTGTTTATCTATACACGGATGATCGTGCATTGGTTTCCCACTCCCACGAAGACGTACAGTTCTTGAATGATCGCTTTGCCGCTGACTGCACACGATTCGGACAGGTGATCAATCTTGAAAAGACTGAAGCCATGTTTTAGCCCTCAGCGCGTCACATACTGCCAATGCACCACATCCTCTTCCTGTGATCATCAAGAACAGAGAGATTAATACTGTGGGAAGGTTTTGCTACCTGTGTAGCAGAACACCGGATCCGTGGATACTGAGGTGATGCAGTCCCTTGGAGAGATGAGTGGCCCCTTTGGCTAACTGACAAAGAGACTCTAAGCTGGTAAGTCCATAGCTTCCGACACTCTACCAAGATTGCCGTGTACCCGAAGCTGTGGTCCTGAGTGCTCTCCTCTACTCCTGCGAGACGTGGACCACGTACCGCCGGCACATCCAGGTGCTAGAGTAATTTCACCAGCGATGTCTGCGAAGGATCTGTAGTATCAAGTGATAGGACAGAGTGTCCAACCTCAAGGTTCTGGAAAAGTGTGGCATCCCCACCATCCAATGCCTGATCATCGAGTGCCAACTGAGATGAACAGGACATGTTTTCAGCATGAAAGACGACAGGATTCCAAAGATATATATGCTACTGCATGGACAGTTACAACGTGGGCACCATGGTTAGGGAAGACTCTTGAAGAGGTACAAAGACCCTGTGAAAGCAAACCCTACGAGCTGCAGTTTCAGTGTGTGAAGTCTTGGGAAGCAAGATACGTGTACTGCCTATGACAGAGCTCTTTAGGTGGCACCAGTGTACACAAGAGGGCAATCGGCATCCGGTCAACGAAGGAGACCTGGGTCCCGTCTCGTAAAACTTATCAGTAACAACTGCCACATTTCTATGACAAATTTGCTCTCAGCCAATCAGATGCAAGGATTTCAGTAGCTTATGACTACTATCGTAACTTCTTATTGATAAGTTTCATGAAACGGGGCCCTGGAGACAGATATCCACTTCTTCGGGGTCCTTTCGTTGTAGCACCTGCGGCCGTTGAACTAGACTTCATTCTCACAGAACCCACCTCGGCTGATGCCTTGCCGGCCAATACTCATATCTATCGCATCGATAGCAGATTCCAACATAATTATGATTTCAGTAAGAGCACAAGTCGGTCGTTGTATTTTTTTTCCATACAGTCTACAGTGCTTTCAATGGACACTCAAAACTCTTCCTGGTCGTTTTCCTGTTAAGCCAACTCTTTGCTTTTAATGGAAAGCCGCAACTCATTCAGCTAGTTTTCTTTTTTTTTTCAATAGCAAATTCATTGAATTAGATTGATAAATGATTGTAGACTCTGACTCTAAGTAGTTTTCCATAGCTAATTTTTTCGTCCAAAACATTTTGTTTGTTTTTTCTTCAGGTGGTGCTCGCGCTCCTTATATCGTGGCTGTTTTGCTACATTCTAACCGTAACGAATGTGTTTCCTGACGACGAGTCGTCCAGTGGATACGGGGCCAGAACCGATCTGAACGACAAGCAACTAGCTTCCACTCCCTGGTATTACATTCCATACCCAGGTAAGACTGCTACAATACGAAAGAGAATAGACTATAGATAATTTACTAAAGTGAGTTCACTTCATGGTTATTTCGACCTCGAAACGAGGCTTTTTGAAATCTTTTTATTCATTTCTTTGCTAGTAATTCATCAAAAAATTGTAAGTAGCTAATGATATGTGAAAAAAATTCAAATGAATGAGAGAAAATGAATAAACGTTAACATCGTCACGTGTGGTTGCAACAGCCCTGAATGTCCAAGGGCCTTTGCACACTATACGACTTTCGGTCATACGACTAACCAAATTTAGATCCGAAATAATTCACAACAGCGTCTGAATAAATACACTTGTTTATTTCAGATCTAAACTCAATCAGTCGTGCGAACGAAATTCATAATCATAGTGTGCGGTGGTCTTAAGTCTAAACTTTACTGTTGACAGATTCTTTTTGTTGTTTATTTCTTTTTCCAGTCATATCATCACTTTCTTCGAATATGATGATTTGCATTTTGTGGAGCGTTTCTATAACATCCGTCGTCCCATTTTCCTGGAATTGACCAGAAACGTTCCTGCTCTTTTCGTAGGGCAATGGGGACCACCAAAGATAACTGCGCCAGGAGTTCTGGGTATGATTGTTGGCTGCACCGCTTCCATCGTCGAGTCCATCGGCGACTACTACGCATGCGCCAGAATAGCGGGCGCGCCTCCACTTCCTCCACACGCGGTCAACCGTGGGATAGGAATGGAAGGTGTCGGAGGTATAATCTCGGCCTTGTGGGGAACCGGGATGGGTGCTACTTCGTATAGTCAGAATATAGGAGTCATAGGTATTACAAAGGTAAATATATTTAAACTGAAAATAGATTATCAAGTGCATTAAAGGTAAAACATAGTAAGCTTACTTGCAAGGGCTTAAAATGCATCTTTCACCAACTCGACTTTACTGGTAATAGGCCTACATGGGAAAGCTCTCCCAAAACACTTGTCTCGCTGATGCGATTTACCGAGATAATGAGCTATTTCTTGTGGTATTTTGAAATTTTAAAAAAATGTGAAAATAACAAAAATCGGCATACCGACTTTTATTCCTGAAGCGCCCTCCCCGCTCAGTGGTTGGTACGTAGAACGTTGCTTATACGTGATGATCGATGATCGATCGTTTGTCAACTTCCAATATTCTTTCTACCCTGATTTTAAAACTCCAGGTCGGAAGTCGATTCGTAGTACAAGTCATGTGTGTCATTCTGCTCATTCTCGGGCTGTGGCAGAAAGCGGGCGCTCTGATCGTTTCCATGCCAGCACCAGTCATAGGTGGTGTATTGGCTGCAACGTTGGGTACGTTTAGCCCTCATGTTAGTCTGACTTTCCAGACTTATTGCCAACATTACTCGTCCCTGTACCACATAAGGCAGAACCATCCTACTGATCTCTATGTAAGAAATCAGTGGAACCATCTTGCTGAACTTACTATACTTCTTTCGTCGTTAGAAAGAGAGTTAATAGGTGCCTACTCCTGGAAGCAAATTAAAACAGGCAGATGGTCTAGAAGACACACTAGTCTTAAATACATAAGTGTAATCGTTTAGGTAGGCCCTATAATGTGTATGTGTGAGTGTGTGTGTGTGTGTGTGTGTGTGTGTGTGTGTATGTATGCGTCTATCGAAGCCAAACATGTATTTCTTGAAAGGACAATTGTCGATTATATTATAGTACAAAATTAAATACGTCCTAGTAGCCTACCTTGGAATATCCCCAATAGACAATGATAGAGACGAATGCACTGTATATAAACTTTGCTTGGCTCACAATTATGATGGGTGATCTATCACTTTGGTCTACTCCCACTTTGTCTCATAGCCATTAGTCTCAACCCACATGGTCTAATCCTGTTTTGTCTAAAACCAGTTCGTCTAATGACTATTTAGTCCAATTGCTACTTTGCCTCATTACCAGTTGGTCTACTCCCAGATGGGCTATGCCCACCTTGTCTAATACCCACATTGCAGTTTATTAGACAAAATGAGAAAAAGTCCAAGAAGACAAGACTGCAATTAGACCATAAATCTACCTGATCATTAGACGAAACGATAAATAGCCAAACTGGGCAATAGACCAAGTGAGAAGTAGACCAAACGGACATTAGACGAAATTCACAGTAGACCAAGTGAGTTTAGTCGTAGTGGTGTTAGACGAACTGGGAAGTAGTCCATCTGATAGTAGACCACGTGGCTATAAACTATTATGATGTACGAAAGTACGTAGACGTCGGGGTTGATGTTCTGTCTCTCTTTTCGAAAAATGCCGCAAGTGGTACAGAGAAGCTCGATATTCCTCAACAGACCAAATCAAAATGACCGTCCACACCATCTATCATAATTATATCTATATGTTACAGATTTACCGCTCCATCTTCATGTCTCTATACTATATACCGTTCACTATTAAATCTCAAGTTGGCAACACCTTGGGCCTATTTTAATAGGTGTTTTTTTTTTACCATAGTATTAACATTCTACTAAAATACACTTAAAAAGAGTCAGAATTATATTGAATATCAGACCATTATCTTCAACATTAATATAAATTACAGGTTAAGTCTTGAAAAATGACGGAAAAATGGGAGATGATTTATGTGTCTCTACAAATGCTGGGATTCCAATGTTTCATTACCCGGTTCTCTAGGTATGGTGGTTGCCGTCGGCTTCTCCAACCTTCAATTCGTCGACCTCAACTCGCCCCGAAACCTCTTCATCATCGGCACCTCGTTCTACATCGGGATGGCCGTTCCAGCTTACGTCAATGCGCACACCGATTCTATAGACACGGGTACCTTGCGGGGATCGAGGCAACAAGCTATGAGCCCGAACAGCCTTCTCTTATTTCCACATCAATTTTCTTCTATTGTTTCTTTTCTTTTCTTTTTTCTTTTCTTTTTTTTTTGGGGGGGGGGTGATATTCTGTTGATGTAGTCATGTTTTAAAGTACATTTTTAAGTATCTCTCATTGTACGTATTATTTGTGTTCTCATGTCTGTCTGTGTGCGTGTGTGAGGGTGTATGCAGCGTGTATGTGTATTTTAGATGTACACAGAGGCTGCACGTTTGTTTTGTTTTTGTTTTTTCATCTATTTCCAATATGATTACAAATTCGAGTATCAGTGTCAGAGAATTTTTATTTAGGGGCAGTGATTCCAGGAAGGAGAGCTTTTTACTGTCGCACAAACAATTAATGTTTTGAGAAGTGAGTCAAAGATTGAATGCAAACAACGACTACAATATTATTGGACTAAGGTATATATCTGATTCATAGAAAGTCACAGCAGAAAAGAATCTCTAGATTTTCAGTGAGTCAAAGATTGAATGCAAACAACGACTACAATATTATTGGACTAAGGTATATATCTGATTCATAGAAAGTCACAGCAGAAAAGAATCTCTAGATTTTCAGGATGCGAAAATATGCATGGATGTCATCAAACCCTACAAAAAGACAGAAAAAGAGCTTGAACTCTCACTTTCAAAATCGGGTATAGACCTATGACAACCATGCACTGTTTGATGCGACGTGCCAGCAAAGACGAAAATTGTTGCTCTAAGATCTGGAAATTAACAGGTTACGACGTGTGACGACAGAGGGGCATTTTGTTGTAATTATTGTTGTTGTAGTACTGCAAGTAGGATTGACCACCCGCAATGAATTTATGGATGATGTTCTTTATTTCATTTTTTTTTTAATATTATCTCTCTCTTTTCAGGCTCTGAGACTTTTGACCAGATATTGATAATCATTCTGGGCAATAGCATGTTTCTTGGGGGAGCCGTTGGATGCATTTTGGACAATACGGCTCCAGGTAATGACGTCAATGAACAGTTGTCACGATACTAACCACAGAAGCGATGTTCTCAGAAACTCAAGGCCCTTACTGTGATTCTATCTGCAGTGTAACACTTTGTAAGATGACGTTCCGAGTCAGGGGAGGAAGACAATGATTTATAGGCATGCGAGATAGGAACGCAAAATAATAAGTTTATTTGTGGTATCATCTTTTATACTGAATATTTCACTCAAACGTGGTTAAAAAAAACCACTGACCAATGCTAGAAACTTTCTCCGACTCGTCTCAAAACAAAACTAAAGATAACAGCGTTCTTTAATACCTGCACTTATATGGCATGCATGGTGACAACCGACAAGTATAAGAATTTACTCGCTTAAGCTCCGAACAGAGGTTGTCAAAGCATCAATTAGATTTTCGATAAGTTTTGCTGTTCTGCATGTTGAATCAAAACTCTTTTGCAATTTTCGTAAATCTCTCATTCAGACCAAAATACATGTACAATGTACAAGTATTTAGTATGTACAAAATTTGTCAAAGTAGATTGAGTTATTGAGATGGAAAACAGCTTGATTGTGTCATCACGTTCGATTCTAGAAGCGAACTTTACAGTGTACATTTGAATGCGTCACTCCATAATATTGTTTTCCGCAGTGTCTGATTTCTAGCAGTAGATTGAAGAGCTAACCGGATGAACGCAATCAAGTAAGCCTTACTGAAATCTAGAAGAGATCATTAACATAAATCATCTTTGATATTGTTTATTACTAAATATCCTTTTGTATGTGCCTGAATTCTTTGGATATCAAGGGACCCCGGAGGAGCGAGGAATGATACAGTTCCGTGCGATGCAACTCCCAACCGACAATGAGTTCAACGTTGAGGGCGACAGCGATGAGACTGAAGATCACGTCATCCACCGTGCAAACAAGTGTTACGACTTTCCCTTTGGAATGGCCGCCGTCCGACGGTGGAAATGGACCAGACTTGTGCCTTTCTGCCCAACTTTCACTGGATTTCCGAATCTGTTCAAGGGACTTAATCGTTGTAGGACCAAACGTAGGACACCGTCATAAACGTTATTAAGAATTAACAATTCAGAACTTTAACAAGAAACATAATGGGATTGTCGTATTTAGGCTTGCTTTACATTCAAACTTGTAACGTTGGAACCCAAAGCTACTTTCTCACATGATACCCCCGTAAGTGTCAGATTTATGACAAAATACTACACAGCACTAGCGTTCCAGGGTATACGTAAAGAGTAGTATAGGAGAACTTTCCCTAATATGCCTCAATCATCTCTTGCGACTTGCAGGTAAATGCAGGTAAATTGGCAGATCTACAAGTGCACGTCTAGCATAATTTGGGGGATAGTAATCTATACACCGGATGTACCTGTATTACTTGGAACGCTTGAGCGAATATTATGTCATTCTATGATTGTTGATAACTGTTCATAGTAGTCGCGCTATGGTCATTTTGTTGAAGTTTCTTCAACTGTTCAAACTATTCAAGCGTTCATATTATAGTAGTTTCATAGTAGTCTGGCCATTTTGTAGAAGTTTCTTCAACTGTTCATAAACTATTCATGCATTCATATAAAGTCAGCAATATTGTATAGAACTAATATCAAATTAGCTGTACTCTAGTGTATAAATGTATTGATGCTTGTGTTTAATGATAGCATTCAGCTTTTGAAATGTTTAGTGTGATGAGTAATAGGAATAAGAGTATTGGTCTCGGATAATCAGCGTGGGTCATCAATGTGTATAGATGATACAGATTGCAGTTCTTTCTCCCACAATCTATAAATATAGATCACTCATACCCTGAGTCCTATGTACAGGTCAATTTTGTGAAATGAAAACGTTATTTTTTTTTTCACGGATTCAAAAGAAGATAGTGTAATATGGTCTTCTTTGTCACTTTGACAACACTATTCGCAGACGGCATAGCACACAAATCTTGCCATAGGATCATTCACAACCAAGGAATTATTGCTTGTACCGTATACCTTCTGTCAAATTTTTTCCTTTATGATAACGAAACAGTTTCCCTTTTCGTGAGATATGAATTTTCATGTCATCAGCCTGTTATAATTATGATACATGAAGAAGTTGCAATAATTATTAGATCCTTTCACTCTCCCATATATAGGCCCTAAAAGAACAAGAACAAAGTTGCTGTTTTTTCGTGAATAATTATGTCTTAACGTCCCAATGGATACTTAAATGTTTCAATCAGCATTATTTCGATGGTACACTTCATTTTACAGGAAAATTACATTCTTCAGTTTTTTGTTTGAATTGTTTGTAAGGGTATAAACGCATCCATAGTTTGTAAATTCATTGATAACAAGCTTTTGAAATGTTTAGAATGCTGATTATATACATTGGCTGACAATATTACGAGTATTATGAGTTGTTCATTTTTTTTTCAATTCAAATTATTTTATTTTCTCATGAAGTAATACAAAGCAATGATGATAACGCTTACATGAGTACATAATATTTTATGGAACTTTGAATCACATTAATGAGGGAAGTTTCAACAAAACATGGATACAATCATAATGATATCAACTTTTTTTTTGCACTCTACTCTAATACATTATCATAATAATTATTACACAATTATCCATACGCTTATACAACGGGTTGCCCCTGTTAGTAGCAGACGACCTTTTCTGAGAAGATTGGGCCTCTTGCCATACGACAAGATCATCACACACATACCCATGTCCGTCTCTCCCGCCATCGCTCATCATTCATCGCAGATGTAGTCCCCCTCTCAATATACGTGTCATGATGATGTATCTCTGCACACTGGACTAAAGTAGAAATGTCGAAAAGCTCCACTTGGAGAGAACTTATGGCACTAAGTTTGGCGTTGAAATCATTTGCACCCTACTTGCAAAGTAAGGTTGCGAAAGTAATTACAGACAATAGAGGTGTAGTCTCTATTGTGGAGAAGGGTAGCATGATTGCAGAATTGCACGAGCTTAGCTTGGACATTTTTTATTTTTGCAGAAAAAGTAGGATTACTTTACAGGTTCACTGGGTTCCCAGAGAGGTGAACCGTTGCGCAGATGCACTTAGTCGGATTATTGATTTCGATGACTGGGGAGTTTCTGTTGAATTCTCTAAATTTTTGGATGAGTTGTGGGGGCCCCATACTGTTGACAGGTTCGCAGATGATTTTAATTTCAAATTACCAAAGTTTAATTCTAAATATTGGTGTCCTAATACGGATGTAGTAGACGCGTTTTCGTGCGATTGGGCGGGCGAGAATAATTGGCTGGTGCCCCCTATCGATAGTATTGGGCAAGTTTTGAATCACGTTAGAGTGTGTTCCGCTATGGGAACTCTAGTTGTGCCATATTGGCCCTCTGCCCCATTTTGGCCCCTTTTGTTTCCGGAGAATAGAGAATCTCGTTTATTAATATCATTGCGTAGTAAAGATTGATAATCCTGAAGGAGTTTTCGTTCAAGGCAGAAATAGGAATTCTATATTTGGGACAAAGAAATTCCAAAGTCCAGTGTTATGTGTACGATTGAATGGGGTGGCGAGCGGCAAATGAAAATTCTCTATAATTCCATAACATATCAGTCGTAGGACTATATTATGGTATCAGCCGCCTGGCTATGGAATCAGCCGCAAGGCTATGGAAACAGTCGCATGGCTATGGAATCTGCCGCATGGCTGAATGAAAGCTATGTAGCTTTCCTTCCGCGGTTTGATGAATATTTATGCTGCGCTTGGCAATGGCGAATGAAATTCATCAAAAATTTTAGTCTTTGGGGTCCATGCAACATGTTGTTTTGGTGTCGAATGTAGAGCATGTCTTGTAATGACCACACAGGATAGGTATAAGTTGTGCTATTCCTCTTTTTATATTCCCCCCAGATTTTCGCCACAGGACGAATATGGTAAAACATTGACCAAGATTTTGGCAGCTTCAAGAGCTCATAACACGGTTTATAAATACAAGAGAGCTTGGTTAGCCTGGGAAGAATGGTGTACGCAATTTAAGGTAAACTCAGCTCTGGCTGAACCAGAAGACATTAGTCGATACCTCATTCATTTATATCAAAGTGGTGCTCCTTACTCCAGGATGGAGTCGGCCCTTTACGCCATAAAATGGCATTATGACTGTAATCCCAAGGTACAAATTAACCCGTGTGATCGGAAGTTTCTACACATTGTACTTCAAGGATTGAAGAAGCTGCTGTATAAACCAATTGTAAAAAAGGAACCTATTACACCAGAAATTTTGAAGGCAGTTGTAGAGAAATATAGTTCTTCCACTAGTTTAGTGGATATTCGTTTATGTGCCATGATATTGATTGCATATGCTGGATTTCTACGATATGACGAACTGATAAATATTCGTAGGTGCGATCTTGATATCTATGTTTCCCATGTGAACATCTTCATTATGAAAAGTAAAACTGATATTTATAGACAAGGAGCATGGGTCCTCATAGGCGCTACTAATACATCAACCTGTCCAGTTTCGGCTTTGCGGAAGTATTTGTTGGCTGCGGAGTTAGACGATCCAGCTGATGAGAAATTTCTTTTCAGACCCGTCAATTATTGTAAGTCCAAAGAATCATACAAACTAAGGGATGGACAATTGTCATACACTAGGTGTTTGGATCTGTTGCGGGATGCCCTGTCAGCAGTGGGTTTAGAACCGAAAAAGTTTGGCATGCACAGCCTTCGAAGCGGCGGTGCTACAGCGGCCGCAAAATTTGGAGTCCCAGATAGACTGTTTAAGAAGCATGGTAGATGGCGTTCAGAAACTGCCAAGGATGGATACATTAAAGATAGTATGAATGATCGTCTCTCGGTATCTTTGAATTTGGGCCTCTAAAACATTGCGTATGGATATATCGTTGATTGTACATGATAACGTTAGTAGGCAAATAAACTGCCTTGTTCATTCTGCATTATATGAAGCATGTAAGATATTACTGACACATTGTTTATGGAATGAAACTCGGATTAAAATCTCCTAAATGAATTTGTATGCGTTTTGTTTCTTTGTGTGACGGAGAACCGTGATGTGCCTTGGTGAAACCAGGGTGGGGTGTAATAAAAGTGTCCATTCGGGACATGAGAGTTGGAGTTGGCAAACATGGCGTGAACAGTTGCAGTCATTCGGTGCTGATCCAGGAATGTTTTGTCGGTGTATGACAGATGTTATGTCGGTGCTGACGGGTGTTCTGTTGGTGCATGACATGTGTGGGGAACATGTCCGGGAAATGAACATACAAACAAGCTGTCTTTTTGGTAGTACACTGTATTTCGGTGTTTGGTACATCGTTGTAATGATTGATGCCCGTTGGAGGTATGTGTAGCGGTTAGTGTTCGCACTCATGTGAGATGTGTACACAGGGTAGCGAACGTAACAGTGTCGTTCGTACCATTCGTAGCGGTATTATTTACTGCATGACATTGCATGTTATGTGTAATGGGGCTGCGTTAGCAGTGGTTGTGAATGGAAATGCGATTCGCGAAGCGATGCGATGAGTATGTTTTGCGCACTAATTGTACTGGTCTTCTCGCTAGCTGAATACCAGGGTTGCAGCATTGATTGCTGGAAAGGAAGGGTACGTATTACCATTTCCGTTATGTCATTCTATCAGATTAGTGTGTCACTTTCTGGTTATTTGGATTAGCATTGTTAGATGTGGCTTTACGAGGAAATTGGCCTCGAGATATACGAGTGTTTGTCCGGTCTGAATTGCTTAGACTATTCTCGTAGTTCGGTACGCAGTGAGTGGAGTGTACTGTGGAAGTTGCGTTAGCGACGTAGTCTTGAAATCTAGTCGGAAAGCTAGAGGTGAATAAATCATGGCAGCCAAGTTCGATGCTGCAGAGTTTGTGAAAGACGTCACTCTTGGTAGATTGAGAGGGTTAGTGAAAGCCCAATTGATTGAGGTTGCAACTCATGTAGATGCTGATATCAGAGAGTGTAGTCGAAAGAAAGAAATCTTTGCAGTTTTGGTGAAGAAGCTTGAACTGGGTGGTGTAGAATATGAACACACAGACCAGAGTGAGAGTACAGATGAGATTGAGAGTGCTGGTAGAAAAACTGCTCCAAGTACTACTACTACTAGACCTAGTGAGATGAGGGTAGATTCCACACAACTAGAACTGGCTAGATTGGTGTTAGAAAAAGAAAAAATGAAGGCAGAAAATCTGAGACTCGAACAAGAGTTAATGCAACGTCAAATTGAGTTGACCCAGGCCCAGTCCAGTAGCGTCCAAGGGGATAGGCCTAATGTTACTATGTCGAGACAGAAGACGCCCGACATTGCAAAAATGGCAAACACAGTCCCCCGCTTTGACGAAGAGGATGTAGACTCTTTCTTTTTCTCCTTTGAGAGAATAGCCAGGAATTTGGAGTGGGAGAAGAAATATTGGTCTATGATAGTACATCAAAAGCTCACAGGCAAGGCACAATCAGTAGTGTCTGCTCTCTCGGATGAGGAGGCAAATAGCTATGACACAGTTAAGGAAGCAGTCCTTCTTGCCTATCAGTTAGTCCCAGAAGCCTACAGGCAAAAGTTTCGAGGATATAGGAGAGGTTCGGGACAGACCTACGTACAGTTTCAGAGAGAAAAGGAAATCATGTTCGATCGATGGGTTCGATCAATGAAAGTAGATCTCACTTATGAAAATTTGAGGGAGATAGTGTTGATGGAGGAGTTCAAGAAATCGACACCTCCAGATCTGAGAACATATTTGGAAGATCGAAGAGTACATGATGTAAAGAGTGCAGCAGTCACAGCTGACCAGTATGAGTTGACACATAAGGTGAAAACAAAAAGTCCTGAGGGAAAGAGGAAGTTTGATCAGTTGAGAAATCATGACACTCAAAAGTGGCACAGTAGTTACAGTGAACGCAGGGATAAAGTAAAGACTGAATCACAGAAAGAGGGCCCGAAATCGCCACGGCCTCAATACAAAGAGGTGAGATGCTTTTTCTGTGGGAAAACAGGTCATATTAAGTCCGAATGTAGGCGATTGCTGGAACAAAATGAAGCAAAAGTAAAACAAAAGCAAAAAGCAACACATGGTTTAGTCCATGCAGACACACGTACACAGAACAGTTCAGATGCTGAAACAAAAGAGAAACCGAACCAGACAGCCACCAATGGTTTTGTTAAGTCAAGTGTAAGTGATGAACAGCGTCATCCAAATGTTGTGAAAAGCACTGTCTCAACAATGACAGATACGTGTTCAAGTGGTCGTGTGGATGAAAAGTACAAGGACTTCATTTCCCAGGGTACAGTTACCATTGCTGAATTTAGAGTACCAGTAGTCATCCTTCGTGATACTGGAGCTACACAGTCCCTCATGGTAGGAGATGTGAAGAGTATGCCCATAGAATGTAACACGGGTAGAAAAGTATTGATACATGATGTCAATGGAGGAACGCAGGCGGTCCCTCTATTCCGAGTGAATTTGGATAGTGGACTGATTTCAGGGGAAGTGATTGTGGGAATTGTTCCATTTCTCCCTATGGATGGAGTTTCCTTTTTGCTTGGTAATGACCTTGCAGGAGGTCGAGTGAGTGTCCTCCCGGTTGTTTCTGAAGTCCCAGTGTACGAGCAGGAAACCGAAAAACTGGTTGATGAATTTCCAGAAGTATTTCCAACATGTGCTATCACCAGGTTTCGAGCAAGTGAAGCAGAGCGTGAGAGAAAGGAGTCTGAAAGTGAAATTTCTCTTCATGACACATTCTTTGGTAAGGTGACTAGTGAAGGTGAAAGAGAACAAAGTTGGGAAGAAGGTGTGTTCAGTCAGCCGGCTTTAATCAAAGCACAGATGGAAGATGAGGAATTGTTGAAGTTGAGAGAGGGTGCATTGACTGTAGATGAGGCGAAGGGAGTGCCAGAATGTTTCTATGTAAAGTCTGGTGTTTTGATGAGGAAATGGCGTCCTCCAGATCGTCCCGCAGATGAGGACTGGACGATTGTCAACCAGATAGTTGTTCCTCCGCCGTATCGAAAGGAAATTCTACGTCTTGCACATGAAATTCCAATGGCCGGACACATGGGTGTCAAGAAGACTTTGTGTAGAATTAGAACTCATTTCTTCTGGCCCAAGATGAGAAAGGATGTGTCTGAATTTTGTCGAACGTGTCATGAATGTCAAGTGGTAGGAAATCCACAACATGCCATTAGACCTGCGCCGTTGATTCCTATTCCGGCTTTTGAGGAGCCATTTAGCCGTGTGATGATAGATTGCGTTGGTCCATTGCCGAAGTCCAAGTCGGGATGTCAGTATTTATTGACTGTGATGGATGTTTCCACGAGATACGCAGAAGCTTTTCCGTTGAGGAGCATAACTGCTAAGTCAGTTCTGAATGCCTTGTTGACTTTCTTTACTAGGTACGGGCTACCAAAAGAAATTCAGTCGGATCAAGGTAGCAATTTCATGTCTCGTGTCTTTCAGGAGTTGATGTACCAGCTTGGTATTCAACAGATCAAGTCGTCTGCATATCACCCGCAATCACAGGGGGCCTTAGAAAGGTACCATCAGACGCTAAAAACGATGCTGAAGGTCTATTGTCAGGATAATCCCAGGGACTGGGATAAAGGTATCCCTTTTCTTCTCTTTGCTGCTCGTGAAGTGCCGAATGAATCCACTGGATTCTCCCCCTTTGAGTTGGTGTTTGGGCATGAGCCAAGAGGGCCCCTGAAAGTTGTGAAGGAGCAGCTGTTGTCTGATGAGGAAGAGACAGATTCCAATGCCTTAGACTACATATCCATGTTCAGAGAGCGTCTTGTGAGAGCGAATGAAGTGGCGAGAGAACACTTGAAGACTTCGCAGCAGACAATGAAGGAACGCTTTGACCGAAAGGCACAGAGTCGTGTGTTTGAGGTTGGAGACAAAGTCTTGGTTCTACTTCCATTGCCAGGAGATGCATTGAAGGCTAAATTCAGTGGTCCCTATGTAGTAGAGAGGAAGCTTGGGAAGGAGACTTATGTGGTGAGCATGCCAGATCGTAGAAAAACCAAGAGAGTGTGTCACGTTAATATGTTGAAGAAATACCATGAACGTGTAGAAGACGTAGGTGCAGTTGTGAGTGAGAGTGTCGTACACAGTGCTGAGAAAAGTGCAGAAGAGTTTGAACATGATGCTCCAGATTCTCAGAGTGTGAGTTTCAAGTCAGGAATGATTCCGCGAGTAGAGAACTCAAAGGCACTAGAAAATCCAGAGTTACTGCTCAGTCATCTGTCTGATTCGGAGAGGCAAGATGTTGTCGACATCTTCCAGGAATTTCCGGAGGTCTGCAGTGATAAATTGGGCTGTGCGAAAGACACTGTTCATACGGTAGATGTTGGTGAAAATGCACCCATAAAGCAGCATCCATATCGGATTCAACCTGCGAAGAGAGAACAGGTGGATAGGGAGATAGATTTCATGCTTGGAAATGGAATCATAGAGCCTAGTAATTCAAACTGGAGTTCCCCTGTAGTGCTAGTCCCAAAGGCAGACGGAACGTCCAGGTTTTGTATAGATTACAGGAAGGTCAATACCATAACCAAGACTGATTCGTTTCCGCTTCCTTTGATTGAGGAATGTATTGATCGGGTAGGAAGTGCTGAGTATGTCAGCAAATTGGATTTGATGAAAGGGTATTGGCAGGTGCCATTAGACAAGGATGCCAGAGAGATCTCGGCGTTTGTCACGCCCTCCGGGTTATACCAGTGTCGTGTCATGCCCTTCGGGATGAAGAATTCCCCCGCAACTTTTCAACGGATGATGAATCGAGTTATTGCTGGTCATGATAACTGTGTTGTCTATATAGACGATGTGTTGGTTTTCAGCAATACGTGGGAGGAGCATGTTGCTCATCTTCGAGAGCTGTTCCGGAGGTTATCACATGCAGGACTCGTGGTGAATCTGGCCAAATGCGAGTTTGGGAAAGCTTGTGTGACCTACCTAGGTCACAAGGTAGGCCGAGGAAGCGTCGCACCACGAGATGCAAAGGTCCGAGCCATCGTGGACTTCCCAGTGCCGGCATCGAAACGGGAGCTTCAGCGCTTCTTGGGAATGTGCGGATTCTACCGGAGATTCGTCCCCAATTTCAGTCACTTGGTGGTGCCCTTGACGGACTTGTTGAAAAAGGGTAAAACGTTCCAGTGGTCGGCGAGCTGCCAGGATGCGTTCCAGAAGCTGAAGGCCGTCCTCATGAACGATCCCGTGCTCATCGCACCAAACTTCGAGAGGAGCTTCCAGCTAGCTACGGATGCTAGTGACCGAGGAGTAGGAGCCGTGCTACTTCAGGACGACGACAACGGACACAGCAAACCCGTGTGTTTCTTCTCCAAAAAACTGAATCGCCATCAGCAAAAGTATTCAACTGTGGAGAAGGAATGCCTCAGTGTCGTTCTAGCCGTGCAACATTTCGAAGCGTATTTGGACGGTGGAAGAGACATCGTGGTGTACACTGACCATAACCCATTGACATTCTTAGAACGCTTCAAGCACAAGAATCAGCGTCTCTTCCGTTGGAGTTTGATTCTCCAGCCGTACCCACTGAGAATTGTGCACATAGCAGGAAAGGACAACAAATTAGCAGACGCTTTGTCGCGAGTTTGAAACTGTGCACGCGCTGATAATGTTGCCGAACGATAACAATCTCAAATCTACAGTGAAACCTACATGAAGCAGAACATTTCCAACAAGACTCAAAACAAACAAGAAACTGATGTTAATTTTTTGTTTGTATATGACAATGTATACATGTGTTTATGTATTTTCGTTCAGTTTTCTTCCTTTCCCAAGGATCTGTGAAGGAAGAAATTGTATTTATGTTAAGCATATTTGTTTCAAACGAAAACAGTATATGTGAGTGATGCTAGGAAGTATGAGAAAGTACTAGTACACAATATTCTGTCTTCATAAGAAGACATCATTTGAAAATGTTCACGATGTGTTACACGCCAAGCATTGTATGATGTTTTGAAAACCCAACATTACAGGAAGCGCCCGGATACAACATTTGTGGTGTGTAAGATTACAGTGAAAGTTGCGCTTCAGTTGCACACTTCTATTTTGATTTCATTCAATGTACCTGAATGTACCCGATACGTTACAGAGTTAATGCTAGCAAATGCAGAAACAGTATAGCAAAACACAACCGGCCAGTCACAGGAAAACTGTTGATCAAATTTTGAGTTTTATGTCAACCGATTTGTGTTCAAACAAAAGAATTTGTGTTGTTTTGTATTAATGAAAAAGTGTTGAGTGACAGTGAGGCATAAAGAAGCCAAGATATAATGTCACTCTTGTAAATCAATAACCTGTATATATGTATTTCGTTACAGAGTGACAGAGTCACATTTGTGTGTCGAGTATGATCTCGATATTTTCCAGAGTTTGCACATATGTTATAACATACGAGTAACAAAACATGTATGTGTGGAGTAACAAAAAGAAATGTCCGATGGCTAATTTTTGTTGTTGCTTTTGCTAACTTATGACACAGAGTTGACATACGTATAAGATTTATTAGCAAGTACATTGAGTAGATGTACACCTGTGTCATAGTGTTTGAATACGATGTTGTTATAATCAAGAGATGTGTGCTGTTACCTCATTCAGTGAAACTCCAGTGAAAGTTTGTGTTGGAGAAACAGACATATCTTTGCAACAGTCAGAACAATTTCAGGAAGAAAGTGTATGTTTAGTTTCCACATTTAAAGATGAAGTGTATGTGTTACCAAAAATATAACACTCTACATGTTTGAAGTTATGTCAGTTTATTGGTCCAGTATGTGAGGATATAATTACAATTGAGACTACCAGAAAGCACAGTCTCAGTAAAAATATTGATACTACTGGAGAAATGATTGATTACATTTGGTGTAATCTTTCCGGATTATGTGCACCCATATGTGCACCCGTTAAAAACAGTTTCACATGTGTATTACTGTCGACATATTGATATTGTATTTACATGTTTTGTAGGGGGCTTGTCAAGTTTTCATATACATGTGTATTGTTCCAAAAGTGGACAATTGATGCCGGAGTTAACTGATTCTGATAAGGCTCAAAATCAGTAATTATATGTGTAGTATGCCAGGTGATGTTTTAAGAAAACATTACAAAACTAAACTAATACGTGTAGTAAGCAAGAACAGTGAAGCAAGCCTTACAACGAAGGTGTTTATAGTCGAAAAGTTACATTCATAACTTTCCTCTTGTTGGGGGGAGGTGTGACGGAGAACCGTGATGTGCCTTGGTGAAACCAGGGTGGGGTGTAATAAAAGTGTCCATTCGGGACATGAGAGTTGGAGTTGGCAAACATGGCGTGAACAGTTGCAGTCATTCGGTGCTGATCCAGGAATGTTTTGTCGGTGTATGACAGATGTTATGTCGGTGCTGACGGGTGTTCTGTTGGTGCATGACACTTTGTTACCCGTTCTTTAATTGACTGAGAGGGGAGGGCATAGGAATAGCCCTGTCTTGCCGTCGAAGCTTGGTGCTCCCCTAGGATTCAGGTATTATGTATATATTATGTTCTTTTGCAGGTTATGCGTTAGGGAAGGGAGGCGGGATTGAAAATAATTTATTCACGTTTGAGTAGCGAATTAGGGAATAAATATATTTTCAATTGTTAGCTGAGCTAACCTATTAGCATAAGAATGTTGACAGGTGCCGGGTTCGAAGCTTTCGCAGGCGGAGAGAGCTGTGGAGCTCACTGACCTAGTTCGACACGCAGCAGAACGGACGTCTTATTCAGAGACGGAATTGCGACGTCCATCACTGGTATTGTCGGGACGGCCTGCAAGCTCAAGATAGAGGACCATATGACCAGGACGAAACAGCTGTCGGGATAAGAGCATCGGGAGGCGGTATTGGTTCCGGCATGTCAAGAAGCAGTTCGTGAGGGTGGTTTCCAGGCGCGTACGTAAGTCATCAGTTCTCTCCGTCCGTTCTGTCTTGCCGTCGAAGCTTGGTGCTCCCCTTGGTGCTCCCCTCTGACCTAGTTCGACACGCAGCAGAACGGACGTCTTATTCCTTCTCGCTTCAATTATTATCGTGCACTAGCGGCAATGTGACTCTGCTCTCCGAAATCAAAATGTCGGACCAGGAATTCAGCAGAGAGCAAGACCACACCCTGGGTTCTGATGTCCCCACAGTTTCTCAACCCGCAACACTGACCCCGTCATTCGTGAGCAACGCTATTAAAGAGGCTTTCGGTTCCTTTAAGGAGTATTTTGACTCTTCCATCGCCCAAGTGAAAGAGGAAAGCGAAAAAAAGCTTTCTGCCGCTTCCACGGAACTTCAACAACTAAAAAGGGCGTCGGAATTGTCATTTAGTTTCAAGGGCAATAGAGTTCAATTCGAATTCAACTCTAGTTTGCAGGAAAAGCTAGAGAAGGGCGTGGCCTTACTGGAGGAAGGCAAGCACGTTGCTGCCCTTTCCAAGTTGAAAGAGGGCATAGCCGACATCAGGAAAAGAAAGAAGTTAATCAGGCTTGCTGATAAATCTGATGCAGGTTAGTGTTCTAAAAGAATTATAAACATTCTTTGTGAGAGGTTCTAATCGTTGGTGTGATAATGAGGAAAGCGAGGGCGAGGAGCGCCTGGGCCAAAAAAAAAAAATGCATGTATCTTTAGAAGTGAAATTGAGTGATTGTTGCACATTGTGAAAAATTGAAAAATTGAATGAGTATGTATGGAAATACAGTATTGGGAAAAAATTGTGGGGCGGGGGGCAAATGTCCCCCCCCCCCCCTCTCCCTGCTGGGTACGCCGTAAGGCCATAGCGATAAGGGCTGAACGCTTGTTATGGAAATTCAATGATTCTAATTAGTTGGTGTAAAAAAAAACAAAAACAAAAACAAAACATACAACCTGCAATTTGTATCGTGACAGAAATATGCATTACATTGAGCAGGCTGCTGCTATAATGTAAATAAGTTTCAGTCTGTCAGCTTCGGTGAATTCTTAAATATGTGATTCTTTACAAATTATGGAAGGACTGAGAGGGGAGGGCATAGGAATAGCCCTGTCTTGCCGTCGAAGCTTGGTGCTCCCCTAGGATTCAGGTATTATGTATATATTATGTTCCTTTGCAGGTTATGCGTTAGGGAAGGGAGGCGGGATTGAAAATAATTTATTCACGTTTGAGTAGCGAATTAGGGAATAAATAAGGCACACTGACACACAAAGAGAGAGAAAGAGAGAGAGAGGGGGATATGACTCCCCTCCCTAGCTTCTTGTGGCACTCTGGTCAAAGTTCGAAGCTTTGAATAAGAGTGAGGAATTCAAGTAAAATAAAAGAATGTGCCCTTCCTCCAGGGTTAGTCTCTTCAGTGTTGCCATTGTTCTACCAGAGGGCCCTGCCACCATTATTACCCTATAGCGTTGCCACGTACGCATTTGTGCACCTGGGTTGAGAGGGAAAGGGTGGGTTAGAAGATCTTGTCCACGGACTTAAGCACTGGACTGGATTCGAACTTGTGTCCAGTAATTGAAAGTCAGGATCCACTTTGAATGTACCCCCACAGGTGAAGAAGTGAACTTTTGTTGTTATTTTGTTTTTCAGTGGCGGATCCAGAGGGGGCGCAACGGGCGCGCACCCCCTCTTTACTTTTTTTTTTCAAAGTAAAAGACACAAAAAGAAAAACATGGGGGTGCGTGCGACCCCCCATTTAATTTTGCAAAGGCGCCTCCTCTTTACGGATACATGGATCGGTCCCTGGATTTGGTGCTGAAATGTTAAAAGCACTCCGATTCAACGAGTTTTTTTTTTTTTTTTTTGTATACAGGGAGGGGTCAGTATAGAACCCATTATGTCTTTGTTGTTTCTTAATGTGGAATCCCTTTTTCCCTTAATGTGTTTTTAATATCGTTTCTTAGACTGTCGTCATTGTTGATAATGGGCCGTTCGTTTCATGTTTCTTTTCTTTCTCTTTCAGTAAACAAGATTCGGCAGAGGCTTCACTCGACTGTTTGCCCCTTCAATGACTGCACTCAACTATTCTTAATCTGTTCTTAAAATGGATAATAGCTGTCATTCTGGGGAAAACAACAATGAGCTCCACACATGCGAACAGTTATGGCGACTTTACAAATAGCCTTAGGAAAAAAAAAACCTGGACAAAGAAGAGAGAAATATAAATCAGGGATTCATCTTTTCTGCTGTTCAGTCTTTTGACTCCTGCACATTGAGCATAAATACGTCGGAGATCACAACTCACTTATCTGCGGTCACAATGCATTGCAAAAATGTATGCTGTACAATTTTGTGCGGTACACTCGGCCTTTCCTGCGCACTGACACCAGCCCTGTTGACTTATGACATACAAAACGACTTTCCGTGTATGTATTCATAGCCTTGGTTATAGTTTCCGGACTTCTTGCGGTCATCGGAACTAGTGTGTAGGGTTACTAGCTCCTCACTAATATTTATCTGACCCTTTACTGGAGGGAAATTGTCTCGGACCAAGTGTAGGGCCTAAGTGTATTAAAGGCTCAAAACTTTGAAGGGGCGAAGTTGTCTCTTTGTTTCGGCATCAACGTTCTTCTCGAGTTTGGACCGCACAGAGAAAACCGTGATGGAGGAGATACGATTGGCGGATGTGGATGACCCCAACATTACACATATAGAAATCGACAAGGACGTTAATACCAGCGTCACAGCTGCCAAGAACAGAAGCACGGTGATCTATGGAATCGACGACCGACCACCATGGTACAGCACGTTCTTGTTGGCGATGCAGGTAAAGACAAGTAAATAGAAAGTTAATTGTATTGATATTGTGTTATTTTGTGCATGTATATGTTTTGCATTGTTGGAAATGAAATAAAAATGAAATGAAAGTTTGCCGTGCTGAGCAGCAAAGTTAGAGATAGAATTCTCTTCAAATAAAAAAAAACTTAGAATCTGTGAGTAGAGTCAAATTGAAACAAGATAACATAAAGACACTCATGTTAACTGTTTACCATTTCTTAAATTGTCCTCTTTTATCCGTCGTTAGAATGTCCGTTTTTGTCTGTCGTTTGTGTTCTCTTGTGGCATTGGGCTGTCTTAGGAACTATTTGTTTGACGATTGGATATTTTCGAGCAAAAAAGGCTTCGTCATGCATGTCTTCTTCTTTTTATTCTTTTAACAGTGCTGATAAAGCGAATACGGCTTCCATTTATGAGCATATAGAGCTCTTGCCAGATCTATCACCTTTTGGCGGTGCTGTTATATAACATTATGTCAAGGCTATTATAGCTTGTTATCTAACATCAAAAACAATTTCGTAGCTTGAATGTGTGACTGGGCTGGGAGTATCTTTCTCGGAGATGGAGTAGAGACGTCATAAAAGTATAGCCATTCCCTAACACCGCCCCTCCGCTCTCTCTCTCTCCCTCTTCCCCTTTCTCTCTCTACACATCTCTCACTCTGCTTCTTCCAGCATTTCTTGGCAGATTTCACGGGCCTCTTTGCTACACCCCTCATCTTGGCGCCATATCTCTGTATCCATGGCAACCTGGACATCATCTCTAAGCTGGTCTCCACGCAGTTCGTGGTTGCTGGTATCCAGACCTTCTTGCAGACGACATTTGGATCAAGGTGCTCGCACCCGCCAAACAAACAAGCAAGCAAGCAAACAAACAAACAAATAAACAAACAAGCAGTTTAAGTGGAGTTACATCTCCATGTACCTAACAATTTACTTGAAAAAAAAAAGAAAAGTTCTCTACTCTGAAAGAAGAGTTAGGTATTCATGGCAACTGCTGATTAAATCTTAATGAATGATATGAATAAATCATATTCCGATATTACGTCTGAGGATTGCTATATATATCCATCCATTCTTAGTCACTTTATTTTCCTATTTTCACATTGGTAAACAATATTTAACATCGCAAAACAAAACAGTTTTCTTTCAAAGGTAACCAGCAAATCTGGGTGATACTTATTAAACGTTGTTAAACAAAGGAACATGTTTAATGCACAGCGAAGTGATACCAAAAGCCAATAACATGCACTTTCTAACGTTACCCTGAATCGATGCTCGGAGTGAACTTCAATATTCAAAGAAAATGAAAATGTAACAACTATCCACGCACTTGATATAGGTATCTCACAATCAAGGGGTGATAGCTTAAACTACATCATGTCAATATGTTTGACGATCCCTACGCATACGGTCTTGCAAGTGAAAAAAACAACAACAAATCAGTAGTCTTGTGGTATCATGTCTTATTTTCATACTGTCTTACAAAATCTACAGACTTCCAATAGTTCAGGGTCCTTCGTTTACCTTCCTTCTCCCTGCCTTCTCTCTGATGAACGTCCGCGGAGATTGTCCGGCTGTGACAGGTGAGCACTCCTGGGTTAAAAAAAAAAAATGTCTCTGCTTTTCTGAAAAAAAAAACTTCAGCTGAGACGCTCAACCCCGATGAATTAAATCTTAATTAGTTGTCAATAGATCAACTGACCTGTAAATATTATGAAGCAGCACTGGCCTTCGGTAAGCACATGATCTCGTCACGCCTTACAGCACACATCTCTTATCAAGTCATATGACAATCTCTTTTTGTTGCGGTGAGTGGACACTCACATTTTGCAACACCAAATATCCTTCTTCCCCTCTCATGCACTATCATAAGTATCGAGAAGAAATGTTGGATCTGACTAAAACCCAGAAATGAACCAGGATTTTTTTTAATCTTATAAACACAATACACGGAAAATTATTTTCGTGGGTTCCACCCTATCTTCCCATCGAAGGGGTGGGGAAAGAGCATTGCCCCTTGGCCCAACCAACAAGCACTATCCCCCTCCCCCCATCTGCATGCCACCGCCATCACCCCTACACACACACACAGACACACACACACACACACACACACACACACACAAACAAACAAACAAACAAACAAACAAACAAACAAAAAACGTTCCGCGGCTTCTGCTCTCCCTATGATATAAACATTATAAAATTGTCATCGATGAGAGGTCCTCAAGCTTTCATTTTAATGTTTGAGCCATTTTTTTTTTGTTTTATCATATCATGTATTTTTTTTAGCCAACGCCACAAACGCATCTGAGATTCAAGAGGAGGAGATGAAGGAATACCAAGTCCGAATACAGGAGGCAAGTTTTGCCAAATATTTAGTTTGATAATAATGTCGTGAACGCGTTACTTTGCTGTGGGTGGTATATGCGCGTAGTACAGTGTAAGCCAGTTCGGAGTTCAGTTTTGTGCATGAGCAATAGCAGAATTGGGTCATTTGCACCAACAGGGTATGTTGACAGTTTTTCATATTCACTGAGATAAGGATCTGTGATGTAATGATCGTTAAAATAGACCTTGTAAACGATGCTTGCCAGCATATCCACCTGATAGCCAAAGCGGCATTTGGCAATATCGATAGAAAAAAAAAAGGACTCCATGTATGAAAATCTTGACATAATGACGTCAGACGAATCACACAGAGAGAAAAGACTTTATAACCAAGGAAATAACGAAAACAAAGAAAACATTTTTAATACATTCAGTGCTAAGTAGTGAAATGGATGCTTTCCCAAGTGTTAATGAGTACATACCATTCTGGGCCCCATTTCATAAAAAAGTTGACGTGATAGAAACTCTTGCTTAAATGGCAGTTGTCATGGTAACGGCATGAATCCAGCTTCCTGATTGGCTGTCGATGTGGGAAGTTGCCATTCCAACAGGAGTTGCTACCCTAACACCTTTTATGAAATGGGGCTCATGTCACCTGGTCCACGCAAGTTAGTAACTTTCTTTGAATATGACTGATGAATTCCATCAGTCAAGCTTAATATGCATTATGTCATTTGAAAACAAGGTCATTTTTACCCACGTACACAATTTGCTAACCCCGAACTACTAGTAGCTTATTCAATTAAATTCAGATTTTATTTCATTTTGTTTTTGACGAGAACATAGACATGAGGTTTCATAGGCAAAACAAAGCAAACCGAGAAGAGTATACAATAATTGTAGAACCTTAAGATTATAATACATTGTCATGAAATCTGAAGCAATGAGAATGAAATAACGATACGCAAACTGCGAAAAATGGAGGGACCCACTAAAGAGACAAATCTTGTACAATGTGGGCCCATCAGGTAAAGAACATCAATCAGAAAACAAGTCGATGCACAGGGAGGGAAAAAAAAATCAGTAGTAGCAGAAAAACTGTTGACTATGCAGCAGTACTTTTGTGATCATGGCAATGGTAACAATCCCATCGAGTAGGATGCATTAATACTATTCGTAGGCACCACATAAATGCAGGCTTTGCTATCGATTACGAATTTACCATGCATATATTTGCTCAGGACATAAATTTATATCCATATCTTAATATGTCTTGTATACGGTAAAATAGCTAATGATGGTATCGTCAATTAATGAAGTCTCTTTATTGATCATACATATAGCTGAGTGGAGCTGTCCTTGTCGCCTCCATTTTCGAGATCGTCGTCGGTTTCGCGGGCATTACCAGCCTGTTTCTGCGCTTCATTGGACCACTGACGATCGCTCCTACGATCGGTCTGATCGGACTATCGCTGTTTAACGTGGCGTCTTCGTACGCGAGCCAGCACTGGGGCATTGCTGGCCTGTGAGTTTATATTTTTACCTTGTGTATAAATTAACATAATTGGGAATTAGAACAAAATTAAAATAATTATCAGTTAAATCATTTGCTAAAGGTATATCACACACACACACACATACACACACACACACATACACACACATATATATAACACATCAACATTAGCGTACTTACGCCTATATTATCAATGTTTTACATCTATTTTATGCATATTTTCCTAGTTACTTCATTGATATGCCTTCGTGCACCTATTTTTTTTTAGATGAATATTGTTGCAAGAATTTATAATAATTTTGTATTATTTGGATATGGAAAACTGAAATAAAACGAATATTTTGAGAGAAACGGAGCAGAGCCTGTTCCGGCCTGGTTATATAGTTTGTTTTGTTTTGTATTGTTTTGAAAATCAGCAGCAATTTTCAATAAAGTGTTTGGGATTCGGATCAAAATACAATTTTCTTCTTTCCCGCTCTTTGCAGCACGTTGGCTCTCATCGCTATCTTCTCGCAGTATTTAGACCGCGTTAACGTTCCCTGTCTCGGATTCGGGAAAACGAAGAGATTCAAGGTGGTCCGGTTCCCACTCTTCAAATTATTCCCGGTTCGTGTGATGATGATTAATTACAATTTTAATGTAATCTCATATGCCAAAATTGTAATGAACTGCACATTTCTGTTCATTCCTTTCATGAGGGCAAGAAGATACATGAAACAAGAGATTACGATTAAGCACTCTTTCTGAAATAGGTTGGTTTCAAATTATTCTAGTTCTTCAAACAAAACGAGCTATTACGCAAGTAGTGATTACAAAGCAACCAAATTATGAATGAGTACTAAGGGAATTGGTTAAGTTAAGCTGAAACGCTGAAAACACTTATCGAGAAATCCAAGAGAAGAGAATAGTTACGTTCAGACGGTGAACCTTAACCTCGAGGATAAACTTGTAGGTAAGTATGGGGCGCCAAGTGAAGCATGGTCTCTTTCGTTACGAAATAGGTCATTTGGTCAGGAAATGACTATTTCGTTGCCACAGAATGACAAACTTACGTTGGAGAAATGACAATTCCGTCATGAAATTGTAATTTCGTGGCGAAAGAGACCATGCAGACCATGCATAGAATTGTCTATGCCTGGCGATATAGCAACCTATTCAATGTAAATGAATACAGTCGAAATTTGTATTCAAAATGTGAAAAAGGATGGTACTGGCTATTTTTTATGTACACGTAAGGCCTACGGAAGATTACAGCCATTCACTCGATTGACGTCATGATCACGTGACGGATTGGGATATTTCCATGTATCCCAGGTATACCTATTATTGTTAGGAGATTTAGGCTCAAAAGCCCATACATTTAGATGGTTATACATTTCTGGACTTTTGTTATTTCTTCTGAATTTTTTTTTCAATGTTGATTTTCCATAGTTTCTCGTATTCATAAAAACATGTGTTATCATCATATCTAAATTTCCATCGCTGATGCATTATATTTGTAGGTGGTGCTCGCGCTCTTCACATCGTGGCTGTTCTGCTGCATTCTGACGGTAACGAACGTGTTTCCTGACGACGAGTCTTCGAGTGGCTACCGGGCTCGAACCGACCTGAACCATGAACAGCTGTCTGCTACACCCTGGTACTACATTCCATATCCAGGTATGGTGTCTTTGAATGAGACAGTACAGCGAATTCCAAAGTAGCAGGCAGATACAGTAGGCCTATAACTTTGGGTAACTTGTTGGATGATGAAACTTTCTTAAGTGGCTATCACATGGGATTGGACACTAGATAGCGACGTGATGGCGGCTTGGGTCTCGCTGGTTGCGGAGACGTCGGCGACCAGCCAGGTCGCCGGGGAGTCACGAGACTCCAGATGGTCTTGGGGACGTCTCCACGACGTCTCCTTGGTTGCGGCCTAGTCAAGGAGACTAATCTTGCCCGCGACCTTTCGGAGGCCCATGACGGTGTAGAGACGTCGCGGAGACGTCTCTGCGACTAAGAGAACGTCTCAGAGACGTCGCGGCGGCGTCCCCGCGACTTCAGGGCGAATACGTGTAACCCTGTTTCTAGACGTCTCGGACGTCGTCCTGGAGTTACCCTCTTGGTGAGAACACCAGCCATTTTTAGTCGCAAGAGTCGTGGCAGTCGCGGCGACTTCTCTTCCACTGAGATATGCTTGAAATGAGTAGGGCCTACAGTATTCTCTACATGCAATAGGACAATGCCGTATACAAGTTAACTATAGTTTAGATTGTAGGCGGGACTTATAGTTAGGAGAATACTTTTACTTTACGTCTTGATACCTCAGCAGACTTCTGATGCATGATTCGCGCAGCCATATCTCGCAACGACCGTGATCTCCTTATGACGCAACACAAGGATAGTCATGTTAAACTATAATACACAAAATGGAGGACTGTCCAATTATCACACACGTGCAACCCTAAGCTTGTTCTCCTCTTGTGAATTGTCATGTAATATCAGAAGAAAAAAAAATTCCCTGCCAGCAACAGTCGAAATCGGTCCCAATTGCCATACAATTTTGTAATTCAACTCGCCTAATTATCTTACGCAGGTCAGTGGGGACCGCCACGGATAACTGCCCCCGGAGTTCTGGGTATGATGGCAGGCTGTACCGCTTCCATCGTTGAGTCCATCGGTGACTACTACGCATGCGCCAGAATAGCTGGCGCCCCTCCACTTCCGCCACACGCGGTCAACCGTGGGATAGGGATGGAAGGTGTCGGAGGTATAATCTCGGCCTTGTGGGGGACCGGTGTGGGTGCTACTTCGTATAGCCAGAATATAGGAGTGATAGGTATCACAAAGGTGAGAATAGCTTCCATAGGTTCACACAACAAAAGTAGTCAGCAACGGCCAAAAATACCAAATAAACACATACACGATCACTATACCGCTGCTGTAATTGACGCATATAAGTAAAGTTAATGAATATTGTTATGTAGTTGTAGAGATTCGCCTCCAAACAATTACGTTTTGGGGTTTTCATTTCTATATCTGCTTGCATTACGCGTCATTATTTTGTTCTGCACAAAGTATACATACAACATAAAATTGATAAAAAGTATCTAAACGCTGAGTGAGTATTATCATTCATTTTGTTTGCATGAATATCCATAGGAGGACATTGGATATTTCAACCTGCATCTCGTTTGTATTTTCCATTCCAAGCACTAAAGGTATGACATTTCATAGGCTCGACAATCCCATACAAATCAGACAGGACAAAAGATGATAGCGGGATCGAGTGATGAGCAAGAGAGCAAGGAGGGGGGGGGGGTCGAGAGAATCTATGAACATTGCTATCTTGCTGTCCAGTTTTACGCATATTTACCTATAGATTAACCACCACTTGACGCAGATTCGTGGCATGAGTACTTCCATATCGAACTAAAATGTGCTGTGTAATGTCACCATCAACGACGCAGGTGGGAAGTCGGTTCGTTGTGCAGGTGATGTCATTCATACTTCTCGTCTTTGGATTGTGGCTGAAAGCGGGCGCTGTTCTCGTGTCGATCCCAGCTCCAGTCATCGGGGGCGTTATGGCTGCAACGTTTGGTGAGTTGCCGAACGATTCAGTTATTTTGATCTCATTCTGTGAACTCCTGATAGGGAAAATTCGGTTTACAAAGTAGCCTGTGACACTGGCGTAGGCAGGGGGGGGGGGGGGGGGGACGGGGGCGGTTGCCCCCCCCCCCCCCCCCCCCTAAGATTTGGACCGGGGATTTGGGAGGCGGGAAAAAAAAATGCGTGTATACTGTATGCATGCACATTAAGCGGGTCTCCTTTGCAACCTTTCATCAAATAAGATATTTCTTTTTTTAATATTTCACTCAAAGTGTGCACCAGATCGTTGAATTTCAATTCAAAATATGCAAAATCTCTCGTGCTTGGGAGGGGGTATCCCCCTCCCAAACCCTCCCCCTCTGTGCCTCTTTCCCTAGCTAAGTACACTTTTTAGATTAAAAAAAATTCTGAATAATTCTGAGTGCACAAGACTTATCACTTATATTCCGAAAACTGAAGGTTCCATCATGTATCTTAAGGGGAATTTCCCCTTTTAATAGACTCTTTCCTCCCTCAGCCCCCCCCCCCCATCATTTTTTTTTTTTTTTTGGTGATTTCCCAAATGTTGATTCCATATACATATGCGTATACCAGATATCTCAATTTCAACCTTAAAAAGATAAAAGCTCCATCGGAAGGGAAGGGTGGAGATAACACTCGCCAACGCCTTCTCCCTGCTCGCCCCCCCCCCCCCAGAAATGCAAAGAAGTAGACTGTGGCTACACCCAGATCGCTTTATTTCAATTCTAAAAACGCAAAAGCTCCGCGAACGGGAGGGGGAATCCCCTTCCCCTAAGCTCTACCTCACTAGACTTTATACATACGCACAGATGGTGCACATTCGGAATAAGAGCTAAATTCCGTGATTTTAACACTTCGATGAAAAAGTATTGCATCAAAAATTTGCACCAGATCGCTGAATTTCAGGTCTGAAAACGCAAAATCACCTTCGTGTGGGAGGGGATATGCCCCTATCTACACCCTCGTGTGCATGCTTTTTCTGTTTGATTGCTGAACAGACAGCGTTCATGATATTCAGTGTAAGAATTAATACAAGAAGACTAGTGTATTTAAATTATACCATTTTATAGGCAAATTGTTTAATAATAATCTACACTAAAATATACTGCAACCTTAAACACGTGGGACTGTTTCAACTCGTTAAAACACGCAAGAACATGCATCAAATTGCACCATTTGCAACATCAAAATGTAAAAAGTTCTCACCGTGAGAGGGGGGACACCCCCTCCCACACCCTCCCCTACCCCCTCGCTCGCTCCGCTCGCTCGGGTTCAGTCGCGTTCATGATATTCACTGAAGTGTATGTAAATTATACCATTTTATAGGCAAATTGTTCAATAATAATCTACACTAAAATATATTGCTACCTTAAACAAGTGGGACTGTTTTATGTCGATAAAACGCGCAAAAACATGCATGAAATTGCACCATTTGCAAAATCAAAATACAAAAAGTTCTTACCGTGGGAGAACGAAAAAGCTCCCAAAGAACAAAAAGTTCTTACCCTCCCCCCCCCCCCCCCCCCTCGCTCGCTCCTCTCGCTCGGGTTCAGTCGCGTTCATGATATTCAGTGAAAAGAATTAATACAAGAAGTGTATATTTGAATTATACCACTTTATAGGCAAATTGTTCAATAATAATCTACACTAAAATATACCGCTACCTTAAACAAGTGGGACTGTTTCACGTCGATAAAACGCGCAAAAACATGCATCAAATTGCACCATTTGCAACATCAAAATGCAAAAAGTTCTTACTGTGGGAGGGGGGACACCCCCTCCCACACCCTCCCCTCCCCCCCCCCCCCCCCCCTCGCTCACTCCTCTCGCTCGGGTTCAGTCGCGTTCATGATATACACTGAAAAGAATTAATACAAGAAGTGTATCTAAATTATACCATTTTATAGGCAAATTGTTCAATAATAATCTACACTAAAATATACTGCTACCTTAAACAAGTGGGAATGTTTCACGTCGATGAAACGCGCAAAAACATGCATCAAATTGCACCATTTGCAACATCAAAATGCAAAAAGTTCTTACTGTGGGAGGGGGGACACACCCTCCCCTCCCCCCTTGCTCGCTCCGCTCGCTCGGGTTCAGTCGCGTTCATGATACTCAGAGAAAAGAATTAATACAAGAAGTGTATCTAAATTATACCATTTTATAGGCAAATTGTTCAATAATAATCTACATCAAAATAAACTGCTACCATAAACAAGTGGGACTGTTTCACGTCGATAAAACGCGCAAAAACATGCATCAAATTGCACCATTTACAACATCCAAACACCCCCCCCCCCCTCGCTCGCTCCGCTCGCTCGGCCTCGGTCGCTTCGCTCCCTCGCACACTAACCGCCCCCCCTAAGATGAAATCCTGGCTACGCCGTTGGCCTGTGATAGAGGCGCCTGTGATAAAGACACTCATCCCTAAGTATCTACGAGTAGGTACTACTCTCAAGCTCAAAAAGAAGACTGTGTACATGCTGTAATGTTAACGAAAATTGTCTCCGCGAAAGGTTACGCCTTCTGTAACGGAATACCCCCATCTAGTAGCTATTTTACTATAGAGACTTGCATGAAATTGATAGATATATGGCATATCACTGATCTACACGTAACAAAATATTGAAATCTTGCGTAATTCCACTGGATTCAAAGTAAGCTCAAGTACTATATTTCACATCAATTCCAATAGCTTCATAGAAGCTTTTGTACTTATGCCCCTCACGAGGTGTGTGAAAGCAGGACCACATGGTAACAATAATTATTACTTTTTCTGTTTCTATTTAGTTTTTCACTCGAAATTTGTAAATGTTTTCTAAATTCAGAGTGATGCAAAAGAAAGTCCCCTGGATATTAGAGAACAGAAATCATTTCCAGGGATAAGATTAAGTGTCGTATAAAACTTAATGGCATTCAAAAAGTTGTTATAAGAAACCGGCATTACATTTTTATTGATTTCTTATTTCATTTTCATTCATTAGCCTTGGTGTCTTCTGTAAAGTTTTGTGATAATACATCTGTATATAGGTCACTTTTATTGCAGATTAAAGAAATGTAGAGGCACGCCCCCCCCCCCCCAAAAAAAAAAAAGGCGAGAAAATATCTGATTGCTTGTAAAATTATTATTTGAGTCAAAAATGAATACAAACGTGCTGAATCTCTTGTGCAATTGAAGTGTTTGTCAGGTTTGATAAACATTAACACTCAAACATTAATATGCATGTAGGATATACAGATATCAGTGACAAAATACCACTGATGACGTTATTATCAACGTTGATGCGTATTGAGTAGGACAGATTTACACAATAATCTTCCGTGTACCCGTTATTGATGATTCCAATAAAATCATTATACACAGCACACCCGTTCCTGCTAGCAATTGGTTAATATAGACTGTCTAAATATACTCAAAATGTTGTTCAATTTAAGTTTCTCTTTGAAATCACAGAGATAGTGCATAGCGTACTCTCTTCCACGATTCTCCTCGACCGCTTGTTTTAGGTATGGTGGCCGCCGTGGGTTTCTCCAACCTCCAGTTTGTCAATTTGAACTCGTCCCGAAACCTCTTCATCCTGGGAACAGCGTTCTACATTGGAATAGCTGGCCCTACCTACATCAACGAAAACAGGGACTCCATCAACACAGGTCACTGCCATCACCCATCGGAACAGCATTAAACAGTTTTGCTTATTCATCCATGCAGCTCCTCATCAGCGAGCTAGATACCGCTAACGGTAACGCTAATTAGGCAAAAATGGTGTTCCGCATATACGCGATACAGCTGTTTCCAATGTCCAACCCGCGAGGATGCGTTGTCTTAGCGTTCGCGTCGCATATCTAAAACTCGCTATTTACAGGATCTTGCCCAACCTGTAATTACCGAGATTGTGGAAAAATTCTTTCATTCCCATTTATTCATAACCCCAAACCTGTTTGACTAAATCTACACAATTGAACTATCCGTATGTAATGTGAACATTTAAACAAAAACTTGGACTGCAGGTTGATTTCACGCTCTGGCAAGCTATTTTTGGTTCAATTCATCTCAATTTATTTTGTTTTGTAAAAAAAAAAAAGAACATCAAATAAAGTTACTTGACTCGTTGATACATATTATGCTAAAAAGAAGGTCAACAGGATTTAAATCAAATTCTAAACAACTTTATACGTTAGGCTGAAATCATGTTTTGATAAACATGTAGGAACCAATGAATTACAAAAGAGCATGAAATTTCAGTTCTGGAAAGAAAATAAAATTCCCCCCCCCCCCAAAAAAAAAAGAGAAAAAGAAATAAAAATGTCATGTATACTGTAATAGGCCTACCTTAATGCCGTTTTTCAATTCAATTCAATTCATTTGTTTTCATTCTTCTTCTTTTTTCTTTTTCAACAAAAACATAGCACAAGATAAATCAGGCTTTTCAAAGAACATTATATTTTTTGCCTTTGCAATGGTGTAGGCGCGCTTGTAAAGTGCGCACACGCATATAATTGTGATTGACTTCGTTCTATTTCATTTACTTATTTCATTTCCAACAAAAATGCAGTTGCACTAAGACATTTGAATACACATAATTACATACAATTACTACAACATTGTAATCAAGGAAAACACTGTGATATAAGTACAATAGATTGTTTGAAACGGAAAGACTGCGGAAATGCACGGCTCGTGTTTTGCTGTCTCCTCATAAACGATATGTAATTGTAAAAAACTTAATACAAAACTAGACAAATTGCCTCAAAAATAAAAGAAGACAAAGACACAAACAAATAAACAAACAAACAAACACGAGGAAGCTCGCATGTAGCAAAAAAATATATATTTATGAAATGCACTGTGCTAATCTAAAAACGAACGCTCATCCAGTTGATTTTCCAATCAGATGAACCTTTTCAGCGAACTGTGCTAATCTATTTGCTTGTGTCTTGTCTACTTTAAAGGGTGTGTACAGTTCTGGTCGAGGTGAAGATTTAGCTTTTAACGTTTTGCGAAATATTCAGAAACCATTCTATAAGATGTCAAAGAGCATGCAGTTCTAAGGGGTATCAAAAGTTTATTAGATGAAAATCGGTTTTGAAATGGCTGAGATATCCAAAGACAAGGTGAAACAAAGAGATCCTAATAAAGTTGTGGCATGTCGCCTTTTATTATTAGCACTTTTTGTCAAATAAACGTTGAATCCTTCTTAAAATTCCATGCTCTTTTATATTTCATAAGAGGCTTTTCATTACCTCACTTAGGAATGTTCAAAACATGAATCCCTACCTCAACCAGTACTGTACAGTCCCTTTAAAGGGATAGTACAGTATTGGTGGAGATGAGAATTGGGCTTTTATCTTTTTGTGAGATACCAAGAAAACACTTATGAAATAGTACGGAGCATACCATTTTAAGAGGAATTCAGAGTTAATTTGATGAAAATCGGGTTTGGAATGACTGAAACATCCAAAAACAAAGTAAAACAAAGTGATCGTACTAAAATGTGGGTCCCACACTTTATTAGAATTGCTCTTTTTTGGATATCTCAGCCCTTTCAAAACCAATTTTCATCAAATGAACGTTGAATTTTTCATGGCATTACGTGCTCTTTCATATTTCATAAGAGGTTTCTCATTATCTCACCAAAAAATGTTAGAAACCTGAAATTAGGTCTCAACCAAAACTATACGATACCTTTAATCCTTCGTCTTCGTCTTCTTCTTCTTCTCTCTGTCTTTCTGCCCCTACAGACCCATCCGATCTGGCAGAAAATCAACAATTTTCGTACTGCAGTGTCCACGTGCGAACTCGTGTGCTGAATGTATGATAAGCCGTGGTCACACTGGCAGACGATCGAAAAGTTTACGATTGCTATCTTTCAGATCTCGAAGTGTTATTGCCAGTGTAACTTCCCGCGAAACTTCTCGCGAAACTCTTCCCGCAACTTCCCACTCAAACTATGGATATTGACCCCATCCCCACCAAACTTCTCGATCTTTTTCCAGGGTGAACGCTAGAAGCTGAAACTTCGCGAAATTTGTCACGTGACCTGTCCAGTCCACCACCTGTTTTCGGGCGGTGCCTATTTTGTGTTATACAGGTGTTCATTGTTACGTCACAATCACTAGCAATCCGACGACGCGCTCTATCTTCTTTCTTTGGCACGCGCACGACCCAAACTTCTCGATAAAGTTTGGCTGCCAGCAAAGTAATACGTAGGATGACGGATCTTTGCTGCCAGTGTGAACGGATGACTGAAGATCACGAAGACTTGCGATCTTGAACTTGGTTAAGGCCGTGTCACACCATAACGCGGGCTTGTGGCGAGGAGGTAGTTTCCAGCACGTATAAGATTTTCAGCGGGCGAACAAGAATGTTTGCAATTTTCATTCATGCCTTGTCATACCTTACGGGGGAACTTCTGCGGCTTGACTTGCGGGGAAACAAATTTACTCCAAGGAGCTCTCCGCAGTTGGTCCGCACCTGACAGTATCTAGCGCGTAGTTGCCCGGAGGTGCTCACGCAAGTCCGATTTAACCGCAGCCAAGTTTTGAGCATGACCAAAACTTTTTCCGGGTGAGTCGCGGGAATGCCCGTAGAAGTCCACGCAGAACGCCAGTAGGAGACCCTTAGCGGCAGTACTTCCCAGGCAATTCCCACGCAGGTACTTCGCAGTCCCGTATGCAGCCAAGATAATGAAATTCTGTGAGATTTCAGCCATTCCGTTAGAGAAATTCCTTCACTGAGTTGTCAGCCCCCACGCGACTGGTACAAAGGTCACACAGTATACTCGCAAGCATAACGCGTCCAGCAAGTAAGACACATGCGCTGACTCGCACAAATCCTTTCCGCCCTCAGGAATGTCCGGTATGCTAAAAAAATCCATACACGTAACAAGCCCGAGTAGCTTGCCCGGAAAGGTGTGACAGGGCCTCGAACACGGTTGCGGGTAAAAAAATATGCGTGCTCACCTCCGGGCGACTACTTTTGAGATACATGCTAGGTACTGCCATGTGCGGATATCTACGGGGACCTCCGGGGAGTCAAAATTGTTCTTTGCAAGTCGCACGCAAGGCTGGTGTGACACGGCCTTAATCTTCTGCCACTGTGACCGCGGCTAGTGAGTATAAATTGCGGCGAGCGCGAGCGGGTCGCAATATCATGCATTCGCATAGTATGCTTGCGCGAATGGGACACGTAATCTTTTGGTGGATTTTGCTGTCAGGTCGGATCGGTCTGTAGTCAATTTTATTGCCATGCAAGAACTTCAGTTAAAAATGAGAGCATGCGCGTAAGTACAGCTAGTAATGAATACACTATTCTTTTAACACGATCCTTGTGACTTGTTATCATGCAGGTTCTGAGACGTTTGACCAAATCTTGGTGATCATTTTGGGCACAAGCATGTTCCTAGGTGGGACAGTCGGCTGCATTTTGGACAACACCATTCCTGGTAATTACTTCTTTTTGAAGAAAAAAAAAGTAGAACACAAATGTGTACTGGTAATGCTCTCTCAAAGATTAGACATTGTGGCATCTGTAAAATGTAAATAAGGTAACATTTTTGCAGGACCTATACATTGTGCGTGCTTACACTGAAATACAACAAGGGGCAAACTATACAGTATTCTATTATCGCTTCTCGGGATTTTGGCTAAGATCATGACTTTATTGTGTAGTATTAAGTCGCACAATGTTTAGTCTCGTTGATTTTTATGGCCAAACAGGTTCCCCGGAAGAGCGAGGAATGATCAAGTTCAGCAAGATGCAATTCCAGAAAGACGACGAAGTCGACGTCGAAAGCGACCTGGGAGAGTCTGGAGATGACGTCACTTACTTGGTGAAAAAGTGCTACGACTTTCCCTTCGGTATGAAAGCTGTCCGACGGTGGAAATGGACCAAACGAGTGCCTTTCTGTCCAACTTTCACCGGGTTTCGGAACCCCTTCGCGAAAGTAAATCGCTGCAGACCGAAGATATAATGATAATGATAATAATAAGGTCTTATTTTTCCAGGGTAGCCTCTTCAGTGTTGCCACTGCTCTACCAGAGGGCCCTGCCATTATTATTATTACCCTAGCGTTGCCAGGTACCCATTTATACACATGGGTCGAGAGGGACATTGTGGGTAAAATCATCTTGTCCAATAAGGACGTAAGCGCTGATCGGGACTCGAACTCGGATCCTCCGATCGGAAGTCGGGAGTCTTAACCACTCTGTCACAACGCCCCCATAAATGAAATGAAATATGAAATGAGTTCAGGCAACTTCGCGATGCAACAGCAGAGAAATGATATACATGCATACTATAATGATACAATTTAATATAAACCATGACCGAGATCGATCAATCTGCGGATCTGCCCGTGTTATGTCCAGTTCTGAACACATTTTCGTTCACTCCTGCATGTTTGTATGGAAGAAGATAATATGAGCATTTTGTGTGTTCGGTGTGTGTTGTGGGAAATATCACGTGATTATATAAAAAATTGGTTTACTTTGGTTGTAATTATATCTTTAAATATTTCTAAAGCTATACTCAGAGTCTTCCAATACCTCGTCTATTTGCTCTATAGAGTATAACATACTGTAGAGGCAATCATGAATATTATATTATGATGTTGACACCTCAACGTAAAAATATTATATACTATTTTCTCTGCGTGATATTCTAACTGAAATCTGAAGCTGTTCAAAAAACAAGAGCTTTTGCTTGCACATGATAAAATCCAACAATGGAATCATAACTTGTAATTCTCATTTTGGTTTTAAGTCAGTTAGGGCCTATCTACTAAAAATGTTCAATACATTTAGAAGTCAGTATTTAGATAAAGTGTAAGTTGACACATTATGCTTCGCTTCATTTCCTTGGTGAAGGATTTTATGTATTACCTTTAGAAGAAAGATTTTCTATAACTTAGAAAGTTCCTGTTGAACTATAACCAGATAACTCTGGTTGACGGTTGATGTGTACGGTATTTAGAAGGATGATCTTAAATCTAGTGCAAAAACAATTTTATTATAATAAAGATAATATAGATGTCATCACATCTTTATTTTGCTCTCTTGTGCACCGCTACAAGAATGGGGAAAATGAAAAAATTTAGTAAATTAGTATTCTACAGACGTCATATTATATGGCTTTATTATTACATGGAATTTGGGTGAATTCAGTTAATACTCTACTGGAAGTGCTTGTCACGTTGATCTTCCACAACATCGTCAGTATTATCTTTATTCTTATATTGTCTGTTTGTATGATCGTCTTGAACGTCCGTCCTCAAAAACCTTCTTGGTACTCTTTAGCAAATACACAAGAAGACACACTTTTTAAGAGTTTAATGGTGATGCGGTGATA
This sequence comes from Diadema antillarum, assembly GCF_040938485.1. Lineage (NCBI taxonomy): Eukaryota > Metazoa > Echinodermata > Echinoidea > Diadematoida > Diadematidae > Diadema > Diadema antillarum. The sequence goes on along the minus strand of NW_027270918.1, from coordinate 9,394,537 downwards.
CTTTTTCAATGACAAGGCCAGTGTACGGTTGATTTATTCTGGAGAATGTTTCTTGTTGGAAAATTTAAGAATAAATGATATTTGACAAGTCTATTCGAAAAAAGACGCGTCTCTCGATCATAGTGTCTGATATTGGAGGTGTAGCCTATTTTGATATTTCACTTGATTACTCGCATTTGGCTAAAATATCGGCTTTGCACACAAATATACGTGACCTCTACAGGGCAAATAACGTGGTACGTGCTGCATTTTGTCTTTTCATAATCATCTAGCAGTCTAGCGGGACAGATGTACGCAGAGAAGTACTTGGGAAAACAGATCGGATTTCAATTTGTACCATAAGAAGGGTCAATCAACGAGGTAAACCCTGCCATTTCTCGTTATCTTCAATGCATTCTTATCAGATCCGAAAGGAATCAAATTTCTGGGGCCATTATTCGCGTTGATATTCGTCACACTCGTCCGTGATCACGGTGGTGAGGGGAAAGGAAACTTTTAAACTGCTTTTTTTTTTCGAAATACCAGGACGTCTCTGCCTCCTCTCTTCAAATCCTTGGTATCTCCGCACAAGTACATTTTGGACTCGTGCTATGTATCAAATTAAAACAGAGTAAAAAAAAAAAAATGCCATGTCATCAGAGAATCGGCCACTCCCGACTATTGGCTGCTTTTGAGGTACTGTACTGTATAGCAGGTGACATTTACTTCGTCAACTACTGGACTCTTGGATGGAGGTCATCACTGCTTGAGTTGATTGTATAGATCTTCAAGCTTCTGCGTGTGCTTTAATGGGAATTGCCTGCCGTGACGATATTATGCTGCTGCTTTACAGCGTCTCGTATAACCCTATGAACTAATTCAGTCTTTGAATACATATTGACCTCCGTGATTTTCCTTAATAAGAAAAAAATAACTGTTGTAAATTGGAAAGTCATCCCCGTCGTTTGAGACTTCGTCACAATGTTGGCATCATTGGTGAGAGGTACGGAAGAGATAGTGCTCGATGAACTGAAGACAGAAGCTACCCGTCATCGGACAACACCATCGACGTCGAAGAAGATGACGAAAGAGCTCGTGCCGATGTGATCGTCTATAGCAGACGCCTATGTTATACGGGATCAATAAAATCCTCCGTGGTCCAGCACGATTGTGTGTTGTTTTTTCTTCAGGTAACTCAAGCAAAACTCATTATCCTATTCAAGTTAACTTTAATAGCCAAAGCATAAACACACAGACCAGTTGAAAGGCAAATCCGGATTACTGTAGTTCAAAGTTGGCCTAAAAAATAAGGAAAATTTGACAAGCACAACAGTGAAACTTGACCAAAATCGGATAAAGATTAGGGAAGTTATATATCGTGCAATACTATAGCTCAATTCCATCTCTATATTTAACCATGCAGGGAGGTTTGGGAAATCTGTTCAAATCCCTTGTAAACTGATCAGATAAACATGATTTTTTTTAAATGTTCGCGATCGTGTTTATTTATATATTTGATTTGAAAGATCATGCATAATTAGCATTTTCAAGACAGACGTATCTCTCTGACGAAGGGTACGATTACGAGTGATACAATTTCTTATGAGTTCACGTAGAAGGCATGGTGAAGTTCATTAGCAATTAAATCTTACATTAATATGTCTTTGTTATAACAGGACAAGTTTATGCTTAAACGAGGTTATGCTGCAGAGAACACGTCTAGCGAAAATGAGACAATTCATGGTGATCTCATGTAATTTGAGACGATTTAAATTTACAATGTGTTTGTGTGTATAATGAAGGCAAAAACGTCTGTAATGAAGCTATACAGATATTGCAATGAGGAAACTCGTAGTCAGTAGAATGTAGAAGACTTTACAGAAATAATATTTAGCCAGGGTTTGTTTAGCCTTTAGTGTTTCAAGACAGAACTTTGCCCAAAATAATGATAAAATTCAAACTGAATTAACGTCTAAGAGCATCACGCCAAGAGAGCCTCAATTCATTGTGTGCAAATTAGTAGGTACAGTATTATCAAATATGATGACAACTATCATAAAGAAAAACAAAATAAATGCAATAGTGTAAACCAGAACAAAGCCTAATGCCCTGTTTACAATGTATAGCAAAAATGAGTGGAGCTTGAAAACTTGTACAAAATAAAAAAAGAAAATGCAATCCATTTGCTTTGTGACTGGCGTTTATTCTAGACTTTTCATGAAAATTGATGAACATATTGCGGGTTTAGTTCCTTCTTATAGTTGCATTTTAGATGTAAGCTTTCCGGGCTTCTATATCATTTACAATGTCATGAAGAAGGTGGTAACATTAGCAACAAACGTAACTAAAACTGTCACAAATTACTGTATTACTTGTGTCTCAAACATTGATTAAATAGGACTCGAAGGGAAATTAATTCGAGCGGTCGCATGCCAACGAAACTTGAGGTTTTGTGGTCACTCTTGAAGCACTTCATATAGTTTGGTTCCAGCATTGCTTTCTCGTTTGTTCGCGTGTTTGTTTGTTTGTTTATTTGTTTAAATTTTGAAATGTATTCCAAGACAGTATATACACATGTGCAATGAAAACGGAAAACGCTTAATGACCAGTGAGTATATTAGGGTTTTTTATGTATACGAGACACATCCCTTCAGCAAATTTACTCATAATGTTCTCAGTACGTTCGTTGTTCATATTGAACAATTTTTCCCCCTGATATCGAAATTTGAATCAACTGATGCAAATTCACGCTTGGTTATTTGAACGTTTACGGGAGTCAGTCAATGGTGCAGTGTTGGAAAACATTAGCAATTGAATGAAACGACAGGGATAAGCTGGCATAATCAAAATAGAAAAAAATCTCATTTTATATTGCCCTCAACAAGTCATTGTTCATTTTTATGGTATTTGTTTTAATGAGCAATGGTGTATAAGCTATGGGTTGCTTCTGAAGTCCAAGATGCACAGAAGCGGTATAAACTGATTGCATTTTTTTTTTCGTTGACTCCCAGTGAAGGTACCTGTTGTGCGAATGAAAAAGTGATAGTGCAATGTGGACTGCCAAAGTATAAATGGCAACTTATAAACAAAGGTTGATTTAGATTTTAATCCTTATCACAACGCTTTCTAAATTGTCGACTGAAATGTTGTATCAGATAATGGTGTTGTTGTTTTTTCATCATATAAACTTTGAATTCCTCGTAAACTGGTATGTTCTGTACTATATCATAAGTGTTTTTCTTGGTATCTCGTAAAAAGTTAAAAACCCAATTCTCATCTCCACTAATACTGTACCATCCCTTTGATCTTCTTAAATCCTTTACATCTGCGCAGAGGAGCGATTTTACAATCGTGTGAAGTACCCAATTAAAGCAAAGGAATCGGAAATTTGTCTTGTCATCATCAGAACACGATCACTCCTGATTGTTATAGCGGATCACATTTACTCCGTCAGCTATCGTACTCGTCAGACCGATGTTTGCTGGCATGGGATGTTGTTCGCACTGCTTGAGTTGACTGCATTGATCTTCGAGCTTCTGCGTGTAATTAATGAGAACTACCTGGCAATATCATTCTTAGTTGATTTACAGTGTCTCGTAACCCCGGATAAACTCATTTAATGTTTGCACATAGGTCTTCGTGATTTTCCATACAAGAAAGCCATTGTAACTTGGAAAGTCCTCCCGTCAGTGGAAACTTCACAGTCTGATCGCAATCGCAATGTCGTCATCATTGGAAAGAGATAAGGAAGAGATAATGCTCGAGGAACTAGAAGACCAATTCTGCCCGTCATCGGACAACACACTCGACGTCGAGGAAGATGACGGGAGAGATCGTGCCAATGTGATCGTCGATAGCAGACGCCTAGTGATATACGGGATCAACGATCGACCTCCGTGGTACAGCACGCTTGTGTTGGCATTTCAGGTAACTCAAACAAAACTCTTCTACAAACTCCATTGATCAAATAAACGTTTATTCTCGCAGTATGATTAAACAGACCAAGTAAAGAGCAATTCTGAAGGGAAAAATAGAATTTAAAAAGCACAGCTGTGAAAATGTGACAATGTCGACTAAAAACTAAGAAAGTTATGGAAACGTAAATTTTCGTTCATTTTCGCCAAACATTACCAAGAGTTGAAATGAATATGAGCTGAGTGAGTTGACGAAGTCATCATCTCACAATTTTGATGGAGCCCCTGTACAAAAAAATAACAAAAAAATAGATTTCTTTTGACTGTAAAATACTGCGCCATTAAATGAGGCAAAAACCAGAGAGTCGATGTACTCAGTGGTGAGGATTTTATTACCGAGCTCAAGTCAGCTCTGTAGGGCTCACACCTGTAAATATAATGGAATATCCCTGACCGCACCACAAAATCGTACCAACGATACTGAAAAAGTGAAGAACAAAAATTAATCAAAAATCCGAAAAGGTAGTTCGGAAGAAAAACTGAATAGCTGCTGATATTGAGTGTGAATTCCTCTGGAAACTGCATTTTGGTTGGAAGATGAGAGCTTTTTTCATGGAATTTGAAGTTACTATATGTGATGCGCTCCGTCGGAATGAGTCAAAAGTCGCAAAAAATGAAATCGTAGTTATGCCTATATGTGAATTCTACAGACTCTAAGCTTTACACTGATATGTAATACAACTCATTTCGACATCCCTATAGATCATTAAAACGAATATCAACTATGTTCATGACGTCAGTCCATTTTCTAAATAACGGAGAAAATCGTTCTCAAAGTTCAGGCTATGTTCAAGCTCACAACCTGTTTCTTTCACGGGACGAAACAATACAACAGTCCCGCTTAGCGACGGCGTTTACGCTCCATCGCACGTACTACCGTATAAGGCGATAGCTTGGGTATGTAAGATAATTAACCAATCGCAGGACAGGTCTATCATTAACAAATCTGACCAATACGGCATCAGCCCGAATGTAAACTTCGGCGCGTTTGTGTCCGTGCCGTTGCCGCCGCATGAATGAGTCGGTACGCGTTGCGTGTCGGCTGCGTTGTGGTTTGCCGCAAGTTTTTAACTCACAAACAATAGGAAACAGTAGAAAGAAAAAAAGGCACGCAATGCGTCTTACGAGAAGCGTCTTTTAGCGAGGGCGTTGATCGCTTCCATTCTCCTCCCATGTTGTTGTCAATGGAAACTAAAGAGGATGCGTTTAGCAACTACCAATACCTAAATATAGAGCCTGAGAACCTATTGTAAGCGGGCACGCAATGCGTCTTACGAAAAGCGTCTTTTAGCGAGGGCGTTCATCGCTTCCATTCTCCTCCCATGTTGTTGTCAATGGAAACTAAAGAGGATGCGTTTAGCAAGTACCAATACCTAAATAGAACCTGAGAACCTATTGTAGGCGGGGTTCAAAAGACAGCATCGGTAGAAAAAGTCAATGACGTTAATTAACGATAGTCGTCTTTTGAGATCGTGTTCTTTGCGTGTACTAAAAACCCTCAAATTACGCACATGGTCGTAATGTTGCAGAGCATCAAAGACTGCTTTCGCGTCTGTTCTGCTGCAGCTGTATACAGCCGTAACATTCTGAATTCCCGCCATATTAGGCACATTTCCTTTATAGGCGTTGCGTGCACAGTAATCATCGCTTATCACGCTTGCCAATGCTGCACATATTATACGTATATCAGAAGCAAAGGTTGATGTAGGCTTGACAGCTTCACGTTGGGTTTACAATGATTGTATCATAAATATACTTCTTATTCTCAGTCACTTCTGTAATACCATAGCATATAAAAAAAACATTAACTTGTAGCTTAAGCTGATTTTTTTTTTTACATCACTTTTGCAGTTGGAGTTTGGAGTATAGATAATAATACTGACAAATATTCGGAATTAATACTTAGGCCTTCTTCACTTCGTTTTATATTCACTAACCTTATTAGAAAAAATGATTGCTTGATTACTTTCGGGTAAAGGAACCACCGGAAAGGAACCGCATTTAATTTTCTTGTTAACGAACCTAAGCTAATAGCGAACCATGTTTCCTTGTGTGATTAACGAACCTTCAGAATAATCCATTGTATTAACCCCCCCCCCTCCCCCAAGGATAAAAAAACACATTTCAATGTCATGCGTTGTCAATAGTGATAAAAGGCCCGTTTTTATTTCGTAGTGTGTCTCAGTACTCCTGTGCTTACTTTTAAGGATGTGCCTCTCTTATATAGTGATTGCGATTGATGTTCAACTATTTCTTTCAGGCTTGAACAGGAAGAAGCTAAAATTCAGGCAAGGAGACGAGTTTTCTTCCATGAGATACAATCATTAAGACATACATCTATTCCCGAAAGTTGTGTGATTGCTTATGTGCTGAAGAATTGTGTCCATTACATGAATCAGGCACTATACAAAACAGTTGAAATCTACTGAAAGTCGAACTTCGTTTGTTTTTTTTCATTTCCATTTAAAGCGGGGATAGACTAGAATTTAGTTTGTCTATAATGGCAGGAGACATTACATTTTTCCAGTACATGCTCCGCATTTGAACATTCGCCATATTTTCGTGGTCAGAATCAGATAATGGACAAATGATAGGGCCTATATTATGAAAATGAAAATACAAAACAACGAACACGCCATATGTACAAACATTATGAACTTCAATGAATTAAACTTACTTGTGATATTCTGCATAAAAAACAAGCACGCCGATCAAATAATTCAATAGAATTAATAGAACACACAGCGATGTCATGCATGGCAGATCAAATTAAGTTCAGTTGGTGAGAAGCTAAATGAAGTTAAAAAGTTGACTTCTTTTCGTTTCTCTTTCAATTCATGAAGACAGAATTACATTGTATATCTAATGAAGAGGATTGTCTCTGTTGCGAACGATCGCCATATATAGCACTGTTAGTCTTCTGCGCAAATCCGAATCCCTAAATACTTTAATTTTTGCTTGATAATGTAATAACCCTGCTTATAACTTTATAAAGGACTCGCAAATTCAAAGTTTCAAAACGTATACTAAAGCATTATATTGTACACTGTGTATTTTTATTTAAAAAAAACAAAAACATTTTGAATGCGTTGTGTGTTAGCATGTTAATAGCATCAATCTGCCTTTTATTTTCCGTACGTAAAGCGCACAGAAACGTAACGAAACGTTACCAAATACAGTGAAATGCATTGTACGGCGTGGCACTATCATTAGAAGTAAATCCCATTCCTTTTTATTTTATTTGCTTGAAGCAGTCGTCAAACCATTTTCGCAGCGACATCACTTAGGAATTAGAATGTATGAAGATAATCGTTACTCATTTATTCTGCGCTACTGACATAGCATTTACATTTTCCAACTTTTATTGACATGCAGTATTATGTTACTGTATGGTTACGATTACGAATGTTGGTTATGAATTCAAAAGACTGGTTTATTAATTGAACTATAAAGGTAATAGCTGTTTTGAAAGTAGTTCGATGCAAGTTCAAAACGCAATCGAAGTCATCGTCATAGGGGGAACTGATAGCTCTAGAAAACTTGTTTAGGCTAGTAAAGATTGCCGTACGCAATCTTTGTAGAAAGTTTTGACCTAGGCCATCTTTCGAGTATTTTGAGAAATTATATAAAGAATTATTTGTTTTGATTATGTCATGAATTAGTTTGAACTATGAGAATAAAAAGGCACGGTTACCCAAACAATGTCGTGGTTCGATTAGACATGATGGGTAAAGTGAATTCATGACTTGACTAATCCTTACTGAATTGATGATCACTTCTGTAAACCATCAGTTATGTCTTGTAGATGATACCTCTGTAATCGTAGTCAAAATTCTTTTGAGGCGATCACGTTTGATAATCAAAGTAAGAGATTACAATCGGCCGTGCGGATGTATATGATTGCCATATTTACATGTCTGATTTCTGTAAACTATGTTATATTTAAATTTAAGTTCCCTTCCCTCCTTGATAAAAATTGTGTTGGGTTTTCGCTATAGGCATTTATTAGGAAACGCTGTAAAAACGACAACAAATGCCTACTATACGGGTCTAGGAACAGTACCCCCTGAAAAACCACCCTCCGGATAACTACCACCCGGATAATTACCCCCCAGGACAATTCCCCCCTAGGGCAACTACCCCCCGGACAACTACCCTCCAAGGGCAATTACCCTCCAGGGTAATTACCCCCTGGGACAACTACCCCCAGGACAACTACCCTCCTAGGGCAATCACCCCCAGGGCAATTCCCCCTTAGGAAATCTACCCCCTGGATAATTACCCCTCGGATAACTACCCCTGGATAACTACCCCCGCGGATAACTACCCCCTGGATAATTACCCCCCGGAAAACTACCCCCTGGATAGCTACCCCCTGGAAAACTACCCCCTGGGTAACTACCCCCAGGAGAACTACCCCCTGGGTAACTACCCCCAGGATAACTACCCCCCGGATAACTACCCCTCGGATAACTACCCCCGGATAATTACCCCCGGATTATTACCCCCGGATAATTACCCTCCGGATAACTACCCCCCCCCCCCCCCGATAATTACCACCAGGATAATTATCCCCAGATTAATTACCCCCTCCTCCGATAACTAGACCCCAGATAACTTCCACCCGATAACTACCCCCTCCGATAACTCCCCATGGATGATTACCCCGGATAAGTAGGCCTACAACTTCCCCTCCCTATAACTATCAAGAGGAAAATTACCCCCAGGACAGTGCACCACGTCAATTACTCCCTGGGTAACTTCCTCCCGGGTCACTGCCCCCACCCCCACCCCGACTCTTACTTTTAATAAAAAGGATATCATTACTACAGAAAACGAAGTTCTTTGTATTATTTGCCAGGAATCACGGAGATGCCATACTGAGACATCATCTTATGAAAACAACATCTTTAGGATTTACGATTTGTATCGTTTGCATTTAGGACGATTTATGTACAAGCTTAATTTCTCCCTCTGTATTCTAGTAGAGCGGTTAAGCCCTCAAAATCACGAGAATTGTGCAAAATTTGACTAAAGTATGAAACTTTCACCAGTGTTAGTACATACCATAAGATTCATTTTAAGATCGGGAGGTAAGTCTGATTTGACCTCTGATGACCTCCAGTGGTCAATGAACTTTAAATATCAGAATATTGATGTTTGGAGGCATTTGTGAATGACAGGCTTAGATCTTGGTTACGCTGCACTAAATATGCATTTGTACTACAAATCTTCTGATTCCACAGGGCATTGACAGGTTTCTACCTTTGACCTCTGATGACCTTTAGAGGTCAATGACCTTAAAATACCATAATATTGATCTGTGATGTTATTAGTTAATGATAAACATGGTTAAGATGTGCAAAACAAGCATATCTGTTTTGCAATGAAACTGTCTTCATATTCCAAAGAGCAAAGACAGGTTTCTAACTCTGACCTCTGGTGACCTTTTAGAGGTCAATGACCTCAAAATATCATAATATTGATCTGTAGTGTCATTAGTTAATGATAAACACGGTTAAGATGTACAAAACAAGCATATACCTGTTTTACAAGAAATTGTCTTCATATTCCAAAAAGCACAGATAAGGCTCTACCTCTGACCTCTGGTGACCTTTAGAGGATGTACAAAACAAACACAATTGTAGCCCAGATGGCTACTAGCACGTGTTTATAATAAAGAATAAAATATAATATAATAGAATAGAATAGGATAGAGAGTAAAGGAAAACAACACTGCAGTCCTTTTCCTAGCCCTTTTTACACTTGTGTTTCTTAACCCGGACTTTCTCTGACCCAGGACTATCGTTAGTCCCGTATCAATTGTTTCAGCTTTTTACACTGGCCAATCAGTCCCGTACTATCTCTTGTCCGGGGCTAAGGAGAAAACTGACCTTTTTACACTCGTATTTCTTAGCCCCGGACTTTCCAAACCACATTAATATTCATGATTACGCTGTGCACTGTACACGTACACGCACGCACCGGCAGCACTTGATTACCTCGTTTCTGATTGGTCAGTGGGGGTCGGACTTCGTCTCCGTTGCTTAGCCCCGGATTATTTTTTCGTTCTGTTTACACTCACTTGCTTGGCACCGCAATTGCGGTGCTAACCCTGCTATTTTGCAGGGCCAGATAGTACGGGATTATCGGTGGGGCTAGCCCACTTTGGCAAAAACGAGTGTAAACAGTGGGCTAAGGATAGTCCCGTACAAGCGGTGGGGCTAAGCCCCCCCCCCCCCCCCCCCCTTAGCCCCACCTTTGGTACGGGACTAAGCAAAAATTTACAAGTGTAAAAAGCCCTTATGAAACCGTTTATGTTCCTTCCAGCTATTTCCTTTCTTTTGTGTGTGTGTGTCAAAACCACCTCTTCCAAGAAAAGTCTATGGTCATAGGAATTTATGAGTTTGATGTTGGCTACTTTCCCCGCTAGTGGTCAGCACTCTCCATCCCCAAAGCCCCACGCCAAATTACGGGGAATGACGTGATGACTTGTTTTTGCCCTCTGATCCCCAAACATAAATGACCCTCTGAGCTGGAAGGTGGCCCTCCTGCCAGAATTTATCCCTCTATTTTAGCATTTATTGTTTAGTGGAGTGGGTCAAACAGGAACTCCAAAGACAAATTCAGGGATAATGACCCAGAACAACGATGACGTTGGTTGCCATAAGGACACTAATATTCATTTGGTTTATCATTTTGATATCCAAGAAACAATAAAGTCTTTACCAGTGGTTACAGAGAACAAGTGAATGAAGAAACTAAAAGACAGTGGGCGAGTTAATCAGAAATTGAGATGAATCATAGAAAATTGAGTTTTCACAGAAACGAATAGGAGGAGCAAATTGAACATTTGACCGGTAAGAAATTAATTTCCAGTGAACGCCACACCCCAATGTAAGATTGAGCCAATGAAATGCTTTAGGGAAAGGAAGTTTGTTAGTAAATTAGTTATAAAAAAACATGTCTCAGCCGAGAAATCAGTTAGAGTGGCAAGCACAGTGGGAGCGGCTTCACACTATGTAGTGAAGCAAAGGCTGCAGAGTATTTTGGAATTTTGAGGAACTTTGAGAATAGTTGGAGACCACAGAGATAAAGTCAGGAGTTCCCCTTTCTTGGTACATCATGCCCCCCCCCCCTCCAAGTCAACCAACTAATCTTTATCGACGCCGAATGCACCATCGACCTACGCTGTGAATGTGATGAGGATCTGACTGTCATGACTGAACCGGCGAGCAGCAGGACATTAGGAAAAACTAGGAGCTACGATAGCACAAAACTTTGGTTTACGCCAATTTGGAGTGCAATTACAAACTCCAAATAGTCAACTGGTGTCATCGGAGATGTTGAAGCGCCCTGTCAGACTGATACAAAGTGGAGAGTGATGGTGACGAAGAGAATAGGCCTACTGACAGCGTGACGGCAGACCGCTCAACGGACGGCCCATGCAGTCACACTGACGAGATCGACAATGACATGCAGACGAGGACCTCATTCGTCGACCGAGAGTAATCATTTAAGAGGAATGACTTTAATTTACGTTTGAAGATATTTCAAGAGATGTAGTAGTCTGACATGTTAAGGGGCAAATCATTCTACTCCTTGCAGTCTTGTGAACATCCGCTTGTATATTTAGCGAAAACTGTTCGAGTACGTGGACAGTGATAAGTAGGCCCCTATAAGTCACTCTGTCGAGTAAATTATATATGAACCAAATGGCTTCTTTTGAACATGTATTGTGTTGAAAAGTTCTTGGTAATTCTTTTCCAGGCAAAATGTGTACATGAAAATTCCGATGTTAAAATGCATGTGATGGGAAATGTAAACAGTATGTGCGAATGCCTCTATTATGTTTCCTGCTATACTTGTTTGTTAGTGGGGAAAAGAAAAGAAAAGAGAAGTCTCGCTCTACCACGACTACATACTACAATGCCTACGGATATCTTTGTTTCACATTGTTAGTGGGGAAAAGAAAAGAAAAGAGAAGTCTCGCTTCATGAAAGATGTTCAGATCCCGCTCGACACCTCAACGTCTACGGATGTCTAGGCTGAAGGTGGGTTTGAATATCTTATAGGGCCGATAGAGCACTAACAGTAAGTGCAGATTAATTGGCACGCTAAAATGCATGTGATGGGAAATGTAAACAGTATGTGCGAATACCTCTATTATGTTTCCTGCTAAACTTGTTTGTTAGTGGGGAAAAGAAAAGAAAAGAGAAGTCTCGCTCTACCACGACTACATACTACAATGCCTACGGATATCTTTGTTTCACATTGTTAGTGGGGAAAAGAAAAGACAAGAGAAGTCTCGCTTCATGAGAGATGTTCAGATCCCGCTCGACACCACAACGTCTACGGATGTCTAGGCTGAAGGTGGGTTTGAATGTCTTATAGGGCCGATAGAGCACTAACAGTAAGTGCAGATTAATTGGCACGCTAAAATGCATGTGATGGGAAATATAAACAGTATGTGCGAATACCTCTATTATGTTTCTTGCTAAACTTGTTTGTTAGTGGGGAAAAGAAAAGAAAAGAGAAGTCTCGCTCTACCACGACTACATACTACAATGCCTACGGATATCTTTGTTTCACATTGTTAGTGGGGAAAAGAAAAGACAAGAGAAGTCTCGCTTCATGAGAGATGTTCAGATCACGCTCGACACCACAACGTCTACGGATGTCTAGGCTGAAGGTGGGTTTGAGTGTCTTATAGGACCGATAGAGCACTAACAGTAAGTGCAGATTAATTGGCACGCTAAAATGCATGTGATGGGAAATGTAAACAGTATGTGCGAATACCTCTATTATGTTTCCTGCTAAACTTGTTTGTTAGTGGGGAAAAGAAAAGAAAAGAGAAGTCTCGCTCTACCACGACTACATACTACAATGCCTACGGATATCTTTGTTTCACATTGTTAATGGGGAAAAGAAAAGAAAAGAGAAGTCTCGCTTCATGGGAGATGTTCAGATCCCGCTCGACACCACAACGTCTACGGATGTCTAGGCTGAAGGTGGGTTTGAATGTCTTATAGGGCCGATAGAGCACTAACAGTAAGTGCAGATTAATTGGCACGCTATCTTTTGAAGAGAGACAATACTTTGTTTCACACAAAATGAAAAAGCAGAAAAAACAACTGATAATCATCCGCTCATGTAAAAGCAAGCAGAAGTTTTTCAAAACATTTCAAGAGGCATATTTGTGAGTTACAGTCTGTTAAACATGCCAATATACTCTGAAAAACAAATTGAAGGCCACCTTCAATAGGCCACCTGCAATACAGCCTCGCATTTTCGGAACAGGAACTGATTCCACGTAAAATACATAAACATGTATTTTGATTTTTCCATGCATTTTTCCCATATCATTACACACAATCATTACACACGTATACTTGATATGGTGTTCAGCTCACTGTGTGCAGACTGAGCACGACCTGATAATTCAGAACCTCTGCCTGAGAAAGGAGTGTAGAATATCCCGCGATTCAAAAAGAACCTTTCTTATCAGCTCGTGCATCCTGTACTCTATGTGCAATGCACTCATCATAGAGACAAAAGCTTGCCTTCACCCAAACTGTTTAGATATTGCCATTGGAAGACTCTGATGATCGCATACAGTGGCTGTGGACCTATAAGAACGCTGGTCTGACTACAGGATGTCTATCCAGTTTAGTCGTGGAGGAGATCTGTGTGCCGATCGCGTGCTTCACTGAAGACGCAGATGTTGCCCTGTCTTAAAAGAGATCGAGGGTATAGATCTAGACCAATTTCAGCAGGTTACACTGAATCACCACTTGCTGGCAGAGAGTCTTAACCGGATCATGCAGGTGATATTACCCGCTGCCAGCGTACCCTGATTCACACATATGATGCAAACCGGATGGCGGCATATTGGAAACAACCAATATTTGGGCATGGGGGCACAACTCTTGGCCAGGCCCAAGTGTTAAGGAGTATCGAGCATAAAGAAGACAATTAGAGTAAATAGTAGTTCCACTCCTATTTGGAATTGAGGTTCCTAAACAGGTCATTGAAAAAATGCCCAAAATTGCCTGACGTAATGACCCAAACTTAATTGGATGACAATAGCAAGTTGCAAGACACAGGGTTGCTTCATGTGGAATGCATGTTATGCCTCACAGTATGTCGCCTTCCAAATGGTCCATGACGTCACTGTATGCTCCTGGACCATGAGTCATTCACCGGAACCATATAGCCCACGAGCTTCACACTGACCAACACAGGCCCGCCAGCTGGAAACTAGGTAGCATTGCCCATGAGCTTGACACTTAGGCAAACCAGGCCCATACGAATCCGACGGTTCTAGGAACACTACCCCCTGGAAAACCACCCTCCGGATAACTACCACCCGGATAATTACCCCCCAGGACAATTCCCCCCTAGGTCAACTACCCCCCGGACAACTACCCTCCAATGGCAATTACCCTCCAGGGTAATTACCCCCTAGGACAACTACCCCCAGGACAACTACCCTCCTAGGGCAATCACCCCCTAGGGCGATTCCCCCTGAGGAAAACTACCCCCTGGATAACTACCCCTCGGATAACTACCCCTGGATAACTACCCCCTCGGATAACTACCCCCTGGATAACTACCCCCCGGAGAACTACCCCCTGGATAACTACCCCCCGGAGAACTACCCCCTGGGTAACTACCTCCAGGATAACTACCCCCCGGATAACTACCCCCGGATAATTACCCCTCGGATAATTACCCCTCGGATAATTACCCCCCGGATAATTACCCCCCGGATAACTACCCCCCCCCCCAGATAATTACCACCAGGATAATTATCCCCAGGTTAATTACCCCCTCCTCCGAAAACTAGACCCCAGATAACTTCCACCCGATAACTACCCCCTCCGATAACTTTCCATGGATGATTACCCCGGATAAGTAGGCCTACAACTCCCCCCTCCCCTATAACTATCAAGAGGAAAATTACCCCCAGGACAGTGCACCACGCCAATTACCCCCTGGGTAACTACCTCCCGGGTCATTGCCCCCACCCCCCCCCACCCCCCCCCCCCCCACCCCCAATCTTACTTTTAATAAAAAGAATATCATTACTACAGGAAACGAAGTTCTTTGTATTATTTGCCAGGAATCACGGAGATGTCACACTGATACATCATCTTATGAAAACAACATCTTAAGGATTTACGATTTGTATCGTTTGCATTTAGGACGATTTGTGTACAAGCTTAATTTCTCCCTCTGTATTTTGACTCTATGTTCATAAAAAAACGAAGCTGTCCCTTCATATCCTACCCGGTAATACAGTAAATGTCAATGCCTTTAACCAAAACTATTTTCGCTAAATCTGTATTTTCTTTTACTGTTCCGAAATCTTGAATTTCTCTTGATAGTGATAGTATAAAAAAGTTTTAAGTTTGAATGCCTTTACCATTGAACTAAAGACATTTTGAAGAAATGTTACACTTCAGAATGAGTTAAACTTTTTGCACTATATTTTTTTTTACCACAATCGTCTATCGTTTACCACAACTCCATGTAACACTTCTTTATTTTGAGGCGCTTATATCTCATGCCTCACGTGCCCTGGTTTTGACCCATCATCTTCCTCTTCCCTCTCGCTTTTCTCTGTCCACCGTGAAGGTAGTCTATTCCTGTCATTCATAACTCACCTTTCCTCTTTCTCTCATTACAAGGGATTTATCTCGTGTGTGTTCATGTGCAGTGCACTCCCGTTAAAACGAAATGCTCAGGACCGGCATTTTTTTTTTCGTTTTAACGAAATTTCGTTATAACCGAACAAATATAATATGCAATGTATAACGAAAAGAAGGAAACCACGCATAAAAAATTATGTTTGTTGAATCCTCATCATATGCTGGAAAGCTATGTGAAATGGGAGATTACCTTTTTAATTTCGTTTAAATATTACATTTTAAAAAGAGCATAAAGTTGTTTGTGTTGTCACACATGTGTAGAAAATGACGGTGTACGATTTGGTTACAGTTCGCTATTCCAAAGGTTCTTTTCTTACAAAAGTACGTTACTCCGAAGGCTCCTTATTCCAAAGTTTCGCCATCCCCGGGATTCCGATGGTTTGTTTATGTGAAGGTTCGCATTTCCGCAGAATCATTATTCCGAGAGTTCATAATTTAGATCAAAATAATATATATTGTTCATTTTCCGAAGGTTCGTTGATCTGAAAATGAAATGAGTTTCGTCATTCTGAAGGTTTATAAATCAAAAAAAGAGAAAGGTTCACTATTCAGAAAGTCCGTTGTTCCGAAGGCTTTTTCATCCGAAAATGAAATAAGGTTCGTTATTCCGAAGAAATTTTGTTGATGAAAAAAAAATGAGAAAGGTTTGTTATTTCGAAGATTTATTTATCTTAAGACGATTATAAGAATTGCAATTCTTAAGCTTTGTTAGTGTACTCTCCTTTTTCCACCATTGATTAACGATACTTTTTGTAATGTTCCGATTAACGAACGTTTTGAATTCCTTTCATTTTCGGACTAACGAACCGTATAAGAATAAGAATAAGGACCATATTTTATTATCGGATTAACGAACCTTTGGAATAACGCCAAAATGTGCTTAATAACAAACCCTCTTTCATTTCCGAACTAACGGACATTTAGTTGTATCAGAATCTGTGTGTTTTGTATGAAAGGACTTCGGAACAATAAAACAAACCTTATCTGAATTCAGATTATTGGATTACAATAACGCAAGTTCCCCTCGGAAACTGTGCGTGATACACGGGAGTGAACTTTCAATGATGCGTTCGCTCATGCAGAGACGCTTTAAAAATGTTTGTTCCGCTATGCATTTTCGAATGCGATCCGCATTTCGTTATAACGGAGCACATTTCTTTTGTTTTTCTTTGTCAGTGGCGCTCAGAAAAGACTTCGTGATAACGAAAATTTTGTTATAACCGTCTCCGTTATAAGCGAATTTTGTACCATAGACTTTAATGGCGATGATTTTGGGACCAGAAGTTTTGCTTCGTTATAACGAAATTTCGTTATAACCGTGTTCGTTGTAACGGGAGTGCACTGTATCTTTATTTGTGTATTTCGTCTCTGTCTTAATGTGCTTTCTTTGTATTGTTTCATCAATTTTGTAACTATTTTACTGTTATACCGTTAACGCTCATTTCAGAATTGCCCTACTGCATTATTGGGCATCAACAACTAGTATATCAAGGATGTGGGAAGAGATTGTCACCTCCTTGGTATGATCACCGCAGAGCATTACCTCCCTTGACAATTACTCCTTATTAAAATTTGGCTCCAAACAATCACCCCTCTTACAATAACTCTCCCCCAGAAAAGTACGTCTCTCATTGTTATTTTCGAACAACGTTTGCTATTTGAATTGAAAAAAAAAATCATATCGTCTGGTTTTGGTCGAGACCTAACTTCAGGTTTTAAACATCTTTTGGGTGAGATAATTAGAAACCCCTTACGAAATATTAAGGAGCATGTTATTCCAAGAAGGATTCAAGTTTTTGTGACAAAAGACTTCGTTAACAACCAGGGGTGTTTTATGAAAAAAAAGAAATACCGTTAAACTCGTAATATTTTACTCTTTCTAATGACACTAACTTATATTTGAACTGGATTTCCTCTTAAAGTGTCGAGAACATTTAATTTGAAAACTAGCACAATTCTACTTGTATGTAAAACAAGCTGTAATTTTACTCTTATGACAGATTAGGGCACCGTTTGATAAAAGTTGCCAGTTATGACATCTTGTTAGTCTCTAACAATTTCAATAAAACCATGGGTTCTGCTTGATTGATAAGCTCGAGTCACTGACTTGTTACCATGGACCTGCTTTGATCGACCTACAACGATTGGTAATTGTGTGGAACTGACAGCTTGTCAGGACTGACTTCATAAAACCGTGCCCGGATCCTATCAGAAAGTATGGCTTTATATCGAAGGATCCCTCGCTAATGTTAAGGAAATATGAATTGCAGTGAAATCAACTCTCCTTTTCTTATGTTTATCTTCTAATGTGTTATAACGGTAGAAATGACTAGCCAAAAGAGTAAATGATGACAGTGTAAGAGAAAGGTGCATCTTCTGATATGGTGTTATGAACTTATAGAAAAATTACAACGGGTGGTAACTTTCGGGGGGCGGGGAGGGAGGGTTGTCCAGTAGGTACGTATCAGGAGGGGGCGGGGGGGGGGTTTGGGGTATGGTTAGGGGGGGGGGTAGTTATCCGGGTGGTAGTTATCCTGGGGGTAGTTATCCGGGGAGTAATTATCCGGGTGGTAGTTATCCTGGGGGTAGTTATCCGGGGGTAGTTATCCGGGGGGTAGTTATCCGAGGGGGTAGTTACCCAGGGGGTAGTTCTCCGGGGGGTAGTTATCCGGGGGGTAGTTATCCAGGGGGTAGTTATCCGGGTGGTAGTTATCTGGGGGGTAGTTATCCGGGGGTAGTCATCCAGGGGTAGTTACCCAGGGGGTAGATATCCAGGGGGTAGATGTCCTAGGGGTAATTGCCCTTGGGGGTAGTTGCCCTAGGAGGGTAGATGACCGGGTGGTAGTTGTCCTAGGGGGTTCTGGCCCTGGAGGGTGATTACCCTAGGAGGGTAATTGTCCGGGGGGTAGTTGCCCTAAGGGGGAATAGACCTGGGGGGTAATTATCCGGGTGGTAGTTATCTGGAGGGTAGTTGCCCAGGGGGTAAGTGCCCGGATACGGAATCCGACACATGGAGGGGGGGGGGAGGGGGAGGTCCACAAGACCTACACTGAATAGATTAAGCTTTCTGATGTAATACATATATTAATCTCGTGGGCTTTGTTTTCCTCGAGTGTCGAGCTCGCGGACCGCACAGCTTGTGGGCCTATTATATTTGATGCCGAGCTCATTGACCTTGTTTATCTAGTGTTTAGGTCACGGGATGTATGACTCGTGGGCTGCGTAACTCATGGGCTGTACGAGTCGGGTTGTTTGACTCGTGACGTACATCGCTGATGAGGTGGGCCTGTTGTTTTCTGGTTAGCATCTGTCACCCTTTCATCCAGTTCAAGGGACTTTGCCATATGCCTGTTCACAAACTATTAAGCATCAACCCAAAATATGGTACTCCTCTCCCCACCTTCCATGTTTAAGCGTACAAATTTTGTCCAGTGCAAATTGGATAATGTTGCATATAATTTCATGCAAGCTATAGTCTGCATAACTTACCCAAACAAATATTATATTTGAGGTCACTGCCATCACTGAAGACACGTAAGCTTCATTTCTGAAATAATTGACCGCTCACATTCCTCAGACCTGTTACTATGAACCAATGCTTTAAAGTGGAATGTGCATACATACTTTGATTATAACGTCAAGGCGTGATTTGTACATGATTAAACATTTAGGATTAAACCAATGAAGCCAAACATCAATATTTGCAATCCTACACAAATTTTTAGTGATATTCTAAAAGTCTGACCTCACATTGTCCTTAGAGGTCAAAGTTGGATATACTCAGGGTAATGACCAATGTTCTGTGGAATGAGAAGACACTTCTTATACAATGGAGTATATGCTAATAGCATAATGCATGATTGCACACCAGGCAAACAGTTAGCCATTGACTATACATCAAATATCAATATTTTGATATTTTGAGGTCATTGACCTGTCACAGTCCTCAGAAAGGCAGAGACGCGTAAATAATTTCCCTTGATCTGAGGAATAGGAAAAAGATTCAGTTGTAACACAAATTAATTTTTAGGACAGCGTTATGTTTATCATCAACCAATTGCACCAAATATCAACATTCTGATAATTTGAGGTCAATAATTGACCTCTGGAGGTCATTAGAGGTCAAAGGTAGAAACCTGGCAAGGATCTATGGAACATGAAGACAATTCCAATGTAACAAAAATGAGTTTTTAGTACATCATTACCATATTCAACATTAATCAATGACGCAAAATGTCATTTTCTATCAAATTTTGAGGTCATTGACCTCTGGAGGTCGTCAGAGGTCAAAGGTAGAAACCTGTCAGGGTTCTATGGAACATGAAGACAATTTCACTGTAACGAAAATGAGTTTTAGTACATCATTACCATATTTAACATTAATCAATGACGCAAAATATCAATTTTTATCAAATTTTGAGGTCATTGACCTTTGGAGGTCATCAGAGGTCAATTCAGACTTACCTCCCGATCTTAAAATGAATCTCGTAACATGTACTAACACTGGTGAAAGTTTCATGCTTTAGTCAAATTTTGCACAATTTTTCGGCTTATCTGCTCTACTATTCTGACTCTATGTTCATAAAACACGAAGCTGTCCCTTCATATCCTACCCGGTAATCCAGTAAATGTCAATGCCTTTCACCAAAACTATTTTCGCTAAATCTGTATTTTCTTTTACTGTTCCGAAATTTCGGATTTCTCTTGATAGTATAGTATAAAAGAAGTTTTAAAGGGTATGTACAGTTCTGGTCGAGGTGAGAATTTTGCTTTTAACGTTTTGCGAGATATTCAGAAAGCACTCTATGAGATGTCAAATATCATGCAATTCTAAGGGGTATCAAAAGTTTATTTGATGAAAATCGGTTTTGAAATGGCTGAGATATCCAAAAACAAGGTGAAACAAAGAGATCCTAATAAAGGTGGGGCATGTCGCCTTTTATTATTATCACTTTTTTTTTGGATATCAGCCATTTGAACACCAATTTTCATCAAATAAACGTTGAATCCTTTTAAAAATTACATGCTCTTTCATATTTCATGAGATGTTTCTCACTATCTCACCGAAGAATGTTCAAAACATGAATCCCACCTCAACCAGTACTGTACAGTCCCTTTAAGTTTGAATGCCTTTACCATTGAATTAAAGACATTTTGAAGAAATGTTACACTTCAGAATGAGTTATACTTTTTGCAATATTTTTTTAGCCACAATGGTTTACAACAACTCCATGTAACACTTCTTTATTTTGAGGAGCTTATATCTCATGCCTCACGTGCCCTGGTTTTGACCCATCATCTTCCTCTTCCCTCTCGCTTTTCTCTGTCCACCGTGAAGGTAGTCTATTCCTGTCATTCATTACTCACCTTTCCTCTTTCTCTCATTACAAGGGATTTATCTCGTGTGTGTTCATGTGCAATGCACTCCCGTTAAAACGAAATGCTCAGGACCGGCAGTTTTTTGTTTGTTTGTTTTTTTTTTTCGTTTTAACGAAATTTCATTATAACCGAACAAATATAATATGCAATGTATAAGGAAAAGAAGGAAACCACGCATAAAAAATTTTGTTTGTTGAATCCTCATACGCTGGAAAGCTATGTGAGATGGGAGAATACCTTTTTAATTTCGTTTAAATATTACATTTTTAAAAGAGCATAAAGTTGTTTGTGTTGTCACACATGTGGAGAAAATGACGGTGTAGGATTTGGTTACAGTTCGCTATTCCAAAGTTCTATTCTTACTATAAAAGTACGTTACTCCGAAGGCTCCTTATTCCGAAGTTTTGCCATTCCCGGGATTCCGATGGTTTGTTTATCTGAAGGTTCGCATTTCTGAAGAATCATTATTCCGAAAGTTCATGATTTAGATCAAAATAATATATTGTTCATTTTCCGAAGGTTCGTTGATCTGAAAATGAAATGAGGTTCGTCATTTTGAAGGTTTATAAATCAAAAAGTGAGAAAGGTTCACTATTCAGAAAGTCCTTTGTTCCGAAGGCTTTTTCATCCGAAAATGAAATAAGGTTCGTTATTCCGAAGAAATTTTGTTAATGAAAAAAAAAATGAGAAAGGTTAGTTATTTCGAAGATTTATTTATCTTAAGACGATTATAAGGATTGCAGTTCTTAAGTTTTGTTAGTGTACTCTCCTTTTTTCACCATGCATTAACGATATTTTTGTAATGTTCCGATTAACGAACGTTTTGAATTCCTATCATGTTCGGACTAACGAACCGTATAAGAATGAGAATAACGACCATATTTTATTATCGGATTAACGAACCTTTGTTATGGAATAACGCCAAAATGTGCTTAATATTTCATTTCCGAACTATTACGGACATTTAGTTGTATCAGAATCTGTGTTTTGTATTAAAGGACTTCGGAACAATGAAACTAACCTTATCTGAATTCAGATTATTGTATTACAATAATGCAAGTTCCCCTCGGAAACTGTGCGTGATACACGGAGTGAACATTCAATGATGCGTTCGCTTATGCAGAGACGCTTTAAAAATGCTTGTTCCGCTACGCATTTTCGAATGCGATCCGCATTTCGTTAAAACGGAGCACATTTCCTTTATTTTTCTTTGTCAGTGGTGCTCAGAAAATACTTCGTGATAACGAAAATTTTGTTATAACCGTCTTCGTTATAAGCGAATTGTGTACCATAGACTTTAATGGCGATAATTTGGGGACCAGAAGTTTTGCTTCGTTATAACGAAATTTCGTTATAACCGTGTTCGTTGTAATGGGAGTGCACTGTATCTTTATTTGTGTTCTTCGTCTCTGTCTTAATTTTCTCTCTTTGCATTGTTTCATCAATTTTGTAACTATTTTACTGTTATACCGTTAACGCTCATTTCAGAATTGCCCTACTGCATCATTGGGCATTAACAACTAGTATATCAAGAATGTGGGAAGAGATTGTCACCTCCTTGGTATGATCACCGCAGAGCATTACCTCCCTTGACAATTACTCCTTATTAAAATTAGGCTCCAAACAGTCACCCCTCTTACAATAACTCTCCTCCAGAAAATTACGTTTCTTATTGTTATTTTCGAACAACGTTTGCTATTTGAATTGAAAAAAAAAACAACATTTTTTCACTACATATCGTCTGGTTTTGGTCGAGACCTAACTTCAGGTTTTAAATATCTTTTGGGTGAGAAAATTAGAAATCCCTTACGAAATATTAAAGAGCATGTTATTCCAAGAAGGATTCAAGTTTTTGTGAAAAAAAAATACTCTTGAAATGGCCGGGATAAAACAGAGCAGCCATATAATGTAAAAAGGATTCTGTCAACTACAACTCTCTATAGATCTATTAAAAAAGAGGGTGCAGGACAAAAGACTTCGTTAACAACTAGGGGTGTTTTGTAAAAAAAAAAGAAATACCGTTAAACTCGTAATATTTTACTCTTTCTAATCAGACTAACTTATATATGAACTGGATTTCCCCTTAAAGTGTCGAGAACATTTAACTTGAAAACTAGCACAATTCTACTTGTATGTAAAACAAGCTGTAATCTTACTCTTATGACAGATTAGGGCACCGTTTGATAAAAGTTGCCAGTTATGACATCTTGTTAGTCTCTAATAATTTCAATAAAACCATGGGTTCTGCTTGATTGATAAGCTCGAGTCACCGACTTGTTACCATGGACCTGCTTTGATCGACCTACAACGATTGGTAATTGTGTGGAACTGACAGCTTGTCAGGACTGACTTCATAAAACCGTGCCCGGATCCTATCAGAAATTATGGCTTTATGTCGAAGGGTCCCTCGCTAATGTTAAGGAAATATGAATTGCAGTGAAATCAACTCTCCTTTTCTTATGTTTATCTTCTAATGTGTTATAACGGTAGAAAATGACAAGCCAAAAGAGTAAATGATGACAGTGTAAGAGAAAGGTGCATCTTCTGATATGGTGTTATGAACTTATGGAAAAATTACAAAGGGTGGAACTTCTTTCGGGGGGCGGGGAGGGAGGGTTGTCCAGTAGGTATCAGGAGAGGGCGGGGGTGGGGGTCGGGGTATGGTTATGGGGGGGGGGGGGTAGTAATCCAGGTGGTAGTTCTCCGGGGGGTAGTTCTCCGGGGGGTAGTTATCCGGGTGGTAGTTATCCTGGGGGTAGTTATCCGGGGGGTAGTTACCCAGGGGGTAGTTCTCCGGGGGTAGTTATCCAGGGGGTAGTTATCCGGGTGGTAGTTATCTGGGGGGTAGCTATCCGGGGGGTAGTCATCCAGGGGGTAGTTACCCAGGGGGTAGTTATCCGGGGGGTAGATGACCTAAGGGTAATTGCCCTTGGGGGTAATTGCCCTAGGAGGGTAGATGACCGGGTGGTAGTTGTCCTAGGGGGTAATGGCCCTGGAGGGTGATTGCCCTAGGAGGGTAGTTGTCCGGGGGGTTGTTGCCCTAAGGGGGAATAGACCTGGGGGTAATTATCCGGGTGGTAATTATTAGGAGGGTAGTTGCCCAGGGGGTAAGTGCCCGGATACGCTACTATACATCAAGAGATGATACATACATGAAACACAAAAATTTGTATACGTTCTGATATAATGCAACTGCTGGTTTGTTAGTTAGTTAGTTTGTTTGTTTGTCTGTTTTGAATTACCATGGTCTTTGTTGGGGGAAAGATGAAGAAAAGTAGTAGACGGTGTATCACTCTCAAATCCGGATGATTGCGATAAGTGTGTATCCCTGCCCTTTCTATACAGGTAAACGATTTAAGCTTGGTATGCTATTATAAAAGCCTGCATGTGTCACGCAGAAGAACTGATTCCGCGATCACTTTTAACCTTTCATAAAATTCACGTTTTAAGATAGTAACGACAGCTTGTAGGAGATAGAGTAAGTTAGCGTCCCTGACTGTGGTTCTGAAGACAAAAGGGGACTGAAAAATTCTTTTGCAAATTAGCAGACATAATGCCGATCCTCCAACACTGTTACTCCATTCCGTCACTGATTCTGCTATCAATGGCGACGAAAGAATACTGGTTGCGTGATTATCCACCCCTTGATAGCAGGAAGTTTACCTTTCATTGTTTAAGGCTTCGTTGATGCGGGGTTTATTCGGATACAAGGCGTGAACAGTGTCGTCCGAGTTCTTTCATTCGAAATTCCTCAGAATACGCAATTCAATGGGCAATTAGCGCTGCTACTTCGCAAAGCTGTTAGCCAAATTCTTTGCAGACTTGACCTCTCACATGTCAGCTACACGCAATACACGACAAACAGCTATCATTACACACATTCTGATCAAAAAACAAAACAAAATGAAAAAACACACTTTTGAGTAGCGACACAGCTTTCTGTCCCTTTCTCAATTAGGTCCTACTTCTAAAAAATACACAGATGACAAGAGTCAGAATATCCTCAAAAGGGAACACGACCTATTTGGGCATTAATAATGTTTGTCTTCCGATTTCTCTCCATGCCGTCACGGCCCAAACCATCATAAGAAATAGGGCAATAAGTTTTATTAACCAGGGAAATAATAGTACGCATTACATACATTTGGCGAATTATCACACGAATTGTCGACTTTATAAAAACGATAATACATTTAATTGACAACTTAGGCCCTACTATATCTCCAGAGATGAACTTTAAACAGCAAGTCACATACCAGGGAAAGAAAGTTATGATTATTTGAATGAATTCATTAATGAGGCCAATTAAAAACCGTTGTAAAAGTACACACTCGCATAAAGAGGTTTCAAGTTCGATATATGATCATTGTATTGGCTCATAGATAAAGTATCATAAATTTTGCGTGATCGTTCGATGGAATTATTTTATTCAGCGCGATTTGTGCGTCACATCAATCACCACTTCATGAAATGGAGGGCATGTATAAAACGAAACTCGCTGGTCATGCAATCGATAGCCTTGGTCAGCTCACTATTATTGCGTAATATTCTAAAGCCCTCGCCGCTTGGCCGCCGACGCCGCCGCGCGCATCATGCTTTGTTTTGTCTTCAATGGGGTCAAGAGCAATGCCTCATTAGCATACACCCTAGCAACGGAGGCGGAGTCTCGATCGGGCAAGAACAATAGGTGCGAAACGCAACGCAAAGGCGAGCGTTCGAAAAAAATGTAACCGAAAAAAATTGTCTCAGAAAAACTGTGATTTGGGACACTTGTACTCATTCTTACACGCTGAAATTTTCTGTACAAACAGATAAAACATCAAGGAATCAAAATCCGTAATAAAAAAATTCGACCAGAGCAGTGCTTCCCCTTCATTTTCGGCTCATTACGGGAAAACTCCCCGTGCGACTTATGACTCATTTCGTCGGGGCGCCACACATATTTGATAAGGTGCATGTACAGAGAACTCGTAGTCTTGCTTTGCGAACCATTGAACAGTGTTTGAGCTGAAAAATCCCCCTTGGAAATTTGATGGATGAAAGGGTATACCTCACTTTTTCAAGTTAATGACGATGAAACACCTCATTTTCCCAGCTATTTTCCAGAATTTGTTGAATTCTGAATTTTGACAAACGTCCCTATGGGGAAATATTTACCCGTGTGACCCCTATAACCACCGCCGATAGATAATGTTAACAACAACAACAACAACAGCAACAACAACAAATAAACCATAATCAACATACTTTCCTCTTTCCTCTTTACACAAGTATCTAATACATGAACATGTACTTGCAAATGCATGTGCCAAAAACACATTATTTACACTCAACTTGAACACTCAACATATCGTTTATATCCCTAATTCAAAACATATACCATGTTCGTAACATAGTTACGGGTATATCAAATAAAACTCTGAAATGAAAAAAAATGTATTTGAAATGAAATACATGTATTAATTCTTAGGGGTTTTGCAGTCAACACCTGGATGAACTTGCAAATGCTTGTGCCAGAAATAGATTATGTACACTCGACTTGAACACTCAATATATCACATATCATATATCATAAACATATCACTTAAACTATTGTTATCATTACTATAATTCAATATAATACGATGTTCTTTACAGAATTACGGGTATATCAAATACAACTCTGAAATGAAATACATGTATTAAATCTTACTTTTGCATCAACACCTTGATGAACTTGCAAATGCTTTTGCCGGAAATAGTATGTACACTCGACTTGAACACTCACCATATCACTTACATCCCTAATTTAAAAAATACGATGTTCTTAACAGAGTTACGGGTATACCAATAAAACTCTGAAATGAAATACATATATTAAAGTGCCAGTTTTCCTTTGGTTCAGTACAAGTTTTCCTTTTGTATCAGGTTCCAAAGTGTGAGTTAAGGATTAAAATCACCACTGTGAAAATCTTAATCAGTATGAGTAATGTTAAGTAATTTAAAATACGTAAAATGTAGGCATACTATTTACTGAATTCAGGAGTTTTCTAACGGTCAATCCACAAATTTTGAAGCTTATTGAAGAGCGCCACCGTAGGGGTGATCACTTACAGCGGAGCTCCACTCGCTATCCATCCGTACTATCCGCCGTGGAAGTACGTAACCCAACGCCGTGGTATACGATGCTTCCCATAGAAGCTACTGTGTTGCATTGATACACGCATAGCAAACAGGTACCGTACCCGCGCTGTGTGTTATGCGCTGCAAGCTTGTTACATGCTGCAGTTGGCATTTCGACTTTCGTCCATCCAGTCTGACGAGCTGTTCGCGTTTGGTGCGCTGCACAGTCGTATGCTGGTTCATGTACGCCTACATGTACTGTGTGCGTGTGTGTTCTCTGAGTATGTTTCAGCATGTTTCGGCAACGAACAATGTTGATATGCTCTACATATCATTCTATTTTGGAGGGCAAAAACTAACCCGACTTTTATAGAAATTATCGGTTTGTTACTGCAGCGCCGTAGTCCCGTGCGTGCAATTTAGCGTATGTATCACCGCAAGTCCGATACGATGCCGATGGGATCTTGGGATCCGACTATAAACGAGAACCGTTGTGTTTAGGGCTTCGCAAATTGTCCCCAAAAATTATAAAAAGGGGGAGGCATTTTGTCGATACTTGATGAACGCAGCTGACTGCGAAGGCACTACTAGTTTTAGTTTACAATATTGTACTCCAGTGTACTTGATACACTACTGTACTAGCTAGGAGGTATACCTCCTTGGACCTTGGTACCAGAAAGAGATACTACGTACAGCATAGTACAGTACAATAACTAGGTATCCACAATTGGTGCAATACAGGAATGTTGTATTATTCATGTCTTTTTATGCACATCTGCAGCCCGTACTGTACAAATTACAGTGTATTACAACTGCTTTGGAGCTTTCGCTTTCTCACTGTAGCCCAATGACTGGGTATAGAGAGTGAAATCATGTAAAATTGTTTTGCTTCCAATCCATACAACCCAACGGTCCTTTTGAGGACCAACATATCAATTCACATGTTTCTTTCAGGTTTATATTTCTCTTGCCTTCTCCCCTCAAGACTACACTTGTAGGCCTATTTATTCTTTCCCTTTCCCTCCTACAGGAACCTCTTCAGGATTTCACTGCCATGAATTATCCTCTCCACAATTTTCTCTCTGAAGCATTTATTTCTAGGATCTACTCAAGTTTCCTCCCCTTTACGCTTCATGTTCTCAACTTTTATTCTTCTTTTTCGTCTTCTTGATCCTCTTAGTTTTCTCCCCCCCCCCCCCTCAACTATAGTCTCATCTCTCCTCGACTTACCTTTCCTTCACGGATGTATTCATCTTTTCTCCGTTTGATTCCACATTCCACATTGTTCGCTGACTTCATTTTTCTCTTTGGTTCGATGAATCTTCACCTCTTTCCCCTATTTCCATGATTTTCCAAAGTTATTCAAATCCTCCCTCTTCCCTGCTATTTCATCTTCCTCTCCCAACGATGTCCAAACATCTTTACTCGATTGTTGATCCTCACTCTATTCTTCCTCACAACGTTGAACCCTTTCTTACCGTCTCCACCAGTGCAACTACAACTTCTAGCCCATCATTGCTGTCCCCAACTCTTCACTTTTTGCCCTCCTTATAACCCCACTCCTCTTTCTGGGCTATTCTGCCATGCAAAGATCCGGAAAAGGACTACACTCATGGTGTCACCGCAAATTACCTCTCTCCCTCATGTACTGCACCATGCAATCCTTCAAGCAACACATTTATCTTTCTTATACATACAATTATGCATAATTAGACCCTATACATTATTGTATAGATTCTATGTATATGTATTTAGAGATAACACACACACACACACACACACATATATATATATATATATATATATATATTAGAATTATAGAATTATATAGAATTTAAATACAGGAAAGATTCCTTGTTTATGTGAATCAAGACCACAGTTTTCAGCGGTTGCTAGAGAAAACCTAATTTTATGAAATATAGCCTATAACAATATCCAAATCCCTCTCCCTACTCTCTAGCAACTCTGTCTCGATCTTCTCTCTTTATTCATCATTGCACTGACTTAGAAGCAAAAGTTTGAAACAAATGTGAGATTCATAATTATGATACAACAGAAGTGTATGAATCGGTACACAAGCAGTGTGTTCTGGTACAACAGCTGTACTTCTTGCTGATATGCTGATGTATACATGTAGTTGTACTATAGTTTGTACTCCAGACGAGCGAATGACCTTCACCGCCTGGTTCTCTCATACCTCCTTGGCCGGTTATCGCACACACGTGCCTGCGCCTTGGTGTTCGGCCAAAGGAGACGGCGGTGACAACACACACACACACACACACACACACACACACACACACACACATTAACACACACACACGTACGTTACGACTTTATTACGAAGATTTACAGACAGCCGCCCAACCACAGAGCTCGTTCTGTGCACCCAACCCGCCTACTAATCCTCACCAGGTTTCTGCCTCCAGTTTCAACTTGCTTATAATCATCCATTGGGGTAACACGCACAAACGGGCACACACACACACACACACACACACACAAGCCCCACACACGAGCACATTGTGTCTGTGCCTCATCGCTAAGACCAGAAGTTCATTGACCTGTCAAGTTCCGACGGCACAATGTAGTAGACTGTACATTGTACACCCTGCTATTCTGCACTGACTGCTGCACATGTACAATACATGTACAAGCTTCGAGAATCGTCATTCGCAGAGACTCCAACCCCAAGCACCTTCTGATCTGGAGATTCTCCCGCCCGGAACCCCTAGCAAACGGGAGACTCTAACTTGATGTGCTCGAAGCGCGAAGTTCCTTGTGGCCGGGGTCCACCTCTAGGGTTCTACACTGCAAAAACTAGGGTGTTAAATATCTAACACCAGCACAGAATCGAAAAATATTAACACTCTTGGTGTTGATTTTAGGTCCCGTTCAGAAAGAATCACACCAACTGGTGTCGAAATATTCAATTACAGGTTGATGTTAGAGTTTTGGTGTCATTAATTGGTGTTGAAATTGCACATGCGCATAAGTCAGAGAATTCGAGCAAAATCATTGGACGAAAGTTGTCATGTGACCTCGCTCTGCGCTCTCGGATCGCGCTGCTGGCCGGCATTTATGGCTAGCTAGCTAGCTGTGTGTGCGCGGTGCATGCATATGTTACGTGTATAGTATGCATTATCAAGGCCATTTTTTATCGATGAGGTTTTCTTCGCCTTCGGGCCGCGGGTAATGAAAATTCGACTCAATAATATCCTCATTAACCAGCAGTTAAACAGCACAATCATGCCGATAAGTGTAAAGATTTGTTCTGGAGATCGCCGAATCAGAAAGTTGCTGCCACTAAATCCAGAAGACATCGTAGGATTCTTTGAACTGAGTAAGTGTACGGTACCTGTTTTTCAGGTGTTTGTCATGAGTCGACTGTACAATACTGCTAATGCATGTGGAGCATGTGAAGCTGCAGCTAGAGTGCGTGCGACAGCGTTGCACCCAAAAGTACTTCTCCTACTATCCTAGTCTACAGACTACAGGTAGTTTTCTAGACTTAGAATCTAGTAGGTCCTAACGTTAGAAACTAAATCATCCCATTAAATTTAGAGTCTAACTGCTACAACGAGCCTTGGGCTTGGACCAAGCCTTCTTGAACTTGAAGCCTTGAGCCTGGGGACCACGCAAAATACTTCTTTATAAGCGAATTTTGTTTGGCAAGAGGAGTTCATATCATGTGCAAATGTACAAAACTACAATTGAAACCTTATCTACTGGTATGTTATGTGATACAATGCATATAGATCTATAGCCATAGAGTCTAGTGTTACTGTAGTTTTTAGATGATAACTATTTCTCTATTTGTGGTAGGTGTCTATACTTTACGTTAGATCTAGACTCTGTAGTCTAGTCCAGGTCTACAGAAATTACATTATCTTCTTGGATAATCGGTGTGCTCTCCCGATGTGCTCCGCTTGTAGTGGGTGCAACGCTGTCGCTTTTGCAATAGTATGTGTGTAGCTACTGTATAGTGTAGTCTGTGCAGCTAGTCTGTTACTAGTGTTAGTCTGTTGGTCTGTTTGTTACTTTAATATTAGTCTGTAGTGTTGGTCTGTTACAAAAATGTGAAAGTTTTTGTTGAACTTGCTCTCATTTAATTCTTTCTTTCTACATCAATTTTGTTCTATCTTGGAACAAGTGATCCTTGGGCTTGGCCGGCCTTGGTAATACCAGGTGTGAGTTAATGAGGTCAAATGTCATCTAGGGGGTCAAAGGTCAAATGATAGGTCTGTTAGTCTGTTACAAAAATGTTAAAGTTTTTGTTGAACTTGCTCTCATTTTTTTATTTCTGCATATATTTTGTTCTAACTTGGAACGATTGATCCTAGTTGGGTTAATATCAGATTTGAGTTGATAAGGATATTGTCAATGGTCATCTTGGGGTCAAAAGGTTACTTGTTTTATTGATTGCAAAATCAGGCGAGACTTGTGCCGGCCATGGTTCGAGAACCACCTTGTTATTACAAAAAAAGTTCTTGGTTTGAATGTTTGGAATGATAGGATTTTGATAAATTTTATGGACATCTTCAGTAAAAATGTAGGGACAGCTTAAGCCCTAAGGGGGCCGCTCACTTGGTCTAGCCTATCCTGGTCTATCGAGGTAGGCCTTAATACTGTCACAGCCGGGTTCAAAAAATTGCATGGCTATGTAATTCTTTCACCTGGGGTGGCAGTAAGGCCTACCTCTAGACCAGAATAGGCTAGTCCAAGAGCTAGTCTCTAGGTCAATAGGGTTAGAGCACCAGCGAACGACTCCTTTAGGCCTAAGCTTTTCTACATTTTTACTGAAGAAGATGTCAAAAAAATTTATCAAAACCAGTCATTCCACTGGCATTAATCGGGGGGGGGGGGGGGGGGGGGATAAAGTATGTGATGAATGAGATATGTGTCATTGTATTAACATCATATACTTAAAAAATTGTCAATGTCTTTCCCAAAAACACTGAAAATTGCCAGAATGTTCAAACACACTAGCGGTATAAAAGTTATAATGCTACTACAACTGTAGCTATTATCCTGTCATGAAACCATACAAACTGCAAAGTATACTTAAGTCATTTTTTTATTACATTTGTAAATTGTAATAGTTTTTCTCTCCCCACGCCCCCCCCCCCCTTACAGTCAGAAGAAAATTCAGCTTCAGAGATGGCGAAGATCTTGTTTTAGTGGATGAACATGAAGGCTTTAGTATCGACGATGATGTATTGGGAGATATTGTGACCAGCCAGCCTGATGTTAGCCTCATGGTCCTGAAAGAAGATGAAGAATGGTCCAGTAAGTTTTTAATAAGAGCATTACATTTCTGGAGAAGTAAGCAGTATGCGAACAATTATAGGAATGTTCCATTGAACATTCTCTGTATTTGCAAAAGGTGCTACTGGATACAGCCACTGTGTTAAAATGAACAATTCATTGCAAATTAAAGACAAAGGAAGCTAGTCTTCAGCATTGCAAACTTGCATTTTTGCAGAAATGTTTTCTATGCGATCATCTTGAAATTTGTTGGAAATTCCTATCTATAATTATGTCCTACCCATTCAAGGATGGTATTTATTCATGAATGTACGGCTCACAGTTTCCTGGACCTACATGTGTCTTGAAGACACCTCAATATTGTGAATGTTTGATTTAAAAAACATTTTGGTGTGATGTTTGAGTTGAATGATACTGTCCAAAGGATTACATAAACAAGAATCTACAAAAGTCTGGAAACTTATCATTGTTCATCTGTGTTGGGTATTACCAGGGAGGTGGCCATCTCCCTGGTATCACCAAGTCCCTGGCTGGTGTAAATTTACTCCTAATTCAAGAAGATCTAGTAATTGCAGTGTTTCTAGTATAGTACGCCTTTTTAATTATTTGTTGTGCCTAGCATTCTTATGCTATAAATGTATGATTACGTATTTCAAATCTGGGCGGACAACTCTGTCAAAGTTTACAACAGTAGCATATGACACGAGTGCTGTTTTTCCCATGGTTGGCCCCAGCTGATAAATACTGTGGGGTAAATACTGGTCTTTGCCGGATATTACCGTCTCGCTATTTATGATGAGAATGGGAAACACAGGGGAATAATCAATAAGTCATTTCATGAATTTTGTTAATAAAGGAATACACAAATCATTGTACATGAAGTATGATTAACCAAAATAAGAATAATAATAATAATAATAATTTATGGCAGGAATTCATTCTTATTGCTGGGACAAATTTTTGTGCAACGTTTTCTGATCTATGTATCTGATACCATTTTTGCTGTGTACAAGAATTCGAAAATTGTAGCAGTCACTTGGGAAGGAATTGCTTCTATTGTAAATGTTTACTCCAATCATTCAGTGGCACTTGCTCGACAACTTCTGAAGCAGAATGGAAACTTGACAGTCATGGAGCCCCTGTCATCTTTTGACAGTTCTGACCAGAACAACGAAGGTATTTTTGCACATTCCCTGGAATGCACCCTCTAATTTCATAAAGAGTCTGAAGTGTCATCAGAAGTTAAAATTAAACCAACCTTATCATTAAACATTCTAGTGATGGTCAATTTTTCATGGAGCATAATCACACTCCCACATAAACACAACACAAATGTGGGCCAGGAAGCTTATTTTCGAGTAGCCATACACAATTTTCCCCACCCTGAGAGGGGACTCCCTCCCGGATCATCCCCTCATCTAGTTATTTCACTCCATAGGATTTTTTTTACAAAAAACAATTTCCAATACTCTGAAAGTATATTGTACTCACTTAAATGTGCATCAGAAAAAGTTTATTTCTAAGATGCCAATTGCTAAATTTTCCCTACCCTTAGATGGGGCAGTCCCTTCCAAACCTTCCCCTGCATTTTACCCATCTAACTTTAACTTTTAACATTTTTAAGTCGTCCAAAGGAAAGACCTTATGCCGTCATATTTGTCCGTCTGTCTCTCCGTCTGTCTGTCAACAATTTGGTATCCACTTTTTCATCGATCTATATCTTGGCTCCGAGTTAACCAAACAAGTTCGTATTTGGTATCGGTATCCTTTAGGACTTTCCTGATATTAAGCTCATTTTTGTGTTGAGGTTGAGCTTAAAGGCAAAGATCAAAGGTAATTCAATGTCACATGGGTTATATAAAACAAATGAAAATAGATCTTTCTCGCAATATCTCAAGAACGGTTTGGGCAAACAACTTCAAACTTGGTATATGTATACCTATGGAGGTGACAATGATCTTTGACCTCAACCTTTGACCTTGACCTTTGACCTTGATTAAACATGAAAATAGCTCTTTCTCGTAATATCTCAAGAAAGGTTTGGAGAAACAACTTCAAACTTGGTATATGTATGGCCCGTTTCACGGTTAGGCGCCACTTTTTGTCAACCTAGGGGTCAAAATTTCAAGTTCTCTTTAAGAGATGGAATGTCTTGATTTTTTATTCCCAAGAATGTGAATTTAATGGAAAATGTAATGGCAGAGCTTAATTATTTTTACAATATCTGATATTATGAATGGTTCAATAGGAGATGAAGGTAATTTTACTGAAAGATAACACTATGATACCATGGACAGAGCTGACACACTATGTGTCCAACTGGTAATTTGATACTGTAACATGATTAAGTGATATTTAAGCAAATTCTGTGCCAGATTTTGTGTTCTCGTTTGGATTTATTGGAAAATTGTACCGCTTTGAAGGAAAAATATGGTGTGAAATAGAGTAAATGACTTCAAAAAGTTTCTCTTGTTTTACACTTCCTCATTCAGGATGTGTAATATTTCATGGAGATAATGCTTATGTTGGGGGACATACACACACCTAATATTAACATTGTGAGTGTCCAACTTTTACATTTAAAATTTCAGCTGGAGGATGTGGTGGATGTGACAAAAACAGATGTGAACGGACATTTTACACCTTGAGCAATAAACAAAAGAAATAAGCCAAGTGATTACCCAATGAACAGTCAGCACAAGTCAGTTTACAGTAAGAAACAAATTATGTTTCATAAGAAAGCTTTTTTTTTTTTTGTCAGCATAAATGATATCAGTAATATCCAACATGGTGGATGTGACATGTGAACGGAACACCAATTTCCTTATTTTTTTTTTCCTGCACACCTTGCATTGCAACCAATGATTATAATTCATGCAGTACCACCAAGAAACTGTATTCTGTAAGTACAAGTCACTGCTGACAAGGTTCCATGTCCTGTAAAAGTTATGAATGCCTGAAATTCCTCATAAGTGCTGGATGTGACGGATTGGAGATGTGAACGGACATTTTTACTCTTCTTCAATTTATACTTAATAGTAATAGTTGAAATCATTACTAACATTTCTATTGAATCACTGAATGACCAAAAGTATTAGGTCTTTCTGCAGACATACATTGTACAGTGTACATACCTGTACACTGTTAATTGTACAGTTCACTTAATTTTCTCAGAAGAAATTGGATCCAACACAGGGGATGTGATGCCAAATTTGTGAACAGAATTCTGAATTTCAATCTTTGCTTATCATAATCTGGTAACAGTAATCCTACTTGGAAGAACCACATAGAATAGCCACATTTTAGAATGCAAATCACTGCTCACAAGGGTCCACATACAGTTGTATTCTCAAGTTTCAATGTATGAATGCCTGATAACTCCTTGGTGCAGATGTGACAAAATCAAATGTGAACAGACATTTTTACCTTCAATTTATGTGAACTGCATATGAATAAAACAATAAATTCGTCAACATAGTAATGACATCCTTATTCTTTAACCAATGAAGTCATACATAATGTTTCTGATAGAGCAGTTATGCACTCAATTTTTCTCACAGTAAATGATATCCAACATGGTGAATGTGACATTTTTATTGTGATCAAAATCCCCAATGTGCAGTGTTTTCCCAGGGTATCGAAAAGAAAAGGTACAAGTAATGTGAGTCTTAATCTTACCTTAACCTGTCCTACCTATAGTTTCTGCCTATGACAAACTTTAAAAGTGAAAACCTGGTATAAAGACCGATCCTCAATAATAATAACAAAAAATGCAGATTATGTGGTCATGACCCTGTGTGCATTATGCATTGTAAATCTACAGCACAGGCAAAAGCTACAATAACCCTCGCATATATGTCACCTACCAGGATTCCACCCATAAACTTTATCATGTCAGTTAAAAATCACATTTCTAATTTGCCATAGTTTGTTGATATTGAAGCACCACTATTCGTATGTTAATGCACAGGGTATACATAGGCCCTACATATTGACAAAATGAAATCTTTATTTGTATAGTTTGTGTTCTGTAGAAAAAGAAGCATTTTCTCCTCCTCATCCATATACCACCCTTCCACCTCTCCCACATCATCACCAGGATAAGCCATTCTTTGTCAATTGAAGAACATTCATTTTTTTTTAAATAACAAACTTTATTTCCCTTTTTGCTTTATGAGTATCATTATGCATTCAGATTTAAAAATAATAATTTATGGTTAACAAACCTTATTACACCTTCAGATGAACAAACCTTCAGAATAATATGCCTTATTTCATATATGGATATGAACCTTTGGAATAATGACCTTTATCTAATTCTTGGATTTACAAAGCCTCAGAAAAATAAACGCTCTCTCATTTTTTTGCTGAACGAACCTGTAAGTAAAGGGAATTTGTGTGTTTCAGAATAACAAACATTGGGAATAATGAACACCCCTAATGAGCTTTTGATAGCTGGCTATAACATGTAATCTTGTGAAGCACATACAGCAAGTGTTTGGTTTTTTTTTAATCAGCAAGTATTTTTTTTTTAATCATGGCTAATACTGAATAATGCTAATTTTTGTCAACAACGGGCAATTTGTCAGTCAGTTGCAATAAAAACAACTTGATACAAGGGTTTATTTATTTGCATAAATATGGACTTACCCTCTGCTAAAAAGAATTGGAAGGAGCACTGGTTGGCTGTTGGGGTTGAGGCAGTTTAGTGGATATGAATTACAATGCCTGCCAAATAATCAGGAGCTTGTTGGTTCCAGAGTTGTATGCCCATGATTTTTTATTAGGACTACAACTATAAACACTGAATAATTGGTGCTTATTGTACATCGACAAGGGGCAATTTGTCAATCAGCTCCACTTACAAACAACTTGATGTACAGTAAGAATTCATTTATTTGAATACCAGGTAAATACACAGTAGGCCTATCTGCTGCACAGGATCACATGCCATAGAACTAGCACAGGCTCTGTAGCAGAAGCCTGGTAGTCTAGTGGATATGATGCCAGTCTGGTAATCAGGATATGATCAATTTAAATCCAGCTTGAGTATCATATGGCCAGGATTTTTTCATCACACATGTGGTTATACTCCTAAAACACTGAATAAATATGCAAGAATTCCTTTCTTTCTAAAAATGCATTGGAAAGTGGGGTTAAATGAACCCCTTTAGTGAGATGGATCCATACCATTATCTCTGTGAATCACCTTCACTGTACCTTCACTGGAAAATAACCATCAGGAGATAGCTGGTTTAAATCTGACCAAGTTGAATGCCCATTATTTTTTGTCATGGCTACTATTAGAACACTGTATTGCCGGTGCTTACTTATGTTGAAGGGCAATTTTCAGTCAGTTGCAGTAAAGTGATATATAAATCATTTTAACTTTTTTTTCATCCCTCAATCTAAGTTAACCATCATTGTATTCCAATGGTTGTGGATCATTTCACACTGTGTTCAAGTCTTGATGCTGCGTGAAGCATTGGGAACTAATGCTGAAAAATGCTGTGCGTTTGGGGAGATACACTGTGTGTCCGTTCACACCCCAAAATGTCACATCCACCACATATTCAATCATTTTTAAACTTATCAAATACAGGATACAGGAGAGGTCTAATCAATGTAATTAAATAACATTTATATTCTTTTGCCTTTTTGAGATTAATCATCTGGAAAATTGATAAGAATATGTAGAACATCAGTTTTCACAGTCACAGTGACAAAATCATACTACATCCTCACTGTGAACAAGTATTCTAATGTAAAATTATAAGTTAATGTGGTATAAAAGTGGGTGTCTGATATCTAGATATCTTGGGACAGACATGTTTTTAAAATCTAAACATGTTTTGTCCCCCTAAAAATAAGTTGTCCCTAGATTTTATGTGATATTCATCGAAATGTCCGTTCACATCTTAAAATGTCACATCCACCAGGGCATTTCACATATTTTTTAAGTTTTTCAAATTTTTAGTTTCATAGTAATCTCAAAATCAGTGGCATTTATAAGGTTACTAAAGAGTTTAAAATGTGTTGAGATTTAAAGTTAATTGGACCAGTATTTACTGAGATGCACACCAAAATGTGTTTCTAACAAGAAAGGCTGGTGGATGTGACATGTGTGAACGGACACCATGTTTTGTGAAATAAAAAAAGCATTTGAATTTCATATCCTAAATTGTTTCAGAGGGATAGGCACCCAACTGTGTATCATTGATTTATGCAAAAATTTTAGAAATAATCTAAACCATTAAAAAGTTATAGATTTATAAAATCTTAGTGGATGTGACAAAAATGTGAACGGACATTTGAATTTTGTTTTCAAATTACTGTCATTTCATCAGATGGAACTGAAGCACAAACAAACTTTCTACAGTCACTCATACAAAGCTATACTTTACTTT
Source organism: Diadema antillarum (assembly GCF_040938485.1). Lineage (NCBI taxonomy): Eukaryota > Metazoa > Echinodermata > Echinoidea > Diadematoida > Diadematidae > Diadema > Diadema antillarum. Next base: position 9,355,714 of record NW_027270918.1, on the reverse strand, counting down.
TATATTATTTTCCTGAGACTTGCCTTTGTTTTCTTACTTACACAACCCATATAAGCAAATGCTTAAATGTGAACGGACAATGTCACATCCACCAAGAGAATTTTGGGGTGGAAAAAATGTAACAAAAAGGAGTTGAAACTTTTTAGCTCTGATATGATTCATTATGGCTACTCATACACTTAACATAGATATGTTCACTTAACTCATAGCTAGATATGATACAGAATGGCAAAGTTTGCAAAAAAGGGATTTTTGCCAGGTTGACACACAGTGAGTCCGATTTGGGCACATCTTGCCTCACTGTGAGCAAATGCTTTGGAGCTGCATTTTTGTTATGCTATGGGAGGTAGACCCCATGGGGGTCTAACATATGCACATCAAAACATTTCATGAATCTACTCAATATTCTGTGTAGTAGACTGAAAACTGAAAAAAATGAAAAGTGGCGCCTAACCGTGAAACGGGCCGTATACCTATGGACGTGGCAATGATCTGTGACCTCAAGCTTTGACCTTGACCTTTGACCGTTGCCCTTGATTATTTGTAGACAACATTTTGAATACTGTCCATATTGGCACGGTTTTCAATTACTCGACACTGGACGACTACTTTGGACGTCGTCCATATTATTATACACTTGGCTTGATTTCTGCTATTCTGATGGCAGAACCCCTTCCCACACACTCCCCCTACTTTGTCCCTTCACTCCCTCACTCAGTGCCCCCCCCCCCCCTCCTTTTTGTCTCACCTGAACAAAGTTCTGGCAGAGATTGACATAGTAATCACTTTTCCTGTTGCTGTGTTAGAAAAATGTTAAAGGCTTTTGTTGAACTTGCTCTCATTTCTCTATTTCTGCATCAATTTTGTTCAAACTTGGAACAAATAATCCTTGGGTATTACCAGATGTGAGTTGATGAGGATGATGAGGTGAAAGGTCATCTAGGGGTCAAAAGATCAAATGATGCGAGGCCATGTGCATCATTTTTAGCTCACCTTAGCCGAAGGTTCAAGTGAGCTGTTGCCATCCGTTTTTGTCTGCCGTCCCTTGTCCGTTGTGCGGTGTGCGTCATCTGTAAACTTTTATATTTTCATCTTCTTCTGCAGAACGAATGGTCGGCTTTTAGTCAAACTTGCAGAGAATCATTCTGTTGGGTAGAGTTGTTCAAATGATAACTGTAGCCCCATGGGGGCCCAGGGGGAGGGCCCCCAGGGTGCAAAATTCTCAAAATTTCAAACATCTTCTCCAGATCCAAAAGAAGATCAGTCAAGTTGTTTTGTGTGTAGATACCTTTATAAGTAAAGAATGAAAGTTGTTTATGACAACTCCTGTTGTGCCCCCTCCTTGGATTATTCTGTGTCAGTTTTCCTAAGAGTTTTCCCATTCAAATCTCAAAATAATTATATTGCTATAGCGCCCTCTAGACAACTACTGAAACTCCCCTTTAAATGAATGTTGAGTAAAAGTTGCCTTCAATGAGTTTGTACAGAAATTACCAATGAGATTGATAAGTCAAAGTTTAATTCATGTCAAAATGAACAGAGCCCATGGAAGTACAAGAATTGTATATATTAAAGGAAAAAAAAATATTTTAATCTTTTACAAAAAGGGAACAATTAAGCTGTGATCATTCAGAGCATTACAAGTTACATTTCAGTGATCACAGCAAGTTCCGAAAATGACCACAAATTACTCACTGGACCATCTCTTCATGTATGAATGATCAAGGTTTTTAATTATAGACAATCAATGACTACTAATCTGATACATGTGATTGTAATAAAGTATCTGCTCACCATGCACTTGTAAGATTTAGGAATAATCTGCATGTGTATTGTTACTAATTGTTTTGCCAGAGTGTCCAAATGGGGGGGGGGGGGGGGGTAAATGATTTTACATGCAACTGTAGTAACTCAGTGAGTAATCATTTCAGGTGTTCACAGTGAGTTTGACTCTTCATTACAAGGTGAGTATTGATCGAAAACTCACAAAAAAGTGCATGTCCTACTTTTCTCCTACTTTTACTGAAATTTAGCTCCTATTTTTTTTCTCCTACTTTTTCACCATGATCTACGAGAAAGCCTGCTTGATTTATTATTTGCATTTTGAAATACAGGATGGAATTCTGGTACATCTGCCATCCTCCTCCTCTTGTGCCTGTTGCCTCCTGCAAGCCAAGGGAGGTCTAAGCCTGCCTCAGCAAAAGTATCCATTTCCTCAGCAATCTCAAGATTATTCAGTTTCAGAAGGTATGTAGCGTTTCAAGTATAAAAGTGGACTATAAATAAATAATGTTATTAGTACCCTCGTCACACCTTGCATGTTCTCACTGCATTCTAGAAAATGTTGCCAAAACTGACTAAATGTGTGTACACAGGGAGTAGATGTAGCAATGGTCTATCTAAGAATTTCATGAATGTGCTTAGACTGGCTTGGACTAAGAGGGTGCTCAAGAACTTTGGGCCTGTTCAAAAACTGAACCTATCCTAAGATTATTAGGAGTGACAATGCGCTAGAACGAGATGGACCTACTGCAAACAGGGTTGCCATCCTTCAATCCTACTAGGAATATGTTTCAGCGTGACATTTTCACAGCCCTAAATGTAGAGTTATATCAATAAACAAAAGGTCAGTACTTTTTGCCTCGATATTGGAAATTGATTACAAATTTGCAGCAAGAAAATAATTGTGAAGGAAATTTTAAAATCCTTATTTTCACAGTGTCTCCTTTTGTGTGAGTTGAAATGACTCAACCATATTAGAAAGACTCTTCTCAATCAGATACTTAAAACCTGCTTTGAAAATACTTGCATTTTTTACCAGGCCTCTACAGCCTACCTCTATACGTTTATAAAATTTTCTGTGCAAAGTCCTGGTTGAAGAATGTAGCTACAGTGTATATCTCTGTTCAGTTCATTAACCATAAAGTGAATTGAGCGAGATACAAGTTATAGGGGAGACTACGCTGCACATGGATGTCACCATCATGCACAAGCCCTGTGATTTATGCACTTTTCCTATTTGCTCAAGAGTTATGATGGAGCATCACTTGCAGCCAAGCCTTGATAGTCTGCAACATGCAGCCTGAAGGCCACTGCATATCATACAAATCTTTGGTCGCACAACTTGCCGACTATCATATGTGACCGTGCACCTCAAAACGAACATAAAGTCGCACACCCTGATTTTTCGTGAGGACTGAAAATAAGTGAAATGGGTCAACCTAGCCGAACTTGACTTTTTCATATTTTCTGAAAGAGCGGGTCTTCTTTTACATTATGCTAAAATTTGGTATCATAAAACGGGCAGGAAAGTGTGTGTTTTTTTTTTAGCAGTTTATCTCCAACATTTTTGGTAGAGTAGTGTGATTAGGTGTGTCTTTAGAATCCCTTTTTCATTTCTGAGAAACCTTGTCCACACTCTTCACTTTCAACTCTAATAACTTTTAAAAGGATAGTGCTACTGCTTTTAAAGTTGGCGTTAATTGTGGACAGAATGTGTTAATGAGGCATGCTTAATTTCAGTTTAATCTGATAATCCCTTCATTGTTGTTACTCTGGCGGTTTACTTCCTGTTTTTTGTCCCATTCATCGCACAGCCAGCACGGTTTGGTAAAGATTAAGCACTTGAATAGACACTGTACTTCAGAGCCTCTTTTCTCAGTTCACACTTCTCCTGAGTTTGTGCTTTCTTTCCAATATTTAGATATGTTAGGAGAGTCCATTTGATTTGAATCATACATCATTTTAAAGCTTAAATTCTGCTCTTTCAGAATATGGTCTTAACCAAAAATTCATGTCTGGCGACTTTTTGTTTGTTTTGAGGTGCAGGGTCACATATTAAATAAACAGTGCGTATATTCTGTTTTATTTCAGATCTTAAGTCGCTGAGTTGTGTGACAGAAAGTCATATCGAATGCGGTGGCCTTTAGTCTAATCAGGCCTCTTAAATTGAGAAAAAAAGTCAGAAAACGTTGTGCTGCTTTGCACATTGCAGACATTTTCCACAAAACATCCAGATCCCCCCACTATATATGTATGTATGTATGATGATGGTAACAGTGATGATAAAGATAGAGTTTTGATAGAATTAACAAGTGGGAAAAGGGTAACTGCTAGTTTCATCGTTTACTAGTACATGTAATTTGTTTCAAACACAGAGTGGAGGGAGCATTCAAGATTTTCTGGATGGCACCAAACAGACCCAGAGCCAACCGTTCCTTCTTGGAATTGGAAATTCTAAGGCCTGTATCAGCAGTTACTTGCTCATTGTCGATCACAAGGCCATTCCATGTGGTGCCCGTACGGTGGAAGGAGCAGTAGATGAACTCTTCAAGACGCACTTTGTCTTTGGCTTGCATTACTGCCAGTCTCTTCATCAGTTCTGGACCTTCATCCAGACAGCTGTTTTCGAGATTGATGTTGGAGTTTCCCGCGAATCACCGAGAGTGCGTGAACTAAGATCCAAATTATTCACACCATGATTTGCTTCAAATGCAAGAGAAATTTTGCAATACCAAAGTTGGTGCAACATTTAAGATTAAGTCATGGACTAAGTGAAGGAGGAAAAGAGGTGTTAATCTGTGGACAGGGAGCTTGTGCAAGAACATTTTATTCTTTTCGTGGATTTCGAGGGCATTTGCAGACTCACCTTAAATCTGGTTTGCCAGATAATCAAGAACAGTTTACTGAAAATGAGAAAGCTGGTGAATCATTCGAAGAGAGCTTTGCAGGAAACAGTAATGATAATGACGACAGTGATCAAGATCAGGATATGAATGCAGAAGATGACATTTTATCCGCTGAAGATTTGAATAGGCAGTGTGCAAAAGTAATTTTAAAATTTTCAGCAAACAGTGCAAACTCTGGAAAAGTTGTAAATGACATTGTGGAATCAACCAGTTTGATTGTAGGTGATGTAGTAAAAAGTGCATCAGCGGCAGTTAAGGCTACTTTCTTGAAACATAAACTGCCCATTGAGTCCGAAGCTTATAGAGAAATACAGACGCATTTTGCTATGCTTGAAAAGCCATTTGAAAATTTGAACTCAGAATATAAGCGGATGAAATATTGTGCAACACTTGGACTTGTTGAACCACAAGAAATAAAGTTAGGCATCCGGTATGAAAGTCGTCTAAATAAAAGAAGTAAGCAGTATGAACAGATTGCTATTGAAGATACCTTTGTTTATATACCCATTTTAGAATCTTTAAAGCAACTTTTGAGCAATGAAGATATATTGCATTTTGCTACTCATGACCATAGGAGCACTGATGGTGTAATGAGAGATTACTGTGATGGTGCACAATTTGAGAAAATCCCTCTTTTCCATGAAGATGAAAATGCCCTACAAATTCACTGTTTTTATGATGACTTTGAAACTGTAAACCCCATCGGTTCAAAAACAAAAATTCACAAGTTAGGTGCCTTTTATTTCATTTTGAAAAATCTGCCACCAAAGTATAATTCTATTCTTTCCAATATCAATCTTGTAGCTCTGTGGTATGCTGAAGATGCCAAAAAATATGGATTTAATGCTATTCTCAAGCATATTGTGAAAGACATTAACATTCTGTCAACAGTTGGCATTACTCTTCCTAATGGCATTGTGAAGAGGGGAACCATTACTCAAATTAGTGCTGATAATCTAGGTGCAAATGCCCTGTTTGGTTTTGTACAGAGCTTTTCTGCTAATTATTACTGTCGATTGTGTGTGACAAGCAAGGAAGAGGCGCAGAACACATTAAAAGAGGTGTTAATGGAAATGCGCACCAGGCAGACTTATGAGCAACATTTACAAGAAGCTGACGCTCAAACTACACTGTCACATGTGTTTGGAGTTAAACAAAAAACTGTATTGAATGATTGTATTTACTTTCATATCTTGACAAATTTTTCACTTGATATACAGTAATGCATGATCTGTTGGAAGGCATAGTTCAGTATGAGCTGAAACTTGTACTAGAATATTTCATCTATGAAAGGCAACCACCACTCTTGACCCATGATGAACTGAATCAGAGAGTTGCCAGCCATTGCTTAAACCGTACAGATAACAAGAACAAACCATCCTACATTAAACTGAGAACAGCTGGCAATGATGTGGGTCAAAAGGCAATGCAGGCTTGGTGCTTGATAAGAAATCTTCCATTCATCATAGCTCATGACATTGAAGAAGGAAACGTCTACTGGGAACTGCTGCTAAGATTACTAGATTGTATGGATATTATTTTTGCTCCCCAATTAACAGCAGGCTTGATAGCCCAGTTGTCTGTTCTCACTGAAGAACATCACACACACTTTCAAAAAACATTTCCTGCCAATAGGTTGTTGCCAAAGCATCATTTCATGGTGCATTATGCTACATGTTTGAGAGAAGTTGGGCCACTCGTACATGTATGGTGTATGCGGTACGAAGCGAAACATCACTATTTTGGCCGTGTTGCAGAATCTGTACGTAATTACAAAAACATATGTAAATCACTTGCAAAGAAACATCAGACAGCACTAACGTTCCATCTTCAGTCAAACCATCCTTTGGAGTGTCTCGAGGTTGGGCCAGGTACTTCACTTTTATTGTCAGATTTAGATGAAAATATTAGACAGACTGTGCAAGAGAAACTCCAAGTAGAGGAACTCTCTTCTGAAGTCTTTGATGCCAATTGGGTTAAAGTGTATGGTACACATTATCAGTTGTCTCTTTTGGTCTGCCATGATGTCGATGAGCTTCCACTGTTTGGTCAAATAGAGCATATCATTGTACACAACAATGACATTTTTTTTTGTACTTCTCTTGCTAGATACATTGCATTATAATTCACACTATCATGCCTTTACAGTAGAAATAAGTTTTCCACGTGGTCATGTTGTCAAGAATCAAAAGGAACTTGTTGACTACAAACCACTAGATTTAATGACAAATTTGTCAAACACAGACTCGAGGAAGTACGTGGCACCAAGGCATGTTCTTTTCAAGTAATTTAGACCTGTAGAGCCGATGTTATGTATGGTTTTGGTAAATGGTAACAAAATGTGCAAAAATAACTTCAATCAATAAGATATTGTGGACTCTTGTTAACCCTATGTAGCCCGGGCTATATTTATCTGTAGCCCCCCCCCCCCCCCCCCCCCCCCCCCCCCCCCGATCTTGGCCGCCAATCATTAATTTAATCTTAAAGAATGCTAATTTTTGGTACATTTTTCCTTTTGAACATCTGACCAAGTGTGCACTGAAAAATTTTATAATATTTTTGTAATGTAATATATGTAATATTTTCCATCTTTTTTTCTTTCAGGAAAAGCAAATTTATGATGCATGTGCATGAAAGCCAAGGATTTGGAAATGCACAGATTGATTTGTTGTTGCTTATTTCCTGGAGGAAAAAGAGAAAGGAAAATGCATGTTTTGATGTACAAATAGCTTTTTGTTAACTTGAATGACAAATATGTCAAACACAGACTCGAGGAAGTACGTGGCACCAAGGCATGTTCTTTTCAAGTAATTTAGACCTGTAGAGCCGATGTTATGTATGGTTTTTGTAAATGGTAACAAAATGTTCAAAAATAACTTCAATCAATAAGATATTGTGGACTCTTGTTAACCCTATGTAGCCCGGGCTATATTTATCTGTAGCCCCCCCCCCCCCCCCCCCCCCCCCCAGATCTTGGCCGCCGATCATTAATTTAATCTTAAAGAGTACTAATTTTTGGTACATTTTTCCTTTTGAACATCCTGACCAAGTGTGCACTGAAAAATTTTATAATATTTTTGTAATGTAATATATGTAATATTTTCCATCTTTTTTTCTTTCAGGAAAAGCAAATTTATGATGCATGTGCATGAAAGCCAAGGATTTGGAAATGCACAGATTGATTTGTTGTTGCTTATTTCCTGGAGGAAAAAGAGAAAGGAAAATGCATGTTTTGATGTACAAATAGCTTTTTGTTAACTTGAATGACAAATTTGTCAAACACAGACTCGAGGAAGTACGTGGCACCAAGGCATGTTCTTTTCAAGTAATTTAGACCTGTAGAGCCGATGTTATGTATGGTTTTGGTAAATGGTAACAAAATGTGCAAAAATAACTTCAATCAATAAGATATTGTGGACTCTTGTTAACCCTATGTAGCCCGGGCTATATTTATCTGTAGCCCCCCCCCCCCCCCCCCCCCTCCAGATCTTGGCCGCCGATCACTAATTTAATCTTAAAGAGTACTAATTTTTGGTACATTTTTCCTTTTGAACATCCTGACCAAGTGTGCACTGAAAAATTTTATAATATTTTTGTAATGTAATATATGTAATATTTTCCATCTTTTTTTCTTTCGGGAAAAGCAAATTTATGATGCATGTGCATGAAAGCCAAGGATTTGGAAATGCACAGATTGATTTGTTGTTACTTATTTCCTGGAGGAAAAAGAGAAAGGAAAATGCATGTTTTGATGTACAAATAGCTTTTTGTTAACTTGGTTGAGGGAAAAAAAAAATGAGAAAGAGACTCAAGACAACCAAGTACCTACATGGGTATTTCTTTTCATATGGGTACCAGGAGTAATTGTGTGATATCATGTGATGTCATGTTCATGTTACACATGAAACATTTAGGGGCTAATTGTGAATGAACATGTTACCAAAGAAATATGCGAGTGTTTGTGAGTGTAATGATTATTGGCTTTTATCTTAGGTATAACACAGTACAAAACAGCTTAGTTTCATTACGTATTAACCAATTTGAGGTCATACTTTGGTACCCATATAAATAGAAATACCCACATGCATATTTTTTGCCTTTAACTACTTTAGTATACAGGGTGGCTCCCAAATTGGGCAAAACTTTGTACATTTTAACATTTTCTTCTCTTGATCCAGATGTAGAATACAAGTTGTATTCTTTAGGTGTAAGTTGTGTATTGTTCATCATGAAAATTCCTTTTTCCAGTTTCTTGAATAAACAAGAACCAAGTTTTGTTTGTCAAGATAATTTGGTTTGTTCCTTTTCCCTTCTCTATGTGTAATGTGTAATGAATTTCTGTGTTTGATTGTAATGCATTTATAGAGTGAGTTGGATTGAATTGTTGGTGCTGAATCGTTGGTTTTTGTTTTAACAACAATTTAGGGTTGAATTCTGCATATCACTGTTGTTAAAATAATGGTGTTAAATTTTATCACCGAAAATAGAATTGAATTGCAACACCAAAGATTGGTGTTGGAATCTTTCTTTTTTTTTTTCTTTTTAACACCAAAAATAGAATTGAATTGCAACACCAAAGATTGGTGTTGGAATCTTTTTCTTTTTAATACCACAAATAGAATTGAATTGCAACACCAAAAATTGGTGTTGGAATCTTGTTTTTTACACCAAAAACAGAATTAAATTGCAACACCAAAGATTGGTGTTGGACTCTTCTTTAACACCAAAAACAGAATTGAATTGCAACACCAAGAGTAGGATTGAATTGTTTAATTCCAGAACTTGGTGTTAAATAACACCAACCGGTGTTTTCCGATATAGATACCGGGAAAGTGTTAAAATCAACACCCATGGTGTTGGATTTAACACCATTGTTTTTGCAGTGTGGTATGCTCTGTACTATATCATAAGTGTTTTCGTGGTATCTCGCAAAAAGTTAAAAGCCCAATTCTCATCTCCACCAATACTGTACCATCCCTTTAAATATTGATCAAAGACGCAATACAATAAAGTTATATAGTCTCCCTACCGTGCCATCCTCGTCCACAAAGTCCTTGATAGCGATAGCCCTGCCACCAAAATCCTCATGATAAGGGTTGATCCCGGTGTCGATCACGTAGATGTGAACACCCTCTCCACAGCCTGTTTGAAATAGAAAAAAAAAATGTTAATGCTTGTCAGATTGATACCTATCATTTATTGGTTAATAGATTAATTTACCGAGGATCATCCTATAGGGAAATCTGATGTCGATTATGACATTAAAAAATTGCGTGTGCGCCAGAATAATGACAAATTCAAGTGAAGCCAAGAAGAACTTTTTGTTCTTCCGAAGAAGACACACTTCCTTACTTTTCATAGGTCTGCCCAGTCCGTTAATCCGTGACAAAACTATAAGTATCGAGTCAGTAGATGGGGTTTACTCGGTACTTTTACGTTATGAACGTGTTATATGTGTGCTTTTAAGCGTGTGTTAACTTTTATGATTGTCAAGGGAACAAAATGTGTCTGTAAGTACGTTTTTCATGCACAAAATCCTCAGCATACATGGAGCATGTGTATGTGCGTGTGGCTGTTTGAAAACAACCAGTCTTGCAATCAAAGTGTGAAGAATAACAGTGGCATGACAGCAATAAGTTAACTTAAATTCCCGGTATAGTGTGTATTTTTGAAACAAAAAGAAAAATAGGAATCGTATAATCATGATAATTGAGCCGGAGATTGGACGAGAGAAGTCATAACACGTAATTCTATTTATCTTATGGGTTTAGTTATAAACATTCTAAAACATAGGTTATTATATGGAGAAAATCTGAAAATTGCCGCTGGATATGAGGTGTCCTGAAGACATTCCAAACAAGAATGTGGGTCTCTGCTTTAATGCGTTCTTCCGTCTCAGTGGAATCCCCCCGTTGTTTGATGTAATTACTGTGCTGTGTGTAATTGATATATAATGTATATATGTAATATATATATATATATATATATAATATAGGCCTATAAATATGTATATATATATATATATATATATATATATATATATATATTTATATTTATATATATATATATGTATACATATCTTGGAATTTTCCACGTGTTGGACTTCGAATGTTAAGAAGAATGAGTCTCAAATACGCGCAGAGCATTGCTATGATGTTATGTTGTTATGATTCATGTTTGCAAAAACTTATCATTGTCCTAGTATACACTACACTGACGAAGGCCCGAGGCGGGTTGAAATTTTGTGAATAAAAACCTTTTTGTTGGATTTACAGATGGCGTATTTGAGACTCATCCTTATATATATACATAATAGGATTTCCGCATTGACAACTTTCAATATGATTAAACTGTCTGAATGCTATTTCAGGGTCTAAAAATATAGCATCTTACCTATATCTTGCAGAAACCCTATTCAATTTAATTTGGTTGAGTGGTCACAGAGAAATGTGGATCGCTGTAAGACTCGTCATGGGTCCGTCTCTTCCAAGTTAAGCACTTGAATGCCCTTGGAACTGCATATTACTTGTAATGTGTGGACACATCGGACATGATGGACAGAACTTCTGGATGGAAGGGATTCCTGACATGCTCAACAGAGATCTTCATTTCTCTTTGACCACTGAAGCAAATTGGATGGGAATTTCTGTAAGATGCGGTTAATAAGTTACAGTAATTCATACCCTGAAACTGTCTTTAGATTGATTCACTATTTGTAAACTCATCATTACGGAAAGTCACGTATTATTATTATTACTATTATTTTTTTGGCATACGGTAGACAAGAGGGAGAACAGAACAAGGAAACAGAATGACGTCAACAGAGGAAAGAGATGAGATGCTATGTAGGGTTGTCTAACATTTTGACTGAGAGTTTACCATCAAGGGTCATATCGTTGTTCAGTTCATTGTCCTTCTGGTCGATGCGGTCGATCTCACAAGACCCGACCACCAGGTCCTTGTGAATCATCTTGTCCTGCTCGACGTACTCCACGCCGGGCAGTGAGAGGAGCTAAGACGACAGAGGAAGGCATTGAATCATTATTACAGCAGATACACACCGAGATAAAACACATTCCTTTCCATTACATGGGCGGATCCAGGAATTCCTTAAAGTGGGGGGGGGGGGGGGGGGGCAAAAAAAATTTCTCTGATGCCACTTCCGGGTGTAATCAGGTGGCAAGCAAAGAAAAACAAAAGTTCCGGTGCAAATATTCTTTACAAGAGAAAGGGAAGGGCGCACAGTTTAATTTTTTTTTCTTTTGATTTCATTTATCTTAAAAACAATTACAAGAGGTGCGCGCCCGGTGCGTCACCCCCCCCCCCCCCCCCCTCAATCAGCCACGTATGAGCACTCTATTTCACACCGTACATCATGCTGATTCCGATCGACTCTGATAATGCAATACCTTGTGTCCATACATTACTAGTTAATTCATTTATCTATTTTCCCTCTTCACCACATATTCTCAGAAAACGAGAAAATTACAACGCATTTTTGGCGACGTGTCAAAGGTCACCTATACCGCATTACCCAGGTTCATGAGAAGAAACCAGTTGCATATTATGCAATTAAAATGGTTATGGTGTCACAAATCTGCATGTTCATCCCATTACACGTTTAAGATGATAGCTACGTTTGATATCTGTTCAGGTCTTATTACCATTTGTCATGTTTGTCTTCCATTGATGTCGTCGTCGAGCTGGGCGACGAATCCGTTGATGAGGGTCTGATAGCGATGTTTGATCAAAGCCGATATCTTTTGAGAGTTGGCAGCCGCCGTCAATCCATCGATGATGTTGTCTAGATTTTCTCCCTCCTGAGAAAAATGACAGCACCAACGAAAAAATGACATACACAGGGGTCAAGTTTTGAAGGCAGTCTCAAGGAATGAGTTGAAATGTCAATCACAAAAGCGCAAAATGAGAGTGTTTTTAAAGATAAATATGAATGTTAAACTGAAAGTGCAACCATAATCTTGCCCAACCTCGCCACAAAATAGTGGCTTCCTGCCTAGGGAACTTAATGGGGTGAAGTAGGTGAACGAAATGCTCCGTTGTTAGGCTAAAGGAAAAGAAACATTTCTAAATTATAATACATTACAGAAACAACATACAGAGGGGCTACAGCATACAGATGGGCTACAGCACAATAATGAATAATACAGAGGGGCCACTTGCAGTAATGTTTGATTTGATTTGATTTGATTTGATTTGATTTGATTTGATTTATTGGTTTCTGTATCATCATTGTAACCAAACCCACAGAGTTGAACCATTATCGACCGGTTGCTCTCACCTCTAATGTAATGAAGTGTTTTGAGAAAATTCTTGTCAAACTCCTTAAAGGCCAGACTGGCCTTTTTGATCCAACTCAGTTCGCTTATCAAACAAACAGGGGTGTTGAAGATGCTGTACTTGTTTTCCTGCATCGTGTATACCAACATTTAGAAACTCCCAAAGCTTTTGTACGGTCTGTGTTTATTGATTTTTCAAGTGCTTTCAACACCATAGTTCCACACAAATTAGTTGAACATTTGCTCCATTCTGATGTTGCTCCTATGCTGGTTAGGATAATCCTCGATTTCCTTGTTGATAGACCACAATGGGTTCAATGTAATGAATTATCCTCTGTTGTGAGAAAGATTAGCATAGGTGCCCCAAAGGGCTGTGTACTATCTCCCCTGCTCTTTTCTCTGTATGCTAGTGACAGTACATCTTTGTTCTCCAAATGTTCGGTAATTAAATACGCAGATGATACAGTAATCAGTGGATTTTTGAGACAAGATTCCACAGAGTTTTTTCAGGAAGTTCAAAAGTTTGTGGACTGGTGTGATCAGTTCAGTTTGGTTCTTAATGCCCAAAAGACTAAGGAAATCATCTTTGATTTCCGTCGCTCCCCCTTCATCAGATTACCCACATGAGCCTTTGATGATTCATGGTCAACCCATAGAACAAGTGTCAGAGTATAAATACTTGGGAACAATAATTGACAACAAACTGAATTGGAATTCGAATTCTCAAACAGTGGCAAAGAAGGCAAATCAGAGAATGTACTTTCTAAGGAAACTCAAGGAATTCCGAGTAGATAACACCATTCTTGTATTGTTTTACCAATGTCTGATACAGAGTGTCATAACTTTCAATTTGCTTTGTTATGGGGGAAATTTGACAAATGAAAACCAGAAGAAGTTTGAACGAGTCAGGAAAGTGGCGCAACGAATTACTCGGTCAGAATTGCCCACTTTTACTATGTTGTATGAAAAGCAAGTTCTTATGAAGATTCACAGAATTAGGCAAGATTTGACACACCCAATGCATAATATGTTCAGATATAACCGATCTGGTATTCGAATAATTGTTCCTAAAACTCAGCGATGTAGATTTAGACAATCATTTGTTCCAAATGCTATACATATGTTTAACAACTCTGTGAAACGCTAGGATAAGTTTGGATGATATTGTCCCAAAGTTATTTGTATATGTTTACATTTTTGGAAAGTGGCGCAATGAACTACTCAATCAGAATTGCCCACTTCTGATGTTGTATGGAAAGCAGGTTTTTATGAAGATTCACAGAATTATGCATGATTTGACATACCCAATGCAGTATATGTTCTCGTGTGATAAGCATGAAGCATTATGTGGAATATCAGTAGAGTATCAGCTCTTCTTTCTCGACGAAGCTTGTTTAGGGGGCGCTTAAATCACCTGCGTTGCTACGCAACATACATTTTGGACATTTTACGAATGCGGCACAGTGTTGTATTGCTTTACCAATGTCTGATACAGAGTGTCATAACTTTCAATTTGTTTTGTTATGGGGAAACTTGACAAATGAAAATCAGAAGAGGTTTAAACAAGTCAGGAAAGTGGTGCAACGAATTACTCGGCTAGAAACGCTAGGATAAGTTTGGATGATATTGTCCCAAAGTTATTTGTATATGTTTACATTTTTGGAAAGTGGCGCAATGAACTACTCAATCAGAATTGCCCACTTCTGATGCTGTATGGAAAGCAGGTTTTTATGAAGATTCACAGAATTATGCATGATTTGACATACCCAATGCAGTATATGTTCTCGTGTGATAAGCATGAAGCATTATGTGGAATATCAGTAGAGTATCAGCTCTTCTTTCTTGACGAAGCTTGTTTAGGGGGCGCTTAATCACCTGCGTTGCTACGCAACATACATTTTGGACATTTTACGAATGCGGCACAGTGTTGTATTGCTTTACCAATGTCTGATACAGAGTGTCATAACTTTTAATTTGTTTTGTTATGGGGAAACTTGACAAATGAAAATCAGAAGAGGTTTAAACAAGTCAGGAAAGTGGTGCAACGAATTACTCGGCTAGAATTGCCCACTTTTATTATGTTGTATGAAAAGCAAGTTCTTATGAAGATTCACAGAATTATGCAAGATTTGATACACTTTATGCATGATATGTTCAGATGTAACCGATCTGGTCTTTGAATAATTGTTTCTAAAACTCAGTGATGTGGATTAGACAATTATTTGTCCCAAATGTTGTAGATATGTTTAACAACTCTGTGAAACGTTAGGATAAGTTTGGAAGATTTTGTCCCAAAGTTATTTGTATATGTTTACATCTTAGGAAAGTGACGCAACGAACTACTCGGTCAGTATTGCCCACTTTCTGATGTTGTATGAAAAGCAGTTTTTATGAAGATTCACAGAATTATGCATGATTTGACATACCCAATGCAGTATATGTTCCCATGTGACAAGCATGACGTATTATGTGGAATAATAGTAGTGTATCAGTTTTTCTTTCTTGACGAAGTTTGATTGGGGGCGCTTAAATCACCTGCGTTGCTACGCAACATACATTCCGGACATTTTACGAATGCGGCACAGTGTTTATGTTGGGGCACGCACGTGCCTATGGAATTAGTGCCGTGCAATACACATTGTACATGGGTACTCAGCGCCTTGGCCACCGCCTCCTGGGCGTGGCGCGCATTATAATTAAGGGTTTAGGGTTTATTGATAATACTCTTGCTGCCTCATCATTGGCCGACGTTGCACAGGACTGGTAAAGGAATGCAGAGGGGGAGGAGTTTTATTTTGGGTGGGCCGCCTGCCCTTCGCGGCTTTCTCTGAGTAAACTTGAGCAGGGCAGCGCTATCTGCTGTGCTGTGCTGCGCTGTCTGGTGCTGGCTGCTGTTTTGTGCTGGCCAAGCACCTAGGCGAGTGCCTTCGTAGTTGGTAGTTTAGACGTGGGGGTGTCGGAGGAAGACAGCGGTGATTTTAGTGTATGTTTGTTACTACATGTCTCGTTTAACTCGCGGGTTTTGTGTACGATTTATTTTTTGAAGGGTAGTCTTGTATTAATTGTTTTACTCTTGTTAAATGTTGGTGTACATGTATCTCCATTTTGGGGGTCTTTTTATTGGCCAGGTGCTTTTAAGCCCCTCCTCATCTCTCACCAGTCAATGCCTTCGATCCAGCTTTCTTCTTCTCCTAACTTCTCTCTATGACATGATCTTTTCCCCTTCCATCTACTCTTTCATCATAACTTGCAGAGGAAATGGGAGGGATGAGGAGGGGGACGAGAAGTTACACAGATATTTAGGTACTGAGGAAGTGTGCAACTAAGGTCTGGTAGGGTATTTTTAGACAGCTTACGTGTGTGGGCGGGTGTGTGAGTGAGTGTATGCGGGTATTCAGGTGTGTGTGAGCAGGGAGATGACACCTCCCTGGTGCGAGTGTGCACATGTGTATGTGTACCTTCGTGCGGGAGTTTGTGTATATATTCTTTTATATAAATTACAGAGATTTTTAATGAAATCATTCAAGACACTGTTCGTTCAATGCTTTTGCTTGTCTGTTTGTATACCACTATTATAATACGTGCAATATATGTTGTCTGCTCCAGTTCCTTTGTTATGCCAGTGGACGACGAATTTCTGTATTTTTAACAGACAATAAAGTTCCTTGTATCCTTGTATCCTTGTATCCTTGTATTGTACATACACATTTATGTATAAACATAAACATAAGTTGTTCACAGAGTATTTTCTTCTTCATTGTCTTTGCACAATGTACAGCAAAACGTACAACAAAACATACAACAATGAATAATACAGAGGGTCTACAGCATAACATAATAATATAATATACATCTGAAGGAGAATAGGAGGGAGGGATGACTTGCATAGAGATAGGATAGCTGGAAGGAGAAAGGGAAAAGAGAGGCCTGTCTGCTTTCACTAAAGGTTTTTACAAAGTAAAATCACCTGTATCATTGATTAGCAAGGTATGACAAAATATTTTCTCACCGCGGCACTGGTGAACAGTTGATACAGGTCATGGTCGGTTACATAATTACATAATAAATCGAATGCGTCGATATTTCTGCGAAAGAATTTCGTGTATACACTACCTAGTTCACACAACAAAAACACAACAGAGTACTGAACGCTATACTTAATCATATACGTATAAATATAAAACCGTTACAATACATAATTATGCATATTACACGGATGGGAATGGAAATGGAGGGTCCCACTAAAAAGCCAAGCTTGTACGATATGGGACCCTCAGAAATACACAAAAAACGAATAATGACTTCATGAAACTACAAACAAATATATGAAACAAAATCAAAGAAACAAATGTAAACTGACATGAAATGAAATAACAGGGAAAAACGAGAAAAAAGAAAAAAAGGAAAAGGAATGATATTGGAAATATAAGAATTGGGTACATATACCAGAAAAAAAAATACAAAAGAGCGGACATATTAAAAGGAAAGAATAGACACAATGATAACTTGTTCAATAACTGTAACATTTGAGGAGAACTTATATTCGACAGATTATTTTACTCTAATAGAAAATAGTTGATATGTAATGATTAATGCATATATAAAAGAAAGAAAATGATAACTTAATTGAGTTAATGAAACAAACCTAATCCGGTAGTATGTTTTAAGATTTCAATAAAAATCATTTCAATTTATTCTTGAAAGAATTCAAAGTTCGTGCTGTTACAATATCATTTGGAAGTGAGTTCCAATACTTTGGCCCATCGTAAATAAAGGTGTTCTGAGCCACCAGAGTTCTGAAAAGGGGCAAATAAAACTCATTCGAACGCCTTGTTGGGTAATTATGAACGGACTGATTTCTTGGAAACATTGTTTCAAATAATATTATATTTGGAAGTTTTTTTTGCATCATAATTAAACATTGATTGTCCTAGATTATACAAATACAAATCCTTAATTTTCAATATTTTGTTTTCAAAAAATAACGGGTCAGTATGAGACAGAAATGCAGTATGACGTATAATACGGAGTGACTTCTTTTGTAATAAAAGTAATTTATCTAAGAACGTTTGATATGTATTTCCCCACGCAAGAATATCTTAAGCATGACAATATGAGAGATGAATATAATGTAATCAGGGACGACAAAGGAAGACAAAATTTAATCTTGTTAATTATACCAATATTTCGTGAAATAGTTTTACATATACTATCAATATGGAATTTCCATGTAAGCTTGTTATCAACTGTTATTCCCAGAAATTTAATATAGGAAACATTTTCCAGTGGAGTCCCATCAAAAACAATGTCATTAGGTAGTGTATCTATAGAGTTGCTGAAAAGCATATACATGTATATTTTTTTTTGAAAATTAAGAGACAATCTATTTGCCTTTATCCATTGGGCGACATTTTTTAATTCAGAGTTTATTGTATTTACAAGTGTAAGAAGATTATTGTGCGAAAAAATAAATATGAGTCATCCGCAAAGAGAATAAAGGAAAGAACAGCTGATGACCTACAAAAATCATTTTGATAAACGAGAAACAAAAGCGGACCTAACAAACTTCCCTGTGGGACCCCACATTTGATATTTAACATTTGTGAATTACAACCATTCAAAGAGATATATTGCTTCCTGTTCATGAGGTAGCTCCTGAACCACTCCAAGGCCTTCCCACGTACTCCGTAATGATATAATCTATCAAGTAAAATATCATGATTAATGGTGTCGAAGGCCTTGGAGAAGTCCAGGAACAAACCTATTAGATGTGAAGATCTGTCAATAGCATGTGCCACTTTTCTACAAAACTTAATAAACTTAACATGAGCAGTGCTGTGTTTTTCTCTAAATCCAAACTGAGAATTTGAAAGTATATTATTAAATTTTTAAAAAGTAATAGTTCTTTTATAAACAATTTTTCCAAGAATTTTGGACAATGTAGGACCTACATAACAAAGAAATCGGTCGGTGATTATTGACATCTAATTTGTCGCCGTTTTTAAACAAGGGGATGACTTTTGCTATTTTCATACTTTCGGGGACAATGCCATTAGAAAGAGATAAATTGAATATGTGAGCTAAAGGATCCGCAATTGAAGATATTACCCCTTTAAAAGAAAATTACTGATGTCATCGTGTCCAGCACTACTTTTAGAACTAAAATCAGAAACGATATTGATGACGAAATGATGACTAGACCAACTGGTTATTAGACCAACTGATATTAAACAGTCCAACTGGCTGTAGACCAAGTGGTAATAGAGTGTAAACCGATCCGGACGATAACCTCTGTGAAATGGTTGTTTGAAGGTTAGATATAAATTAAAAACTCGTCTTTTAATAGTTACGTTCAGACGGGAGCCCTTAACCTCGAAGTTAGGAAACTTCGAGGTTAGAGCTTGTAGTTAGGGACCGTGAAGACGCACTCGTAGTTAGCAAACCTCGAGGTTTGCTCGATGTTTTGAGCCACGAGAAATCTTATGGTTAGCGCTCTAACCACGAGCCGCGGGGGGTCCCCACTCGAAGTTAAGCGCCGTGTGGACACAAAAAACAACGAACTCGAAGTTAAGAGTGACCTCGCCGTAAACTCCATCCCCCACAATTTCCCTCTGCTTCCGGGTCAACCTCCCAAACGTACACCACAAATACACTACACGTGAAAAACCTATGACGCACGACACAACAACATCATCTTTTCTTCCCATGCGCTGCGGCTTGATCTCTGAAACTGAACACGTCGAACTCGCTACTGTATTCTATATTCTTCTCCGACGCTAAAAAAAAAAAAAAAAAAAAAATGTTTTCGACGAATATCTTCATAAAGGCATAAAGTCATCAGTGCAGTGCTATCTCTGCATACCATGGCAGAGAGAAAGAGTACCTGTAAGCGAGTCCGGCAGGGTTGGACTAAAGAATAAATAGACGCCTTGTTGGCAGTGTGGGCTGAAACTTCCGGTTCCGTGGTTTTAACATCGAGTGGGACCCACTCGTAGTTACGGGGGGCAGAAGCTTAACCTCGAGGTTTCGTAACCTCGAGGTTAAGATTCGTCGTGTGGACACACGTCGTAGTTAGGGGGCAAGAGCTAAACCTCGAGGTTTCCTAACCTCGAGGTTAGGGCCCGCCGTCTGAACGTAACTAATATTACCTGAGAAAAAGTACCAACGCACCCTTTCGGCAAAACCGGGTGTGGGGGTGGGGGGGGGGGGGTTTGGACGAAGGGTGGGGTTCCAGTCAACGCGACGCGACACAACGCTCCCAACGCACCCTTTCGGCAAAACCGGGGGGGGGGGGGGCTTTGAACGAAGGGTGGTGTTCCCATTAACGCGACGCGCCACCACCCAACCCACCCTTTGGAGGACGATGACCGGGGAGAATAACATTATGTACGCTGATGAGTGTACGAGCGCATCTGAATGAGGACTGTTACGTAAGTGGCGTAATTACGGCTGACATGCTACATGATTGTGTGCACGGAATACAAACCTATAAGGCTGTGTTTATCAACTCCTTTTCTCGGCAGAAACAGGTTATCCAAGCAGCTTTCAAGGAATTTTTACGAGTTGATAAACGCAAAGCTGTTTTGAAAGCCCTTTAGGAAAGCCTTTTACGAAAGGGTGCGTTTATCAACTCTCCTTTCTCGGCAGAAACAGGTTATCCAAACAGCTTTCAAGGAATTTTCACGAGTTGATATTAAACGCAAAGCTGTTTTGAAAACCCTTTAGGAAAGCATTTCCGAAAGCCCGAAATTTGTGACGATCCAAACAGGTTTCCTAAACAGGTTATCAGAAACCTGTTTGTAAAAGCCTTTCGAAGTTGATAAACGCAAAGCTGTTTTGAAAGCCCTTTAGGTCGCCCTACTGCGGTTCCAGTTTCTGAAAAGACGCGCGCCACGTAAAGTGCACACGAGTACGTGTACACAGGTGTATACATACAGCTGTGTGTAATGCACGCATATGCTTGGAACAAGGAGGTGTTTCTTTCACCAACAAGGTTTGAGAAATAGAGTAACAACAGTCTCATTCCCTTTGATCCCATGTCTCATGCTGCCACTCAGAAATATTTGAAGTATGTGCTAAACTGGAGCTGCTTCACAGATAGGAAGACAATTGATTCATGTGCCATTGTATCATGACTCGTCACTCTCAAAGGAAGATATGTCTTTATGATGGTAATTGCTTTTCACCGTCCCTTCTTAGAAAACAAGCGGCACATTAATAGTACAGGCAGTCAGGGCTTTGGAAAGGCCTCTCGAAAGGCTATGGAAAGGGCTTTCGAAAGGGCTATCGAAAGGGCTATCGAAAGCCGTTTAAACAGGGGAAAGTTGATAAACGCAGCCGACGAAACCAAGCGGCACATTAATAGTACAGGGAGTGGACAGGGCTTTCGAAAGGGCTATGGAAAGGGCTTTCGAAAGGGCTATGGAAAGGGCTATCGAAAGGGCTATCGAAAGGGCTTTCGAAAGTCGTTTAAACAGGGGAAAGTTGATAAACGCAGCCTTTGTCTAACATCTGTGTAGGAAGGTAAGTGGTTAGGCCTACAATGTATAAGTAGAGATAAAGGCGTACTTGATGCTCACACTCCACCAAAACTATTGTCCTCTCGTACATACAACACACCTGCAAAGCTATACTCTCCCTTCCTCATCCTCATAGCATTCCACCTTTCAATGACACTCAACAAAATATAACAGCGATTAATGCTGGTGTGTGAAAATTGAAAACATTTAGTTTTGAAAATAAACAAACTTATGTATAGAATAAAGAGGTCAGAAATGCGTTTCTCCATGTATATGCAACGGCTCTTATCTGGAGTGCAAGGGAAGGTGGCCGTGTGAGGGTGAAAAGGGATTACAAGAATTCGAGGTGAATTAAAGTATGGCGTACACAAATACTTTGGCAATTTTATGGGTATTAAAAATACAAAAGTATGTGAAGGCACGCTATAAAAAAAGCCAGAGAAGGTTCCATAGTTACCCCATGAGGGTACAATACCAGACAAATACCAGGATTAAGTATAATTAACTGGAGTATGCAGATATTAAAGACAAGGCAATCGCCAAATTGTGTCTCGCCCATTCGCGTACAAGGAATTAATATTTTTTATAACTCCCAGAAGTTAATTGACCTGCTTATGACCTTTGACCTTGTGGTGACCTTCAACACCCTAAGGGACATTTACCATCCAAGTTTGGTCACAAACGGACAAAGGATCAAAAGTAATGAGCCATAATCGAAACGCGCCATAAAAACTTAACATTGGGCCCTAAAAATTTGTTGACCCCTTTCTGTGACCTTTGACCTTGTGATGACCTTTAACTCCCCAAGGGACATCTACCGTCCAAGTTTGGTCACAAACAGACATAGGGATCAAAAGTTATGAGCCACAATCAAAACGCGCCCTAAAAACATAACATTGGGCCCTAAAACTTTGCTGACCCCTGTCTGTGACCTTTGACCTTGTGACGACCTTCACCTCTCCAAGGGACATCTTTCATCCAAGTTTGGTCACAAACGGACAAAGGGATCAAAAGTTATGAGCCATAAACGAAATGCGCCCTAAAAACTTAACATTGGGCCCTAAAAGTTCGTTGACCCCTGTCTGTAACCTTTGACCTTGTGGTTACCTTCAACTTCCCAAGAGACATCATCTCTCACCATCACCCAAGTTTGACTGCCATTGTAGCAACATGTGCTGAGTTACGTGTGATAAGAGAGTCTTGCAAGTAAACTTTAATGTATGACCTCAAATGACCTTTGACCTTATCATGTGACTTCTTACGGCACCATAACATGAAGGTACCCCCAGTGCATCCATCACCCAAGTTTGATTGCCATTGTAGCAACATGTGTCGAGTTACATGTGATAAGAGAGCGTATCCGGGCAATTACCCCCAGAGGGCAATTACCCCCCGGCTAAATACTGGTTAGTGGTAAGGTTAGAGTTAAGATTAGGGTTAGGGTTAGGTTTAGTGTTAGGAGTTTGGGTTAGGGTTAGGATTAGGTTCAGGATTAGGATTAGGATTAGGGCCAGGGGAAGGGCCCGGGGTAATTGCCCAGGGGGTAATTGCCCTAGACCCATAAGAGAGTCTTGCAAGTAAACTTTAACGTATGACCTCAAATGACCTTTGACCTTATCCTGTGACCTCCAACGGCACCATAACATGAAGATACCCCCAGTGCATCTATGACCCAAGTTAGGTTGTAATCCAAGCAACTTATGTGAAGTTATTTGTCAAAAGAGAGTCTTGCAGGTAAACTTTAACATAGAAAAGAGAGTCTTGCACATACTCTTTAATATATGACCTCAAAATGACCTTTGACATCATCACATGACCTCTGACAACACCATAACATGAAGATACCCCTAGAGCTTCTATCACCCAAGTGTGGCTGCCATTGCTGTAACAGTTGCCAAGTTATGCATCATAAGAGAGTCTTGCAGGTAAACTTTAACATTTGTGACGGACGACGGACGGACGACGAACGGACGACGGACGGACGACGGAAGACGGACGGACGCCATTTTGGATCCCTTAGTCTCGCCTTCACCTCCGGTGGGCGAGACAAAAAGTAACTTCTGCTACTTACAATTCACTAATGTGAACCGGATTCATATTTCACATGTTACAAATACATTCTAAATTTCACACACACAGATTATGAGGGAAGTAGGTGAATATTCGTTAATTGTTGCTGACATATACATAAACCCATTTAAATTAGAAAACATGATGTTATAGAATGAAATATTTCAACTATGCATTTCGGAACTGATTTTCAAGTTGATGTTACTGGTACAAAAGTGTGAACAGATCACCCCCCCCCCCCCCCAAAAAAAAAAAATAAAATAAAAAAAAAACCTCATAGCTGCAACATGCACATAAAGCCGCCATTACATTGGTGGCTTTCTACATTCCTTTCAACATGGTGCCCAGCGCAAGAATAAAATACAGTTCTGCAATAACAGTAGGCGTTTTCACATCAGCCCGAATAAAATCCAAGCTCGAGAAATTTTTCGCGATTGCGAATTAGCGCGCTATTTCATTTCTTATTCACATCAGCCCGAAGAGAATTAGCCCGAAATTTTTTCGAGCTAATTCGGCAGCTGAGCATGTGCAAACAGCATCAGTATTATGCGTTTTCACATCAGCCCGATAAAAATCCAAGCTCGAAATATTTTTCGCGATTGCGAATTAGCGCGCTATTTCATTTCTTATTCTCATCAGACCGAAGAGAATTAGGCCGAATTTTTTTCGAGCTAATTCGACAGCTGAGTATGTGCAAACAGCATAAGTAATGTGTGTGCCCTCTCAAAAATTCCTCGTGATTTGTGTGCAGTTTGCCTCGATCGATCGGGTCCACAGAACTGATCGGGTCACACACGCTAGGCATGACGGGATGCATCGCGCTAATTTCTCGAGTCGTTTTCACCAGGCGTTTTCACATCAGCCCGATGTTTCGAAATAGCGCGCTATTTTCTGACTTGGGAAATTAAAAAATATCTCGAGCTTGGATTTTTACCGGGCTGATGTGAAAACGCCTATCATCAAATAGCGCGCTACTATCCCGCTATTTCAGAATTTCCTGAGTTGGACTCGAGAAATTTTCTCGATCAGAGCGATACAATAAGCGCGTTAATTTGTGTTCACATTATCAAGTAGCGCCGTTTCGCTATCGGGAAAATTTCCCAAGTCAGAAAATAGCGCGCTATTTCGAAACATCGGGCTGATGTGAAAACGCCTAGTGTGAACTGGAGAATAACCTCAACGTGCATTTGCATTGCATAAACAAATTCGCATGTTTGTCTCAATCTCCAATCTCAAACTGTTACAATTTATTTTTTTTTTCTCAGTTCAGTTCAGTTTCATTTATTTTCCATCCGACATCCAACAAAGAATACAACAAAATACAAAGTATGCATCACACCCTCAAATCATTTGGTCAGTTTGAAAAGGAGAATACATAACGCAATATGAATCGTAAAGTATGTGGTAAGATTTGATGTAGACGCATTAAAGCAGAATAACTAGGAACATGAATGCATACTCTGAAGGTTGACAGAAAAGGATGAAAACAGAGTGATCCACCAACAAGCAAGATTTGTAATACATGGATCACTCAAAACGTCATTTTATAATATGCCATCTAACGACAGGAATATAAACAGTAATCCTTAAGTTTAATAAAAAAAGAACTAAGTTCAGACTAATCTTACAATATTACAACTTGGTGCAGGCACTATACGCTGAGCTGTGTTACCCAACAAAAGAGTGATAAGGAAGAATAAAAAGCAAACAATAGTAGATAGGTGGATACATACACACGTAATGTTCGTCCGATTTTCCCTAGACCCCGCTTCTCTGCTTTTTCTGCTTATAGTAGAGCGGTTAAGCCCTCAAAATCACGAGAATTGTGCAAAATTTGACTAAAGCATGAAACTTTCACCACTGTTAGTACATACAATAAGATTTATTTTAAGATTGGGAGGTAAGTCTGATTTGACCTTTGATGACCTCCAGAGGTCAATGAACTTTAGATATGAGAATATTGATGTTTGGAGACATTTGTGAATGATACATGTGATTATGTTGCACTAAACATACATTTATATTACAGAGAAATCATTTTCTGATTAAACAGAGCATTGACATGTTTTTACCTTTGACCTCTGATGACCTCCAGAGGTCAATGAACTTTAAATACCAGAATATCGATGTTTTGAGACATTTGTGAATGGTAAATGTGGTTATGATGCACTAAACATGCATCTATACTTCAGGGAATCCATTTTCTGACTCCACAGAGCATGGACAGGTTTGAACCTTTGACCTCTGATGACCTTTAGAGGTCAATGACCTCAAAATATAATATTGATCTGTGATGTCATTGGTTAATGGTAAACATTGTTAAGATGTACAAAACAAGCATATATCTTTCTTACAATGAAATTGTTTTCATATTCTAAAGAGCAGACAGGTTTCTACCTTTGACCTCTGATGACCTTGAGAGGTCAATGACCTCAGAATATCAGAATATTGAACTATGACATCATTGGTTGGTGATAAACATGGTAAAGATGTACAAAACAAGCGTATTTGTTTTACAATGACATTGCCTTCATATTCCAAGGCACACAGACGAGTTTCTGCCTTTGACCTCTGATGATCTCGAGAAGTCAATGACCTCAAAATATCAGAATAGTTTGGCATCATTGATTAATGGTAAACATGATGATGTTCTAGAGAGCATTCGTAGGCCCTGTTTATTAACGAGCCATTACCTTTCACCTATGAAAATCGCACAAGGGCAAAGACCTCAAAAGAAATGTGAGGGTATTAATATTGACACTGCGATAGTTAATAGTTAATTGTTTATAATGCAGGGCTTACAAACCATGCATTTCTGTGACAAAAAAAAAAGCTGCTCATTCCGCATAACTTTTCAGGTAATTATCTACATCGGGTGTGTGCACAGAGCAGGGGTGTCGATCTGTTTTCAGGTGGGGGGGGGGACTTGGAAAATATGTGTAAGCATAAGTCCATGGTGCAAAGGAGTGGAGCGGAGGGGGAGGGTGTGGGTCGGGGATTGGATTTTTGCAGTTTTAGACCTGAAATCAGTGATTTAATGCAGCTCTTGTTTGACGTGTGCGTCGTCACTTATATGTCATTTAATGGGGTGTTGGCGCATCTCACCACCCCCCCCCCCCTCGAAGACGAAAATTTTCAATTTTCGAATCTGATGCATAGGTTTTGTGGAACATTTGGAAAATCATGGATCGCCAAAGTGTACCAAGTCTATATGGGTGGGGACCCAGCAAGAGCAGCGTTGGAGAGGGTAGGGCATTCCACTCCCATTCGAGAGAGCTCTTGTCTTTTGAGAAATGACATTCAACGATCTGGCACACATGCACTTTTGAAGAAATATCTCGAAATTTGTATCAGAGAGGTGTCGTAAGTCAGCCATCGATGGAGGGAGACGATTTGAGGGAAGGATGTGGGTGGAGGTATCCCCCTCCCACATTATGGAGCTTTTGCATTCGTTTGTTTTCAATTTAATGATCTCGTGCCACTCTGGGTTGAACTACCCTTTTGAAAAAAAAATGTCCATCCCAAAATGTGTAGCCATAATCAATGTATGGAGGGGAGGTTGATATAGCGAGAGGAGGGTATGAAAGGGGCTGTCCCCAACCCTTCCCATGCGAGGGAACCTTTGAAATAGAAATTAAAAAAAAAATCTTATGTACACATTTATGATGGAATATATGGGAAATTATGAGTAAAAGTAGTGTACTGAATCTAAGGGAAGAAACCGGGGCAGTTTTCTGTCTAAAAAGCAAAACCAAAAACAAAACAAAACAAAACAAAACAAAGTCCACATCTCAGAATTTATTGGGGTGGGGGTCAACTATCCCTGCCACCACCCCACCCCTCCTCCAAACTGATGGCCCGGTATGTGCATGTGTTTTACTACACTTGCTGAAAAGAAGAGAGAATTGTAAGAAACAATATCGTTCAGTGGTCGCTATCCCAGTCAAGTAAATTGTTTATCCATTATGTGATTTCCTTCACCTGTTTACCTTAAAGATGATGTAGACCAGCAGGGCCCTGTTTTATCAAAAGATAAATTTAACGTTAAGTCAAAATAATCTATGATTAACCTCTCAAATCAACTCTAAGTCCACTTAATCTATGATTAACTTCCAAGTCCACTTGAAGTCCGTCTTATCAAGACACCCAGAGTTGACATCAACTCCAACTTCCTAAAATATCAACACATAAGTTTTCTCAACCGCTCCAAATCTATGATTAACTTAACAGGTGATAAATATCAACTCTAAGTAGAAACAGTCTAGGTAGACTCAATTGTAAGGCAATTTACAGAAGAAAGATGACTGTCACACTTTCCTAGTCTAGCTGGGGTCTTGTCACAAATGTTTGTCTGTTAAATGCTAACCTTTCTCTAATATTTTGTTGCGTTTCTTTCATGTAATTATGGTCTTTTCCTTGCATGAAATTCACGATCGGCACGCATTGCTTACGCGACTGCTGCACGCAAACACCCTCGACAGCAGTTGCAATCCCAGCCTGCGCGCCCTGCGCCTCGGCACGCCGTCCGCCCGCCAATCAAGCTATCGCCAGCAAGCAGGTAACCGAGTACAGTACTGGAACAGGAACCGCGTCTGTGTGTAACGCATATCTTGCCAAAGTAAAGAACCCATATGCGAGGAAACCAGTGATTTCTGACGTGCGTAAGCCTACGTAGAGCTAGTTCGGCAATATACAAATGATGCACAGGATAGAGTGTGTAAAGCCCCCGTTCCACTATGCCGTTCTCGCTACGATTTGACAATTCTCTCAGATCGGGAAGGATCGGGTAAAACCTGAGCCGATCTGGACACAGTACGATGTTAGAACGCTCTAAGTACGCTGCAGTTACGACTACGATGATCGGGAATGAGACATTACGATCTCTGCCGCTGCCGGTACGCTTTAGAACGATGTAGCTATACGCTGTCAGTGCGATGTTGCCGATGTTATCCGATCGATGCACGCTGTATCTACGCTCTGAACGATCTATACGATCTTATCACGCTGTTACCCCGTTCAGAGAGCTGAAAAGTGCCCGATGTGCCCCGATGTACCCCGATTCCACTGTTGATCTGCAGTCAGTCAACTTATTAGCATGCAGAACCGAAGAAATATACTGTGGACCTCGAAGAGGCTCCTCAACTCACGGTTCTTTTGCAGCAATGCATTGTATAAACAAAGACGTGCTGACTGATTTTTCCAAGGCTTTTTCTTGATATCCTTGCTTTCAACGGCGTAGCCAGGATTTCATCTTAGGGGGGGGCGGTTAGTCTGCGAGGGAGCGAAGCGACCGAGCCCGAGCGAGCGGAGCGAGCGAGGGGGGGGGGAGGGTGTGGGAGGGGGGTGTCCCCCCTCCCTTGGTAAGAACTTTTTGCATTTGGATGTTGTAAATGGTGCAATTTGATGCATGTTTTTGCGCGTTTTATCGACGTGAAACAGTCCCACTTGTTTATGGTAGCAGTTTATTTTGATGTAGATTATCATTGAACAATTTGCCTATAAAATGATATAATTTAGATACACTTCTTGTATTAAATCTTTTCACTGAATATCATGAACGCGACTGAGCCCGGGCGAGCGGAGCGAGCGAGGGGGTAGGGGAGGGTGTGGGAGGGGGGTGTCCCCCCTCCCACAGTAAGAACTTTTTGCATTTTGATGTTGCAAATGGTGCAATTTGATGCATGTTTTTGCGCGTTTTATCGACGTGAAACAGTCCCACTTGTTTATGGTAGCAGTTTATTTTGATGTCGATTATTATTGAACAATTTGCCTATAAAATGGTATAATTTAGATACACTTCTTGTATCAATTCTTTTTACTGAATATTATGAACGCGACTGAACCCGAGCGAGCGGAGCGAGCGTGTGGGTATAGGGGAGGGCGTGGGAGGGGGGTGTCCCCCCTCCCACGGTAAGAACTTTTTGCATTCTGATGTTGCAAATGGTGCAATTTGATGCATGTTTTTGCGCGTTTTATCGACGTGAAACAGTCCCATTTGTTTAAGGTAACAGTATATTTGAGTGTAGATTATTATTGAACAATTTGCCTATATAAAATGATATAATTTAGATACACTTCTTGTATTAATTCTTTTCACTGAATATCATGAACGCGACTGAGCCCGAGCGAGCGGAGCGAGCGAGGGGGGAGGGGAGGGTGTGGGAGGGGGGTGTCCCCCTCCCACGGTAAGAACTTTTTGCATTTTGATTTTGCAAATGGTGCAATTTGATGCATGTTTTTGCGCGTTTTATTGACGTGAAACAGTCCCATTTGTTTAAGGTAACAGTATATTTGAGTGTAGATTATTATTGAACAATTTGCCTATATAAAATGATATAATTTAGATACACTTCTTGTATTAATTCTTTTCACTGAATATCATGAACGCGACTGAGCCCGAGCGAGCGGAGCGAGCGAGGGGGGAGGGGAGGGTGTGGGAGGGGGGTGTCCCCCTCCCACGGTAAGAACTTTTTGCATTTTGATTTTGCAAATGGTGCAATTTGATGCATGTTTTTGCGCGTTTTATTGACGTGAAACAGTCCCATTTGTTTAAGGTAACAGTATATTTGAGTGTAGATTATTATTGAACAATTTGCCTATATAAAATGATATAATTTAGATACACTTCTTGTATTAATTCTTTTCACTGAATATCATGAACGCGACTGAGCCCGAGCGAGCGGAGCGAGCGAGGGGGGAGGGGAGGGTGTGGGAGGGGGGTGTCCCCCTCCCACGGTAAGAACTTTTTGCATTTTGATGTTGCAAATGGTGCAATTTGATGCATGTTTTTGCGCGTTTTATCGACGTGAAACAGTCCCACTTGTTTATGGTAGCAGTTTATTTTGATGTCGATTATTATTGAACAATTTGCCTATAAAATGGTATAATTTAGATACACTTCTTGTATCAATTCTTTTTACTGAATATTATGAACGCGACTGAACCCGAGCGAGCGGAGCGAGCGTGTGGGTATAGGGGAGGGCGTGGGAGGGGGGTGTCCCCCCTCCCACGGTAAGAACTTTTTGCATTCTGATGTTGCAAATGGTGCAATTTGATGCATGTTTTTGCGCGTTTTATCGACGTGAAACAGTCCCATTTGTTTAAGGTAACAGTATATTTGAGTGTAGATTATTATTGAACAATTTGCCTATATAAAATGATATAATTTAGATACACTTCTTGTATTAATTCTTTTCACTGAATATCATGAACGCGACTGAGCCCGAGCGAGCGGAGCGAGCGAGGGGGGAGGGGAGGGTGTGGGAGGGGGGTGTCCCCCTCCCACGGTAAGAACTTTTTGCATTTTGATTTTGCAAATGGTGCAATTTGATGCATGTTTTTGCGCGTTTTATTGACGTGAAACAGTCCCATTTGTTTAAGGTAACAGTATATTTGAGTGTAGATTATTATTGAACAATTTGCCTATATAAAATGATATAATTTAGATACACTTCTTGTATTAATTCTTTTCACTGAATATCATGAACGCGACTGAACCCAAGCGAGTGGAGCGAGCGAGGGGGAGGGGAGGGTGTGGGAGGGGGGTGTCCCCCTCCCACGGTATAAGAACTTTTTTGCATTTTGATGTTGCAAATGGTGCAATTTGATGCATGTTTTTGCGCGTTTTATCGACGTGAAACAGTCCCATTTGTTTAAGGTAGCAGTATATTTTAGTGTAGATTATTATTGACCAATTTGCCTATAAAATGGTATAATTCCAATACACATCTTGTATTAATTCTGTTCACTGAATATCATGAACGCGACTGAACCCGAGCGAGCGGAGCGAGCGAGGGGGGAGGGGAGGGTGTGGGAGGGGGGTGTCCCCCCTCCCACGGTAAGAACTTTTTGCATTTTGATTTTGCAAATGGTGCAATTTGAAGCATGTTTTTGCGCGTTTTATTGACGTGAAACAGTCCCACTTGTTGAAGGTAGCAGTACAAGTATATTTTAGTGTAGATTATTATTGACCAATTTGCCTATAAAATGGTATAATTCCAATACACTTCTTGTATAAATTCTTTTCACTGAATATCATGAACGCGACTTAACCCGAGCGAGTGGAGCGAACGAGGGGGTAGGGGAGGGTGTGGGAGGGGGGTGTCCCCCCCTCCCACGGTAAGAACTTTTTGCATTTTGATGTTGCAAATGGTGCAATTTGATGCATGTTTTTGCGTGTTTTAACGAGTTGAAACAGTCCCACTTGTTTAATAAGGTTGCAGTATAATTTTAGTGTAGATTATTATTGAACAATTTGCCTATAAAATGGTATAATTTAAATACACTAGTCTTCTTGTATATTCTTACACTGAATATCATGAACGCTGTCTGTTCAGCAATCAAACAGAAAAAGCATGCACACGAGGGTGTAGATAGGGGCATATCCCCTTCCACACGAAGGTGATTTTGCGTTTTCAGACCTGAAATTCAGCGATCTGGCGCAAATTTTTGGTGCAATACTTTTTCATCGAAGTGTTAAAATCACGGAATTTAGCTCTTATTCCGAATGTGCACCATCTGTGCGTATGTATAAAGTCTAGTGAGGTAGAGCTTAGGGGAAGGGGGATTCCCCCTCCCGCTCGCGGAGCTTTTGCGTTTTTAGAATTGAAATAAAGCGATCTGGGTATAGCCACAGTCTACTTCTTTGCATGGCGGGGGGGGGGGGGGGGGGCGAGCAGGGAGAAGGCGTGGGCGAGTATTATCTCCACCCTTCCCTTCCGATGGAGCTTTTATCTTTTTAAGGTTCAAATTGAGATATCTCGCAAACGCATATTTGATGGAAGCAACATTTGGGAAATCACACACACACACACACACACACACAAACTGATGGGGGTGGGCTGAGCGATCTGGCGCAAATTTTTGGTGCAATACTTTTTCATCGAAGTGTTAAAATCACGGAATTTAGCTCTTATTCCGAATGTGCACCATCTGTGCGTATGTATAAAGTCTAGTGAGGTAGAGCTTAGGGGAAGGGGGATTCCCCCTCCCGCTCGCGGAGCTTTTGCGTTTTTAGAATTGAAATAAAGCGATCT
The DNA here is from genome assembly GCF_040938485.1 of Diadema antillarum. Classification (NCBI taxonomy): domain Eukaryota; kingdom Metazoa; phylum Echinodermata; class Echinoidea; order Diadematoida; family Diadematidae; genus Diadema; species Diadema antillarum. The sequence continues at coordinate 9,323,105 of NW_027270918.1, read as the reverse complement.
GGGTATAGCCACAGTCTACTTCTTTGCATGGCGGGGGGGGGGGGGGGCGGGGCGAGCAGGGAGAAGGCGTGGGCGAGTATTATCTCCACCCTTCCCTTCCGATGGAGCTTTTATCTTTTTAAGGTTCAAATTGAGATATCTCGCAAACGCATATTTGATGGAAGCAACATTTGGGAAATCACACACACACACACACACACACACACACAAACTGATGGGGGGTGGGCTGAGGGAGGAAAGGGTCGATTAAAAGGGAAATTCCCCTTATACATGAGGGAACCTTCAGTTTTCGGAATATAAGTCTTCTGCACCCAGAATTATTCAGAATTTTTTGTAAATCTAAAAAGTGTACTTATAGGGAAAGAGGCACAGAGGGGGAGGGTTTGGGAGGGGGATACCCCCTCCCAAGCACGAGAGATTTTGCATATTTTGAATTGAAATTCAACGATCTGGTGCACACTTTGAGTGAAATATTAAAAAAAATATCTTATTTGATGAAAGGTTGCAAAGGAGATCCGCTTCATGTGCATGCATACAGTATACACGCATTTTTTTTTTCCGCCTCCCAAATCCCCGGTCCAAATCTTAGGGGGGGCGACCGCCCCCATCGCCCCCCCCCCCCCCCTGGCTACGCCAGTGCTTGCTTTTATAGTCCGTCTTCCTCCAGTTGTAGATGATTTCATATTCTTCAAAATTATGCTATGTCCTCTTCCTCCTCTTTCAGCATCACGTGCAGTCTCTCTTTCTTCGCCTTTTGGGTAGCTGCTTCGCTGCTTTCTTCTCTTCTTTTTCTTCATCTCTTCTTCTTCTTCTTCTTCTTCGAAAATTACAGCTAAAATTACTTCCCGTTCTTGTGCCGATGTTACTACGCTCAGAAAGTCCATGTTACGCTCTCCCCGCTTGCCGTTCGATTAAAAATAGGTCAATTTTGATCGGGGAGATCGGGAAGAAATTTTGAACCGGTTCAAAATTTCTCTCCGATCTGAAAAAATGCCCGCTCCACTGAACCCCGACCTCCACACGCTGCTGCTACGATGCTTCCGATCCCCGTACGCTTTTGCCGCTCTCTCCCGATCTGCTAGATCGGGACAGATCGGGGTCCAAATCGTGATAGTGGAACGGGGGCTTTAGTGAAGGTGCGGCGCGCTCGAGAGTATTGACAATGGTGCGACATGCACGAGGCGCAGCCGAGTGCATGTTTGCAACCGTTGTCAATACTCGAGAGTACGAGAGCACGCCCATCTTTATTTATCGTTAAAAACAAAAGAAATAAAAAGGAAAACATGAAATGAAACCCGGAAGTGGCACCAGAAATATTAGGTGCGCCCCCTCCCCCTTTACAGAATTCCTGGATCCGCCCCTGCATCGGGTATAAGTTGACCTTGACTATACATGAAATATCAATATATTGATATTTTGAGGTCATTGAAATGTCACAGTCCTCAGAGGTCAAAGGTAGACACACGTGAGTAATTCTCTTGCTCTGTGGAATAGGAAAACAATTCAATGGTAATACAAATGAATATGACATCTTAATCATGTTTATCATCAACCAGTTGCACCAAATATCAATGTTCTGATATTTTTAGGTCATTGACCTCATCATAGGTCATCTGAGGTCATCAGAGGTCAAAGATAGAAACCTGGCTACAAAGACTGTGGAACATTGAGGCAATTCCACTTACAAAACTGAGTTGTTTAGTACATAATTACCATGTATCAGTAACAAGTGACGCATTAAAATATCAATTTTCTGACATTTTAAGGTCATTGACCTCTGGAGGTCAATGAGACATTTTGAGGTCATTGACCTCTGGAGGTCATCAGAGGTCGAAGGTAGAAACCTGTCAAGGCTCTGTGGAACATGAGGACAATTCCACTGTAACAAAAATTAGTTTTAATACACCATTACGGTGTTAATCATTAACCAATGACGCAAAATATCAATTTTCTAACATTTTGTGGTCATTGACCTCTCGAGGCCATCAGAGGTCAAAGGTAGAAACCTGTAATGGCTCTGTTGAACATGAAGACAATTTCACTATGACAAAAAATTAAGTTTTAGTACATTATTACTGTGTATATCATTAACGAATGATGCAAAATATCAATTTTCTTACATTTTGAGGTCATTGACCTCTGGAGGTCATCAGAGGTCAATTCAGACTTCCCGATCTTAAAATTAATCTTTTAGCATGTACTACCAAAGGTGAAAGTTTCATGCTTTAGTCAAATTTTGCACAATTCTTCGGCTTAACCGCTCTACTATTATGCATGTACAAAGTAAACGTCAGGAAGGGATTTCCCACCCAGAGATTACCGGAGAGATCAAAGGTTGTACACACAGTCAATAACTATACACAGCATTAGTCCATGGGCCAAGACCCGAAAATGGGTTATTGGTGCCACCTGAGGTGGCCAAACCTTTTTGGTGTCATTTTGTTTGTCGGACATAGATATGTATATGCTTATCAAGCTATTAACCGGGGGGCCAAAAGCTAAAAACAAAGGTCGAGTTCCACTCTCTCTACAAACTATGTAGACCATGCTTATTTTCAAGTTTTTATTGTAACAAACAACATTCCACTGGTCTACCTCAAAAAATTTGTTGCAAAAGCCTCCAAATCCACGATGGCGTCCAAGATGGCCGCCATATTTACTGAATTTGTTATTTGAAAGATTGAATTTTATAGAAATATCAGATTTCAACAAATGTGATGTCATATGAAAGAAAATAAAATTTTCTACAAGTTCATACCATTTTTGTTGGTTATTGTGATAGCTGGATTGAGATTTTAAGGAAAATACACTCATTTTTTATATTTTTCTGAAAAATGAAAATCATAAAAATGCTTGATTCAGCACAAATCAGAGAAAGACTCAAGGATTATCTTGAAACATTTCAAAAATTTTTTTTGATATATAATTAATATTTGGAGAAAATTAAGGGTCAGTACCATTTTTGGTTCAGGAGTTATAATGTCTCAAACTTGAAAACTCACTATGTAAAAATGGCCACTTTAGTTGTGACAAGACCTTGTTGGTCGTAAAAATAGTCTGCGCGCGCCAAGACTACTACACGCACCACTGGCGCTGGCAGTTGTAGCAGTGCCAGTGGTGCTGTAGTAGTCTAGGCAAACGCAGACTTGTTTTTGGCAAACAAGGGTTTGCGCCTGCAAACTAACTTTTCATACCAAGTGGTAGCTCAGGTGACGCTGATCGCTATTATTTCAAAGTAGATTGTTCTGAAGCAGATGAGATGAAGCAAAAATTATTTATCAAATAGAGTTAGTAGCTTGAAACTTGGCACCAATCTTATTATAGATAGTTTAAGACAGAATTTAGATCAACCACTCAAAAAAAAATCAAGATGACAGCCATCAAAGTTGACATAGTGTATTGCGCCAAATTATTTTTTTTTTCGATTTTGATACAATTTTGTCTGTTGTGCTATCTATTTATATGTTTTTTATATATTTTGAACACTGTAATGCTATTTTAAACCGTCTTAGGTTTTTATGGAGACTTTTTTAAACCAGCGATATTCTACTCTGAAAAAGAAAAAAAATCGAGTGCAAGTTTTCACTTTTGAAGGAGTGAATAACAGAAAACAGTGAATTTAGAGTGAAATTGGAGTGAATTTTGAGTGAAAATGTTCATTTTCACTCGAAAATGTTCATTTTCACTCATTTTAGAGTGACCATAGGGATCACTCGTCATTCGAGTGATCCCTGAGGTCATTCTAAAATGAAGGAAATTGAACATTTTCACTCTCGAGTGATCCTGATATCAAATAGGGAAAGCATCTACCAATGGCATAAGTTCAGATCAATTGTGACACACTGTAACCCACATGAAATCAGCCTAAAAACAATGTAAGAAAAATCTAATAACAGCAAATACAGTTTCAGCATGCTTATTTGTAAATGTGAATATACAGCACGAATAATCAATTTGGACAGTTTTATTCGAACAATATACTGAAAAGTAATTTCGCACAACACATTTAAGAGCAAATTTGAGAAATTGCCGCCATGTCGGATTTTCGGGGGGGGGGGGGGGGGGGTCTCGGATCAGAAGGGCTTTCAAGGACATCTACGGATCAGACATTATTACACATATACCATCATCATTCACGTTTCTACAACAGCAGAGTAACATACAAGTAAAAAAGCATATCTTTGATACAGATGCATTTTTTTAAATCAAAGATTGGGCGTTACCCAAACACTGGAATGAGCTCCACCCCCCCCCCCCCCCCACCCAAAAAAAAGACCCTCAATATGGTTTACACCATTACAATATCGTTCGGATGTATAGAAACATATAATAGACAGCAATATAAGAAGATTAAAAAATATATCAAATTATAAGTTGAGATTTAACTTTGACGCAACACACTAAAGGTATTGTTTACCATTGGGAGAGATATCACATTCGATTTATATGTGCAGGTTAGTTGTATCACAAAACATTCTACCATGTAAAAAATTATAATAAAGCCTAAAACATACGGAGATATCACCGTTTCTTTTCAAGAAACTATAACCATGATAACGGTTGACAGCTTAGTATAAAAAAAAAACATTCTTATCATATCTATTTAGTATATAGTCTAACAATATTTAGCATTAATTATACTGATTTAAGTTTGTACATTAGTAATGTTCTATCCCTAACTCACAGTTAAGAACTAGTTTGAGGAATTAACTAAAGCTGGGTTTTTGTTTTACGTGCACTAATGGTATGATAATGCCTTGAACGACAACCTCAATTACCGCCATCTTGAAGTTTGTGTGGATACTATCTTTGTCGCTGAATATGACACATCGGCAAAAATTTGTGCCAAATTCCAAGCTCCTATCTCTTTTTGGAAAATACTTTCTGTTCAATCTTATCTGCCTCAGAACAATCATAAATGCTATACAGTAATAGCGACCAGTGTCACCTACCACTTGGCATGAAAAGTTAGTTTGCAGGCACTTGCAAGTCGCTAGACCATTATAGTATTACATGTGACCATGTAAACACATTGTATGCAAAATTTGTAATGCATAAATATAATTTTTCAAGTTTTAGATGTCACCTTGTCAACAGTGTATGATATTGCCTGTAATTCCATACATATGAATTATGTCTCAATCTCAGTAAATCTCAATCTCAATCGCAGGTTTCAAAGTAATTCTTCAGTTCTTCTTTGATAAATACTAAAATCATGCATTTTTATATTTCTTCCTTTTTTTCAAAACATTATAAATAATATGGATTTCCTCCCCCCCCCCCTCATTTATCACAATACACAGCTAAATTGGTATCAATTTTTAGGAAGTTTTACTCTCCTTCATATTACATCAAATTTGTTGCAATCCAATGTCTCAATCAAATTTTATATTTGAAATGTTAAATTCAATAAAAATGGCGGCCCTGTTAGACCGCATCTGTACTTTAATGTTGGAGGTTTTTGCAACAAATCTACTGCGGTGTACTTACGGAACATTGCTTAGTATGTTTAATATCATGTATAGTCTTGTTTATAGAGAGAGTGGAACTCGAAAAGTAAACACGATCTTGGATTTCTTTGACCCTCTGTGACTTCTTTGGGAACAGATGTGTGTGAATACATGATATTATCTAAAATGGGATTTCAAGTTTGAGACATTATAACTCCTGAACCAAATACAATACTGACATCTAATTTTCTCCAAATATTGATTATATTGGAAAGATGTTAATTTCTACATGGTTTTCATAAACACTTTTAAATTTGATTCTTTTTAAAAACTTTTTAGAGAAATATTCATGGTGCATTCTGAAAAATGTCTCCATAAAAACCTAAGATGGTCTGAAATAGCATTACAATGTTGAGAATACATAAAAACCATATAAATAGACAGCAAAACAGACAAAATTGTATCAAAATCGAAATAATACATTTACTATGGCGCAATACCTATCTCAGGATTAAAGTGAGAGTTGCAATTGAAGGCATATTCCCTTTTGTCTTTTAAAATAAGTAAAAAATAGTCACTTAAGTATGCACCAGGTGGCGCGCACCATTAAGAGCTAAAAATTGAAAAAGCTCCCTACCGTACTGTTGGAGGGCGGACACCCTCCCCTCGCTCAGTCGCTTCGCTTTCTTGCTTTCGCACATAAGCCTGCGCGCAGAGATGCCGAGTCATGAAAATCTCACTCATTCATTTTTGAACTTTGCATCTATGAACCCTGGACTGAACCCTCGCTTCCATGGTTCGCTGACTGCATTATCGTACAGCCGAAACCGTGTCTGTTTCACAAAGAAACTACTATACGCACATTCACATAGAACGGAGGACGATGGCGGAGCGGAGAGACGGCAAAGGTAAGTATTGGATTTAACCAAGGTTTTGAACTGGGTGAAACTTAATTTTAAAATGACCTGATATATATAGATACTAACAGTGCGCCGGAGAGAGTATACGAGTGTCTATAGGGCCCGGGTAAGACTGATCCTGTAATATAAACATATACAATCCTAACTACACGCAGCCGCTGTTGTGAAGCTTCGCACAGCGGTCTGGTCAGGCTAATACAATCCAAAAAGCGTACACGTGACTGGGCATGCATTCACTTTGACCGAAAGATCGGTCTGTATCTGTCCGTCGGGGAATGTTCCGCGGAGACTGCGTCTGGCTTCACGGATCCCCTCCGTATACAGACCGAAGTCAATGATTGCGGCTCCTGTGTGGAGCAGTCGCGCACAGATCAAACGTTACGATAAACCAAATTTCAGACAGCTTTTTTACATTCAAACAAGTATGACATGACATGACACATTATGCAGCAATATTTGGGATAAATTTCTCACATTGTGCAATCGAAATACTCACATAACCTCGGTTATAATGCAGAAATTTTATCGATATCGCAACATCGCCGTTCGCGAGCAGTAAGTCGCCATTTTGAATCTGTAACAATTGCTAAGCCAATCACATGCGAGGTACGTGTTTTAGTAAAACAAATACGTAGAAACTACCTCGCATGTGATTGGCTAATAGATTCATAGTGTATGTTTCTGCAGTTTGAATGTGACGACGCGACAGGCTGTGTTTTACGTTGAAAATTCTCCTAAAATGTTGGATTATTCATTAATCTGGTGAGTGTAACGTATTCTTAAAAAAATAATTTCACCATACAAGCTTAAATTTGCCGACCTAGGGCCGTGAATTAGACGCAATCGAGAAGGGTGAGGTACCTCACCCAATTTTCCATAGAGACAGTGGTTAAGAACATCCACACAGCAATGGGTACTGCAATCTTCCGTCTGTCTACGGAGGACAGCGTTAATGGCAAAATATAAAAGAGTCCTCCGGACAGACGGATCTTTCTGTCTAGCATTCACTCATATTTTACAAGGAGTGAAATAGGAATATTGATAACACTTATCATGAGAGGATAATACCCGCATTATAATTGATGTGCAGTATACTACAGAATACGTTTCACTTCCACATTTCTCCTGTTTTTTACCGTGCTTTTGGTGTGTCTCGTCTGTTGTCTTCGACAGAACTTGGGAGCTGTGCTCAGCCATTTTGAAGTCTGCATGAGAATGCTCAAAGTGCAAAGTTCATCATGTCTGCGCGCTATCCCAATGTGGAGACAAATCTATTGTTGAACATAATATATCCGACTTCGAAAGCAAACAACCCAAGTAACCCAAGTAATCTGTAGGAAAAAAAAAAGATAGAAGCAAACGTATTATATATTGTATGGCACGTATGATAGATTGGCCACATATTTTACGTGATGATCAGGGTATATTGTAAACTAATAGAGGTCAGCATGCGTTTGCATTGTGCGTATTGCACTTAAGTATCAAAGCGCAATGTTTATACACACATCAACATCCACTAAAAAGTGAGTACACTGTACGTTTTTAATTGGTCAAATCCTATTACTTTTGTTGCCATCAAATAGCGTAGATTATCATCAGTGTATGATCCTAATAAATGCAGCCTACTCGAAAAATGTAATCTGTATAGAGCTCTGCGTTAACAAGTAATGAAGTCTTCTTGTTGAGTTGAGTTGAGTTTATTTATTTTACCACGGTAAAAAGCTTGCTATAAGCTAAAAGCTGTTTTTCAGCAAGGCCGTGAAATGATAACAAAAACAGAAAAATCATACAATGAAGAGAAATACAAAAAAAAAAACATATTACATACGAACGCAAAAAAAAAAAGAAAAGTGAAAAAAGTCACAAAGTATGCAAAGTGTAACATAAAAATTATATACAATAAACACAAGAAATCAAAATGAGAATTGAGGAAAAGAATTATACAGAAATACACAAAGGATTGAAGAAAATTGACAATCATAATATCACATTGCAAACAGATTTAAACGTTTGAAAATAACAGACGAGCTTCAAACGAAAGGGGGGGCAAATGAATTGACACACCTGTTCTGTGAGCAAATATTTGATTATACAAAATTAACACTTGGATATAAGTTGAATATAAATTGTTTCAATCATACAAATCTTTTCTTTATTTCTGTTATAAATAATTTTATGTCATTAATTGTCCTGAGACTCAAAGGGAGATCGTTAAAGAGCTTAGAAGCTGAATATAGTGCGCTTTTTCTTAAAAAATTGGTTCGTGGTTTTGGGAGAACAACAGTGGTGTTATCGTTTCGGAGATTGTAATAAGACTGAGATCTAAACTGAATCTTGGAAGACAGTGAATCAGGGGCGAGGTTATGGAGCAATTTAAAGATGATTGTCGATTTTTCAATGGTTTAACATCGGTGGTACTATACAGAGCTTCTCTATTGAAGCGACCATCAACTCCCAGGATTAAGCGGAGACACCTGTTTTGTAAAGTTTGAAGCTTTGCAAGTTGGGAAGCATGACCATTCATCCAAACCAAACTACAATAGTCCAGCTGTGGCTGAATCAATGTTTGGTAAAGTATTAATGAGGTTCTCTGGTCGAGGTATTGACGGACACGTTTTACCGCGTGAAACGTTTTCAAAGTCTTTTTCTTCACTTCTTCTATTTGGGGTGTCCATGCACGTTAAACTGCTGTCAAGGATAACGCCAAGATATTTGCACTTGGAAACTCTTTGCAATTTACTGTTTTAAATGGAAAGATGCAAATTTTCAAACTTGCGTAACAATCCCTTTGAACCGACCAACATAAAATGACATTTTTCTATATTAAGGAGGAAATGATTATCTAAGAACCATTTTGACATCGACTTTAAATCATCATTCATAACCTTTTCTAATACTCTTGGGTCTTTCGCGGCAAAATATAAACAAGTGTCGTCCGCGTAGAGTGAAAGGGAACAATTCTTAACAGATTTATATATGTCATTTAGCGTAAGGATAAACAACAACGGCCCGAGAATGCTGCCCTGGGGCACTCCACTGAGAACTGCTTGGCTGGTAGAGCTATTGCCATTTAGCACAGTCAGTTGCTCTCTTTTATAGAAATAATTTTCGAACCAATTCACAACAGTGGAGTCAAATCCAAAGAAAGTCAACTTTTCTAAGAGTATGTCAAAGGATATCAGGTCAAACGCCTTTTGTAAATCGAGTGTGACAATCGCTACGACATAACCTTTATCCACATATTTCGAAATGTCATCGGTCAATGAAAGAAGTGCAGTTTGAGTGGAATGGCCTGGACGAAATCCGTGCTGATGTTTATTTAGGAGGTTATTCTCAGAGAGATAAGCATATACTTGATTGAAAACAACTTTCTCCATAACTTTAGAGAGAACAGGTAGAACGGAGATCGGTCTGTAATTAGATGGGTTTGAGGTATCTCCACCTTTATGTAATGGGGTGACACGAGCTCGTTTCCAAATATTTGGGATTTTGCCTGCTTTCAGCGACAGGTTGATGATACGGGTGATAGGTTCGACAATGTACTCTATTGAATCTTTCAAAATACCAGTTGGGATCTCGTCCAGACCAGTCGCTTTGTTTCTAGGAATACCGTTAACACACTTGTAAACATCGTCTTGTGATATTTCCTTCCACAATTCATTTGCTCTTTGTCAATCGCCATGAAGGATTTAACGCAATTGTCAAGGTCACGGAGAAAGCGTTTTCTATTATACAATCTAAAAGAACTGAGACGTTCGTTCATTCCTCAATGATTGTGACGTCATAAATTCATATCGAGAGTAGTCAACCTGGAAGCAGACAAAGTTTCCTATACAACTTATCACCAAAAGGTTGTCTATACCGGACACCGATGGTGGTTGGACCCACACTTGAGGAGATCGAAGAACTCTCTGTCGAGCTCGATCTCGGACTAAAAGGTAGCCCTGAGCTCCGGGACTACCAGTCCGCCATCGATGACATCGTGAGGGGGATCAACGAACTCGACGAGCTGGTAGAACCCACTCCACTGGTCAAATACCCACGGACTCCTGGTCGACGACCAAGTAAAGCCGATAATCCACACAATGCTTGGTTAGCAACAAACTTTCTGTCTCTATCTAGTTCTCAATAAAAAGTAAAAAACAGTCAGAAATTATACTCTTGTAACTGTAAATTGGTAATAAACACGAAGAAACAATAGTTAGTGGCAGCTATGTAAATTTTTTACACTCAGGTGCTATAAGTAGCGGACTAATCTATGCACAATATGTGCGCATGATGGTTAAATTTTAACTTTGTATAGCATATTTCCTGTTTATCATTTAGTCCTTGGGCATTAATAACAGGGAAATTCGAAAAAAAACCCTGAAGGATTTGTTACGTCAGCCGACGGAACTCGTACCCATCATGACTATTGTGTCTAGTCTATTATCAATCGTTACTCGATGCTCGTTACTACTGTATAGGTATTATAAATCCACGATAACCGGGGCATCTAACGGGAAACTGTCGGGAAAGCGCGTCGCAATCAAGGACTCCATTGCGATAGCGGGAATCCCTATGATGATGGGCTGCCACGCCCTCGAGGGCTACGTTCCAGACTTCGATGCTACGGTTGTGACTCGAGTGTTGGACGCAGGTTTGTGTGACTTCGTTATAGAAATCAGAGAGCAAACTTTTGTTATGATCTTGTCTTCCAGGGTCGGGGTTTAGTTTCACGCGATGTTAATGGGACTGATGGATTTGATGCAATATCAAACTTAATTCCTGGATTGCAATGAAATAACGAAAAATTACAACTAGTCGGACAATGGCCGTTGGTTGTTAAACTCCGTAATCAAGTCAATACCCGTAGGCGCACTCCATGCTTTACATAAATGGACAAAGATTTTTGAAAGCTGTCTGAAGTATGTAAGATTCATAAGTGGCTATTTGCAAAAGTTTTTGTACTTTTCTTTCTCTTCCGCTATTTATGTATTCCAAACTTTGCCATACATCATTTAGAACCGCCGGCATAAAGATGAATAGACACGTGATCGAGATAAGAATAGATAGGCCCCATCATTTGCACTTCTTACTCAACGGACAAAGGGGAATGTACGGATAATGTCTTAGTAAGAGCTGGGTATGGTAAAAAATTGGAAAATAAATATGCAACAAATAGATATGCAATACCTATCTTTCCTTCTCAACCACATGCTCTTGCATACTCATTGCTCACAATGTTTTTCACTGCATGTGGAAATGCTCTCACATACTCAAATGCACACAATGTTTTTCAATGAAGGTGGCGTCATTCTGGGTAAGGCTACAAGCGAAGACAATTGTGGTTCTGGGAGCAGCTTCACCAGTGCCTTCGGGCCCGTGACAAACCCATACGATGATACGCACGTCGCAGGTGGATCGAGCTCGGGTAGCGCGGTATTGGTGAGTATGATACGAATGGAGAAAAATAGCCAGAAAACTCCATGTCGCTGTCTATAATGGTCTGTCTGAAAGAGACAAAGAACTTTGACTTTCGCGTCCTTCGCAAATGGGATGGTGTCACCCTGTCCAGAAATTGGCACAAGATGGCTACACGAATATATATATGTATATATATATATATATATATATATATATATATATTTGTATACATATATATACCTTTTTTGTGCGAGGTTAGCTCCGAATAAGCCAGTTCGTAATTAGGTAATGTACGCATTAGACGTTTTCACATCAGCCCTATGTTTCCAAATAGCGCGCTATTTTCTGACATGGGAAATTAACCCGAACACGAAGTAGCGCGCTATTTGATAAGCTGTGTTTATCAACTTTCCCCAGTTTAAACGACTTTCGAAAGCCCTTTCCATAGCCCTTTCCATAGCCCTTTCCATAGCCCTTTCGAAAGCCCTGTCTACTCCCTGTACTATTAATGTGCCGCTTGTTTTCGTCGGCTGCGTTTATCAACTTTCGATAGCCCTTTCGATAGCCCTTTCCATAGCCCTTTCGAGAGCCCTTTCCAAAGCCCTGACTGCCTATACTATTAATGTGCCGCTTGTTTTCTCAGACGGGACGGCGAAAAGCAATTACCATCATATATCTTCCTTTGAGAGTGACGAGTCATGATACAATGCCACATGAATCAATTGTCTTCCTATCTGTGAGGCAGCTCCAGTTTAGCACATACTTCAAATATTTCTGAGTGGCGGCATGAGACATGGGATCAAAGGGAATGAGACTGTTGTTACTCTATTTCTCAAACCTTGTTGGTGAGAGAAACACCTCCTTGTTCCAAGCATATGCGTGCATTACACGCAGCTGTATGTATACACCTGTGTACACGTACTCGTGTGCACTTTACGTGGCGCGCGTCTTTTCAGAAACTGGAACGCATGGCTGCGTAACCGCAGTAGGGCGACCTTAGGCTGCGTTCACATAGAAGTATTCGGTATTCGGTATTCGCTATTCGCTATTCGCTATTCGGGCACCGAGTACACCATCACCCGCACCGTCAACTCACCATCCCATGCAGTGAGGATTTCTTCCTCCTACATCCCAGCAAATCTTATTAACAATTTCTAAACTGCATCAGAATGTCAGTCTACATGCTTATTTCGTAGGTGTTTTCACGAACCGACGCTATTTCGATTTTGGTCAAAATTTTCAAAATCGAGATATTGGTACCAAATGGAAGTGCTTTCAAAACTCTACCAAATCCCCAAATTTTAGATCACAAAATTAATTATTCTTAATTTTATCAAAGAAGGAAAAAAACGACCGTACCCGAAATATCAAGAAATTGAGAAAAAGGGGTTTCACGAACCGACGCAGTAAAGATACGCCGGTTCGTGAAACCCGAATTGCTAGGGTGAAGAGCAATGCGGGTTTTACGAACCGTCGCGGTTGCATTATTTTGAGCTTTGTTCAACTTACTGGCCTAGAATGAGGTTTTGGCCCTAATCCAGATCTCAGAGTGAGGCCCAAACCTTCTGAAAGATGAATGACGGCCTAAGCCAGCCCACTGTCCACGATTGAAGTGAATGATAAGCTATAATCCTATTAAAATCATGCTCAAAATAACAGTTGTAGTTGGACTACCATAACCATTAATTGCGGTAGAGCGTAGTCCCATGTATTCAATCGCATGATGCTTATGAAGCCTAGTCTGTAAACGCCATCCAATTTCAAATTAGGTCCCAAATCATATTATTTATAGTTTCTTTTCAACTTATGTCGTTACTTCTGAGACTACTGAGTACTGTAGTCGTAACGTCTGTGTGCAAGACATGCAAGATGTCAAAGTCTCGAAGACACTCATGGCTAAGCCTTGACTTGAGTTGAAAATGAAATCATGAGATTGACAAAGTAGGCCTACTAAACAAAAAAAAAAGTAAAAAGTCTTAAAGGGACACAGTCCTCACGAAATTTAAAAAAATATGTTGTTGTTGGTACCTCCAATGAACTACTTTCACCAAAAACAAACTTTAAAATCACCAAATAAGCTCGTACATTTTGGTTGAAAAAGTGTGACTCTGCATGGTGAATATGCTAATGAGCAAGTCTTGGCGGAGAGTCATACGTCGTCGATGCACAACTCTTCCCAGCCGTGTTCTGCTCGTTATCCGTACGCTCCCTAGTTTACCCGGATGCATGAAGACGTCGGTGGCTACTCCGACCACAGAACTCTTACACATAGAAGAATCACTCGCCACCCGTTTTGTCGCCGTCGCTCGACTCATTGTCACGTGACGTCCGCCATTTTGCTTAGCGGAACTTTTTTGCGTGCAAATCCCAGCAGACGCTATCCACATACAGTGACTGCATGTTGTACCGTGTTTTTCTGACGTTCCGGGACCCTGAGCGAGGCATTAAAATGCCATATTGTGCGGCTGTAAACTGCACAAATCACTTGACAAAAGGATTTGGAAACAGGTAAGTTTGACACCAAGCCATGATGAGAATAAGAAGTAAATTAATTCCCAAAAAACGTTACAATTAGGCGGATCGGTCGTATGTTGGCTTTCTTGTGAGCGCAGTAGCAAAGGTAGTCCCAGACACTGGATTTTGTGTTTGCCGTCGACATATCTGTTTACCACAAACTACTATGCGAAATAAAAAAGATCAAGTAGGCCTAATTTAGGCCCTGGGGCTATATTACACTCTGTACGTTGTGTGTTGGGGCAAACAGCTTTGTACATGAAAAAAGTGTAAATTTATGTAAATTTGAGCTTAGGTGTAAACTTTACACGTAGATTTATTCTTAAAATTGTCTAGCTAGTTAGAGTCACAGTACCAGTGGTGGGCCAGTGTCAGTGTCAGTGACAACACTACAGTCGTTTAGATACTAGATTGTCTAGACTGACTGTGTACTCTAGTATTAAAGTAACCCCGGGACATTGCTTTCACAATATGCAATATTTGTCATACATGTATTTGCGAGACTTGTCTTGCCTACATATTGTTGCCACGTTAACATTTCGTACTATACCATATAGTATGTTTTCACACTCAAAAGGATTTCATTTTGAATTGTGCTTGAAGCGAACAAGTGCAAGTGAAATCTTGGATAATACATTATTGCCTTTGATATTTTTTTTTTATATTCTTGCCAGTGTCCATTATTCATGGTTTTCTTTTGCTGCCATATTGTATGCTAAGTGATTGTACATGCATTTGCTTTCATGATATACAATACATGTAGTTGTCTTATTTGTGACACTTGTTTTGCCTACATGTACATACTTTGAGATACAGTGTAGTATGTTTTCACACTCTTTAGATTTCACTTTGAATTTCGTTTGAAGCAAACGGGTGCGTGTGAAATCTTGCATTATACAGATGTTCATGTATTGCCTTTAGTTGATATTGTTATGCCAAGAATGCATTTGATATTCTTGCCCGACAGTGTTTATGTTGTTGCTATATTGCATGATAGTTGATTATACAGGCATTTGCTTTCGTGATATACAACATTTGTTGTATATCTGTGATACTTGTTTTGCTTACATGTTGTTACCAAATTATGTTTTCATACTACACAGTGTATGGGATAGTGTTTGTTAAACTCATTACTAAGGATTTAATTTTGAATCATGCTGAGCTAAGTACAAGTGAAATCTTACATTTACCAATGTATTACCTTTAATACTGTTGCCAGGAATGCCTTTGGTGTTCTTTTCAGTGTTCATAATTCGTAGATTTATATTGCCATAGTGCATGCGGATCAACACAATATGTTGTCATACTATACCATAGTGCGTTTTTACACTCATTAGGATTTTCTTTTTGAATCACGCTTGAAGCTATCAAGGGCAAGTGAAATTGTGCACTATATTGATGTATTGCCTTAGATAATCTTGCCAGACAGTGTTCATTATTCATGAATTTTATGTTGTTGCCCTATTGCATGTCCATTATAGATGTATATGCATTTGATTTTGTGATTACAATAGTTGTCACAAATTTGCGACACTGGTGGTCTTGCCTATCATTTGCATAATATGTTCCTGACGCATGTACTGCCTGTGATTATAGCCGCCGTATTAGGTATGATAATGGTACATGCACTTCAAGCAAATGGTATATCACTGTACTGTGGTTGATTCTCAGCAATCAACTTTGACCTTGATAAATGTCAAATAAATTGTAAAAAATCAGGAAAATTAACTCTGTCCAACTTAACTTTCTGTTTTTGTGGGAAGACAATCTTGACAGGAGTTCATGCTTGTAATGTGTGTGTGTGTGGGTGTGTGAATACATATATATATATATATATATTATATATATATGTATATATATATATATATATATTATATATATATATATATAGATAATTATTTATATATATATATATACATATATATATATATATAATGTGAGAAATAGTTCCCTGGGTCCCGAACGTACGCGGTGCCGCATTGTTGGATGCATATAGTTGAAAGAAATTGGACTGAGGCGGGACGTTGCTCTCGATCTTAGTCTCCCTTTTATTTGTCAAGCTTTCGGCCCGTCATTGGGCCTTCGTCAGGACCTGCGTGGGACTCGTGTGGTTATCGTGCATCCCAGCACCGTGTGCTCATATTCTGTATGTTGGGCTGTATTTTGTCCTGTCTGGTCATGGCCAAGTTTTCTGCTACGGGTGTCTTACTGTCTTACTCTAACTTCAGACTCACAGTAAGACACCCGTAGCAGAAAACTTGGCCATGACCAGACAGGACAAAATACAGCCCAACATACAGAATATGAGCACACGGTGCTGGGATGCACGATAACCACACGAGTCCCACGCAGGTCCTGACGAAGGCCCAATGACGGGCCGAAAGCTTGACAAATAAAAGGGAGACTAAGATCGAGAGCAACGTCCCGCCTCAGTCCAATTTCTTTCAACTACATATATATATATATATATATATATGTATATATATATATATATATATATATAATATTGATTGAGTACCAGGTAGTCTACATGTTGGTGCAGCAATATCATGATATCGAAAGTAAAACAGAAACCAATTTCATGTTGATCACCAACAATTTATTTACAGCACACAAATATTTGAGCGATTCGCTCTTTCTCAAGTGTTGTTGCAAATCGCTCAAAAATTGGTGTGGTGAAATAAATTGTCGGTGATTAGCATGAACTCGATTTCTGTTTTATTTTTTATCATGTATACAGATATACAGTGTATACATGCCTATAGGCATATTGCTTCCTATACCAATATGTGCAATAGTGGTAACTACATTGTACTACACACTACTAATGATAATGATAACAGCAGGAATATAGATAATTAAGGTGATGTTGTCTTCCAAATTTCTAATATGTTGAACGAGTGTCAGATGGGTAAGATGTATTACATGATCATATCCACAAATCATTGGTTTTTACAACTGGACTAACTGGAAATTTAATTTGACCTGTTTAATGGGAGAAAAATCAAAAGCACGAACACACATCTTCTTACAATATCATTGGAGGGGGAAAAATGCAAGACATAGGGTTGAGAGGGGTATCAGAAAAATGGCAGGACACAGACATGGACAGGCGCGCGTCTTAGATTATTTTATACCAAAGCAGATCACGTCTCCGAAGTTAAATAGATCTATCCGAAAGGGGAAAAAAACACCTGTTTCAATACAGACAACTTTCAGGGAAGAGTGTGAAATAAATAACATAAATGAGTACATGAATCTGTGGTCAACGCTGGATTGAGAAGTACCAGTTTGCAGTTTGACAGTTTACAAGTTCAAGTAAATATCAAGGGCTATTAATAGCGGCTGTCATACTGTCCGATCAGTGAGTTGACCGTAGTGTAGCGTACTCGCGAGGAGCTGCGGAGGTACCGCTAAGCAACATGGCGGCGTGTGCACTGAGGCGTCACATCCGCGGTGCGCGGTGGCGACACCGAGCTCAGCGGGTTGTGAATTGGTGTGATTCTTCTATGTGTAAGAGTTCTGTGACTCCGACTCGTATTTGACATTGTTTCTACGTTGTGTGTGTGTGTGTGTGTGTGTGTGTGTGTGTATGTATTGTGTATTATATTCGCACACTGTGTGGACGGTACAACTAGATGATAGATCTACGGTAGATACGCGTACGCACCCAATGTCACGTTTATTTTAGTAGGCTGATAATAGTCCGGGAGCCAGCGGGGGTCAGCCTAGCTGAAAAGGTTACCAATTTTTATGTGTATAGCAATTTAGTACATATGCCCCTGAGTATGGAAATGCACGTCTGGCTGGTCATCGGTGGTGGGTGTGGCCAGGAGAGCCACAAAAAGGACCCCCCAAAATTAGGCTAGCCTAGCTGGAAAAGTAACCCCATAAAAACAACTGGAACTTGTTCGTTACACTTACAGGATAAATGAATGACCATTGCCAGACGTTTTAAGTGGTGGGGGGTAGCCGCCAGACGCTCTTAAAGGCCCAACTCCAGCTAGGCTAGCCTAGCTGAAAAAGTAACCTCATGAAAACCACTGGAACTTGTTCGTTACACTTACAGGATAAATGAATGACCATTGCCAGACGTTTTAAGTGGTGGGGGGTAGCCGCCAGACGCCCTTAAAGACCCAAATTTTTCCAGCTAGGCTAGCCTAGCTGAAAAAGTAACCTCATGAAACCCACTGGAACTTGTTCGTTACACTTACAGGATAAATGAATGACCATTGCCAGACGTTTTAAGTGGTGGGGGGTAGCCGCCAGACGCCCTTAAAGACCCAAATTTTTCCAGCTAGGCTAGCCTAGCTGAAAAAGTAACCTAATGAAACCCACTGGAACTTGTTCGTTACACTGACAGGATAAATGAATGACCATTGCCAGACGTTTTAAGTGGTGGGGGGTAGCCGCCAGACGCCCTTAAAGACCCAAATTTTTCCAGCTAGGCTAGCCTAGCTGAAAAAGTAACCTAATGTAACCCACTGGAACTTGTTCATTACACTTATAGGATAAATGAATGACCATTGCCAGACGTTTTAAGTGGTGGGGGGTAGCCGCCAGACGCCCTTAAAGACCAAACTTTTTCCAGCTAGGCTTGCCTAGCTGAACAAGCAACCTAATGAAACCCACTGGAACTTGTTCTTTACACTTACAGGATATATGCATGACCGTTGCCAGACGTTTTAAATGGTGGTGGTGGGGGGGGGGGGGTAGCCGCCAGGCGCCCTCAAAGACCCAATTTTACCAGCTAGACTAGCCTATATATAGCTGGAAAAATAACCTCCTGAAACCCACTGGAACTTGTTCTTGTGATACACTCAAAGGATAATTGAATGATTGTTGCCAGACAATAGCCGCCAGAGGCCCCAAAGACCAAACTCTTACCAGCTAGGCTAGCCTAGCTGAAAATTAGGAAAGTAACCCCATGAAACCCACTGGAACTTGTTCTTACACTTACAGAATAAATGCATGACCGTTGCCAGACGCTTTAAGTGGTGGGGCGTAGCCCCCAGACGCTCTCAAAGACCCAATTTTACCAGCTATAAGCTTCACATATTTCAGAAATGATAGCAGTGTAATTCCATAACAATACCGCTTGCTTGCGAGTTCACCTGTCTATAATCTATGCATGCCTTATTCTTTTGTTCTGCTTCCTTGAGCCCCAACTCATGCATTGTTATGGTGACTAGCTCTCCCATGTCATCATCCTTGTTCATTGCAATTTGTTCTATTTTTTGAAAATATTCTTATTCTTCATCCCAATTATCACAAATTCTGAAACTCTGTCCTCAGTATAACTAATTCATAGTTGTACAAATGTAAAAATCTGAGAATCACCCGGAGGTCTCCTTTAATGAGGGAGTTTCTTTAGCGCACAGGGAAACATGATTTGAAATATCAATAGGGCAAGTGTTGAGACGAAATACTGTAGAAATATGAGAATATACAGTGCTGTGGTTTTGGTAGAAGAAATAGGGTATCTGTATTTGTCCTCAGTGATAACCAAAAAACTTATTTGGGAAGAATAATAGACATCAAAAAAGAATTGCCCAATCAAACATGTCAGGATTTTTCTCAAACATCAGTGTTCTCATTTTCTTTGCAGTGTAAAACAAAAATAAAAAACAAAATAAAAAAAAACAGGGCCGGGTACAGTATCCTGATGGAAATTGGTGGGATGGGCGTAAACCCGCGGGTATTATAACATACTGACGTGAAAAAAAAAAAACAAGACCAAAAACTACTTTCTTTCTGTGCCCTGGGGAGAAATATTCATCAATTGCATTTTGCAAATGTTGAAAATCACAACTTTTGATAAAATTGTGTCCTACAGTATCTCTTCTTATATGAAGGCTTTTTTTATAATTAAGTTTCTTTCCTCTATGACCATGATAAAACAAACCCCTGATGATTAAAACAAAAGACAATCAAAACTTGGCAAATGAACTCTTTGGACATTAGCAAAAGGGAATACATTAACAGTTTTTGCAAACACTTTATACAATTGTCTAATACTCCATCAAGCTCATAAAAAATACTGCAACAAGAAATCCATTCAGTAAGACTCGTCCTCGGTGTACAAAGCTTAAAATGCCAACTTTTTAAAAATAATGCCCCAGCTCTTAAATTTACTTTAAAAAGGGGAAGTAAAGCTCAACACCTTTGGCCTATGACTTTTTAGGTACCGTATCACCTTACGGTTGAGGAGATGGGTAAAGAAAAAGTATTAACGAAATAAAACTTATAGGAACATGCTTCACATGACCTCACCGTTTTCTTCTCTTAAGAAAGAAACGAAATCTGAAAATTGTTCAAGAGTGTTTTTGAACATAGTACATTGCAAAAGCAGAAAAAATCAGTGTTTTTAAGAAACATAACACACAACAACAAGGAATTCCTGTCGTGTCTAGTATTGCACGTTTTTGGTTTGGAGGGTTTTGGATGCTAATATTTCAAGACAAGTTTATGCTCCGGCACTTCAATGAACTTAAATGTAAAGTAATGATCAACCTCTCTTGCCAATAAACTCAACATTTGCTGTTCTTCGGTAAAGCATACGACAGACACATATGAGAAACATGTCTACAATTCATATGAATAAGCTCACAGCAACAACAAAAATATTATGTTATCTATAAACTAATACTGCATGTACTTAGTTTCGAGGGATTAAGATGCAAAATGTTTAAGCCCCTACGTGGCTACCAGCAATTAAACATCCTTCAAATTCTTTAGCAAATGAGCTCATGTGTATCATCTTCTTGTTGAGAAGACGAAGATGAGTAATGATAAAATAACCAAACTATCAACTTTCCTTAACATGTTTTACATGAAATCATTATTGCCTTCTCGTAACGAAATTGAAAAAACCAGAACATCTGAAATTGTTCAAAATCGCTTCTTGACAACGATGAAAGCAAAGGAAACTTAGTGTTTGTAACCACTATGACACGTGTCTACAGATCTGTCATGCTCATAAGAAACGTAACTCACAGGAATATAATTTTATACAGTGATAAGAACTTGGTTTGGAGGACATTTAGATGCCAACTTTTCAAGAATAATACACCAGCACTGACACTAACTGATGAAAAAAAAGGAATGCTCAGCTTCTTTATCCAATTAGCTCATAGGTAAATCCTTGTAGTTGAAAAAAAAAACCGAGTACACATAAAAATATAGACTTCCCGTAACATGTATCACAGGTCATGATCTCCACATTTGCTCCTCTTAACTTAAAAGAAATAAATATATATCTAAATTTGTTTTAAATGACCTTTAAACAATATGAAGAAAAAATTCTGTGTCTGCAAAGGCTTGACACGTGTCTAATACTGGGTCACGCTCATATTAAACGTAGCTCACAGGAACAAGGAATTCACGTGTGTATAAAATAATACTGCAGAGAGGGTGCAAAGTTGAACCCTTTATTGAGGGTGCGAAAATGTTCCCTTGGGTACATCTTTCCACCCACACTAAGTTGTGCTAGATTGCACCTCTTCTTGAGGGTGCATCTTTCCACCCACACTAAGTGGTGCTAAGTTGCACCTTTCTTGAGGGTGCGATCTTGCACCCTTTACCTTTCGGCGCACCTTTGCACCCCGTGTAGCCTTTACATCTTGGTGCAACTTTACATCCTTTCGTGAGGGTGCAAAGAAACACCCAAAGTTCCAAGATTGTGCCTTGTTTTGAGGGTGCAATCTTGGAACTTTGGGTGCTACTTTGTGCCCGCAAAAAAGGGTGAAAGTTACACCCTCGGGAGCAACTTTGCCCCCTTGAAAGAGGCGCAACCTCGTACCTTTAGGTGCAACTTTATGCCCGAAGGATGCAAGAATGTACCCTCTCTTGAGGGTGCAATCTTGTGCCTTATTGGTATGACTATGATGTTGCACCTATGTGGTGCTTATTTGCTCCATGACTGCTGCAAAATTGCTCCTTTAAAGGAGCAAGTCAGTGTCACTGCCCGCTCCTTTATAAGGGCAATATTGCCCATCATCTCAAGGTGCAACTTAGCATCACATAATCGGGTACGATTTAGTTCCTTAAAGGACAAGTTCACCTTTGTAAACATAAGGATGGAGAGAATGTAGCAATATTAGTAGAACACATCATTGAAAGTTTGAGGAAAATCAGACAATTCGTTCAAAAGTTATGAATTTTTAAAATTTTTGTGCAGCAACCGCTGGATGAGAAGACTACTGCAGTGTATGAATAACTTGCGTACAACAATATAAGGAAAATATAAAGAGAATTTCACAAAATTCCATCTTTTGAAAAAAGTACACATTCCCCTGACTCGTTACCGACAAATGTTATGGGCAATATTATTCCCCCTGCCTTTAGAAAGAGGCAAGTCAAGAGCTCTTTTATTATGCGAAAAAAGTGAAAATATGTTGAATTTTCTTTTACATTTTCTTTATACTGTTGTACGCATATGACTCACAAGCTGTAGTAGTCTCCTCATCCAGCGGTTTCAACACAAAAATTTTACAAATTCATAACTTTTGCATCGATTGTCCAATTTTCCTCAAACTTTCACTGATGTGTTCTACTAATATTGTTGCATTCTCTCAATCCTTATGTTCATGAAGGTGAACTTGTCCTTTAACTACTCTAAACCTTGAATAGTGCGAACTGATGTAAGCCTATTTGCTCAGTATATAACTTATGTTGTTGTTGCACTCTGCAAAGTAAATAGGATTAGTGTAACTTGGATCTTGTGAATCATGAAATGTGTGTGCGTGTGGAATTTGTGAGTTGTGAAAATGTTAATGTAAAAGTTAACTTAGTTGTGTTTGAATAATATACTGAAACCAAAAATTTACCCAATTACCTTTTCAATAAGGTGAGCACTATATCTATCAAACAGTTAACCTTCTCGGCAAGAGTATACATCTGCATGAAGGAAGAGGTGAAAATATGATACAGTCAACCTCGCTTAAGTCGACATCGCATAAGTCGACAACTCGCTTAAGTCGACACGATAAAAAAGTCCCGATTTTTGCCTTTGTTATTCCTTGAAAATTTCTTCGTCTTAGTCGACATTTATAAGTCGACAACTCGCGTAAGTCGACCTGATTTTTGAGTGCCAACTGAGCTGAAATGCGTGTTAATTCCCTCGTCTAAGTCGACACAATTTTTTCGCTCAAAATCTTATCGCCATTCTCTGAAAAAGAATTGTTTTCCCGCTCCGATTCGCAGCATTTCTACTCGGTAATTCGCTAGTGTACGGCGCGGTAGCGTTCGCGCCATGCGTCCATTGTCTTGTACGCCAGAATAGAAAGAGCATACACTCATTTACAGTGGAGAATTACATGTAGTACCCAAAGCAGTTCACTTTCCCCCTTTTCTCCTGCTCCGAGCTCGTTATTCTCAAAACGCAAAAATTTTGTATACCTATAGGTCCTAGTAGAGAATCATTATCAGAATATGAAATAGGTGTTTCCGTTTATCCGAATATTTGAACGTTAATTTTTCCGAAGCGGAAATAGAAACCTGGGCCCGTTTTTAAAAAATTAATTAAAATGCAACTACATTTTGCATGTAATTAGATGCAACTAAAAATCAAATGGAGGTGTATCAAATCACGAGCAACTTTATTTGCACATAAACGCAAGTGCGTTGCTGAAAAGGCTTGCGTTTGATAATCATATGAAACTAGAAAAATAGTTGTACGAACCTGAAACTCAATTGCGTTTAAACGCAACTATAAAAATCAAATGAAGTCCATCAAATCACGCGCAACGCTGTATTCAAACGCAAAAGCGTTGCAGAGAAGACTTGCGGTTTTCGTAAGAAACTAGAAACTGCGTTTAAAGGCATCTCTTAACATCTACGGAGGTGCGTTATTGTTGAAAAGTCTTGCATTATTTTTTATTTCGTTCGCAAAATTAAAAATTAAACGCAACTCTGAAAATCAAATGCAATTGCAAGTTCATCATATCACTCGGAACGCTGAAAAGACTTACGTTTGATAATCATACGAAACTAGAAAATTGTTGGGAACTTTTTTTTACTCAATTGTGTTTAAGCGCGATTCTAAAAATCAAATGCAAGTCCATCAAATCACAAGCAACGCTGTATTTAAACGCAAGAGCGTTGCAGAGAAGACTTGCAGTTTTTGTATGAAACTATAAGAAACTGCGTTTAAACGCATCTCTAAACATCTACGGAAGTGTGTTATTGTCGAAAAAGACTTGCATTATTTTTTATTTCGTACGCAAAATTAAAAATTAAACGCCACCCCGAAAATCAATAATGCGAGTCCATCAAATCACACGGCACTCTGAAAAGACTTGCGTTTGATAATCATCCGAAACTAGAAAATTGTAAGATACTTAAACTCAATTGCGTTTAAACGCAATTCCTAAAAAGCAAATGCAAGTCCATCAAATCACAAGCAACGCTGTATTTAAAACGCAAGAGCGTTGAAGAAAAGACTTACGGTTTTTGTACGAAACTAGAAACTGCGTTTAAACGCATAAAAATCTATACGGAAGTGTGTTATTGTTGAAAAGACTTGCATTATTTTTTATTTCGTAACGGAACTTTCGCCGTGACCGAACTTAGTCTGCACTAGCAGGGGAAAGACATCGCAACATTTACATGTTTCAAACTACCGAAACGCATGCTGCTTCACGAAATGTCAATGAAAAAATAGTAGCAAATTATTGTTACAGTTCGCTATGCCGAAGTTAGTCCGACGAGGAAAAGAGATTTGTTTTTACGAAGGTTAGTAATCCGAAAGATGCCGTTTTCGGATTAACAAAGTTTTCTTCTTCTTTTTATTTCAGACTGGCCCACGCCGTATAACAGAGCGGTAATTGTTGCGAATCGGAGCGCGAGAACAATTCATTTTCAGAGTGTGGCAATAGAAATTTAAGCAAAACAAATATGGCGACTTAGGGAAGGAAAATAACACATCCAATTTCAACTCAGAACGCACTGAAAAATTATCTCGACAGAATCATACGAATTCACACGCATATCTTCGCAGCAACGCACTTGAATTTAAATCGCAAAGTTGCATGCAATTTGGGGAATATGCGTTTGATTTTTCAAATCAAATTTAAACGTACAGTGTCTAGAAACGGGCCCAAATTTCCGATCCCGTTCTCTCAAAATCTCTCTAGAGATTTGGGAATTGTGCGCTGCCGTTACTAATCCGCTCGAGATTTATGCATGAACTAAAACATAATTGTTGCTAATTCAGTAGGTATGTTTTGGCGGCAAAAGGAGTAAGATTTGGGTAGCGATCCGCATCGTGATCTTACTCTGTATAGGGGAAATTAGTTTTCATTTATAAGTCGACAAAATGTCGACTTACGCGTAAGTCGACATTCGCGTAAGTCGACGTGTTTTTCTCAGTCCCGATTATGTCGACTTACGCGAGGTTGACTGTATGCAGTTGTCTGGATACGTTTTATTCAAAACGTTCTTGAATGCGTACTCATTCACATAATCTCTAAAAATAACATACTTCTTACCAGTACTCAAAGCCTCTAAAACAAGAGCATGCTCCTTACACTTCTAAAGTATACACCATATCTTAAAAACAAAATGTAAGAGGATTTAAGAAGCTGTTTGTATGCATTCAAACGAATCCATATTTCTATCTAAAATCTAAAACGTGTCTTGTAAAAGGGGAATTCGTTTTATAATGACGATGCCAATTGTCTTAAAGTCCTTATCACGACATGTCTTGGAGTTCACGCTTATTAAAAACATGAGATTCTTGGCACGTATCACTATGGTTTAAAGAGTTAACTGAGATACGCATACCGTATACGGGCATTTCGATGAAAACATTTAAATACAAGGTGCTGTAAATAATATGAAAATCAAACTTGATACCAGCCCTTATCGGCAACCAATAGAGACTATGGAGGACTGCAGTTATAATTGTGTTCAGATATTGTTTTGGGTGATACACGCATGCCGACTGATTTGGGATCAATTCGAGTCCATCGAGCTGAGATTCCGGAACTGCAATGAGCAAACCATCATTATGCATAACAAAGTGACTGAAAATAATGCATGCACCAGTTTCTGTTTCGTTGTTCTATACACAGAAAGTTGTTTCGTTTTCCAATCCTGTGCAGGCACACAGAGATTTACAGAATTCAATCATCTTTGGCTATATAACGCCATGGTCGCGTGCAAAATGAATGCAGCTTATCTAACTTAACCTGTAGTTACTGAATAGGGGACTATTGTATATTCAATCTATACATTATTAATCGGATGATAGAACCTGTCAAAGAGTAAATTGCGGATATCATATACCATTGTCAAATTCACTTTCTGTTCTATACATAGTATCAATGGAATGTTATGAACCACTTCAGCATTACCAATCATTATCATAATTATTTCCCTGAAACGGCTGCATTTGTATGAGCGGGAAGAGTTTGGCATCATACATAGCAAGAGTCGTGACTTCAAAACTAAATACATGTATTATACAAGGTTTTAGGACACTTTGAATCATGCCCCCCCCCCCCAAAAAAAAAAAAACAACAACAACAACCAACAACTTAGTGAAATGTTGTACAATGTATGCCCTACTTCCATTAACCTACGATCTTTGACCTTTGAATACATGGCCCGCATTTTTTCAGCGAATAGGCATTTGGATGCAACTTAGGTATTATATAAAAGAAAAAATGTTTTAGGAAAATACATTTAACCACTTCAGAAATAATTATGGAACAAATAGCAAAATATTGACACGTTCACTTCTTCCGTAATGACATGACAGAAAACTTTCCTCACCGAATCGTTCTGCCGTAATTCATGAGCAAGTCATGGATATATACTTAGTTCGATTAAAAGTATACATTGAGTCATTGCAAAAGCATCTAATGAAAAGTATGCTCCAGAACTACATCATTGTCATTTATTCTATAGCACTAATAATATAGAGCTATTGGTCCGCCATGTTGCGTAACAGGTCGTTGTCCTCCTATCACTATACCACGTTTGTTTAGCAAATAAGGCACAGAATTTAATTTTGCACTTGTTGCCAAAGACTCTAATCTTCTTTACCGCTATTCTCAGACATGACGTATGCTGGTGCTGTATGAATTAGAAACGGAAGCTTACAAATATTCACCATCTAACAAGGCAAAAGCGAAGTGATGTCTCGTCCACGTATCGACTTTGTGATTACAGAGATTTTCAAATGGCATATGCCTAGTTCATTGACTTTTTGACTGTTGACGTAGTCGGACTTCACCAATATTAACACTTGACAGCAATCATTAGGTGATCTGAGGAGTGAATTTGGTGGTCATATAGCTCAAAAGTGTGGAAAGTTATCGAAAGAACACCAGAATACTATGTCGACAGTGTTTATCAGGTGAGATACAAACATAGAACAAGTTCCAGTGGGTTTCAGGAGGTTACTTTTCCAGCCAGGGCTATAGTCTAGCTGGTAAAATTGGGCCTTTGAGGGCATCTGGCGGCTATACCCCCCCACTTCTTAAAACGTCTGGCAACGCGACCATGCATATATCCTGTAAGTGTAAATAACAAGTTCAAGTGGGTTTCATTAGGTTATATTTTCAACTAGGCTAGCCTAGCTGGAAAAAGTTTGGTCTTTAAGGGCGTCTGGCGGCTACCCCCCACCACTTAAAACGTCTGGCAATGGTCATTCATTTATCCTGTCAGTGTAACGAACAAGTTCCAGTGGGTTTCATTAGGTTACTTTTTCAGCTAGGCTAGCCTAGCTGGAAAAATTTGGGTCTTTAAGGGCGTCTGGCGGCTACCCCCCACCACTTAAAACGTCTGGCAATGGTCATTCATTTATCCTGTAAGTGTAACGAACAAGTTCCAGTGGGTTTCATGAGGTTACTTTTTCAGCTAGGCTAGCCTAGCTGGAAAAATTTGGGTCTTTAAGGGCGTCTGGCGGCTACCCCCCACCACTTAAAACGTCTGGCAATGGTCATTCATTTATCCTGTAAGTGTAACGAACAAGTTCCAGTGGTTTTCATGAGGTTACTTTTTCAGCTAGGCTAGCCTAGCTGGAGTTGGGCCTTTAAGAGCGTCTGGCGGCTACCCCCCACCACTTAAAACGTCTGGCAATGGTCATTCATTTATCCTGTAAGTGTAACGAACAAGTTCCAGTTGTTTTTATGGGGTTACTTTTCCAGCTAGGCTAGCCTAATTTTGAGGGGTCCTTTTTTTGGCCCTCCTGGCCACACCCACCACCGATGACCAGCCAGACGTGCATTTCCATACTTAGGGGCATATGTACTAAATTGCTATATACATAAAAATTGGTAACCTTTTCAGCTAGGCTGACCCCCGCTGGCTCCCGGACTATAACGGAGCCTGAGCTGAAAGAGAGAGAAGTGATAAACCGCGTATGAGTGATTGACTTCACTGACTGCAAGCTGCATTACCCTCCATGCAGGATAACGCATACCGCGGTAGTTTTTTCCAGGTATTCATGACAGCACCACAGAACCAGGGGACAAGGATATGTATAGACTACGTTCACCAGTCGGTTTGTTGCTATTATTGGCGAAATTGCCTAGACCAAGGTGTAAAACGGAAATGCGCACCCCGTACGCGGTTTGCCCTTCGCACTTTTCCAGTCTCAAGCGCAGCTGCAGCCCTACCTGTCGCCGCTCATGCATGTTCTATAGTACGTACACAGTGTACATATTTGTAGGTAGAAACGATTCTACACAGGCCTGCTAGTACACACAGGGGCGACCGCATTCAGCGTCGTCTGGTCAGGCTATCTTACATCAGTAGTTTTGCTCGAATCGTGCAGAAAATTTCCCAGGAAAATCCTTTTTTCCGTCCCAGACCAACAAAAGTATCGTGAAAGGTGAGCTGTATGGCTGGGAAATATCGGTACAACGATGCCGAACATAAGAAACTTAGGGCCTACAAAATCTCGAAATCGTGTTGTGACCTACCTGTGCGTGGACAATTTGTGAAGCGATGTTTTTACGTGGACCGGCAGGCTGTGGCCCTCGGTTATAAACCGAGAAAATTCCTGAAACCAGATGCAATCCTGACCATTTGCTCACATGAGTTATAAAACAGAAACACCTCGAGCATCGACTTCGAAGAGAACCGAGGGAAAAAAGCATAGAGAGGTAAGGAAAGTGGCTAGCTATGTTTAATTTACCGTGGGCCTGCAGCCGGGATTGGACTGCAGTACAGTGCCACTGAGCTAGCTGCTGCCAGTGCCGACTGGACATGCACGGCAAAGTGGAGCGAAATCATATCCCTACGACCCCCTGTGTTTACCCTTCCCGGCTCACGTCATATCTTTTTTTTTTTTCGAGGAAAGGCGATTATCTGACTACTTACAGAAATATTGAGATACAAACAATATTTTCTTTGAAGAATTCGACTCTCTCATGCACAGGTTATCTTCGGTTTGAATGCCAAAATCGACTGGACGGAGTCGAGTGTACTGTGTATGTATACATTGGTATGGTAAGGATTTGCGCGCGAGAGTGGTTTCTACGCTAAGAAGTATGCAACACGGACGGAAGCTAGAAAACGACCGTGCCTATTTGATGTCAAGTTCATGGTATGTTTGGTTTAAAAATACATATAAATTTATGTTTACAAGATTAATTTTTCGTAAATTATATATATCTAAGCTTGAAATATTTTGTTTAAAATTATAAAACCACAAACTTTCACATTATATGATAAAATTGCAACTAATCATTTGAACACTTAAATTGGTATTTAGAGGCATGGCTGTCAACTTGGTGAGTAGGGCATGCACTACGTAGCATCTTTTTGCCGGCTCTTTCACGATCGCTTGCAGGAATTATTTTTCAAAAATCGCGTACGGAGACAATTTTTGATGTCCAAGCGTATAAATTGGTGAAAGTTTATATTTTTTACTCTTCTTAATTATCAGTACAGTGAAAATCTCAGGACTGCTTCCCTTTAAAGTAAAACTCAAAGGAAGAGTAAAGAATAAAGGTAGACATGTTAGACTTTAACTTTCAAGTCTAACTATTAGGTCTAAGTTAAGACTTTACTTGTAATACCAGTTACTAAAACTAAGATCAGCTGAAGTCTCTAAGACCAAGTCAAATTAACACAGAGTCTATAGTCTAGCTCTAGATCTACATCTAGACTAGTGGTAATAGTAGGTAGAGTCCACCCATTTTTCCCCCAATTTTTACTGGTCCATTCCTGAAAAAGTTACTGGTCAGTGTCCAACAGTGATTTTTCCTGGTCAGGGACCGTCGGACCAGTGCCAGTGTGCAGCGTTGGTGTAGATGTCATCTATGACAGTATGTGGTCTAGTGATACTACCTAAACACTACGAGTACTCTACAGGTTAGGTGGCTTTCCTGTACAGTGCAGTGTTATAGTATACTTGTGAATTCAGCCCTAGTACCGTACTGTGTGTAGATATGTGACATTATGTCTAACGTTAGTTCGAGTGGAGTACCTTTGAAGCACAGCGGTGGGGCTTTTTATGCCTCCGCCACGAAGTGGTGCCGGAGGCATTATGTTTTCGGGTTGGTTGGTTGTCCGTCCGTCCGTCCGTCCGTCCGTCCATCCATCCGTCCGTCCGTCTTTCCGTCCGTCCGTCCTTCCGTCCGTAATGAATTTTGTGGACAGCGTAACTAAAAAACCTTTTGAGGTATCCTAATGAAACTTGGCATGTATGTGTATTAGGGAGTGAAGTTGTGCCTATCAACTTTTGGGTGCACATGCTCAAGGTCAAAGGTCAAAAGGTCAAGGTCAAATATGTAAAATTTCACTATTTCCACCATAACTATGCAATGCTTGAAGATATTTTCTTGAAACTTAGTGTATACATGTATTACCCAATTAAGATTCTCTGGTGAAAGTTTGGGGTCATGAGGTCATAGGTCAAAGGTCAAAAGGTCAAGCTAAAATATTAAAAGTTCACTTTTTTCTCTGTATCTTGGAAATTGTTCAAGGTATCTTCATGGAACAAAGTGTATATACATGTACTGACTGGCAGTGATTATCTAGAGAATTTAGGGTTCATGGGTCAAAGGTCTAGGGTCAAATGTCAACAGCAACACTTCGCAATTTTACTATTTCCCTCATATTTATGCAATGCCAGCAGGATTATTATTATTTTTTTATATACACTTAGTGTATGCATGTATAACCTAATAGAGATTCTCTGGAAACTTTCTTTTTTCTTCTTTTTTTTTGTTGTTTGCCTCAAAGGTAAAAAGGTCAAAGATCAAGGGAAAGTGCTGAACTAACTTTTTCCTCCATATCTCAGAAGTGGCTCAAGTTCTCTTGAAACTTACTACATATTTATGCATGTTGTGCCTGACAGTGATTATCCTATGAATTTTAGGGTCAAAGGCCAGATGAAAATGGTAACAATGATCTTTTCATTACAGAAATTGCACTTTTTCTCCATACCTTGAAAATTACTCGATGCATTATAAACTTATGAATGGGTCAAAGTCAAGTTAAAATCCTTAAATCCCCAAATACATGCTCTCCTATTCATCCAATTAAACCTACAAATGTAGGTCAAGGAAGGTGAACATTCAACACATTTGTGACAAACTTGTCACTTTGATATTTTGCCAATTTTGTGAAAATGTAATCACACGTTGTCTACATGTACTATAGACCTATTAGGAGAATCATGCATTATGGCGGAGGCATACCAGTCGCCTTAGCGACATTTCTAGTTTTCCCTAAAACTTGTGAATGCGGCCCAACCAAATGGCGTTTACATATTTACGCGTGATTGATAGTGATACAGTAGCGCTGTCGATTTCCACAGCAGCCATACATAATCTTTTGTCCTTTCTTCTTTCCTTTTTTCCCTTTGTTCTTTCACCCTTTTTATTCTTGGAATCGAAGGATTTCTAAGAAATGTCCCTCGACTGATTTAACCAGGACTCTTGAGTCCTGGTAAACCTAACCTAACCGAGTAACCGTTAACATTTGTTAGGCCTAACATAACAGTAACACTGACTTAGCCCTGTATTGACTTTGTCTTTGGCCGACTTACTGAGATGGCGAGTCTAACTCTTTAACGTTAGTCTAAACGTAGTCGTTAGATCTGTCAGTGTCAGTGTCACCGGTTATTGTATATGGTGCCATCTCTAATGTACGTTAACAAGTTGATGTTAGTTATCTATGTCAACTTACTGATTCAGTAATAGTGGTACTGTCATCCTGTTGGATATCGCCGCAATATCATCCGTGACGTGTTAATTTCGTGTCACAAAGACAAAAGTTGCCAAGATCTAATAGTATAATGCTTGCTCATGTTTTGTTTATAGACATTCCTTTGCCAGCTACTCAAGCATCTTATATAACTCAGCCAGGTGAATGTCGTCTTCTCCCTAAACAGCAAGCAGCAAACAAGTTCAAAAGCAGAGTTTTGTGTCAACAAGTTTATGTAATACCCACTGTTCTGAAACTTTTTCACAATGGCTGAGTCAAATAGTGTGAATGATATGAATAATGGAATTGTTGTTATGTCTGCTTATGCACAAGACAAAGAGGATGTACCCGTACATGCCACAAATAGCGAAGAGGGTAATAACCCTGATATAATTAGTTTTTTGAACTCACAAGCTCACGAACTGATACTTGATTCTGATGTAAACGACACCAGTCCTCAAACACCACCTACAGAATACCACATTGAAGACGACATAATTTCATTATCTCATTCTAATCCAAACCAATTTTTTATTTCGCACTTTAACATAAGGAGTATAAACAAAAACTTTGATCAATTCAATATGTTCGTGAATCAAGTTAAATTTGATAGTCAGGTTGTCGGAATCAGTGAAACCTGGTTAAATGAAACATCACCTTCTTCGCTACACTGAAAATATCTTTTAGTCAATTGACAAATTAAAGTTAGTCATACAGGTGGTCTTATTTGACAAACTAATAACTTGTCAAGTAATTTGTCATGCATGTGGCCTTACTTGACAAATTTGTGTGACAACTTTTAATTCGTAGTGTAATGGGTCTTATTTGACAAATTTTCATCTAGTCATGACAAATATTTATTTGTCGTGAAAAGTGGTCTTATTTGACAAATTTTAATTTGTCATTTGTCATGCAAGAAATTTAATTTGTAGTGCACCAAAATTAATTCGTAGAGCGCAAAAATTAATTTGTCATGCATAAAAATTCATTTGTCATGCAAAGAATGAATGTGTAATACAAGTTATTTGTCATGCAGTAGTTTGTCGAGTATGATTATGCGTTTGTCATGCATGAACAAATAGCTACTGTAATTTTACTTTATCTATACATTGTGAGAATACTGTTTGGCACAAAAATCAATTCATACAGGAAATCAGAAATAATATCAGCAACCACTTTATTATCAGGAGAGCAGATTTCCATCAAAACAGAGCAAAACTGTAAAGATTCATGAATTTTAATGACATTGATGAATACAAATTGTGGAAAAAAAACATCTCGTACAGATAATTTCTAGGAATGTTTAGGTATACATACTCTTAACAATCTTTCATTGCAACTGTAGAATTTATGTTCACAAATTATACCAAATTTCAACATTTTAACATTTTGGTTAACTGCTGAAGAAGGAACAGATTGCGTCACGGGGATATAAGGAATAACAACATCCTAATGTCCATTTATTAATTTGAACAGTTTATATTATTTCATACACATTCAATTACTTCAATTTTAACAACATTGTGGAATACAAATTGTGGAAAAACATATAGCACACATTATTTTTTGGAATGTCTATCGATTTCTATGTTTTTTATTGAAAATTGTGTAACCATACCAACACAATGTTGGACATTAAGAAAAAAAAAATGAAGTTAGCACAATACATAGCCATCACATGTGCCAAATTTCAAGCCAAATATTAAAAGGAATTCACCATATAAGTGTATCAATTTCATTCAAAATACACTGTTACCATGGCAACATCTTCTCCACACTGACAAAAGATTTTTTGTGCAAATCTAGGTAATGTAGAGGTAACATGTGCCAAACTTGAAGAAAAATGCTATAAACAGAGAGAGTTACGATGAAATCGAAATGTTTGTCTGATTTTCATTCAAAATGCACTGTTACCATGGCAACATATTGTTAAACAATGATGAAATATAAAGTTTGCATATATCTGTACTATAATGGTTGCATGTGCCAAATTTAAATCAAATGCTCAAAGATTGAGGGAGTTTCCCAAATCCACAATATTTTTATATAATTTTCATTCAAACTTTGCTTTACCATGGCAACACAATGATCAACAATGACGAAAGGTTAAGTTTGCACATATATGTACCACAGTGGTCAGGTGTGCCGAATTTCAAGCTAAATGCTCAAAGACTGAGGGAGTTGGCCGACTCCACATGCTTATTGGTGAAAAAATGTTGTTACCATGGCAATGCACTGTTCAACAATAATAACAGATTAAGTTTGAACATTTATATTCTATTATAGTGGTCACATGTGCCAAATTTCAAGCCAAATGCTCAAAAACTGAGGGAGTTAACTGAATCCACAATATTTTTGCATGATTTCATTCAAAATATATCCACTGTGACCATGGCAACACACTGATCAACAATGACGAAAGACTATGTATGCTCATCTACATACTATAGTGGTCGCATGTGCCAAATTTCAAGCTAAATGCTCAAAGACCGAGGTAGTTACCTGAATCCACAATATTTTTGTATGCATTTTAGTGAAAAGATGCTGTTACCATGGCAACGCATTGTTCACCACTGACGAAAGATTAAGTTTGCGCATCTTTATGCTACACGTATAGTGGTTGCATGTGCCAAATTTCAAGCCAAATGCTCAAAGAGTGAGGGAGTTAACTGAATCCATATTTTTGTATGATTTTCTTTCAAAATATGTCATTACCATGGCAACACATTGATCACCAATGAAAGATTACGTTTACACATCTACGTACCACAGTGGTCATGTGTGCCAAATTTCTAGCTTAATGCTCGAAGACTAAAGGAAGTTAGCTGAATCCACAATATTTTATGTTTTTAGGTAAACAAAACCCTGTTACCATGGCAACCCATTGCTCACCACTGACGAAAGATTAAGTTTGTACATCTATATACTATGGTGGCAATGTGTGCCAAATTTCAAGTCAAATGCTCTAAGACTGAGGGAATTAACTGAATATTTTCATATGATTTTCATTCAAACTATGCTGTTACCATGGCAACACATTGATCAACAATGACAAAAGAGTAAATATGCACATCTACGTACCATAGTGGTCACATGTGCCAATTTCAAAGCAAAATGCTTTAAAACTGAAGGAGTTAGGCTAATCCACACATTTTTGTATTTGATTGTTTAAGAAAAAAAACTGCTGTTGCCATGGCAACAGATTTATCAACACACACATCAAAGGTGTTTTGCACAAATATTCATTACGTTGATCGTATATCCCAAATTCAAACTGAATTGCTGCAAAACTAAGAGAGTAGTGCAATCCACAACATTTTGTAAGATTTTAACGAAAATCTTCCGTTGCCATGGCAATGCATTACGAAATACTCATGAAAAAGTTGTCTTGCGCATCTGCCTGTGATACCGGTCACACATGCCAAATCTGAAGTTAATTGCTCAAAAAATGAGAAAGTAGCTCAAGTCACAAGTTTTTATGAAAATATGCCATTGCCATGGCAACGCATTACGCGATACTAACGAAAAAGGTGTCTTGTACATTACCTTTGATAGCGGTCACACATGCTAAATTTGGGGTCAATTGCTCAAAAAATGAGAGAGGAGTTTGATCCACAAGATTTTGCAATGGACCAACCGACCGTCTGGCCATCCAACCTCAGAGTGATTCCTATATACCCCCCCCCCCCCACCCAATACACACTATGTGTGGGTGGGGTACAAAAACTCGAGTATCTTCTTCCATGGAATTTTTTATTTTGATTGGCTGTTGGGTATAGTTGTCATGCTAGTTACCAAGTTACCAAATTGTAACTTTTATGCAACGGGCCCCTGAACATTCCTAGAGTAATGTAAATGAAATACATAGAAACAAGCCAAGGACAACACGGTTGCTGTGAGGATGTCACCAACTGCACAGACAGTACAGTTTTCAACTTTGACCGTAAACTCGGTGGAGTCCAGTGGGGATTCTTCATCCGTCAACATCGAGACAGGATCTACCGTGTCGTCATCCTTTAAGTAAAAGAGACAAAGATGAAGCCAATTTAGTATCCAGTTTTATTTTTATTATTTTACAAATACAGCACTTTATAATTAGTAAATTATGAAATTATTTCATTTACAACAGACAATGATATTCTAAATATCATTTTATCTTTGGGGTGTATCCCCCCAAATTGTAGAATTTCAGGCATTTCATGAGTATGCAGATAATAGAGCTCAGATGACCACGCTCACCGAGTCATGTAACAGTATAAGCCTGCATTCATATGCATTTAAATGAAGCCAATGTCATGGCTCAGTGAATGCATGAACCAAAAACTGTGGCTTCATGGTTCCCACTGCAATGATTTTCAAGATGACCTATAGTTTCCAGAAATAAGTGAAGGTAGTATAGTAGCAAAACTACTTAGCCAAAATCAACAATCATGGTCAATCTACTCATCATTAGCAAAAAACCAATTAAATGAATACAAGTACATAAAAACAAAGGTTTTCTGACATACGAAATTACCATAAATTTACCATCCCTATTTTTATGGGGGCCATCAGATCATGCAGCTGTCTGGTGTTTGCAAGATATTAGTTAGTTTATTGTGCCTTCTTGGACATGAATAACAGTGGCAAGTTTCAGATCACAGTACACAATTCACAGACTCATATATCTTGCTTACTTGAATGTTACATAGAATAGGACTGAACCATTGCATGTATTGAGCAGAGTCATTAATAAATATCAAGAGAACCTCAAAAATATGTTCAGTTCTTTTTCACAAGATGGTGGGAAATTTTCCACCCTGCCCACAAATTAACTTGTGTAATAATAGAAAGTCTACTATAAATTGAAGACTCCTTTTCTTTTACCTTTTGTCTGACGAAGCTGCCACTCTCCTTCAGCAACACCGGGATGACAGTAATAGCAGCCTTTGACTCTGCATCTATTATAATTAAGGGGGGAAAAAAAGAAAATAGGACTACATTTGATAAGTGAATTGACTGTGATCAATTTCAGACTCTTGTCTGACCATTGCAAACACAAATCAATATCATTAGTGATTAAACCAACATAACAAATGAGGGTTATAAGAACTGAAGGAGAACAACATTCCAAAAAATCTTAAACACAAATCAGAAAATTATCTTTGGGCATTAAGAAATTATTCGGAACATCAGTTGGGGGCTGGACCCCCTCCCACACCTCTGTCTTACAAAGGTTAAAGGTTGCATTGCTAGAGACATGTGCAGCCTAGGAATTGAGATTTTATGGGTTACATCAGGAAACTGAAATCATAAATTTAGAAAAATAAATAAAATGTATACTGCCTATGCCTGTGAATATATGCGTTCTATGAAAAAAAAAAACTTTATCATAAATTTTAAAGAATGAACAAATAAATAAAAAAAAATCACCCAAGAACTTGCCTTTCCTTCAATCTCCATCATCCAGTTTGATGATATCTTCAATGACTTCATCAGTCCAATTTGCTGGCGAAGTAGGTTTACCCCTCCGACTGTTGTAGCAATGCAGCTTTGCAGGATTGTTGCGGCTTGCGTCTTAAGTCCTGCATCTCACAGACGAAATTCAGCAAGGAGCAAAAAGATAAATCAAAATACATTTATTAGGATATTAAAGTCTAATGATTTTTAACATTTTTCACATGGAATGTAGCTTTGCCACTGAAATGTATCAATCTCTCTCTCTCTCTCTCTCTCTCTCTCTTTTTCTCTGGTCTCTCAACTCAGCTGCACTTTACAACCTCATAGTAACAGGGAATGCTGCACAGTAATAGGGCCCAATTTCGCACACACATTAAAAAAAAAAAAAATTATTAGGGCCTATTTAGGGAAGGACTAACCCCGGAGCCCTCCCATGACAGTGGGAGGGCCCTGAAGCATTTGCATTGTATGTTAAGTAGCAGTATGGTAAGGGTACCACCTATTGGCAGGGTACCTTGACATCGGCACCCTGCGTATCATGGCTGTTTGCGTATAAAGGTACGTCGGGGAATAAGTGCCATAAGCTATGAAAACAATAAAAACGAAGAAATGAAAATCTAACTCACAAACTAACAAATCCGTTTCAATATGAGACATCCGCTCAGTAATGACGCATTGCTGTGAAATTCACGTGTATTACCTATGGAGGGAGGGGGTGCCGATCATTACGTCCCCTTTTGAGCTGCGCGAAGAAAATGGAACGCATGCACTAAAATTGTGTTATTTTAAAATGGAGACTCAGAATCAACGAAACGGTCATGACATTCAAAACTGCAGGGGAGATGGCATGTTTGAGATAAGAATTAGGTGAATTTGTTTTATACTTTTGGAATAAACAGGATACAAATCCTTAGGGTGACAATCGGATAGGTGGTACCTTCAATCATACACCTTCCTACTACTAGTACTAGTCCACTAACCATACTATAGTATATTAAGTACGGTACAGGCACCGATATTAAAAGTGCCCAATTTAAAAAAAAAAAAAAAGCTGACAATTGTGACCCAAATAGAAAACATCAATAACATTGCGAAGCCCGCCACTTTTATTCAGTAATCGAAGCTACTTTAGTACATATTCAAATTAACTTTTTTAAAACCGCGAAGAATACAGACTGTGACATTGTGTTAATATCCACACCTCGCACTACGTGCGAGGGCGCGGGCTGTCGCAGTTTATAGTGGGGTGGCTTAGTGAAATTATCGTGACACGGCGGACAAAAGCATGATTTTTTCACCAAAGGTACTTCATGATGTACCTTCTCAAAAAATAGGGTGCTCCAAGAAAATTGATGCTGGGAAGGAGGTCAGAGGTCAAAGGTCAATGACCTTTATTTGTGAAATAGGTTTTTTGGCTATTTCTCAGGTCAGGAATATCCAATCTGGATAAAACTTGGCAGGAAGAATATTGAGAACAAGTAAAATATTTTGATTGAATTTGGGGTGAATTTTCCAAAGGTCAAAGGTCAAAGGTCAATGAACTTTTTCTAAAAATCATGTTTTTGTTTATTTCTCCAGGTAGGAAGATTCAATTTTCACAAAATTTGATATGAACGTTATATAGAAGGTACCAAGAGTATAAACCAGGGGTCAAATATAATTGTTGATTTGTGCGTTGCCATGGCAACCCAAAACGAGGGTTTTTGATTGAAGTTAGTTACAGGAGGCTATTTTCCAGTTTGGAAGAGATTCCATTTGAATAGGTACAACTGATCAACGGGATGTATAGAGGTTTGAAATACTTTTCATTAGTGTTAAGTGGTATGTTGCCATGGCAACTACATATATAGATTTTGGTTAAACTTAAAGGAGACTTCAGAACTTATGAATTTGAAGAGATTTCCATCAGGGTTGGTATAATTGATCAACAAAAAAGTCGCCAGACAAAGATTTGTCACCTTTATAGCATGTGGGTTGAGTGAATGCAGCAACAATAGTAGAACACATCAGTGAGAGTTTGAGGAAAATTGGACAATCCGTTCTAAAGTTATGAATTTTTGAAGTTTCTGCTCATGCAGTCGAGGCTGGATGAGAAGACTACTATACCTTGTAATGTCACATGTGTACAACGATATAAAGAATGAATAAAGAAAATTCAACATAAATTATTTTCGCTTACAAAAGGATACTCGACTTCTCTTTCAGAAGGCAGGGGGAATAATTTTACCCTTGACATACGTAAGTAGCAAGTCAAAGAAACTATGTGAACTTTATTCAAAAAGTATGGTTTTGTGAAATTCTCATTTCATTTTCCTTAGAATGTGTGCATGTGACATCATACACTGTGGTAGTCTTTTCATCCAGCCGCGACTGTGCAGATACCTTAAAAAATCATAACTTTTGAACGGATTGTACGATTTTTTCCAAGCTTTCTGTGATGTGTCCTACTAATATTGTTGTATTCACTGAATCCACGTGCGCATGAAAGTGGACTTGTCCTTTAAGGACAGATTCTGAAAGAGCAGACTGTAAGCTTTAAAATGATGTATCACACAATTCAAAGGGATTCCCCTAACCTATCTAAATAATAATACCGGTACTGGAAAGAAAGCACACACTCTGGATAAGTATGAACTGAGAAAAGAGGCTGCATTGTCTATTTTAGCGTTTAATCTTTACCAAGCTGTCTCATGTCATTATGTTCATCTTTTCTTCCCCCCTCCAATTTTCATTTGAGTTTGCCATTATTAATTTTTGATGATAAGAACGATGCCACAAGGCATTGTTTCTTAAAAATGCTTCAACTGCTCCTTCAGGTCCAAAATCTACATCAATATATATTATTTTCCTGATCTCCTCAACATTTTCCAAAAATAAAGCATACACCTTTTATGCACTGAGTCCTCCTTTTTGTGGATAATTAAAGGCAAAAACCCAAAATTAGTGCTTGAAAATTATTCTTAAGTGTAAGTTACGGATACAAAGAACCTCTGTAAAAAATGAATCTGTATAATCAATGTTAAGTATTGTTAATAACACAAAATGTGAACAATATTTCTATGATAACATGTTTCCAGACTAAACCGTCCGCATTTATGCTTTAATGAGAAAAATACTGATATCTCTTTATATGTTTGCTTTGATTGCAAAAACTGTATATGGTAGGATGTCTTGTGATACAACTGGGGGGCATTTCATGAAGCGTTTTGTCAGATATTTCGTCTGACAAAATGTTAAAAGCTACTGAAATCCTTGCATCTGATTGGCTGAGAGCATTTTTGTCCGACAAGTTGTCGGACAAAAATGCTTCATGAAATGCCCCCCAGGGGGGCATTTCATGAAGCAGTTTGGTCAGATATTTTTCTGACAAACTGTTACAAACTACAGAAATCCTTGCATCTGATTGGCAGAGAGCAAATTTGTCCGACAACTTGTCGGACAAAATGCTTCATGAAATGCCCCCAGACCTACACATATTATGCATAAAATGTGATATCCTGAACATTTTTTTTTTCAAGTCACTCTCCCAAAAGTGTATAATATA
This sequence comes from Diadema antillarum, assembly GCF_040938485.1. NCBI lineage: Eukaryota > Metazoa > Echinodermata > Echinoidea > Diadematoida > Diadematidae > Diadema > Diadema antillarum. The sequence continues at coordinate 9,281,664 of NW_027270918.1, read as the reverse complement.
GGACCTTTAAGTTTTTCTTGTGTTTGTTCCTGGCAGATTACTAGTACACAAATGCTCCAATCCATGATGACCTAACGGAAATTAAGGAAATTAAAATGAATATACTGAAAACCAAAACTACAAATACTAATAACTTACTTCATTCTTCTCTCCCCACCCCACCCCACCCCTTCTTTTTGGTTTCTTGATATACTCGTAGATCTAGCTGACTTTGATAATTGTCATTATGTAACATCATCTTCAATTGACAAGGCGATAAAACTTAACAATCATTTCATTATGCTGCTCGACTAATGGGGTTAGTTGAACTATATTGTTTTTAATGTACTATACTTTTTCCTCCTATCAATCACATGTATTTTGGGTGGAATGTATTTTGACATAAAGCATCATAGAATCAACCGCCTTTGGGGTCGGGAATTTTGTCATATCATATTGTGATTTAGATTCTGCTCTATGCCGATTTTGTTTTATTTCTATCAACTTTTTAAACTTCCCCATAGACTTTGTTCACCAGCCAACTACATCCCACCCTCTTTGGATAATGTGAACCAATCAAACATTGCTTTTACTTTTTAATAACATGTCTATACATAGCTATCAGACCAAAAATATTCAAACCGCTTTAAGTCTTTATGAGTGAAATTACAAATATCAATATATTTTTAAAAATATTCAAATTGTCTAAATTCAACTTCATCTATGAAAATAGACTTTTAACCTTTTTAAACATTTGAATAACCCCCACAAGAAATAAGAAACATATAAAGAGGGGAGGTGCGGACTATAAAAATTGCTTACGGGAACCAGGTAATCCCTGCGCTAAACCTATGGAATTCACACAATCTTGGAGGAAACGGGTTAAATTTGTTAGGAAATATGTAGGTCAATACCCAAAACCTTAAGTTCTCAATGGAATATGCAGCTCTTCTACTGGTAAACTAGTAGTTCTGGGAGAAAAAATGAACTGTGACATAGTCCTACACCTGGCTCAGTCATTGCCCAAGATTTAAAGTATCTGAGCCAGAGTCACATGTCACTCTTTGCCATTTCTCTACAGGAGGTAGACAGTACTAAAAAAATCCTTTACCAGAAATTATAGGAAATTATTTAATGAAAAGGTGCTTAAGAAAACTGGACTATTCCAACACACCTCCCTCAGGTCTGCAACACAGACTAACCACCTGTTACCATAGGAAAACCAGTAAAAATGGTGTATTACTGTAAACATGCACACAATATGTCGTATTATGGGTCTGAATTTTAAGACTAGCAACCATGTACATTGCATTGCATTGTACAGAAACCTGGCGAATGCCCTGTGTATAGTCTTTGAATTCAGACACTATTGTTATGTACAAATTAAGGGCATTTTCTCATCTTTTCTGTTAGCGGATTTCTTGGAGCACCCCCTAATTTTGATCCTCATATATATACAAATGTCTGAGGAAAAAATGACACTTTTGTCCGGCGTGTCACGATTATCAGTATATTTGTCACTAAGCCACCCCACTATTAGGGAAGGACTAGACCTAGCCCGACCAGACGCTCTTTGTTACAACTACGCTATGTGAATCTACGTACAGTGAACATGTACACAACCTATATACTGTACGTTTGCTCCGTAGCAGCAACTGGGCTATGTATAGTTAGGGAAGGACTTGACTAGATTACTGACACCGCGATTTCAAGTTAAAATGTTTACTTTTGAAAAAAAAAATGCTTGAATTTTATAGAGAAAGTCAATTTGGAACATTCAACTATCGAATTTCTAGATAACTGATGTGCTTGAAAAAAAAAAAGCACGGTAACGTTAATACTAATATGGCCCCCACCATTGTTAGCAAGCGTGATTTTGCGCTTGTTACTTATCAAGCGACACTACTGTGCTAGACTCTACAGACTGTACAGTACAGCGATCATAATGACATTATTAAAGTAACAGTACATGGTTTTTGCACATCAACCTACAAAGTAACACTAAATTCATTCAAGTATCAAAAACGCCAAATAGATCTCGTCTACTTACAAGTCACTAATATTTGGAGGTCCTCATCTGGACGTCAGACGTTTAGAAAAGCGATCTAAGTTAGATATCGAAGACGAAGCTGAAGCGAATGATCGACGAATACTGTATGTACTCGAATGCGTCGGCCGCCAGCGCGGGTCGTAGCTGTAATAGCTAGTACGTAGGCCTATGTGTGTACGTGTGAGCTGCATGCATATGCATGCAGCACGCACGTGCACAAAATCCATTCTAGCAGCTGCGCGCACTCGATCGGTACCCATGGCTATGTTATGATTTTACACAGGTTTATGTAATTTTGGCGCGTATGATGCATGACAAATCATTTTAAGATTTAGAAACCCGTTTGATTTTAATTCGTCATGAAACTGGGCGATCAGTGTTACCTGATTCGTAATGTATGAACTGAAGTTCGTAGTGTTTAAGAAGACTTGTACAGTACCACTTCGGGTGACAATGCGAATTTGTACTGAATCATTGTTAAACAAATGTAAGATTCGTCATGACATTGTCGTTTGTCACTCGGGAATTTTCATTCGTCATTACATGATATTAATTCGTAATTACATTTCAAAGAATCGTACTACGAGTAAAAACATTTGTAGTGAGTGATGAAAAGTTGTCATACCACTCATGACAAATTACTTGACAAACTTTTGAGGATGACCTACGAATTAATTCTTTCAGTGTATTTACCATTGATGGCTTCACACTTTTGACAAAAAACAGGGCAGGTAAAAAAGGCGGCGGAGTTGGGCTTTACGTCACTCAGAATTTGAATTATGAACTCTTAGACGAATTCAGTTTAATGTCTGAAGTTATTGAGAGTATTTTCATTGAAATTAGGGTTCCAAATAGAAAAAGTATTGTTGTCGGTGAAATATACAGACCTCCAAATACAAGCCCCACTGAATTTATTGAATCTTTATCCGTACTTTTAGCTGATAAATATTTGGAGAATAAAAGTTGTTTCATCATGGATGACTTCAATTTCAACCTTTTAGACTGTCATACCAACTCCGCATGCCAAGATTTTCTCAATGTGATGTTATCACCTCTTATAAAGAAGCCCACTCGAATTTCAGATGTCACAGCAACTCTAATTGACAACATCTTTGTTAATAGTTCTCTTTCCAATACCACGTTTGGTGTAATAGTGTCTGATGTATCCGATCATTTTCCGATTTTCGCTGTTCTGCCCAATGTTAACATAAGTAATGCCTCTTTTTATTCGCCCAATTCTGGTTTTCGAAAAATGTCAGAAACTAATCTTAATAGACTTAGGGAGAGACTAGGATCCGTTAATTGGTCAATTGTTAATAACCAAAGTGATGCAAATTTAGCTTTTGAACACTTCACAAATATTATCATCCGCATTCAATTCCATTATACCCGTTAAGCCATTTACTCGTTCAAACCGTAAAAAGGTTCCAAAGAAACCATGGATTACGAAATCTCTCCTGAGGTCTATTAACCGTAAAAATGCTCTTTTCTACAAATACCGAAGTGATCCTAACAGTCGAACTCGGTCTCGGTATGTGCATTATCGCAACGTTCTTACATCATCCATACGTTTAGCCAAACGAATGTATTTTTCAAAGCAATTTATCAAGCATAAAAATGACATCAAGAGTACGTGGAAGGTGATAAATGAAGCGCTGAACACTAAAAATAACATCGAACCACCTAGGGATATTATTAATAATGATAAGTATAACATTGAAGATGAAGCTGATGTGGCAGAAGTATTCAATGAATACTTTGTAAGCATAGGACCTAATCTTGCCAGCAGTATTCCGCATTCAAATACTGATTTTTATTACTTTCTAAAAGACCAGAATCAGCAGTCTATTTTTTTTTTGAACCTGTCATTGAAGAAGAAATCAAAGATATCGTGCAAAACTTGAACACTAAGAAAAGCTCTGGATGTGATGGAATCACCAATTTTCTCCTTAAAAACATCATTAATGAAATAGTTATACCATTAACACACATTTTTAATTTATCGTTATCTACTGGCATAGTTCCACAAAAAAATGAAAATAGCTAAAGTAGTACCAATTTTTAAAAAAGGACAAAAAGAATCTGTGACAAATTATCGCCCTATATCTTTGTTAACTTCATTTTCAAAACTTTTTGAAAGGTTGGTATATACGCGCACACACAAATTTCTCGAAAAGTGTGAAGTTTTTTGTAACTCCCAGTTTGGTTTTAGGAAAAACCACAGTACGACCCATGCCTTACTCACTTTTATCCAAAAAGTTGCTCATGCTATAGATGATGTCTCCCACACTATTGGAGTTTTTCTTGATTTTTCGAAGGCCTTCGACACAATTGACCACGAAATTTTGATTTACAAGCTACGACATTATGGTATACGTGGGAAGGCTTTGGACTGGTTTCGAGATTATTTATCAAACAGAAAACAATTTGTGAGTATAAATGGCCGTGATTCTCAGTTAAAGTTAATTTCATGTGGTGTTCCACAGGGCTCCTTACTAGGCCCACTATTGTTCATATTGTACATTAACGATCTTCCTAGTTCCTCGCCAATTCTTTCCTTTATATGTTTTGCTGACGACTCCAATCTGTTTTTTACACACAGAGATCCTTATACTCTTGTTAACACAGTGAATAAAGAACTTAAATCTGTGCAATCTTGGATATACGCCAACAAATTGTCACATAATATTGATAAAACTCATTGTATGCTTTTTAGCAATAGTCTTAAAACCCTTCCTTTTCATATTAAATTTAATGAAACTGAATTAAATCAAGTCAGTAGTATAAAATTTTTAGGGCTTTTTATTGATAGTGATTTATCTTGGAAATCCCACGTTAGTTATTTAAGTAATATTCTTTCTAAAAATACGGGTGTTCTTAATAAACTTAAGAGTGTTTTTCCAAGTCAAATTCTGCTTAATCTTTATTCTACTTTGATTACTCCGTACCTTAATTATGGTATTCTTGTGTGGGGGAATGCAACTAGAAATCTTCTTGATATACTGTTCCGTATTCAAAAACGTGCCATCAGAAATATCAACCATGTCGGATATTTGTCCCACACGAATGATTTATTTTTGAAAAATAAAATACTGAAAATATCAGATCTGTTCAGTTACAACGTCGGCATATTTATGTACAAATTTTCTGCCAACGAGTTACCGGATGTTTTTACTAGCATGTTCAGAAAAAAACTGTTTGATTCATAATTATCCTACCCGCCAAAGTGACGCATTTCACCTTCCACGTACTCGAACAATTTTCGCTAAAAAAACGATAATGTATACGGGCCCTAGATACTGGAATGACCTCTCCCCCGAAATAACAAGCTGCTCGTCTTTATATTCCTTTAAACGTAAATTAAAAGAGTTTTTATTGAGTGCATATTTTGCAGACACTGAACAGTCGTAATGTCTTATGTAATACTCTGGTATGTTATTGTCCAATCAAACATTTTGTCAACACGTTGCAGATTCCATTTAGGGTCTTGCCATCGGGCTCTCTGAATTCATCACTAGCAATTCCACATTCTACTTCGTTTCCCTCTCTTCCTCTTTCCCTCTACCCCTCTCTAACCTTCCATGCAGAGCTTGCCGGCAGGCACCAAATGGCTTAATAGTTGTACATGTTACTTTTTGTGTCTTACTGATCATATCCTGGTGAAAGTTTTAATGCAACAATAGTTTATAGTATATCTTCTATCTTATCTTCTATCCGTTCTCCGTTTCTTTTTCACAAACACTGATTACTCGGGGCTTACAGCCAAACAAGCTAGCTTTCATGTAGGTCCCGTCATACTTCTCTTTGATCAACCCCATTTCGATTTCGATTTTGACCAGTTATCATTACATGTAATTACTGTGTTATCACCATGTATATTGTTTGTTTTCTGCACATTGTTCACAAGGTAAAATAACTTGTCTGGTTTATGTTGTAATGTTCATAAATGAGAAGTATGAAAATAAAATGAATTGAATTGAATTGAATATTAGATGTCTAGATCTAGATGTAGTCTAGATCTAAGTAATTTAAATTCTGTGTAACTTAAAAGTGAAAGGTCTAGACTTCACTTAGTCTATAATTAGACCAGACATTCATGAGGCAAAGGCCTATTTAGTAGATCTATTCTTATTCTATTTTAACGTAAATTCCTACTAACTCGCAACGTGTTATTCCTAAGGCCAAGGACTTCCGGGTTAGTGATTTTTTTTTTCATAAATACCAAACAGCAGACGTGTTTCATTTGCATTCTTGCACAGACTTCATGAAAATATGTGCAGTATCAAAGAAATATGATGCACATGACAATGCCAGTGTTTTATAGGTGAATGGTTAATACCTTTAAAAGCTAAATGATAATGTAGAGTCTAGGTCTAATTAAGATGTTACAGTCTCTGATAAGAAACAGGTTTGATTGTCATAGACTGTTTCCCAAATGCAGGTACATGTAGTAATATTCAGCTATTTCAATGCAATGCCTTGTTTACAAGTACATGTAGATTTATATTCATGTGAATGATAATTCAATTTCTACATGAGACTTACTAAGTGCTAAACATAATATCTTGCATCAGTAAAATGTGTAAATGAGACAATTTGAATATGCATCAAAGACGAACAGCAGCATTTTTTGACATTCTTTGATCCTGCATAGGCCTACCATTTTGTTTTATGTTTAATATAAATAGAGCAAAATAATTTCAACTTCAGTTTTGTTGGCTGATTTTTTTTTCTTCTCAAAATTAAAGTTGTATCTTGTACCATGATGTTTGATTTTAATCAAAAGTTCTTAATTTCTTTCTTTTCTTTCAGATGACTGGTGCCATGTAGTAGCGAAGAACTGGACTGTCTCAGAAAAGAAAAGGAAAAGTACAAGGTCGTGTACATCATCAACGTATGTGAATACAATGGTAATGTAGAGTCTAGGTCTAATTAAGATGTTAAAGTCTCTGATAATAACCAAGTTTGATTGTCGTAGACTGTTTCCCAAATGCAGTTAGTAATATTCAGCTTTTTCAAAGCAATGCCTTGTTTACAAGGACATGTAGATTTATTCATGTGAATAATAATTTAATTTCTACATGAGACTTACTAAGTGCTAGACATAAGATCTTGCATCATTAAAATATGTAAAAGGCGAGACAATTTGAATATGCATCAAAGACGAACAGCAGTATTTTTTTGACATTCTTTGATCCTGTATACCATTTTGTTTTATGTGTAATATAGATAGAGCAAAATAATTACAACTACAGTTTAGTTGGCTGATTTCTTTTTCTCAAAATGAAAGTTGTATCTTGTATCATGATGTTTGATTTTAATCGAAAGTTCTTAATTTCTGTCTTTTCTTTCAGATGACTGATGCCATGCAGTAGCGACGAGCTGGACTGTTTCAGAGAAGAAAAAAAAAAGTACAGCATCGTGCTGATCATCAAGGAATGTGAATACAATGGCTTAGGAAAGAGGACAATCTACAGATAGGATAGAAGGGAGAAATTGGGATGAAGGGCGACAACATAAGGACGGTATATCTACAGTGAAATGTGATTGTAAAGTGGAAACATGAAAGGAGATTTTAAGATTGAAGGTGAAAACAATGCATTCCATTCTGTGATGTCGTAATTTCAATTTTGCTACACTTTAATAACACTACAGAGAGACATTTATATCAAGGAAAGCTTCATGTGGATATGGAATGTTAGATTTTTTTAAGTGTTCATTGGTATGTATTTCATGATAATAAATCTTGAAGGTTTTGTGTGGTAATCATAACCTTGTGATAAATCTTGATAGATTTCTAAGTGCACATTGGCAATATTAGATGATGCTGTAATCAGATTAAGTTCTATTCTCCTTTATTCTTTTATTTATTATTTTGTTGTCTTCAACCCACTCTGAATGTGTCACGTATGATTCTTATAAACATGGGAACATGCACTCCATGTAACTGATAGGACTTATAACAAATTGACATAATTATTCAACCATCACTAGACAGTTCTGTTATAAGATGTTCTTTATTTAACTAAAACTGTAAATTATGATACGTGTATGTTCCCATGCAAACTCACAACAAAATACAGAAATATGATTTCTTTTAATAATAATTCATTATGTCTCTACATTTACAATTAAAGAAAGTGATTGCAAAAAGGATGTTAAACATTGTATATTAAAATAATAGATTATTAATTTGTCTCCATCCGTAGTAACGCACGCAACTGCAGTGTGCAGTTTGTAGGCTGCTGTGAAAAAAAAAAATCACAGGCAGCCCAAGCGGGATTCGAACCCACGACCTCTGGATTACTAGACCAGCGTCATAACCACTAGACCACCGGAGTGCCCTGGCACTACCTTTACACATGAATAATCAAATATAGAAGGGCTTGGGAGCGCTTCGAAGTTTACTGCTCTTATTAAATATGTACATGTCATTTGCAACTCAACTAAAGATGATTAAACACACTGAAATTCTTACTTTAAATGATATTCATAATCTGTTTTTTTTTTCTTTAATAGCTTGGGATGGACACTTTATACACTGTATCGGTCTACATTTCGCCTACAACATGGAATTCTTTACTTCGAGACATTTGTTTTTAAAAAACAAAAAATTAAGAGTCCTTTAAAGGTGCTGTAAAACAGTGGTGTTTGTTTGCTTGTTTGTTTTTTGGTGGGGGGGGGAGGAGGAGAGTCAAATTAGCCTTGGCCACTCTCCACCGTCCTTTTTTTTTCCTTTAGCTGCATTTTTTTTTAGTCATCACATGAAAATTCGTCTGCATCCACCCCGTAGTTTTGCTGATGAACTTTCTTTTTAATTATTTTAGCCACACACATTTTGCCCGAATTTCCCCACCCCTCTTGTGAATTTGCTAGTACAGTGTACATGTACTAAGACACATTCTCAGAATGTGTTTATAGTACTGGTGGATTAAGGATTCACAGGGAGGGGGGGGGGGGTCGGCCAAAATTTCTCTTTTCTCATATGTAACAAGCCTACGGGGCGAAAGGCTGATATTGTGGGCTTTCTACACACATTTTTAGATGCTAATTATTGGTTAACAGGAGCACGATCATTTATGTTGTGATTAATTTGTTTCCTTATATATGTATGACTTCTATTAGAGACTTAATTGGCTTGGCACTCCTTACATCGACCTATTTGAGACACCCATTTCCTTCTCTCTCTCTTGCTTTTTCTCTACTGTCCTGTGAATAGTGTAACTACATGTACATGCAGTACATCTTCTCTTTTGTATGATATACATCAAGTTTTTAAATTATGGGTGTTGCAGCACTCTCAAGCTTCATGCATATGCAGCAACATCTTTGTGTGTTCATATACATAGTTATGCTTGATATGTTAATTTGAGAATGTTATTCTTTCTCTTGTATATGTTCCGTCCGCACTCTATAGATGTAAATGTACGATGTAAGATTTGGTGTGCATGTTCGAACTGTGTTCCTCTTTTTGTGAACACACAAGAACTGATATAATAATGAACTTGAATTACACATATTCTTGAATCTTGATTCCATCTCCATTTGCCATTAGATATTTATTGATTTATGGAGCTCTTCCACAATTGTTATCCTTCCCATTGTCATTACTCATCTCTGAATAATTCAAATTTGATATTTTATTGAGTACCTATGTTTCTTCGATTACATAATGTACCTCTTCAATATATTGCTGCAAAAGGCATAATAAAACATGACCATTATTATATATTTAAAATGAAGCTTGAAATTCTGATAGTGTTGATATTTTTGTATTTTTAGGAGTTTATCAGTTTCAAAGAGTGCATGCAGGATGAGTTTTATGTTTTCATATCAAGTGCAGCTATCATAGAATCTGTTGAGCAGGATAGAGAAAGATGGAAAATGAGGAATTATGAGAGAACTCGCATGCGAGCCAAATGACAATAATGACACCGATAAAAATTGTGACAAAGTAAAAGTCACAAATAACAGAGTGCATGAGTATGAAAGATGAGTAAATGCAAGTAATTATTACTGACTGGCACGTCTTTTTCCCAATTTTTAGCGGTATCCTTCATCTTAGAACAAACATTCATAATTAGTATGAAAGAAGTGAACTGAATTTGAATTAAAAATAATGTGAAAAAATAAAAAAGTAAGTTAAAAAAGTATTAAAAAAACAATAAAAAGTAAAAAATATGAAACACAGTATAGCGAGTACATGTATTACCAAATGATAGATGTCCACATGCAAAAGTGTTAAATAATATATCCACAACAAAGGGGGGCAAAGAAATCTTTGGAACGATCAACGACAGCTCTAATAACAATACTAAAATGAAGATGAAAACAATGACAACACGCTTTTTAGAACAATTAAGAGAAACTGGCTTGTATTATCATCTTAATTATCACTAAATGTATTGTAATCATCACAACAATCATTACATGACAATTAATTTCAATTAATAAGGTTATTGTTGATAAGCAGGTATAGCCCTAATAGTATTTGTATGTAAACACACACGAAAATGAAATAGCGACGGTTCGTAACTACACGCGTATTGCACGTTACCTATTGTACAGGCCCTACAGCGCGGGTCTCACGAACCGGCGTAATACAACTTACGTCGGTTCGTGAGACCCGCGCTTAAGTACATAACCTATGGTGCGCGCAAGAAACGATGGATTTACGAACCGACGCAGTGAGTTTGAAGACAGAAATATCGTAAATTTTTTGGATTCACACTAAAATTACACTATGGATAGGAAGAACAACTTCCACTCTCATCACCCTGTCAAAATTTTCACACACAAGACAGGCAAAGTCCTTGAAAACGTTGTCTAAAATTTGTGAGATCTTTAAACGCGATTTTCTCAGAATTGCATTTTCGCTCAAAAACGAAATAGCGTCGGTTCGTGAAAACACCGACGATTTTTGCTAAGGGGCAAATCCAGACCAAAAGTGTCATTTCATAAACGAGAGACGATATACGCTGCAAGGAAATCGAAAAAGCTCGATTCCCACTTTCCTATACTTTTCGCAGCTATTCGGTACTTTCGAATAGTGCCCTCCTATGTGAACCGGTGTGAGGAAATCCTATCGTTCGATTCAAGCTATTCGCGTGCCCTCGAAAAACGAGCCCGAATACCCGAATAGTATACTTCTATGTGAACGCAGCCTAAAGGGCTTTCAAAACAGCTTTGCGTTTATCAACTTCGAAAGGCTTTTACAAACAGGTTTCTGATAACCTGTTTAGAAAACCTGTTTGGATCGTCACAAATTTCGGGCTTTCGAAAAGGCTTTCCTAAAGGGCTTTCAAAACAGCTTTGCGTTTATCAACTCGTGAAAATTCCTTGAAAGCTGTTTGGATAACCTGTTTCTGCCGAGAAAGGAGAGTTGATAAACGCATCCTTTCGAAAAGGCTTTCCTAAAGGGCTTTCAAAACAGCTTTGCGTTTATCAACTCGTAAAAATTCCTTGAAAGCTGTTTGGATAACCTGTTTCTGCCGAGAAAAGGAGTTGATAAACACAGCCTATGTGAACACAAATTAGCGTGCTAACTGTATCGCTCTGATCGAGAAAATTTCTCGAGTCCAACTCGGGAAATTTCTGAAATAGCGGGATAGTATAGCGCGCTACATGTATTTGATAATGTGAAAACGACTCGAGAAATCAGCGCGATGCATCCCATCATGTCTATAGCGTGTGTGACCCGATCGATCGAGACAAACTGCACACAAATCATGAGGAATTTTTGGGAGGACACATACATTACTGATGCTGTTTGCACATACTCAGCTGTCGAATTAGCTCGAAAAAAATTCGGCCTAATTCTCTTCGGGCTGATGTGAATAAGAAATGAAGTAGCGCTCTAATTCGCAATCGCAAAAAAGATCTCGAGCTTGGATTTTTATCGGGCTGATGTGAAAACCCCTATAGGTACAAATGACCTTTCTCTTTTTCTCAGTTGGTTAGGCACTTCACTCGTTTTCAAAGTGGCATAATGCATAAGCTTGCCCGACGTAACAATTTATGGAATTCATGTTCTAACAAAGAATGAACTTGCGTTTAGATCAGGTGATCAGAACTCCATCAGTTGACAATTTAGCAGCAGGCATCCATTTAATTGTTTTGTATTGAATGCAATAACAGCCTATTTCCTTTTATATTGCGAAATACACCTACCATTCTTGCTGTCAGGTGGATGTGCTGGCGAGCACTATTTAGATAACGATCACATGAATAATCATCGCCTCACAGATGCTTATCTCAGTGAATTTACAAACCAAAATGCCTGTTGGTACAAATGACCTTTTTCTGCTCATGCGCAAAGTGGATTACGAACTGGTCTAGTTAAAAGTCAATCAACAGCAAGCAACACGAAACCTACAGAAAGAGGTGATGGCTTGTCTTAGAATTGGAGTCAAATTTGTTCTCTTCTCTTTCTTCTTATTCTCTCTTTCATCTCTCACTCTTTTGTTCTTTGTTGGTTTGTGCACGCACGCATGTTGTGTGTGTGTGTGCGTGTGTGTGTGTGTGGGGGGGGGGGGGGGGCTTCTTTTTCGAGAACGTACCCCACCACAAGCTTCTGCCTTTTCGTAGTTTCCTTCCCCGTACATTATTCTAATTTTCAAGTACAAATATGGCATGCTCTATAGACTTATTGAAGTTTACGAGTACACTGTACTTTTTATAAGCGGGGTTTCCATTCTTTTTTTTATGACCATATTTTGTAGTTTGATGTATTGATGATTGTATGTTACGATTGTAATTAGTGGAAAACTCTGTTAATGAAATGAATGAAATGAAATGAAATGAAATGAAAGGAAATGAAATGAAATCGATCTTGAGAACAATCTTGAGAATGAAAACGATCTTGAGAATGTCTCACGAAGTACACACAAGCAATTTGCGAATACGTCGAGAAATGATCGGACGAACTTCGCTGCTTTCATGTAACGTATACAAGACATTATCCAAACTGTCGGAATCTGTTTGGGGTTTTACGAGGATTTTGCGAACATCGCGCGCATCTTAAGTAAGTCGTGCGCATATGACGAAGCTTTTGATACATTTTCGAGAGCAAATCATTATGAGTAAATCACATTCTGGGATCTGGAAATGATCGCAAGAAGTTTAGAATGTTTTCAGCTCCCACCAAACTAAAAACGACACCAGCGAACAGTCGACTAAGCTTCTGAACCACGGGCCCGGTTTGGCGATATCTTACGCGTGTTTTACAGCTTAGAATACGAACGAGGGACTTTGCCATTTCTCCGACATCCGCATCCTTGTCAAATCGTTCGAGTGCCCGTGAAAACGGGGTCATCCCAAGAAACCGACACCCACGAGTCATACGGTCCACGAGACCGACATAAAAAAAAATAGGTCCATGAGTCATACAGCCCATGAGTTGTACGGCTCACAAGTCATACAGCCCACGAGTTCGACACTACACACAAAAGGCTCACGAGACCGACACTAAGCAAAGAAAGCCCACGAGACCGACACTATACAATAAAGGCTCACGAGACCGACACTAGGCAAAGAAAGCCCACGAGAGACCGACACTAGGCAAAGAAGGCTCACGAGGCCGACAGGATGAACAGCGCCATCTACATGTCAATTACCTGTACGCAAAAGAGGCTCACGAGACCGACACTAGGCAAAGAAGGCTCACAAGACCGACACTAGGCAAAGAAAGTCCACGAGAGACCGACACTAGGCAAAGAAGGCTCACGAGGCCGACAGGATGAACAGCGCCATCTACATGTCAATTACCTGTACAGGGTGTTCCATGAAGGGGAAAATTACGTACTGGCGGGTACAATTTCGTCACGCTTTCGAGCAAGAGACTGTAACTAGTTGAAGAGCACCATCTACTTATCAATGACATCAAGTAACTATGTATTTCTACACGTGTGGCTTTTAGAGGGCAATTCTTTCACGCTACGGGGAGCGACATTGTTACCATTTTTTTTAATGAAATTGTGGGGACCCCCCCCCCCCCCCAAAAAAAAAAAATGTATGAAAAAATCATAGAGGACAAGAACGATGCATGATTTGATTTTAGATGCCATCGTGCTATTTTTAATAGGCTTTCCCAATTTCTAGATAGACGGTGGAGAGGATGTAAGCTTTTTTTCACCTTTTTCTTTCTCTCTTCACTAGTTTAGTATTCCTTATTAGATATCCTATCCTCCTGCTTATACCCGCCTGCTTAGAGTTCAATTTGGTGTGTTTTTTTCTGTAACTATAATACATGACATTTCAAAGGATGAAAACGCTTTATATCGCAGCGATTTACCTCGATTTGTGACTTGTATTTGTAAGATTATTCTCCTCAAAACGGTACATTTTTCAGGAAATAGAATAGCTGTTCGTATATGGATGCATCTTCATTTTCCGAATCCTTAAAGCTATTTTGATAGACGATTATATCATTTTCCGTGAATTTGTACTAAATCAGCACCTTTGTTGATGACTACTCCCCTTCAATATCATGTAAAGCAAGTGTGCAATGCAACATTGACCATTTTGTGAAATATTTTCTTGTAAACCTCATTTCACACCTGGGTATTATTCTAGTTGATTGATCTGAACGTCCACATCATTTTATTTCATTTTTTTTCTAAGCAGGTGTATACCGGTATATGTTTCGCGGAAAGGGATACGTGGGTGTTTCGGCATTTTCGAAATTAATGTGGAAACATCTCATGCACTTTTACTGAATCTTGTTTATTTTTTCACAAACGCTCAAACGCGCAAGCACAATTTAAAATCTTGAACAGTTCAGGGGGAGAGGGAGGGCAATTGACGGGGTAATCCCCTAGCAACTCTCCTTTTCCATCGCTCATATCTTCCTTATGCCATTATCTGGACACCCTATACAATTAATTGGTCTATAGGCGGAGCTCTTCATCCTGTCGTTCTCGTGGGCCTTCTTTGCCTAGTGTCGGTCTCGTGAGCCTCTTTTGCCTAGTGTCGGTCTCGTGAGCTTTTTTTGCCTAGTGTCGGTCTCGTGAGCCTTTTAAGCGTAGTGTCGGTCTCGTGGGCTTTGTTTGCATAGTGTCGGTCTCGTGAGCCTTTTGTGTGTAATGTCGAATTCACGGGCTGTATAACTCGTGGGCTTATTTCACTTGATGTCGAACTCGCGGGCTGTATGACTTGTGAGCTGTATGACTCGTGGGTGTCGGTCTCGTGACGTGCACCCGTGAAAACAGCCCTTCGTGCACTCATCACACTGTCCCGAAATTGAGCAAAAATGAACACACGAAAAAGAAAATGTTCAAATTCAGCTCTGATCGTGTAAACTTCTGTCATTCCAGGCACCTCATAGCCATCGTATGACCGCCGATAGAGTCCCTCCTGCTCCGGCAGCAACTTCGTGAGGGGCAGCGAAATCTTTGACAACCAAAAATTAGCGCGAAGATCTTGTGATGGTTCATCTTGTAATAAAGATTCGCATCTTCGTGTAGCTGTCTAGTGTGGTACTAGAGTGTCATCGTGTGACGACCTGTATAGGCATCGTAAACTATTTGCTTCTGAAAAGTGGCTCTGAAACAAGTTCAGTGTCAATCTCGTGCAAAATTGAAAAGTCAATATTCATATGGCTATCGTGTATCAATTTTGGGACCGTGTACCATAGCCTTGAGTAGACATGGTAGAACAGAATTGATGGCAATAATAACAAGGGAAAGTCATTGTCACTAATTTTCTTCTTGCACATTCTGGAAACGTAATCCTTTTGAATCGACACTTCCGATGTTTATGCTAAAGCTTAGCCAACAATGGCAAAGCTAAGTTTTATAAATTTCAATTTGAACATGGAACTGCCTGATGAAGACTCCAACTAGATACTCTTCAAATTTGTAAATTAAAAAAAAAGAACATGAAATTATTTTTTACCTGAAAGCCCGGACTATTGCGATAAATAAATACAATTAGCGACGTTCACTCTGTTTTCAAATCAGTGACAACTCGAGATACAAAAAGATGTGTCGTGGAATGTATTTTCTATCGTTAAAAAGAATGGGATCAGCCGACCATATGAAATGATGATTAATCATATGGGACCGATGCATTTATCAAGATTTTAATAAGACATATATGATCATACACACATGAGAACAGAATGGTACCAACTTTTCATTGGTAATAGCGAATTTCTGGGATGAGAATATGTGTGATCCGTATAGCCACATGCTATCATAAGATGGAACCCTTTCACATTGCCGTCGATGACAATCCCGTACTATCTTCAGGTTGCAAACAACGAGGTCGATCTAGCTATCGGTGGCGACCAGGGAGGCTCGGTTCGGATCCCGGCAAGCTGGTGTGGATTGGTGGGACTGAAGCCAACTTTTGGACTGGTCCCGTACACCGGCGCAGGTTCGGGGGAGCTGACGCTCGATCATCTTGGTCCAATAACTAGGACTGTCGAAGACTGCGCACTGATGTTGGAGGTAAAGTGGCAACCATGAAGTGAAATAAGATCTTCAGTACTGTATAATTATTGTCATGTTGTGCCTGATTTCACTAATACTACATATAATGCATCAATAACTCCTGATTCATCCATGCTAAGGCCGTCATCCAAGTTAAATCCAAGTTATAGTTAAAATCTCCTCTCTGAAATAAGTGTCAAATCTAAGACATTGGTGACAGGGCTTTTGAAAAAATGGCACCATCATTACGGAATGATCTCCCTCTTGATAATAGATGCATTACAGATTTTGATGATTTCAAATCTGTGTTGCAAACCCATCTTTTTGATAAGTGTTAATTGTTATGTGAATTGAGAAATATTTGAAAGATTATGTTATTATGCGTTCTAAGAACTGACTATCACTATTGTTATTATTATCATTATTATTATTGTTATCATTATCATTATTATTATTACTATTATTATTATTATTGTATTAAACATACGCACATTTTCGGTTCACAGGAATAAGATGATAAAGTTGGTGATAGTGCAAGTTTTCAGAATCATGACCCATGCACGGTACGTATATTGTGTGAGTTAATTCATGTGTTTGTTTGTAATCATCTTTTGAAACATATATCATCTGGACATTTATATATTAGACATTTAAATGTATCCTTGATATTATTTACATATATGTACATGTTCTTTTCCTGGTATGTCAACAGGCCATTGCAGGTTATGACGACGGTAGAGACCCGAGGCAGCCGTGCAATATCGATGTGCCAAATTACACAAAACATGTAAGAAATTCTTAACCATGAGTATGTCCCTCCTTTGCAAAAACATGTGGGGAAAGGGACGTTGTTTTACAAAAATGAAGTCCATAGGCTGAAGTCTAGCTATTTAGAAACAATTATTTTTTTTAATATTAATGCCGACTGGCATTGTTGTAATTTTGTGACATTTCTATTTCATTATATCATCGTAAAGCGTCACAAAGGCAAGGTGAATGAACTCCACCAAACATTTTTTATTTAAAAAAAAACTGAGATGAGATCATAATCATGAACGAATGACTGCAGAGTATGGCTTGGAGTACTAAGTGTACGAGTGCGTGATAATGCGTTTCTTCCGAAATCTCATACCATCTTTTGCTCGTAATATCTATCTTATGTGAATATACAATGAAAATATGCACTTTTCGTGCCGATTAATTTTCTGATGGTTGCCAAGAATTAGCATGCCTTCATGTCAACGTAAACAAAGATGTCGATTAGTAGATCCTAACAGCGGAATTTTCTTGTCATGATATTTGAGAAGGGACAAGTGACTTTCACTTGTATTTGTTTTGGGGGACACTTGGGGACACTCAGTGAGGGTAGTTCAATTCAACTCAGATTGAATGCATTGAAAGAAAGCGATGCAATTTTATTCAAACGCGTCTTGTAGATACATGGTTGGTACCACATCTCGCCTATAAGCACGAGAATTCTGAATACACTAATTTCTTCCTGTAATACCGCTTATTCCCAATTTGCTTTAATATGCAGCCGATCATATTAACGAACAATATATACGTATATATTTCCGTACCTTTTCATTGTTTTATCTAGCTGAAAGACATAAAACCCGAAACGATATCTGTCGCCGTATTGAAGGAGGGCTTCGGACAAGATTGTTCTGATCCCGCCGTCGATCGAATCGTAACCGATACCATTGATCGATTTGCAGCAGCGAGTGGTGCGACGGTTTCACCAACATCGATGCCTCTTCACAGATTCGGTATTTTGTTTTCTTTTATGATACATTTGATAATGTTTAGAATATCTAGTTGAAATCTCACAAACTTTTGAACATCTGTACAACAAACTTGCTATTGTTAAAAAGGAAGAAGAAGAAATTTGTTAATATGTTAATATTGTTATGTTATCATGTTGATATTTCAAATATTGTTCTACAGTAGTTGTGAACATGCAGGAATGCAAACATAGTTTCGTCATCTTTAGAGAAAAAAAAAACATATTCTTGATTGTTCATATACCATAATCATAGGACGTTGTAACCGCTATAACTGTTGTGAAATATGATATGAAATAACAGGTATACTTCTCCCCTATGTTATGTCCTATTTTGATTAAACTATGGGTGTTTTTCAATCCCTCTCTGTTTTCTCAGAGTCATCTTGACTGAATTTGCCTCATGACTAAGGATTTTCTTAAAGGGGAAATCCAGTCCAAATATAAGTTAGTCTGATAAGAAAGGGTAAAATATTACGAGTTCAACGGTATATAATTTGATCGAAATCGGATGAAAAATATGGAATTTATGACATTTCGAAGTTTCGCTAACAGTTCTTGAGCAGTCAAAATGAATATGCAAATGGCAAAGTAAGCAAGTCATCCCCTCACAACTCACCATATAGTTTTTGCACAAAAAAAAATGAAATTTCCAGTTTTTCATTCAAATGCAATTATGCCTGAGGCTCAAATCCTTATACATGTATATCTAACTGATCAGTATTCTGAAGTTATTCAACCAGGAAAAACTTCATGTTTCAGACTTCAATGACAGAAACATTGAATTTATGTCATTTTTTTTGTACACCATTAATGGAAAATTTTGAGGGTAGGGCATGGTTAATTCACTCATTTGCATATTCATATCCACTGTACAAGAACTGTTTTGCAGAAATTAGCAAAACTTCAAAATGTCACAATTTTATTATTTTTCATCCGATTTCAGTCAAATTTTTACCCTTGAACTTATAGGATTTTACTTTTTTATCAATTAACTCGTATTTGGACTGGATTTCCTCTTTAATCGTGATATCACTGATTTTTTAGGACGTTCTGCCGAAATTAACCTTACCATGGTTATATTCGTGTGGCTTTGTTTTTTTGTTTGTTTTTTAAGTTGTGTTAAGAAAGAAGTTGTTGGTCTTATATTGCTGAAAGGTGTACACACCGGACAGAATTCAGACTTAGCCTTACCTATCTTTGGGTCAATACCTTCTGCTGCTTACTGTGTAGTAATGTCAGTGTTATATACATTTATTTTACTGAATTCTGTTCACAGGCATACAACTAGGACTGCCAATTGATATAATTGGAGGCTTAGATTGTGTCATGCACTCAGGAGGTAGGTATCAATACTTTCGTCGGAATAGATGCAGCTTGTGTTTTGTCCTCTCCTGCAAGACTCTGAAATTTTCAGAAATTTTTCTACAATTCAATGTTCATCAAAATTGATCAACATCAAAACTTAGATCTCATCATCCCGGTTTGGGGAAGATAGATAAAGCATTATGGCAAGGCTGACAATTCAACATGAAGAGTAATTGTTCATATATGATACACGTTGCTGGTAAAATCGCACCACTTTGTTTAGTTTTGTTCTTTTTTGTTCTTTTTTTCAGCAGTCAAAGTTTCCAAGTTCTTCCATAGATTTAGGGAAGATGTTTAATTCATAAAAATGGTAATTCTAGAGTAATTATGTATAGTGCTGCCTGAATTTGGTTTGAGTTTAATATTATCAAAAACTGGTACTTCTGCCCCAACTCTGTCAAAATGATGCCGACAGTGGTACAGTGGCATTTACTGCATTTCAATATTAGCCGCAGAATCAACTAACATTATGTTTACATGAAAACCTGTTCGTATCTTTTTTGTTTATTTATTTGTTTGTTTGTTTTAATATCTTATGAAACTCCATACAGTGATGTGCTTGATTTACTATCCGATACTTTATGTTCCCAGAGTGCTTGTAAGACAATCTATGCAGTCATTCAAAATGTGATATATTTTCTGCTGTATAGTGATGTAACACAATTGCCCTGTAAAAATTAGATTTTAGTAGTTATGAAGACAGTTCTGAATGCATAGAATGTTAAACCTCTTCGTAGGTGCCGGACTGCATCACACGGGTTATTATCCAACCAGCATGATGAAGATTTTAGCAACGCAGTTTCAGCAGCACAAGAGTAAACTCGCCCCACTGAACAAGGTATGGTGTACTGTGTCTCGTTCAATCCACTTCACAATAACGTAATGATACTTCACAATAACATAATGATAGTTCGAAGTATACAGAAGACATAAACAGAATAGTTAATTACGTTGTTACTTAAGATCTCGCAATTCAGAAATATATGAAATAAAGAATATTAATGTGCACATTTTTCATTGAGCTTTCACATTCCTCTATTTCACTGATGACTTCTTTTCGGAAGAGACCCAGCCAACTGAAAACAATAGCTGTTTCAAAATATAGGCTTATGACAAGGACTCTCGGCATAACATAGACTCCCTTTTATCTATTCAAATTTAGAAAGATCAGAATTCTGATCTCATGAATTGTTTTCTGAGAGTTTTGAAAAAAAATCATCGTGAACAGGGAATAAAGGACATATTTTTGCTACAATTTTTCACTCATCCGCCTGTTCATGTATTCATCACTGCAATAAATCATTCGCTCGTCGCATGGACTAGCACTACACAAAAAATTATTGTTTTCCAACCACGTGCAGCTCATGTTTCTATCAGGAACGTATCTGAAGAGAAACTACTGCTCCCTCTACGGCAAAGCACAAAATCTTCGTCAGCTCTTGACGCAGCAGATGGAGGAAACGCTACAGTGTCACGATGTGATCGCCATGCCAACCATTCCTTTCACCGCTCCCAAGATACCCTCAGGGGAAGCAACAGAAAAAGGTAACCAATCGCGCAGATCCCAACGATGATCAGACACAGACATTTCCGTAGTGAAGAAGATACCGTAAAAAATGTCTTATCAAAATGATTTCAGAAGGTAATATAATATTTCTCCGCAGATCATCAACCATTTATTTGTTTGTAGATTGTTGTTCTTTTTTCTGTCGTCGGAAACCAAAGAAAAAACAGTGTTAAAAAGTCAACTCACTCATGTGCTGTACTCCTAGGCTCGGAGCAGCACATATAGAGTGCGTTGATTTTATTAACAATGTTTGTTTATTTTTTTTTCCTTTTGTTCTAGCAAGGGTTTATCAGTGCACACATGGAGATCTGAATTTGATTCGACTTCATTTTGACTAAACTTTCTCAGCCCCGGAAGGGAAGCTGTGTGGAAATAAGCACATGATACATATCTAATTCCAAACATTCTCAGAAAAATGACGCATGTCTAATTCCTACAAAGGTGCCCCAAATATCCTTACATATTTACTGATGCCTAAATCAATAGCAAATGTTGACCTCTTGATAAAATGGTACAAACGATTATTCGACAGAATTCTTGATATCACAAATTGAATTCTTGATATCAGAAATTTAATTTCTTGATATCACAAAATGGAATTCGTGATATCAAAAATTAACTTTAGATCTAAAAAGCTTGCCATACGACAGACGACAGCAATGAATGATTTAAATTATTTAAATTATTTTACTTATGAAATAATAATGATAATGATGATAATAATGATGGTATTAATAATAATAATCATAATGATAATAATAACAATAATATTGAAGCAATGTAATATTAACATCTAGGATGTCCTCTCAGAAGCACTGTTTTCCAAGCGGGAAACACTTCCATCAACACTTTTATAACCCTATAAGGGCCCAGCAATGCTGCACACCCACTCACATACCAATGCATCACAGAGCTCGATCTTAATGAAATAGATGCAGAATGGATATTGACAACGTATTATTCCTTAATGTGATTCTTATGTTCACAAGAAGTGAAATTAATAGACTTTGCGATCATTATTGCAGTAATAGTAGTAGCAGCACACGTATCGTCATATCTGTTATTCTTTTTTTTCCTCATTGCCACTATCAACATCACCATCATTCTCAAATTTCCCCTGTTTTTCATGGCAGAAATTTTAGAAGTCAGCAACAACATGCTGACCAACGTCAAAGTGAGCAACCTGACGGGCCATCCTTCTATCACCATCAACGTTGGTTTTGTCGGCGGGCTGCCAGTTGGTCTGCAGCTCACGGGAAAGAAATTCGGCGAGCTACGTCTTCTGCAGATTGCGCAGGCCTTCGAGGAATTCGTTAATGCGCAACCAGCGTAGGACGCGTGACGGACGGAGATTTCAGTACCAGTAGATCACGAGCAGAAACGCCGTCGACGCGTAAATTAGCCTATATGACGCACAAAACATTAATTGCTGTCATTACTGTAACAGCATTGTAATCAAACCGATTGCTTTTAAGGGAGATTAACTCATATCAGTAATTACAGTAATGGCATGGTCTTGCCTACTTGAAGAGAAAGACAGTAAGTGATCGCAAAATGGCACAGAATTATACACCATTTCGAACAAGGTGAAAGATAGATGCCATATTCAGCTCTGTTCGCCTCATTGAACATACCGTTTCATCTTTCACCAATTTCGAAATGTCGTTCACTGCACCAATAGGGGTGTAGTCCTACCAGTGACGTCATTGTGCGCGATCCAAAACTGCTCGATGGCATCTGTACGCTCTTGATTTGGAAAGTGTTCGGTGTACTTGCTAGCAAAACCGATGTCATATGATAAGCAGTCGACAAATCGGCTAGTAAGAATCGTTTCGATGTTTTATCTTACTTCCCTAGACTGCAATCATCTTTCTGTGAATTGAAATACTTATATGATATTGGATGGCCTTGAGGTTAATACAAGGAAATATTGGACGAGCTATGTACAAATATTGGACGAGTCGAAGATGAGTCCAATATTTTGCTTAGCGAGTCCAATATTTCGTTGTATTGACCGTAAACAGGACATCCAATATTATCATTATTATCCTACAGAGGATTTTAGCAAAGAATCTTTGCAAGATCGGGTTTGTCAAGCTGTTCGAAATCGTTATCTAAGTTTTTCTCACGCAGATAATCTTTGAATACACTCACCGAGATCTTGGTGGCTTTGTGCGTATTCTCACTGTCTTTTTTTATTTAGAAGTTTTTCATAACCCTCTGCATCCATGCAGATCTGCAAATCTCCGACGAGCTGTAGATCTATACATGGTAGCCGCCATGTTACTGTTCGGCCGAGATCTAGCTAATTTAGACCAGAATTAGATGTTCTTGTAGCCGAGATCTGAGACACAATTCACGCCACATCTACCAAAGATCGTGAAAGATCGAATTAACACATAAGGTAACATGCATGCAAATGCAAGCGGCGGCCGGCTATATGTATTTGGATATCGCGGGCTATCTAGCAGTAGCGCCGAGCTGATCGATCGTCGTCTGCACAAACAATGCAACTTGTTTTCATCAAACCTAAATTTAATTTCCTGTTATGAAAGTGATATTTTGAAAAATTGTATGAAAAACAATTGTAACTAATTAATATATGAAATTTGTTTGTATAAACACAGAATTTTAGAAAAAACGATAATTTAGTTAATTCGTGATTGACCAATTACAGACGTTTTTACTTCATATTTCAGGTCATCTCGTATATCTCAACCAATCACGGTGCAGTTTATAAAAACTTTGGGGAATCCCCCTCTTGCCGTCCAATATTTCAAATATTGGTCGCCTCGGCAAATAAGTGGGTCGGAGGTTATGAGGTGCGTCGACAAAATAACACTTGTATTTGGGCTCTAAAAATACTCTGTATGGATAATAATGTACATTATTATCCATACAGAGGATTTTTAGAGCCCAAATACAAGTGTTATTTTGTCGACGCACCTCATAACCTCCGACCCACTTAGAAAGTTTGTTGAACTCGACCAATATTTTTTTTGCCGAGGCGACCAATATTTAAAATATTGGACGGCAAGAGGGGGATTCCCCAAAGTTTTTATAAACTGCACCGTGATTGGCTGGGATATATACGAGATGACCTGAAATATGAAGTAAAAGCGTATGTGATTGGTCAATCACGAATTAACTAAAATATCGTTTCTTCTAAAATTCTGTATTTATACAAACAAATTTCATACATCAATTAGTTGAAATTGTTTTGCATACAATTTTTCAAAATATCACTTTCATACCAGGAAATTAAATTTAGGTTTGACGAAAACAAGTTGCATTTTTTTTTCTTTTTGTGCAGGCCACGATTGATCAGCTCAGCGCTACTGTAATGCTAGATAGCCCGCGCGTCGCGCGATATACAAATACATGTACGATGTACATAATTAGCCGGCCGCCGCCGCTTGCATTTGCATGCATGTTTGTACCGCGGTACCGGTACGTTATAATGTACGTACAGCTCTCGTACAGTAGGCCACAGGACTACAGCACTACCTTTAACGATCTACGGTAGATGTGACGTAAATTGTGTCTCAGATCTCGGATACAATTAAGAACATCTAATTCTGGTCTAAATTAGCTAGATCTCGGCCTAACAATAACATGACGGCTACCATGGATACATAGATTACTGTTTTATCAGGGAATGAAGTAGATTAACTTGCACTGAAGAGTGTACCATACCCCATGTAAGGATCAAATACAGTAGGAGACCTGAGCTTAACACAGCCCAGGCGGCTGTAGTCGCACAGCGTACTAACAGCGTCTGGTCGGGCCAGCACTTGGAGACAGAAAGGGTAAGTGTACAGTAAAAAGCTAAAATCCTCTGTAGGATAATAATGATAATATTGGATGTCTTATTTTCGATTAATACAAGGAAATATTGGACTCGCTAAGCAAAATATTGGACTCGTCTTCGACTCGTCCAATATTTGTGCATAGCTCGTCCAATATTTCCCTGTGTTAATCTCAAGGCCATCCAATATTATATAATTGTTAAACTCTAAACGCCATTTCGAGTGGATTACAGCTGCGATATGCATTTGCGCATGCGCATTTGTCATCTTTGTTTGCTGCTTGATCTGGTGATATTTTGTCACACTCTCTCCTCTCTACATCCTCCTCCACTCCCTCCCTATCTCTCCCTCTCTATGAGACAGTGTGAAGCGTGTGAAAGACCTCAAAATGACGTCATTACGTTTCAGTCCACTCGGTCGTCGCGATCGGCCTCGAGGTCCTTTGTGGATCCACACAGACAAATGGGATGAATGGATTGCTTACGAAAAAATGTTCCTGTTTTAATAATGCCATACTTTAATAATAGAGTGACAAGCTTAGATAAACGTCATCGACTTGAGAGTGCTGGATTTGCAGCATAGTCAGATAATCTGAATGACTGGAGGAGCATCGATATCTGAAGGAGGGTTATATTCTACAGGTGTTGGTTTTGTTTTCTGGTTTGGGGTTAGTTTCTCTGCATGAAAGTATGTGTAGTTAGCTATAGTTCTTATAAAATTTATTTGTATCTTTTACGTGTAGGAGTTGCAGAGACTGATTTGAGAGTGTAGTGCTAACCTTTGTTTGGTAAACATATTCTTCAGAGGGGGTAGAGTATCTTGCTATATGTGTTTTTATGATTTTTCGGTATATAAGAGAAAATATTTCATTTCTAATTGGAAACCGAGTCTGCGCTTTACATTTATTTTTTGTTTCACCATCCTTCCAAACAAACTCACGCAAGCGTAAGAACCAACACATCACGAAAGGTACTTCTCACTTTGCTTTAAAGTGTTTTCAGTATCAGGTTCTATGATTTTGCGCGCAATATTATGTGACACGACTAATCTTTTGTCAGAAACATTAATAACGAAATGGCACAAACTGTTCACTGGTATGACGCAATTCCATTTCATTCAGTTGCATGTACAGATTTGCCTTTATCAATATCTTCCATAGCTTATGGTCAGGCTTTGAAAAATTGATCAACAGCTATCATTATTATCATTATTATTATGATTATCATTATGATTATAATAATTATTGTTATTATTATTATTATTATTATTATTATTATCATTATTATAATCTCCACATCTTATGAATTACACGTGTGCTAGTGTTGTAAAGAACCCAATGTCAAAATGGATGTTATCACATTTTTGTTCCTCGCTGTAGGGTTAATGAAGCTATAGTTAAATCTAGGAGCAGTAGGCCAGCAGGTTCGGAGCTGCGTTTGGATTGGCCACCACTCCCAGCGTTGCCGAGCTGGTGATCTTGTCGTACACTTGCTGCGCTGAGTATCCCTGGCCCAGCAACACAGCGGCAATTCCTGGTGGAAATATGATTAAAAAAAAGGGAGGCAACCGCACAAAAAAAAAAAAAATGTTGATACATGTATTCGCGTGAGCTCTTTTACTGCCCTTATACTCTTCGACAAGCCTTTAAAGATCTGTTCTGTGCTACCATTATATTTTTTGTTTTACATTACACATCACAGGAACTGATTCCCCCCCCCCCTACGATCACATCTCAATTCAAAAGCACAAACAATATACAACAAGTAGGTGACTTATCATAACGTAAGGGGATGTTTCAGTTCCTTTGTACTGTAGTCGCGCAACTGGTCACATCCCGAAACTGTGGCACTTAATAGACCAGAGTGTACACAATACTCCTTTCCTTCAATATTTTAAAGGGGATGGCTAGTGACTGATCAGTGGGAATCAGTGGAATGCTGGGGATGGTTGTTCCAATCCTTTCGGGATTCATTTAAGAGCTACTTTTTTTATATAGGCCCTATCTATTGTTGTGTGAAAATTATTTGCTTCAGAATAGGTTCATATTCAAGTAATGTGCAGTTTAATGTTTCCAGGTTAGCATGCCTGTACAGTGACGGGACATTAAACTGCACATTACTTAGAGATGAGACCGTTCTGAAGCAAATAATTTTCACACAACAATAGATATATAATGTACTCTCAAATGAATCCCACAAGAATTGGAGCAATCATCCCCCAGCAATTCCCACTGAGTCCCACTAATTAGTTTCTAGCCATCCCCTTTAAAGGGATGGTACAGTATTGGTAGAGATGAGGATTAGACTTTAAACTTTTTGCGAGATACCAAGAAGCCACTTATGAAATAATATGAAAGAGCATACCATTCAGGAATTCAAAGTTTATTTGATCAAAAATCTGTTTTGGAATGGCCGAGACATCCAAAAACAAAGTAAAACAAAGCGATCGTAATGAAAGGTGAATCACATCTTCTGATAGGATTGCTCTTTTTCTTTTGATATCTCAACCATTTATTTCAAAACCAGTTTTGTCAAATAGTTTGTATTAAATTCCTCTTGGAATTACATGCTTTTTCATATTGTATAAGAGCTTTCTCTTTGTCTCATCAAACTGTAAGAAACGTGAAGATTGGTCTCAACCAAAACTATACTATCCCTGTAAGCTCTGAAATGGAAGTTGTCAATTCGATTTTATAACGCTATTCTATTTCGCATACTGGATCCAGAAAATATAGAAATCTGTGCGTAATCAGATTAATAAAGCATTTGATATAACATCGAGGAATTCGAATTTTATCCGAAGACTCGAAAATGTCGCGAATTATTCAAAGCTATATGGATACGCTCGAGAATTACCTCATTGATATCAAAGTATACTCTCATACAGGTATCCCACTGAGTCATAATGGGATGTGAAAACTATGTGTGTGTGAAAACTATTTACTGGTTAATAGGGTCCATTTCCGGACGAATGCAATTTACCCTTACTTCTGCCCTCCATATCATGCCATGTTTCCCAATAGTTTACAAACCTTTTTGTATATATGTGTGTGTTGTTTGATCTGTCTCTAACATTCCTTTGTAAAATCTTATTTTGTCTATACAGTCAAACTCGGATACCTCGAACTCGGATAAGCCGAATATCGCTTACCTCGAAGGCAAAATGAAAGTCCCGATTGTTCCTATGGAGTTTTCGTGTTTTAAAATTCGCGTAGCTCGAAAAAAAACTAACTCGAAGTTCGGTTACCTCGAAGGGAAATCTCATGTCCCGATCTTAATTAACTTATTGTTTTTCCCAGCATGTTGCTCGAATTGAAATTGCAAACATCACTCAGCATTTCCGATGAAGCGCGCGTGGACAGCGAAGACATGTCACAAATCTTTTCACACTCGATTGTAAATATTCTGAGCCCCAGAACGATCGTGCGCTCAAATACCCGATACACAGCTGATAAGGAAAATCCCCAACACCTACTGTACCTACACACGTACCCGGAATGCATATACTTGTAGTAGCAGCCGTGCAAATGGAGAGCTTACAATAGCACTACGCTCTGTTTTGATTTGCGATCGTGATAGTCATGCCGTGCGCGTACATTTCTTAACCGTCGTGGCGCACCTGCTTAGGTGTTAACAGTTATATCTTTGGCATTAATCAAGGTCCACTGTCCAAACATCAATCTCCCGCTAGTTTTTTTTTTTTTTCCTTTCACGAAGTTTGTTTCATTAATTCTCCCCGAGAACGCAAGCTCTGAATATTTTTTTTTCCAGCAATGCGATTATGAAGCATAAGTGTGGTATATGATCTGGAAGTATAGGTCTAGCATAATAAAGAATAGTATAGATATGATTTAACAACAGTTTATTTTGATAAATTTTTGAAGTAACGGAATAATACGCTTTACGATTTTCAGACAAAAAAAAAAGAAAGAAAGAAATCATCATGTATTTTACCCCTGTTTTGAATTGAATCTTTTTTGAGTTTTCGGTATTTTTTTTTTCTTTTCTTTTCTAGCACAATCGTCAAGGCCCCCTAAGATTGTTTCGCTTTTTTTTTTTTTTTTTTTTTTAATGCGAACAATCCTCTTCGGTAAATGTTTATGATTACAGCAATAGCACTGTCCTCAGAAGCCATAGCCGGAATCTGATCTAGCGATATCACTCACTAGTAGCCCATCCTTAATGTACTGTGCTGCACTTATTCAGGGCTCGACACTTACAGTGGCCCGAGGCCACCAAAACGCACGTCGGGCCACCAAAAAAAAAGTCGGATGTTTGCCTTTACTTTTGGAGATGAACAGCGGTAACAATCGGCCCCGAAAGTTGCTACAATGAATGTCGGATGATTGCTTTTGATTTTGGAAATGAATAACAGTAATATTCGACTCCATACGATACTAAAATAAATGTCGGATGTTTGCTTATACTTTTGGAAATGAATAACGGTAAGATTCAGCTCTGTACGGTGCTTAAATTAATGTCAGATATTTGATTTTGCGTTTGGAAATAAACAAGGATAACATTCGGCTCCGAAAGATACAAAAATAAATGTCGAACGATCCCTTAGACGTTCGGAAATGAATAACAATAGTATTCAACTCCGTATGATGTTTGCTTTTATATTCGAAAATAAATAGCAATGACATTCGGCTCCGGAAGATGCTAAAATAAATTTCGAATGTTTGCTTTGACGTTCGGAAATAAATAATAATATTCAACTCCGTACGATGATAATATATGAATGCCGGATGTTTGCTTTTACGTTCAAAAGTACATAGCGATAACATTGGGCTCCGGAATAGGCTAAAATGAATGTCGAATGATCCCTTTTACGTTCGGAAATGAATAACAATAACATTCAACTCCGTACGATGATTAAATAAATGTCGGATGTTTGCTTTTACTTTCGAAAGTAAATAGCAAGAACATTCGGCTGCGGAAGATTCCAAAATAGATATCACAGTCATGATTGCTTTTACATTTGGAAGTGAATAGCAGTAACATTCTGCTCCATACGATGCTAAAATAAATGTCGGATATTTGCTATTATACATTTCGAAATTAATAACAGTAACATTCAGCTCCATTCGATGATAAAATGATTGTCAGATAATTCATTTCACTTTTGGAAGTGGACAGCAGTAATATTGGGCTCCGTATGGTAGTAAAACGAATGTCGGATGTTTGCTTGGAAATTTAGAAATGAATAACAGTAATATTCTGCTCCGTATGATACTAAAATAAATAACTGATCGTTGCTTTTACATTTGGAAATGATTAACGGTATCGCCTGCTGACTGTGAGTGCTGCTGGTAGACACATGGAAGACCGGTGCGTAGCGGTGCGACATTGCCGTCGCTCCCTGTAGCTCTACACAGTCTTGGTGAGCTACATGTACACCCATAGTTGTGCGAAATTTTAATAGTTTGCAAAGCTAAGACTGATTCTTGTGTTGGATATTGTGTACGAGATGATGAGTTAGAGAGAGAAAAGGAGGAAAAACGAATAGTGATCGAGGGGGTACCTACGCCGACGCGACAATGTACATTCAGCACGCATGTTCTGCAACCCTGTCTTGCGCTCGATTACGTACCGGTATTTTCTTTTTGTTTTTATGGTGATTTAAGTAATTTAATTGTTCACCAGAAAACACTGATGAAAGAAGAACATCGATTTTCATTCAATTCATTCATATTAAAGTCGATTCAAATCCAATTGACAAGCATACAAACAATCGGTAGGCACTGTAACAGATACCATGTTGAACATCGACAACAATCGGATAAGTCGAAGAAAATTCGACGTACGCGTACCTCGAAATTCGCGTACCTCGAACCAATTTCTTCAGTCCCGACGACTTCGAGGTATCCGAGTTTGACTGTATATGTCTTAACATAGTAAATCATGTTAACAATACCGATTAAATTACAAAGAATCACATTATTGCTACAGCGCAAATGTTTCTAAACTGTTCAAACGGGTTGTGGTTTGTATGTTGCATTTCAACTTCTTATGATTTACATAATGCAATAACAAATATAGAATCTGTATGATTTGCTTACCCGTAATATATTGTCTACGGGTTAACTCTCGTTCTATGCTGTTATGAATTATACTCTTTTTGTGTTAGCATGTTGACTGAATTCGTAAACGGCGCACAATGTTGTTGTAACTCTGCTTGGGTTTATGCTTTGTATCGTAATTACGTGTTGGGAATAAATTGATTTTTTTTAACCAACTTTGACCAACATCATCATTGTAATACGTAATATACATGTATATTTTTTTGGATGGTCCTTCTTACCGGCAACATGAGGACAGGCCATGCTGGTCCCGCTGTAAGTCCTGGTCCCGTCGTTAGAGTCATGGGCCAGACTGATGATGCTGGAGCCGGGAGCGAAGAGCTGAACGCATCGGCCGTAATTGGAGAAAGACGACCGAACATCATACCTGTCGGTCGACCCGACGGTAATGACCTGCGCCGAAAGAAGGAAGTAAAGTTGTTTGCTAAAATGTACCATAAAACCAGGGAGGTCCCACCTCCCTGATAAAACGGACTAGAAAGCCGATTGCACGCACATAAACACAAAAAACAAAGCATGATGCGATGGGCATAGCTTATCACAGACGTGTGAACGCGACCTGCCTCATGATGAGGATTCGTGAAGCTACGAATCTTATTCTATTTAAGTCAAACAGTACTCAGCTGTTTGTTAAACACTTCATAATTCCTTCAGCGGCACAAATGCCAAACAACATTATTCAAATAACCTTTGTTACACTTTTGACACACGGTCTTTATCTTTATGACTAAAATTCATTATAGCAGCCAAGAGAACTAAAAAAAATGCTTCTATAATTATGGAATGACAATCTTCACTACAAGATTATTAAATATATCACTTCTTAGGTCTCTTTCTCTCTCTTTCTCTCTCTCTCTCTCTATCTATCTCTCTCTCTCTCTTTCTCAGTGTAGATATAACTCGAAACATATTAAAA
Organism: Diadema antillarum; assembly: GCF_040938485.1. NCBI lineage: Eukaryota > Metazoa > Echinodermata > Echinoidea > Diadematoida > Diadematidae > Diadema > Diadema antillarum. The sequence goes on along the minus strand of NW_027270918.1, from coordinate 9,249,678 downwards.
TCAAACACAGACACCCGTAAACTCACCCCACGCACATGAATATCCACTTATTCATTTATTTGTTTATCTATCTATCTATTCATCCATCTACCTATTTCTAGTATTGGAGAAACCTGCTCACGGGTCATGACTTCTTTTTTATGCCTCCGCCACAAAGTGGTGCCGGAGGCATTATGTTTTCGGGTTGTCCGTCCGTCCGTCCGTCCGTAATGAATTTTGTGGACATCGTAACTAAAAAACCTTTTGAGGTATCCCAATGAAACTTGGCATGTATGTGTATTAGGGAGTGAAGTTGTGCCTATCAACTTTTGGGTGCACATGCACAAGGTCAAAGGTCTAAAGGTCAAGGTCAAATACGTAAAATTTCACTATTTCCACCATACCTATGCAATGCCTAAAGACATTTTCTTAAAACTTAATGTATACATGTATTACCCAATTAAGATTCTCTGGTAAAAGTTTGGGGTCACGAGGTCAAAGGTCAAAAGGTCAAGTCAAAATATTAAAACTTCACTTTTTTCTCCGTACCTTGGAAATTGTTCACGGTATCGTCATGGAACATACATGTAGTATATATACATGTACTGACTGGCAGTGATTATCTAGAGAATTTAGGGTTCATGGGGTCAAAGGTCAGGGGTCAACGGTTAAGGGCAACACTTCAAAATTTTACTATTTCCCTCATATTTATGCAATGCCAGCAGGATTATTTTTTTTTTTACACTTGGTGTATGTATGTATAATCTAATGGAGATTCTCTGGAAACTTTCTTTTTTTTTTGCCTCAAAGGTCAAAAGGTCAAAGATCAAGGGAGAGTGCTGAACTAACTTTTTCCTCCATATCTCAGAAGTGGCTCAAGTTATCTTGAAACTTACTACATATTTATGCATGTTCTGCCTGACAGTGATTATCCTATATGAATTTTAGGGTCAAAGGCCAGATGAAAATGGTAACAATGTACTTTTCAATATATACAGAAATTGCACTTTTTCTCCATACCTTGAAAATTACTCAATGCCTCAATGCATAAACTTATGAATGGGTCAAAGTCAAGTTAAAGTCCTTAAATCCCCAAACACATGCTCTTCTATTCTTCCCATTAAACCTAGGTCAAGGAAGGTGAACATTCAACACATTTGTGACAAGTGTCATTTTAGTATTTTGCCAATTTTGTGAAAATGTAATCACACATTGTCCACACATACTATAGACCTATTAGGAGAATCATACATTATGGCGGAGGCATACCAGTCGCCTTAGGGACATTTCTAGTTTTTTTGCGTTGGTGTTTCGAGAGCGAAAGCAAGAATTCACAGTAGGTTTGTAAACATTATCTCAACGAGTAATCTTACGTCGGGGCTGCCAGCGGGGGACTGGAGGCAGGCATCCGCGTTGCTGTTACCAGCCGAAGTGACAAGCACGACACCGAGTTGCTTGGCCCTGTTCGCTGCCTGGAACTCGCTGGGAGAGAAGAAACCTCCATACGACATCGAGGCGACAGCGGGCCTCTTTCCTTCTGTCGCTATCCAATCCATCGCTGACAAAAACAAAAAGTACAAAACATATGCAAAAGTACAGCACATAATGTGTTTATTTTACAAATATCACATTTTACTAACATGTATTTACGAAACATGTATGTTGGTATGTTATAATAAACGTGTATTTTTGTGTATAAAAGATACAAAATATCGTTTTAATGATACAGTCAAATTTATTGATTTAGACATTTTCACCCACATCACTCAAGTAGGGCCTATGTTATATGAATAAACAAATGGATAGATGAAGGAATGTATGTAGCCTATATCGTATAAAGATTAGATTCATGTATGCAGATATACTACTTTAACATGAATGACAAGAATATACACTTGTACAAGATATGTTATTTTTGAAAGGTGCCAAACTTCACTGTAGCACTACATTTGGAAACGTTGCACACAAACACAAACACACACACACACACAGAAGGAATGACTTGAGTTTGTGTTCTTTTCTTGATTTCGATTCACAGATAACGTCCTATTTATTCTTTTTGCTGTCGTAAGCAGGCCCGTAGCCAGGGGGGGTGCGTTGGGTGCGTACGCACCCCCCCAAATTCTGAAAGGTCCACTTTTTCATAATAACGGTTTTTAGCAATTCTCAAGATAACAATCCAAATAAATATAAAGACACATTATATGCTACGTAAATGTGGAAGAGTACGTTAGAATGTTAAAAATAATTGTACGAAACCCTTTTGTTGTATGAACCATCGGATCGTCCCCATGCACACAAACACAAATGTTATGTATCAATTTGTGCGAGCTATTACATATTGAAAACTTTCGGTCATCTGCGAAGCCGCGCTTCCGCGCGAACGCTAAGACAACACGTAAAACGGGTCAAAAATCGACGCATTTTACCACAAAATCTGCCATAACTTTTAAAGTGTTTAAGAAGCAAACTTGGGGCGCCCGGATTCTGAAAGTGGACACTTTAGGGATTATTTATGTGTATATATCTTTATTGTAACATTTGTAGCAGTGACGCAAATTAGATCAGAAAAGTACCTTATGAGTAGAATTGTCTATGGCGAACAGTCCAAATTTGACGAATTTGAGCATATTTTTCCGTCTTGCAATTCTTCCAGACGGGATATCTCGAGAACGGAAGATCGCACAAACTTGGGGCGCACGGTTTCAGAAAGTAGAGGTTCTGCCCATTTTTGTGACATAAGAATCTTGTCCATTGGTTGAGCAGTCCTGACGCAAATTTGCAGTAAAGCTAAACTACCCATTCACAATTGCTGTCATAGGGAACGTGTACAATCCATACAGAACTATCACGTGACGAGACTACCAACGAAAATTTGAGCCGTTGACCTTCACTGTCTGCCGTTGTCAGCAGTGTGAATTCCTGTGATTTCAAGCTTTTGTTTCTCGCCAAATATCATTTTCAACGCAATATCCAGATACAGTTGTGTGTGAGACATTATCTGGATACGTAGCAGCCTTATTGACAGCATAACTGTTAAGTTTGGGAGCAAAAACGACCAAAGTATCACACAGTACTTCAAGACGTATTATAGTATACAAACGATTTCTTGAGCTTGCACCGTTTCAGGCTCTGTTCTGGATACGGCGGTAGAAACTCATTCTTTTTTGTTGTTTATTTTATCATTATTTACTAATCTCTTTTCTAACTTACAGGTAGCGGATTTCTTTGCAGGCCAAATTCGGAAATGTAGTGTTGATTATTATTTATACATTTTCTCATGTTGTGACAGTTCTATTGGTTCTCATTTTAAAGTGAGCCAAAACCTAAGAACATTTTCACTTATAATATCCAAAGAGTATTATGCAGGCACGCAAACTCATTTTAGTTGTATTTCATTTAAATGTAATGGGTAAGAGGGTATGAGAGAGAATGGAAAGTGCTGAGCTATGAAGTAAAATGGTAAAGTAAAAAGTTTGTCAGATAGTATTACAAAAGAAACTCATTCCTTTTTTGTTTGTTTATTTTATCATTTTTTACTTATCTCTCTTCTAACTTAAAGGTAGTGGATCTCTTTGCAGCCCAAATTCGAAAATGCCTAGAGACAGTTAGTAACCAAATATGCTACTATAATTTAATAAATAAGAAATAACCATTCCAGTATGTATCTTAGTGTGCACAGTAAGACAGATCAAATCAAATAGGAAAACATCTGAGCACTAAGCCTGAGGTCTGAATTTACACTCAACTTCTTCCAATGGCTAACGGATGTTTAATTTTTGAATTTCACTGACCTCCAAATTTCACAAAGAAAACCGTCTTAGCATGATGGTTAATATGACATTTGACTGATATTGGAGATGTTTGCGAATCGGATCTACTACCTTTAATATTATTAAATCTAAAATGATTATTTGAAAGTTCGGAAATGCTGGTAATATCCTACCACAAGGAGGCAAAATATAAATGGTTCACATTTACAATTCATTTTGTTTTAAAAATTTTCTTATTTATTTTCGTTTTTGACAAACTCGCATACCAACGGCTGATATACTGTATAGTAAAGTGAATGTTTCATCTTCCAAACAGCATCCAATGGGATGGAAAACTCCAACTGAAAGGTGGACACCGTGACCATACTCGCTAAAGAAAACGCGTAATAGGGGTCGTATTTTCTCACGGATTAGATGGAAAGTGTGATGTACGAGCGTATATAATCAAAGGGTATCAAAAAGGCCGAAATTTGGGAAAATGGTATATTGTTCAATCATGATGAAGTACTTCTTTAGGGTGCAGGAAACATTTAAGGAATACTTGTTTTTAAGGCCCGAAAAAATCATATGATCATTACTCGTTTAGGGGCCATTTTGAAAGTCCATGTATATGAGCATGGTGTCCACCTTTTAATTGTGGCTACCCCTCCCGGGACAGTATCAAAGGACCGTTTTGTTAATTAACGCAATCCCCCCTTCCTTTAAAAATCCTGGCTTCAGGCCTGCTAACGCGGGTATACAATAGAAAAAATAAAAGTTAAAACACCACCAGGAAAATCACTATTCTCAATTTTGCGGCGCGCTACGCGCGCAGAGTCTCGAACACAATTAAACTTTGCAACTTCCTGGCAAAATGAGTTTTTACTATTTCCTAGATGAAATACCGTAACGCGATTGCATGCAACAGACAAAAATACAAATTTCCTCGAGACTTTAAAACGTCATTAAAACAGTCAAAATTCACAATTTGCGGCGCGCTTCGCGCGCAAATTCTTATACAACTTTTGTAGTTCGGTCGCCCAAAGAATATATATATATATATATATATATATATATATAATTGTGTGTGTGTGTGTGTGTGTGTGTGTGTCATCATTGGTATTGGTACCGAAGGTCCGTTTTTTTAGTGACCGCACCCCCCCCCCCCCCCCCCTTGAAAAATCCTGGCTACGGGCCTGCGTAAGTGTGAAAAAGCAGGAAAAATGGGTTGGTAATTCGTGCCTATCATATTGTATTGTTTGCTAATTTCTCCACGTCTGAGTCTGAGTGAAAAATATGAATCAAAAGATCAGCGTTGTCAATTATAAACGTACCTGCAACTGAGCTGCTGATCAGTCCGGATCCAAAGCAATCGAGAATTCGAACCCCGTAAACCGTGGCCTCGCGAGCGATGCCGTACGTGTTGCTAGCCGTCGTCCCTGCACAGTGAGTTCCATGACCGTCGCAGTCTATGGCCTTTCAAGAGTTCGACGGTTAACAAGTAGAAAGGCTGAAAGCATGAGTGATGTACATTGCTTCCCAAGAAGTTTATTCTTATAGATATAGCATGTATAGCCACTGCGCAGGCGCAAGAATATTCCGTTAATTAAAAGCCATTTGTTTTCTGCATCATTATACACACGCCTACACGTGATGATCATACCCATCAGTACACAGCATGTACAATCATAATCATTTGATTATGTGTATATAAAAAAGATACATGCATGTTGTGTATAAATACAATTAACACGATGTTGTAAACAATTATTCTGAACATTAGTTTCACACGCACATGTATAATGTATATTGTTATAATACATCGTACTTTTTTCTCTCTGAATTTGTATCTATAAGAATGTGCTACTGGAAATAAAATCTCACTTGAATTTGAATCTGAATTTGACGCAATACAATAAAATTAATGCATATAGTCTCCCTACCGTGCCATCCTCGTCCACAAAGTCCTTGATAGCGATAGCCCTACCACCAAAATCCTCATGATAAGGGTTGATCCCGGTGTCGATCACGTAGATGTGAACACCCTCTCCATAGCCTGTTTTAAGTAGGAAAAATGTAAATGCCTGTCAAATTGATACCTTATCACTCAATCATTTATTTGTGAATAGATTAATTTCCCGAGGATCATCCTATAGGGCAATCTGATGTCGATAATGACATTAAAAATTGCGTGTGCGCCAGAATGATGACAAATTCAAGTGAAGCCAAGAAGAACTTTTTGTTCTTCCGAAGAAGACACACTTCCTTACTTTTCATAGGTCTGCCCAGTCCGTTAATCCGTGACAAAACTAGTATCGAGCCAGTAGATGGGGTTTACTCGGTGCTTTTACGTTATGAACGTATCATATGACAGTGTGCTTTCAAGCGTGTGTTAACTTTTATGATTGTCAAGGGAACAAAATGTGTCTGTAAGTACGTTTTTCATGCACAAAATCCTCAGCATACATGGAGCATGTGTACGTGCGTGTGGCTGTTTGAAAATAACCAGCCTTGCAATCAAAGTGTGAAGAATAACAGTGGCATGACAGCAATAAGTTAACTTAAATTCCCGGTATAGTGTGTACTTTTGAAGCAAAAAGAAAAATAGGAATCGTATAATGATGAAAACTGAGCCGGAGATTGGACGAGAGAATTCATAACACATAAATCTATGTATCTTATGGGTTTAGTTATAAATATTCTAAAACATATGTTATCATATGGAGAAAATCTGAAAATTACCGCTGGATATGAGGTGTCCTGAAGACATTCAAAACAAGAATGAGGGTCTCTGCTTTAATGCGTTCTTCCGTCTCAGTGGAATCCCCCCATCGTTTGATATAATTACTGTACAGTATATCTTGGAATCTTCCACGTGTTGGACTTCGAATGTTATAATTATAAGAAGAATGATTCTCAAAGACGCTCAGAGCCTTGCTATGATGTTATGTTGTTATGATTCATGCTTACAAAAACTTATCATTGTCCTAGTATACACTACACTGACGAAGGCCCGAGGCGGGTTGAAAATTTTGTGAATAAAAACCTTCTTATTGGATCTCCAGATGGCGTATTTGAGACTCATTCTTATATTATGTATATATATACATATATATATATATATATATATATATACAACCGGATTTCCGCATTGACAACTTTCAATATGATTAACTGTCTGAATGCTGTTTCATGGTCTAAATAAAATAGCATCTTACCTATTTCTTGCAGAAAACCCAATTTAATTTAATTTGGTTGAGTGGTCACAAAGAAATGTGGATCGTTGTAAGACATGTCTTTAAAGTTTAGCACTTGGATGCTCTTGGAACTGCATATTACTTGTAATGTGTGGACACAATGGACAGAACTTCTGGAGGGAAGGGATTCCTGACATGCTCTACGAGAGATCCTCATTTCTCTTTGACCACTGAAGCAAATCGGATGGGAATTACTGTAAGGTGTGGTTGATAAGTTGCAGTAATTCATACCCTGAAACTGTCTTTAGATTGATTCACTATTTGTAAACTCATCGTTACGGAAAGTCACGTGTTGTTATTATTTTTTTTTTTTTTGCATATGGTAGAGGGAGAACAGAACAAGGAAACAGAATGACGTCATCAGAGGAAAGAGATGAGATGCTATGTAGGGTTGTCTAACATTTTGACTGAGATTTTACCATCAAGGGTCATATCGTTGTTCAGTTCATTGTCCCTCTGGTCGATGCGGTCGATCCCCCAAGACCCGACCACTAGGTCCTTGTGAATCATCTTGTCCTGCTCGACGTACTCCACGCCGGGCAGTGAGAGGAGCTAAGACGACAGAGGAAGACATTATTACAGCAGATACAATTCGAGATAATACAATCATCTATCACATTCCTTTCCATGACAGGGGCGGATCCAGGAATTCCGTAAAGTGGGGTGGGGGGCGCGCGAAAAATTAGAATATATATATATATATATATCTGATGCCACTTTCGGGTTTAATCAGCTGACAAGCAAAAACAAAAACAAAAAAAAAAGTTCCGTGCAAATATTCTTTACAAGAGAAAGGGAAGGGCGCACAGTTTCATTTTTTCTTTTGATTTCTTTTATTTTCAAAATAATTAAAGAGGGGTGCGCGCCCGTTGCGTTCCCCCCCCCCCCCCCCGATCAGCCACGTATGAGCACTCTATGCACATGAAGCGGGTCTCCTTTGCAACCTTTCATCAGATAAGATATTTTTTTGAATATTTCACTCAAAGTGTGCACCAGATCGTTGAATTTCAATTCAAAATATGCAAAATCTCTCGTGCTTGGGAGGGGGTACCCCCCTCCCAAACCCTCCCCCTCTGTGCCTCTTTCCCTAGCTTAGTACACTTTTTAGATTTACAAACAAAATATGAATAAATCTGAGTGCACAAGACTTATCACTTATATTCCGAAAACTCAAGGTTCCCTCATGTATAAGGGCAATTCCCCTTTTAATCGACCCTTTCCTCCCTCAGTCCCCCCCCCCCATCAGTTTTTTTTTTTTTTTTGTTGTTGTTGTGATTTCCCAAATGTTGATTCCATCAAATATGCGTATACGAGATATCTCAATTTCAACCTTAAAAAGGCAAAAGCTCCATCGGAAGGGAAGGGTGGAGATAACACTCGCCCACGCCTTCTCCCTGGTCGCCCACCCCTCCCCCCCCCCCCCCCCCCCTTCCACCATGCATAGAAGTAGACTGTGGCTACACCCAGATCGCTTTATTTCAATTTTAAAAACACAAAAGCTCCGCGAGCGGGAGGGGGAATCCCCCTTCCCCTAAGCTCTACCTCACTAGACTTTACACATACACACAGATGGTGCTCATTCGGAATAAGAGCTAAATTCCGTGATTTTAACACTTCGATGAAAAAGTATTGCAGCAAAAATTGCACCAGATCGCTGAATTTCAGGTCTGAAAACGCAAAATCACCTTTGTGTGGGATGGGATATGCCCCTATCTACACCCTCGTGTGCATGCTTTTTCTGTTTGATTGCTGAACTGCAGACAGCGTTCATGATATTCAGTGTAAGAATTAGCACAAGAAGATTAAATGATACCATTTTATAGGCAAATTGTTCAATAATGATCTACACTAAAATATACTGCAACCTTAAACAAGTGGGACTGTTTCAACTCGTTAAAACGCGCAAAAACATGCATCAAATTGCACCATTTGCAACATCAAAAATGCAAAAAGTTCTTACCGTGGGAGGGGGGACACCCCCCTCCCACACCCTCCCCTCCCCCTCGCTCGCTCCGCTCGCTTGGGTTCAGTCGCGTTCATGATATTCAGTGAAAAGAATTAACACAAGAAGTGTATTTAAATGATACCATTTTATAAGCAAATTGTTCAATAATAATCTACATCAAAATATATTGCTACCTTAAACAAGAGTGGGACTGTTTCACGTCGATAAAACGCGCAAAAACATGCATCAAATTGCACCATGTACAACATCAAAATGCAAAAAGTTCTCACCGTGGGAGGGGGGACACCCCCCTCCCACACCCTCCCCTCCCCCTCGCTCGCTCCGCTCGCTCGGGTTCAGTCGCGTTCATGATATTCAGTGAAAAGAATTAACACAAGAAGTGTATTTAAATGATACCATTTTATAGGCAAATTGTTCAATAATAATCTACATCAAAATATATTGCTACCTTAAACAAGTGGGACTGTTTCACGTCGATAAAACATGCATCAAATTGCACCATTTGCAACATCAAAATGCAAAAAGTTCTTACCGTGGGAGGGGGGACGCCCCCCTCCCACACCCTCCCCTCCCCCCTCGCTCGCTCCGCTCGCTCGGGTTCAGTCGCGTTCATGATATTCAGTGAAAAGAATTAATACAAGAAGTGTGTTTAAATTATACCATTTTATAGGCAAATTGTTCAATAATTATCTACACTAAAATATACTGCTACCTTAAACAAGTGGGACTGTTTCACGTCGATAAAACGAGCAAAAACATGCATCAAACTGCACCATTTACAACATCAAAATGCAAAAAGTTCTTACCGTGGGAGGGACACCCCCTCCCCCACCCTCCCCTCCCCCCTCGCTCGCTCCGCTCGCTCGGGTTCAGTCGCGTTTATGATATTCAGTGAAAAGAATTAACACAAGAAGTGTGTTTAAATCATACCATTTTATAGGCAAATTGTTCAATAATAATCTACACTGAAATATACCGCTACCTTAAACAAGTGGGACTGTTTCACGTCGATAAAATGAGCAAAAACATGCATCAAATTGCGCCATTTGCAACATCAAAATGCAAAAAGTTCTTACCGTGGGAGGGGGGACACCCCCCTCCCACACCCTCCCCTACCCTCGCTCGCTCCGCTCGCTCGGGTTCAGTCGCGTTCATGATATTCAGTGAAAAGAATTAACACAAGAAGTGTATTTAAATGATACCATTTTATAGGCAAATTGTTCAATAATAATCTAGACTAAAATATACTGCTACCTTAAACAAGTGGGACTGTTTCACGTCGATTAAACGCGCAAAAACATGCATCAAATTGCACCATTTACAACATCAAAATGCAAAAAGTTCTCACCGTGGGAGGGGGGACACCCCCCTCCCACACCCTCCCCCCCCCCCCTCGCTCGCTCCGCTCGCTCGGGCTCGGTCGCTTCGCTCCCTCGCAGACTAACCGCCCCCCCTAAGATCAAATCCTGGCTACGCCGTTGCTCGTATTTCTCACCGTACATCATGCTGATTCCGATCGACTCTGATAATGCAAGGGTTGCCGGCAATATCCTGTGTCCATACATTACCTATTCATTTATCTATTTTCCCTCTTCACCACATATTCTCAGAAAACGAGAAAAGTACAATACATTTTCGGCGACGTGTCAAAGGTCACCTATACCCCACTACCCAGGTTCATGAGAAGAAACAAGTTGCATACTCATGCAATTGAAATGGTTATGTGTCACAAATCTGAGCATGTTCATTCCATTGTACGTTTAAGACGATGGCAACGTTTGATCTCTGTTCAGGCCTTATTACCATTTGCCTTCCATTGATGTCGTCGTCGAGCTGGACGACGAATCCATTGATGACGGTCCGATAGCGACGTTTGACCAAAGCCGATATCTTCTGAGAGTTGGCAGCCGTCGTCAATCGATCGATGATGCCGTCTACATTTTCTCCCTCCTGAGAAAGGGGACAGCACCAAAAGTAATAACGATAGTAATAATAATGAAAATAATAATTATTATTACTATTAATAATAATGATAATAATAATGATAATAATGATTAATGTTATTGTTATTATTATCATCATTATCATTATCATCATTATAATCATAATGATAATAATAATGATAACAAAATAAATAAATGATAGACACAGGAGTAAAGTTTTGAAAGCACTTTTAAGGAATAAGCTGAAATGCCAACCCCCCAAAAAATGCAAAATTAGAGTATTAAGACAAACTTGATTTTGAACCGAATGTGTGATTATAAATCTTGCCGGAGGCTTGCTCTACCTATAGCAACAAGTAAGTGACTTCCTGCCTAAAGAACTTAATGGGGTGAAGCAGGTGCATTAAATTATTACAAGACTAAAGGAAAGAAACATCATAAATTGCAAGACATTACACAAACGGTCTAAATTTGACTATGCGGTTAATACATAATGTCACAGATGGAGAGATAGAATGAAAGAAAATATCCAAATCAGATATATTCCTCTGATTTGTGCTCCGATTTTAATGGAGGTTCTATACCATTCGTTCGTTTGATTTTTTTTTCTTAGTCTATTCATAAAAGCCGTCTTGATCATCAGTTATAATTGTGATGAAGAATTTTACTTTCATTTGCCTTTGTAATAAGAAAGAATGAGCTCCACCAGTGCTGCACAAAACACGTCGGGTACATATGGGAGTTAACAGGTGTATGTTTACTTCTTTTAAAGGGCTAGTTATGACGTGGAGAGAGAAAGCAGCAGTGTCGTTCGCTTTGTCTGTGCACACAGATATGGCTGTATGGGGGATCAAACTTGCCACTATTCTGAACAATCCAAAGGCAAAAGTTATTTACAGAAATTAGAGAAGGGATACCTTTTCTGGTTCTTTTAACCGTTTTTATATATATTTATATCAGATACATGAATGATCAGTCGACGTCTTCATGGCCTTGGAAACCAAATTCCTTGACCGTTAATTGTTAACCGTGTTTTCTAACGGTATGTATTAATACATAAATAGATATATGTTTGAACAACATGGTACGAAAGCCTAAACCTGCAGTGAAGTATTGGAAACAGGGGAGAAGCAAGTTTATGCAAGATGTCTATGCTATAATTTTATGTGCATTGAGTATACCATAGAAGTAGAAGGCGAGAGAGACATTTTCCCGAGGCTTGTCGTTTTTTGACTTAGTGCTTTTTTATGACGAGAAATTTACAACGTTGCAAATTGTTCGAGATGAAGAGATATTATGACTTCTTAACGAAGCTTTGTCACAATCTCGTCTCTAACTTAAATAGAATTTTCTTCTTTAGTTTGTCCTAAACGGCGAGTTTAGCAAGTCATATTCTAGACTTCTCGTCGTGAAGGCGCCGTGTAAAGATTTAGCGAATTGCCTTCTCGCAGCATGTTCATGCTTCTTTATGAATCCAACGCAGTGGCTTGTACTTTGTACAACCGGTATCATCTCTAGCCAAACCAAGCAAAGTCAACAAACCTTATCGGACACCAACGACCAGTCACATGACGTAGGCGTACTTAGATATTAGTTACTTATAAGATCTGTAGTAGTGTCAAGATGGCTTGAGTTCAATTGGACCAGGCACGCAGCTGATTCATGATATTAACATGGTAGCGGAAAGTATACTCAAATGAACAGAAGCACCAACTGACAGTCATCGTGTAGTACTTGATAATACTCTAAAATTGACCGGTTCATTTCCGGTCAAATATAAAAAGAACAGAAATTACCGTAAATCATATCGAAGGAAGTCCTGTAGAGCACGAACGTATTATCAGCCTAGTTCAAACAGAATGGGATAATGTTGCGATAGGCATTTACTTCGATGACATTGACTACGTACCGAAACCCGAATCATGAGACCCTTAATATCGAAAGAGGATAACGTCGCCAGTGTAGCATGTTCTACGTTATAACTGTGAGATTATCTTATGGTTGCAGCATACACCTCACAATGATTATCTATTTTTCCAAAATATTTGCTTGATCTGTGCTTAATAATGGGCTAAAAGTGGTGGAAACCTGTTTTTCTTACAGGTTTTTCTCATGCAGTGCCACTACCCATGAACAGAGAACACGCAGAGATTACGCGAATCGACGTGACTATAAAGCTTGATATTGTTACCATTTGGTGTTTGTAGCACCTATAATTTTGAATAGTGGAGAACATGTAGAATCATGGCTTCTACAGATATTTCATTTCTCTTTTATATCAACTTTAGAACCGCTGTCGTAAGTACTCGGGTCTGTGACAAGTTTAATCACACGAACAACTGACCTTCAACACGACGATGTACTGGCCTGTCACACCGACGTCAGCCGGGGCGTCGTAGAGCTGCGTTCCGGTGGCCGCGATGGCGAGGGACAGGAGCAGCAATAGTCTCATGGTGGATGTTATAGAGCAGGGACGGCTTGAGAATCAATTCATAAACTCACTGCAGCAGGAATAATTAAGGTAAAATGTATGTTCAACTTTAGGTGCTGATAGCCGTTAATGATTTTTCAATGGCAATATTAGCGTTTGTCACATCTTGCAATCTTCTTCTGAATCTTATTACCTCATCACAGTTTCTTTTATCATAAATATTTGTTTGAGCCTCTCGGAGCGATTCACCCTATACAGTAATATGGCAACAGAAACTCAATAACACTTTACAATTTAATAGTACACACCTATAATTCACGCCGGGCTCCAACAAAATCGGTTAATGTGAAACGGCGCGATTGTCAAAAGTTCGACAACCGAGGGTTCTTGTGCTCATGGATGCTAAAAATGAAATAATTATGTAGATTGAAGCTAAGATCGTACCTGATATCATACCAACAGCAATAAATGCTTTGTATGGCATATCTTTCAAGATTTTCTGTGATCTGCGCTTCAGTAAAAAAAAAAAGGTGGATTAAATGAAAATGATTCTGGCAGTTGCTATTCAGTTATGTCTCACCTGGTGAAAAAATCTAATTCCATATTTGAAGTAAACTCTAGTAAGTGAAGAAGAAAAAATAAGCTTACGTATTTAAAGTAAGTATACTTAAGTTGAATAATTAATCTGCAGACTCAGTTTGAGAAAACCACATCAAGGAACATGTATCCTATGAGTCTAATAATAATTCTATCATATCTTCAATAAGATGTCTTACCTGTCTTAGCTTGGCTTCAACGTCTTTATTGGTCCGAGTGTTGGATAAAAATGGAAAACAGCCCAGTTTAAGGCTCCTTTATACATGTAGACCATTAATTTATTTACACATAAGCTGTGTGGGAACTGCTACATACGTTAACCATACCCAAATTGCATAATTAAAAGATTTTTATTCCGATATGAGAATTTGTATTCAAAGGTTAATTACCAGTCAAGGGGTCATCGAGCGTAGTTTCGTCACCTCGCTCCGATTAGATAATTTGAACAAACATTGAATTTTTCATCAAGCTCAAGCAGAAAGCACAAACACACACACACATACTGTGTACCATCTCCGTGAATCGAGTTGTAGTGTGACTATTGCAGAAAGCTGAATATAGAAACAGGTGGTATATAAACACAGTTTCATGTTACAAACCCTCGTTTTGAAATATGACGTAAGTCTGAGACTGAATAGACGATTGTAGTTTTGTAAAGACGCCGTCCCGGAATTGGTAATCATGTTAGTCATTCACAATGTTTTTATGTAAGTAGCCAAGTAGGAAAGGCAATGGGGGAGGGGATCTGAGGATCTCTACGTATAATTATGTTCACAACAGTAGTAATTAAAGAAACTCCGTGAAAGTTTTGTGTTGTATATATATCAATATATATATATATATATATATATATATATATATATAAATGATACATACATACATACATACATACATATATTATGATAGGCCTATAACTGGAATTCATAAAGCGGGATGGATAATTCCAGCTTTATCATTATTTAGCTTATGCACATTATTATAATAGACATGAACACACACGCACTCACACCATTCCATACATGAATATGCGTTATGTAATTATGTTCATAAAACAATGATTGAGCAGATCCTGCTCAAAGGATTGGTTTAAAGAGTAATATGCCTGCATGTGACCTTATGGTGTTTATTTTGCTTGACAGCAATTTTGCTTGTGTATGAGCGGTCATTAGTAAAGAATACTGAACGATCATTAGCCCTTTCACGTCGCAATGGCGACAGCGGGCCAGATCTCACCGTGTTATTTACTCACGAGGAGGGTAATTTATCAAACGACTAGGATCTGCTTCATCAATTAAAAAACAAAACACAATACGGATCATTTTGTTCGAGCATTAGTATAATATTAAACAGCCACCTTTGATCAGTACCTTCGGAAACAGTCAAATGCCCTTGGTTACCATACTGGAAAGAACACAGTGTGCCCTACAGTGTGTTAACAATGTGTTCACAGTGTTTTCATGATAATTATGAACGACTACAGTCGACTTAGTGAAAACGCTCGAATTTAAGAGTGTGAAGATTATTTCATACCGCGGTGTGGTTTTCACTGAGTGTTCAAATAGTAATGCTTTGTTTCACACTGTGAATTGACGACTCACGTTGTGTTCACACTTTCAAAACGCTCGAATTTAACAGAGTGAAAAGATTTCACACTGTGTTCACACTATGGTTCTCACACTGTGGGACATTGTGTTCTTTCCAGCACGGTTATTGCTTCGGGCCTGTTCGAAAGGTACCTTGTGTGTGTGTGTGTAGGTCTTATACTGATGACCTCATTGATGTAAATTATTTGTATAATATTGCATGGACCGTCAAAATAGAAAGCCAATGCCATGAACACTATACAGAAACCAGAACAACAATGGCAGTTTGATAGACTCCTTCCTTCATTTATTTTCAACCTACGATCAAAAGTTCATCGTGTCTCCGTGTAGCTATTTCGCCTTCTTCTTCAGTATCATCATCATCATCATCACATCATCATCATCATATTCTCTCCACAATCACTCTCATTATCATCATCACCATCATCATCATCATCACCAATTGTATCATCTCAAGAGCAGTACGCGAGTAGGTTCGGAGTTCCATTTGGGTTGATGACTTTTCCGAGAGTTGCCGAGCTGATAATTTTGGCGTAGACTTGTTGCGGGGAATATCCTTGTCCGAGCAAAACTGCCGCAATTCCTGAAGACAAAAACAACGAGGTTAACTATACCCAACAGACAAAGTGAAAGTGTTATATTCGTCATTGTGGTTATCCCTAGATATACGTAGAATATCCTGTATATATTTCGAATCTGCTCAACAATATCAAAAGATATTTTTGAAAACGGTTGTATAATCACTGTGTCTGTAATCATTGTGGTGTTCATCTGTTTGCAACGCGCATGCATGTCCAATTGGGTTACAAACACCAGGTATAAAAGGCTCAAGCCCTGTATCATAAAGCTGTTCGTAAACTTACGCATGACTTTACGAACGAGTGGAATATGAAGTGCCAATATGTGTGCCCATTTTTTCCCTTACGTTTCAGTAATAATCATTATCATCTGCAAAGTTTAACTTTAGCTTTTAAAATTAGCACTGATCAGGGGCCCATTTCATAAAACTTGTTATCAGTGACAACTGCCACATTTCTATGACAAATTTGCTCTCAGCCAATCAGATGCGATGATTTCAGTAGCTTGTCACATCTATGACAACTTGTCACTGATGACAAGTTTTATGAAACGGGCCCCAGGAAACCTATCACTTGGCTTGCTATATATAAGTCGTTCGTCAAGTCGTGCATAACTTTACGAACAGCTTTATGAAACGGGGCCCCAGGTTGTGAAAGTTCACACTTTATTGATAAAAACTTACCTGCCACATGGGGGCAGGCCATACTGGTCCCGCTGTACGTCTTGGTCCCGTCGTTGGAATCATGGGCAAGACTTGTGATGCTGGATCCGGGGGCAAAGAGCTGTACGCAGGGACCCCAGCAGGAAAAGGAAGAGCGACGGTCCTCGCTGTCAGTAGAACCCACGGTAATCACCTGGCAACGCACATGTCATGAAATTGAATGAAACTGATATCAAACTTACTATTCATTTTCAGTATAATGATGAGTATTAGCAGGGAGGTGGAAAGAGCCTTGCTATTATACTACTACTATCAATATCAATAATGACAATCATACCACTATTGATTATTATGGTTATAATAATGATAATGATATCGAATTAGACCATACAGAATAAGATTGACAATGATAATAGCACTACCGATAATAACGACATTGATTTACAGTGCTCCATTTCAATCTGTTTAAATGCTAAAGTTGTTGGGAAAACTCAAGAAAAAGCAGCAGCTGGATTATGGGATTCAACATCTTTTAGGTGTAATGTTGATAACTGAATTTTGAGAACGTAATTTTGCCACACTAGTTGGGTATACGATTTGCTTGGGGTTTTTTTTTAAATCTTGACTACCGCCCCCTTCCTAAGTTTCTTCCTAAGTCTACTTAAAGAAACTTAGGAAGATTTTCAGAATACATCCTGGCTTAGGAAGAAATTTCTTCCTAGGAAGGATTTCAGAATACCACCCTTGGTTCGTGCCTGTAGAGAGGGATGAGTCTATGGTTTTGGGTGTACCATTCTTATTTGTCATGAAAAGAAATTGTGAGATTCTTAAATGGTTGCTCATATGACATAGACAGAATTTAACAAACGCCCCAGGGATCGGCGTTTCGGACAAAAGTAAATTCCTTAACCGATGTCTGTCTGTCTGATACGTATTATATGTTTTGAAGCCATTGCTACTAATTACCACTATCATATCTATGGGAATTGTAATCTCTTAGATAACACGCAGACATGAAGGATTGCACCATCTTGGCGGGAAGAAACTTACATCCGGGCTACCCGCTGGTGACGACCGACACGCATCGTCGTTGCTGTTTCCCGCAGCCGCAACGAGAACCACGCCGAGTTCTTTGGCTCGCTCGGCCGCTCGCATTTCGCTTGGGGAGTAAAAGCCTCCATACGACATGGACGCTACTGCGGGTCGCTTGCCTTCTGCGCCAATCCAGTCAAGAGCTGTGGATCAAAGGTCACAAGTCCATAAAACTGGATTTTTTTTTTTTTTTTGCACTCTACATTTCTTCCTTTCCATCTATGTTCGTGGAGTGAGCTGAGCTAAGTCTCTTGAAAAAAAAACCAACGATTTCTAATAATTCGTATGAGTTAATTATGTATACGCAACATTCACGACGTTTGGGAGATGAATTCCTAAACTAGCGTTTGACGGCAAACCTATGGATGAATGTCAAAATGATAAGATTCTTTCATTTTTCTTCAGTTGCGCTGCACAGAAATTTGGAAATATTAAAAAAAAAATAGCTGTATAAATTGAATTACACTAGTAATACCAGTGAATACAGTATCTAGAAAAGTACAATACAAAAGTAGGCTTACATTCGAGAACGTACACTAGGCATTGAGTGTAAGGTATCTGCTATGATTATCATGGAAAAGTGTAAAGGCCAGAAAAGGTGGTTATTAGACGTGAAAAGGGTCCAGGTGCTAGACTTAAAGACCTAATAAAATGCTTGCAAAATGTTTTAATATGCAAAAGAAATGTAAAATATATGTCATGATTATCAATGCAAATATGTTGTCAGTGTCGTTCCGGTTTTTATCGCTTCTAGAAACCCCCCAAATATCACATTTTTGGAGGACCCCGTTGCAGCTTTTGCGAAAAAGATAGTCACGTGACCGACACCCCTGAACCGATTGATGACGTATAAGCACGGAGTTGTGCTCAGTTAGCAGACGCCGCTTAGCACAAGCACTCAGATTACTAGCTTGGTACACGCGCGTACACGATAGCTAGCCCGGCCAGGCCCGGGCCCCGCGGGATGTGCGCTCCCGGTCGACCCACTGACTGTCGACATGTACGCATTACCACGTACATTATCACTAAGTTACTGTAGCTTGCACAGATACCTGGTACCTCGAGCATAATGTCTTCCCCTATATGGGTAAACTTCGACATTGATGATGATGATGAAGACTGCAGCTCTGACGATAGCGGAGAAGAAGAGGAAGCACATGCAGTTGAAGGGGAAGATGGGGAGGGAGAGGCAGCCGATGAACCAGAACGTTATCGTGGGGCTGCACCTTACCGATATGAACCAGCTGCATCTCCCCCGCTGCCAGTGCAAGAGCGTATGAACATGGCACCAAGCCCGAGAATAGACCTCACGGAAACGATCGCCTGGGAAATACAGAGTGGTATGTCTGGTATGCCCCCATATAGTTTAACGTTAGAAAGGATATACAACCTGTATTCTACATGATTGACATTGTAAGTTGTAACTGTTTGTCTAGTAAGTAGAACAGGCCCAGCTCGCTCACAAAGTGAGCGGCTACTCCGGCCGCAGCAAGCAAGCGGGAGCGTCCCGACCGTGGCCGGCCCGTCGGCCGGCGCTTACAAGTTAAACTGCCAGTAGTAGTCTAGTAGTAGATCTAGTAGCAGTCCACTAGTAGTTATAGTAGTCTACTAGTAGTAGTAGTCTACTAGTACTACTACTAGTAGTAGTACTATTACCACTACGGCACTAGGTCTAGTAGACTAGTAAGTAGTAATAGCAGAATCTTTGGTAGTACTCTAGTACAGAGGCTACACTCTAACGCCTAACGGTTAGGGGGATATGTTGTTACAGGGTGGGTCGTGGCTCAAAAAAAAAAAAAAAAAAGGCCTAACCAGTTTCCCATAGTCAGTTTCTGCAACATTTGTTATCAGTAATTTAGATGCGCCATTTTCTAAGAAAAACGATACCAAGAATTTAAAATCGTCAATTTTGGTCGAGTAGTTTTTGTTTTATGCTAAAAATCATACTGTGGAAGGAAGCCCAAACGCCGTGCTTATCTACCGATGAATGCCACGGTGGGGCTGGATTCACGAGTAGGTCTAGGCCTATAAAGCAGGCGAGTCGCCGTAGTATTAGTACAGACACGCAGTGGTGGTGGGGCTATCGTGAAAAAGGCCCCACCGCAGTGCGCGTGCACCGTACCCGTGCGTTTATAGCAAGCAAGGGTAGGTCCTCCTAGGGTTTAGGGTTAGGTAGGGTTGTATTTATGGTTAAATTGGCCGTTAAATTAGTCGAGGGCCATATTATGAAGTCATTTTCGCCGCATTCACGAGTATTCACTGTGGAAGGCAGCCCCACCGCCGTGCTTACCTACCGAGATGAACGCAACACGATGGGGCTGAAACAAGCGAGTCGCCGTAGTATTACTATTACTAAGTATTAGTACAGACGCGCAGTGGTGGGGCCTATTTCACGAGTTTGCCGAAAATAATGGATATCCAAGCGTACCACAGTTGTAATCTGTATTATTGGCAGTATTAAATCCGATACAGTTCATTAAATATTCTTTTGTCTAAAGGCTTAGCCAATGGCAATAGTGCAGCGCAGCACCTGCTATGCGCTCGCTAGCTCGCTCCCCCGCCGCCAGCGCTAGCCAGTGCAGCCGCCGGCCGGCTGTCGCTGCGCTGCGCTAGCATAGCCTTGCCAGCTCGCTGGCTACGGCTAGACTGGTCGTGAACAACGACTCCGTTCTTAGACGTCATCACAATTTAGAAGTGATAGTGCGCCGCATGCGGCGAAAGTATAGCAAGTTTTCCAAAACTGAGGAAATTGCATCCATTATGTTAACAAATATAGAACAAAATTCAGAACAGTAAAAAACCCCGCACAACCATAGAATTACTTAGAATTTAACATTTACTATTATTACATCATTGAGAAAAAAATGCCTAAACCATTTTATTAGGTCTTTAAAGCGCGGAGATCAAGAACGCCCTCTTACGTACAAACCTGCGACAGATGAACTCACAGCTCCAGACCCACTGCAGCTCAGAATTCGAATGCCATAGAGATTCGCCTGACGAGCGATCCCGTACGTATTGCTGCCCACCGTCCCTGCACAGTGGGTACCGTGGCCGTTGCAGTCGATACCCTT
The DNA here is from genome assembly GCF_040938485.1 of Diadema antillarum. Classification (NCBI taxonomy): domain Eukaryota; kingdom Metazoa; phylum Echinodermata; class Echinoidea; order Diadematoida; family Diadematidae; genus Diadema; species Diadema antillarum. The sequence continues at coordinate 9,228,743 of NW_027270918.1, read as the reverse complement.
TAAAGGACAATAAAAAATACGCATTTACGCCATTATTAGATCCCACACGTATCAGTGGGAGTCCATAATGCAATTCCATATCAACACGCTGATGTCTGAATGCTCAAAAATGTTTGAATAGTTCTTTTTATTTGGTTTTTCCCGACGCGACCTCTAGTATCACCTCGTGATGGAAGTATATGTACGCTACTTCCTCGTATAAATGTATTGAATAGATTCCAATGCTCGGAATCAAGTTTTGCATGCACTAGTTGTTGTTTTGTTGAGCAAGCTTCGGGCAAGTTTTTCTTATTGTCGTGAACAATCTGTGTTACAAAGGTACGCATTGTATCTTGAATAAAAATGCTGGTAAATAGGTCAAAGCAGTTCTTTGACTAACCACGTATTGAGCAATCCACGTGTTACAATCAGTTATTCTTCTACACTTACTCTGCAAAAAGGATGAGTATTTACAGAAACACAATGGTACTGAGGACCAACGGAAATCGAATGCTAACTGAAACTGAAAAAAATGAAATTAAATGAAATGTCGATCCATCTGATAGATTTACAAAAAAAAATGCACAAGTGGGCAAAGATAGGATTGCTGTATGTGGATGTACTCAGCTTGGTCACTTATAAGGACGCAATTATTAAAGTCTTATTAACAATATGAGCAAGCTACCAAGGGACAGACGCAATCGAATTAAGGTGCCTTTCCTAGAGGCACAACCCCTGATGCCAGAGTCCGTGGTCCTATATCTACTGAGCCGCAATGGATTCGTAATAATGTTAAAGCCAGCTACATGGCCGGCGCCACGTTTTCAAAAGTGGGGGCCCACTTCAGACTTCTGGTGCCACTTCCGAGTTTCATCAGCTTACAAGAAGAAGAAGAAACAAAAAGGGTCTTCAGCGCAACTTCTGTAGAGTGCCACTTCCGGGTGTCATCAGCTAACAAGCAAAAAAAAAGTTTCTACCAATTTCTTTCTCGTGCAACTTGCGCACTTCCGGGGTTAAAAAAAAAGAAAAGAAAAAAAGTGGGGGCCCAAAGTGGTGACACCTTATGTATTCCTTTGCATGCTGCAAAAAAAAAGTGGGGGCCGAGCCCCCCCCCCCCCCCCCCCCCTACGCTCCCGGTCCCGCAGGCCCTGCTACCGAATGGAATCAGCATTTGTGGATGACGTCTAGTGGATGTAGTGATAGAGAGTTATCATGTGAATGACATTTGGGGGGATTACAACATTTGTGGGATACCGACAAGATGAAGACAAGCTTGGCTTTTTAGTGGAACACTCTTTTCCGTTGTTATGATTACTACTTTATTGTTACAATGACAAAGTGTGCATTATTTTTAATACCATTCGTGCATGTACTTTATATTGTATTCGTCGAATTGTACTTATCAGATGAATGAAAGTGACTTGACAATTTGTACCGCTTTGAATCATGTTTTCTTTTTCTTCTTTGAGGAAATGAATAAACTATTGAATCGAATTTAATTGAAATTAAAAGGCAGTATCTACGACCAGAAATGGTGAAGACGCAAGAAATGGAAAATATAGTTTTCTTTTAATTTTCTAACATATTATCATGAGATTTATAATTGCTCCTGCATTGTTTCATAAACAAACAAGGTTACACCATCTCCTCACCGTTCCGTTGACGTCAACGAAGTCTTTCACAGGTGCTGCACGACCTCCGAAGTCGACATGGTTGGGGTTGACGCCGGTGTCGATAACGTAGACGTTCACGTCTGCCCCATACCCTGCCAGACGAACCACAACAAATCATATTTGCTTAATCTGAATATGGTATTTGCCTATCTCTTGCTGTTATGTTGTCACCTATTTCTCATTGCTATGAACTTTAAGCATAACAAACTACAGCTGTAGTTTGGCAACTTCTCTGCGGAAGACAAGGATTCTAACAACATGTTTGTACATTTTGACTTCAAAGACTATATAGTGTCGTTACCAATTATATGATTATGTTGCAGTAGATATTACTCAGATGATATACCTACCATATCTAAAGAAGTAAACACGCGCTTTCCATATAATATTCTAAATAGTCAATGAAGCACAATATTAAGGATGCTATTCAATATGTAAGTAAAGTTGCAATTTCTATCACTGGAGTTTTGTGACAAGTCTGAGTTATTCAACCTATTCGTACACATTGAGGCGTCAAATACAATTTTTGGAACTTAATGCTAAACATCAAATCACAAATAACCGAATAGCCTTGAGAAAGCAAATTTGATAATATTGATTGTGTGACGAAGTGTAATAAACAGGAAATGTTACTCTGATGCATAATCAAGCAAATATGATAATATTGATTGTGTGACGAAGTGTAATAAACAGGAAATGTTACTCTGATGCATAATCAAGCAATGAATTGAATAAAGTACTATCTTGAATCAATCAATTAAAAAAAAACACGTAGGTTTACCATCGATTGTCATATCGTTATCCATCGGCAAGTTCCGCTGATCAATTCTATCGATACCCCATGATCCGACAACTTCGTAGGAATGGATTGTCTTGTCCTGTTCCACAAATTCTACACCGGGTAACGACATCAGCTACGACAGAGAATAGAAAAATATGCAAATGACATACGTATGTGAAGTTCGCGGTACGAGCTATAGAAAATGATGAAAATGGGTTTACCTGCCCCCAGGCGACAATGGTGCTGTTGTAAATAATGTATTTTTGTTAGTTCGTTGTTGACATCAGTTTGTGCGATAACAAGAATACGTAAAAGGAATGCTTTTGTTGACGAATATTGTTGTCGTGTTCGTTGTGATGTGACATGTTGCATAGATTCATGCAGTCACAGTGGGATGTCATCATATACATGATAAATTCTCACCCCAAATATCTATAACAAAATATCACACGATATATATGCCATGTTATCTGGGAAAATAATCACCTGGGACCAATTGATGTCTGTAGGGGATACACTCAAAATGACCAACATTACCCGAGTAACCCCAACTCTTTTGCCATTCTTTAATGCAACATTTGTACTGACTGACTAAGATTCATGCGATAGTCATTTTGGAGAAGTTCTCATAATAGTATGGAAGGCGTTGCGATGAGTCTCGAACGAAAACTGGTTTACTTTGTCCTGATCAGATACATCATAGATGGCAATACAACACGGACACATGGCAGCATTTGCTAAGTAAAGTAAATATCCTTGTCATGAGGGAGAAAACGTTCATAAAGTATGTTCATCTTTTCTTTTTTCTTTTCTTTTTTTTTTTTTGCTTGGTTTGTATTAATCTAGGCTAGATCTCTGATCTTTTGTATTCTTTTTTAAATGGACACATTCTATGCTGATATCAAATACTTTTTTTCTGATCTTAAGATAGATAACGAGGCAAGGGCTTTCATTGTATACTGCCCATTAGCAGCTCTCTACCAAATACAAAACACAGTGGGCCCTACATGAATTACCATCGACTCACCAGTCGAAGTCCGACGCTTTCTTCGTCGAACTTCGCCACGAACCCAGTGAGGAGGGTTTGGAAGCGGAGCAAGATGGACGCCTGGACGTTCTGCGCAGCGGCATCGACCTCGAACTCGTCGACGACCCGCTGCAAATCGGTGTCATCCTGCCAGGGAATGAGATCGAGGAGGACCGGGTGATCGAAAGTGATGGAACGTAGTCGAGTGCATAGTCGTAGCATGATACAACACGAGACTATAAGAGAATCATTTTCCCTATAGCCTACCCATTACACATCTCAATTTTCAGCAGTTTTAGTGCCTGTCAATTCCCGCAGTTGTATACAGTATACTTTAGTAACTACGTGAAACAATCCAAAGCTCTGATTGCACCTGAAATCCAGCGCAATCTGTATGTGTGTAAAAAGGACATTCTCTCTCTCTCTCTCTCTCTCTCATACACACACACACACACACACACACACACACACACACACACACCGTCGCAGACGCGCAAAAAAAAAAAAGAATTACTGACGAACATTCACAAGCGTATAATGAAACTCATAATGGATTAAATTGATAAGGAAAGTCAATGAAGTTGAGATGAAATATATTTGGTTGACATCATGCCTTCTCCTTTCTTGAAATTAATGAACGCAATGATGAAAAATCAACACAAAAGGAAAGAACTATCGGTATTTCCGATATAAGCACTGAGCGGATACGTATTATTCCCATAGGCCTATTCTTGCGGAGATTCCTTATGATTGATAGTAAGATCTACACACAGCTATGGTAATGGGAACTTATGACTGACAAACAGACACGCACACACACACACACACACACACACACGTGTGTGTGTGTACAATGTATACATATAGTGCCTCTGCAACTTTGCATTATTTATGGACACGGGTGTGTGTCTTTATCTAATATCTTACATAGATATGATATTAGTACAGGTAATTACTGATTAACACACTCACACGTAAATACTACAATAATACACGTATCATGTCGACGGGTATTTTGCAAAAAAAAATGTCCAGAGTGTAGTGTGGCTATCTATACCTTGTTCAAATACGTTTGATTTCAAAGCCCTAGTATGATTTAGATAATGAATATTTTGCCATGCAGGGCAGCAAATATAATATCAACGTAGCATGAAGGACTGCCTATATAGGATTCGATGGACCAGTTTACCCCCTTTTTTTTTTTTTTTGGTCAATAAAAGGAAAGCACTAGTTGATTCATATCATGCAGCGTGTTATCAACATTATATGATTTCTGAATTAGATGTCTTCTAACTTCAGAAAAACGCTATGTCAATAATTGTATCAATGAAATTCTATTTTAACTTCACATTAACACATTCTTTATCTCAGACAGAATTGACGGGAATCTTGACGATATTGTATAGTTACTTCCTTTTGATGATGTTGAGATCAATTCAACTTTCAATTCAATTTCACTATATTTCCATCAATAAAAGGAAATTATATATATAAAACATAATACATTTATCAATTTGACTTTAAGATAATTTGAAAGGACAAATCATTATGTATAATAGTTCAGTATAAGATGAGGATACCTTTAAAACCACTATATACTGGCCCTTGATTGCACCCCCAGGAGCTTCATGGAAGACTGGCGCAGTGCTCACGGCCAGGACAAGGGCGAGACCCAGAAGAACTCGTAGAAACATCGCGGCTGGAATAATTCTACATAGTGCATTGGAAATCAGAATCAAACATTTCGAACCACGACACTGATGTGATATTTTCATTTCATTTCATTTTAATTTCATTTCAACACGATAATAAAAAGAAACTTGCTCAGCCACAGGATGTTATTCCACAAGTCCGTGCATGTATACAATAATAAAAAAGAAAAAATAGATTCAGTAGATTCAGTGTATAGCAATGGTTGGAGAAAAAAATGAGAAAAATCACAAAGAGAGAGAAAATATACATATATATCTACATAACAGTACATGAAGAAAATACAGATATTGACAAGAGATTGACATAAAAATGTCAATGATACTCATCGCTTAATATGATATGAAACTTTATGACATAATTATGATATGGTACATAATTCAGTAAATATTAGACTACAACTGCTGCTGTTTTAAATGAAACCTGAAATCATGATCTTGATATTATCTGGAAAATCATTCCACACTTTACGTCCGATGTATTGTAAATTTCTACGTTTAAAATTAGTTGAAATTCTACATAACTTAAATTTTTACATGTTGCATCTGAAAAATATAATTTGTGTATTTAAATGAAAACAACTCACACAGACTTTGGGGCTAAACCCTATGCGCAATTTTATGTATGGCATGTAACATTCTGTGTCTCTGTCTTATTTCAATATTAAAAATACTTAATTGATCATAATTATATTAATTGTGTTGGATATCTCCAATTGACTTTTAGAACGGTACACAGTGCCAGATTTTGTAATCTTTGCAATTCATGAATTAACATTTTACTGCAATTTGACCACACTATATCACAGTTATGAAATTTTCTTTGTACAATACTCTTAATATAATATGTTAATGTTGTCTGTTGTATTATATAAGGTCGTATCCGTCTCAAGAAATATTTTCTGCTTATTATTTCCTTTAATATTTTTCCAATACGCTGATCCCAATTTAGATGTTCATCAATAATAATGACAACGTATGTAATATGTGTTACTCGTTTAATTTTACATGAATAGATATGCATATTAAAATGCTTTTCACTTTTTAATCGTTTTTTGGTACCAAGAAATAAATTTTCACATTTATTTACATTAAGTACAAGTAAATTCTCTGTAATTACTGCTTCCAAATCCTTGTTGAGAGTATCGACCAGAGATTCAGCATTCTTATGTGCAGTGTATATACAAGTGTCGTCAGCATACAGAGACACTTTGCATTCGTTAAGGCATTCCGCTAGGTCGTTGACGTATATAAAACATAACAGAAGACCTGAGGTGCTCCCTTGTGGAACGTCACACTCAACAACTCTCTTGGGTGATTTTACACCTTTCATAACAGTGTACTGAACGCGATTGAACAAAAGTGTTCTACTCACTTCAGTGCATTACCGGTGACACCTAATCTTTTCAGTTTGGACAACAATACCTCGTGGTCGACAGTGGTCGAAAGCTTTTTTTTTTTTTTCAGGTCCAATGTTACTACCCCGACTTGATTACCTTGATCGAGCTTTTGTTGGATAAATATTATGTTTTCAAAAGTCCTAGCAAAAACAGGTAAGATACTGGTTGATCTATAGTTTCCAATCACCATTTTATTCCCACCTTTGAAAACAGGTGTAATTTTGGAAACTTTCAGTTCATCTGGAACAGATGCTTGCTTGAAAGACATATTCATTATGATATGTGAGAGGTTTAACGATTAGATGAGCAATCGGTTTAATAAGCGACATCGGGATATCATTGTTTCCACAATTTTTTTTTCACAGACATCTTCGTAATTACTTTAGGATTTTCATGCTCTTCTATTTCTTTAAATGAAGATAAACATGACTCATCACAATGATCGGACGGTCATTGTCAAGATCAACACGATCATCATTGTTCTTAATGATACTACTCTGAAGAGTTTTTCCAATCTCTGCGAAGTAATCATTAAAGTTTCAGCCGGGCTTTTTTCCCCATTATCACGGACACCATCTCGTTCAATTCCATCTATCCTTCCATAACTGCGTTTCTTATTCATTACAAAACTTAACGATTGCCATACATCACTGGATTGACCGTTACTTGTCTTGATAGTTTTGTTTAAAAAATTTCTTTAACTTTACGTATTCCAGCTGTTACACAATTTCTTGTCTTTTTATATCGGTTCCATGTTGTTAATTTTGTTAATAGAATTTATGCACACTTTAATTTTCTTTCTTTGAATCACGTACATTGCAATTAGTATATTGATGTTTTCTGTGATATCATTGAAAATAGAATTGATTGTATGTATGAAATTATGTTGAAGAAAATAAATCAAACAAACAAACATATTTTTACTTATTTGTGTTTTTCTTTAATCTTTTTTTTAACGAGATGCAAACGCGCATCTGTTGTTCTTTTGAGTCAGAAATACCTTCGCTTTTTCCCTGGACAGACTCAGATCGCAGTGCTTGACCACGTTACTCTAAGCAGCTTGAATGCAGCTGAAAAAAAGGCGCTAATTACATCACTACACATAACATAAACTGAAATTGAATTCAGGAAAAATGCAGTTTAAAAAAGGAGCATAATGTAATTTAAGGCTCAAAGATAGACCCAATCTAACGAATCTGTATGAGATGATATTCCGTTGGTGTTCAATAATCTCTATTGACTACTACATTGTAAATCACCTTTGATATTCTACATACCACAATTGTTACAGTTGACAACATTATTTACCATTTGCAGATGAAACAAAAACCCAGCTTAAGTGAGCACTTATAATAAAAATAGTTGTAAAATTCGAGTAAGGGACAGAAACAACCAATGTAATGTTCATGTATAAATAATGTAAAATAAATCGATAGCAGTACATAAATAGATACACATAGGTGATTGCATTGAGCAATGTAGATACCAAGAAACATAAAATAAGATATACAGTATTTTTCAGTAAACAACAGAGATCATTGAGTGCAGGAGACCACCATCATAAGCGATTAAGCTTGAAATGGATGATACCTTTAAACATAACGTTAGTTTATTTCAAATGCCTATATAGTTGAAATGTTACATAAGCAAAGTCATCGAGGATAAACCAAGGCGCTCACAGTCATGTAAATTATAATTTTCACCAAGCTCGACAGCGTTCTTGCTTTAGATATCATGGATATACCATTGTTTAAGTCATTCAGTGGTTCCACAGAGTATAAAGCAGAATGTCAATGAATTCGTCTTGCATGAATCAAAACAAAATTCAAATAAGATGATTGATCAAGAGAGGAAAAGAGTCGCAAGAGTCTTTGTAATCAAAATGATTTGAGTGAATAGAAAGAGAGAAAGAGCGTTTACAGAGATTAGACTTGCGCTCCACGACCATTTCAATTTGGTAATTGCAAAACTTATTTTTGATGGTTCTACAATCTTAACAACGCCTTTGAATCCCCAATGTTAAGCAACCAACTGTCTAAACAGAAACTGAAACTGCAACATTCATATCCTTCGACGAGTAAGCCTTACATAGTTTCGTTTTAACAAACATAACTTTAACCATCTGTTTTATAAATGAAAATTCATAGTTCAATTCAACCATTATTCATATCCCCAGGAACATTAACATTCTACTCGGTCATAACACTCATTGTATTTTTTTGTTAGATTGTTGAAGGACTGTACCTTCAACAAGATTTTGGTACAATGAAATCGTTATTGAAAAATGACATACCGTCTGGAGAGTGATGCTGTCGTGTAAAGGGGCCTACTTCTCACAGCAACAGATGAACACAATGACATGCAGCCGGCTGCACTGTTATGCGATCTCTTTGAAGAGTAACAGTTGGTTACCAGTACAACAGTAGATTATGTATCTATTCGACTAACGTTATCTTTTTATCTTCCAACAGTCAATAGTTCGATCTCAAAGGCCGAAAATATTTGATATGTAGGGTTTTGGGCAATGAATATTGTGTAGGAATCTCGGAGGATTTACATCACTGCGTTTCTAGCCAACAAGAAGAACAGATATCTCATCATTAAATCAGCACGTCCCAGAAACCACATTTCTGTGCTATCATTCTGTATAGTTTTACTTTCAGACAATAAGAACATAATTGCGATACCGCATAATAAATTCATCAATGACAACTGATGTTTTTACTCATCAATGTCTATAAAGTGACATCTTTTTAAGCGTGGCTACCTGGCAATGCTGGGTAGTTGAAGTAATGACAGAGCCATCTTGGAGAGGAGTACTGACTCACTGAAGGCTACCGTTGTTTTCATATTACATAATTCACATTGTATCATAATTACTATTGTCATTACTATAAGGAAAAACCTATATTATCATGATGATTATTCTGGTTGTTATTATTATGATCATCAAGTATATTAGTATCATTATCGGCATTAACATTATCATCACCACTATCGCTATTAAGGGAATTCCCTTGAGAACGGCGAGAACATGCTAGCCAAAACGTCGGGATTGGGCAGGCCTTTTCCAGGGCCAAACACATACCCTAGAAAGAATACGTGGTATACCGTTAAGCCTTCTACCACCCATCACTAGATTTAGTTATCCTTCAGTCTCACACAGAACAGCTCTGACATCGAGCATTATTGTCAAAGTGTAGGTTTAGTTTGACGGCACCCACGATGTACAAATTATTAAGGAGATCGACGTTTACAGCCACATTTAATGCCAATGTACTCCAATTCTAGATGAATCTAACAATGCTAACTGTGTTCGCCCATATTTAATGTAAACAGAAGAAAAAGAAAAGGAAGAAAGAGACGTAGCAACGAGACTAATGGTTAAAAAAACTTAAGGGATAATGAACAACAGTTATATACTATATAGTAAACGATGATCATACTTTGATAGTATAATAAATAGTGGAAGTAGCGGCATGATGATAACAATGATGATAATAAGCTTGGTTTTCCAGTCTGGTGTGAAAATCACTTTGGATGGTAGACAGAGGGGCCTACAGTTGAAAGTAGACGGACACAAAATATCAATTGTTAAAGAATGCCATCTCTGTCAAATAAATGCACATCTTGGGAAGAGACCACGAGTTAGGCATCTACCAGGAGGATAATAAATGTAGTCAGGTGCGCTATACTTGTCATCGCGCTCTTATGATTATATTGATGATATATTTATGTCATCATAGTTATCATAAAGCTCATGAACTGATAATGAAACTGCATGGACGCATGAGAATAAGCAATGTTTTCATCTCTATAGTACTAATATACTATGATGTCAGTGAGATACTATAATTACAGAAAACGATGATCGTTACGCTTACCACCTTATCATCGTCTCACATACCACATTTACCAAAGCTAATGAGTTTCCTAGACCCAGTAAACATGGTAGAGGTGCTTTATGATTAGATGGTTTTCTACCAGTTGCCGTACCATTTAATGGTCGTTATTGACTGGCGAGTTGATTGACAGAATTTTTAAAACCTCAGTTGAGACCACTTCAGTGCGTTTGTTTCTCATCTTATTTACTGGGGAAAGAAAGAAAATCTGTATTGATCTATTTTGTATATCATTTTGTATCAAACGTAAGTTTTAGGACTTGTAAACAATGTGAAATTTATCAACGTGATCGATACACCAGAAGTTATAGATTGGCAGAGGCTTTAAAGGCTAAGGCTCACAAGCTTTTGCTTTTCGTATATAGGTTTGATTCATCTCTCTCTCTCCCTCCCTCTCTCTCTCTCTCTCTCTCTCTCTCTCCCTCTCTCCCTCTCCCTCTCTCTCGGCTGCTGTGCTCTTTATACCTGTGTTTTGTGCATGTTATGTATTTTGTTCTAGCACATTACCCAGTATCGTTTCTTTTTTAGAAATATGAAGATAAACTAGAAAACTGATTAGTGCAAGTGAATACGCCTCCAACCCCTTCCCTTACACAACTCTCTGTCTGCACTTAAAATAACTCTGATTTTCTTTTCCTTGCACAGAACTGGTTTCCTACATGAGCAGTGTGTTTGCCGTGTTTAAATAGACCGTTGTGAAAGGATTTCGTTCTGCATGCTTAGATTAATGTTATACCAGGGACGCATGGATCCACCCCTTTTGATTAAACATTGGGTGAAAACTTTCCTTACAGCATACTGTTGGTATCAGTTTCTCTCCTCACCAAGACCTCTTCAAATCTAGACAGGGAGTAGCTTTGTTTATTGATCAGTTCTGCAAGGCTGTAGGTGCACAGTTGCACAGTATGTATTGTCCTTATGAATAGTCACCGAGAGGGAATAATGGGGGGGGGGGGATAATCAGCATTATTTTGTTGTAGGCATCGCTCTTTCTCTTTATTTACATAAGTTCACTGGAAGAGTCTCACTGAAAAACGCACCATGAACCTGGGCCAATACACTAATTTTGACTATTCATAGGAGTGTGCCGATTTGAGAGAAAGAGGGCATATCCAGACAATAAAATACCCAAAGTTATAGGTCTCTGAATTCGAACCAAATAGCATAGTCATATATTCTTGTCCGTTCAAGCATTGCAAGCAGACAACACTTGCGTTTGAATGGATTTCAGAGCAACTAGCTCGTATCGGGTTCCAGCACTGAAGAGAATTTTTGGTTCATTTGCGTGGGACATTTGCAGCAGCGGCGGTAAGCACTTTGCCTGTTGGATTCTTGCAAGGGTTTCTAGCTTCTGCAAAGAGGATCTACGGGAGTGACTCTTTCTGACGTCGACTCGGTAACAGCTAGCATGATGTCGACCGCCGATATCGAATTCAGTGTTTCGGACCAGAAAGCCGTGATCCCACCCGAGCCCAAGGAAAAGGGAGAGTCGGGTGGGGGCGGTCGACTCGGGGCAGACTCGACCTCATCGTCTACGTTGGTCGTGCTCATGCTCCTGCTCGTCCTCGTTGTTTCCGTCATTGCCATTGTACTCTCGGCCGTCAGCCTCTCCAGGAATGGGAACTCGACGACCTCGTCTGCCGTAGTCAACCAGGGCGGGGACTCATCCGGTACGTCTAATATATAGTTCCTCTATTCTCCCAGCACAACATCACTTACCTTAGACGACTAAGATGGCCTTATATTTGGCAAAAAAAAATAATGATAATTGCTCTCAAACGATTCCCTAACAAAACTGAGAATAATATTTGCAGCTGTGCGTCATTCATGGCTAAAGACGAAGAGATACTTACTTACTCATATACAGACAACTAACAACAGTAATTACTATAGCACAATTAATCCCGATAAAGATTAGTACATTCTCACAAGTGTTAGCCAGTGCTATCAGTGCCAGTGCTATCGCTATCATAGCGGCGGCGCTTCGTAGTGCCACAACCTTTCATGTACTCTTGTATATTTTCTCCATGTCTTTGTTGAAAAATATTACAGTTAAGGGTTGCTTCGTTGATTGTTTTAGTGCGTTGATGAGTCCTTAAAATAATGTTACTTCTTGCATCGATTTTTTTTTTATTTTTTGCATTCCTTCTGTTGACACTTGGTGACGAATTTTGCTTCGCGTAGCTCCTTGCTGCCTGCTATGTTTGGGTTTCATAAAGTATGAATGATCTATTTAGGTAAAACATTAACAAAAATCTAAAGCAAAACATGAATTTAAGCAACATAATCCATCATCTCATGAAATGAAAGCGTCTAGATTCTATAAGGATAATTTGTGTGCGTATGTGTATGTGTGTGTGTGCGTGTGTGTGTGTGTGTGTGTGTGTGTGTTGGGGGTGTGCCGAAGCTGCATATCTTTCTCTTTTTCGTGATATACAGAAAACTGACCTTTCAAAACTAACAGGATAGGAGGGATGTATAGAGAATTAATAATAATGTGTTTAGTGTTTTAAGATAATGATAATGACATTTTGCAGGAAGTCATTCTCTTTAAAATAACCCCCCAGCCCCCCCCCCTTTTTTTTTTTCTTTCTCTCTATCTTTGTGCATCTCTTCCCAAAACATAACTTACACTGTTCGGTATGCATATAATCGCTGAGGCATATGCATACATCCATACTCCTAAATACTTGATAATTACAATAATGATAATAATAATTATAACAATAATAATAATGATAATACCATAAATAACAATAGTAATGATAAAATACTTGTAATGATAATAATGATGATTATGATGAAGAGGATAATAGTAATAACAATAACAATAACAATAATGGAGAGACTCTTATAAAGCGCTCACTCTACCTAAAAAGATGTATCATGCTAGCTTGGAGTCCGCTTCCGTCGTGTGATTACTTTCCAAGAGAAAGTTATGGTTTTCGGTTGTTTCAAGCTCCTTGGTTGTTTGTCTGTCTATCTGTTGTTCCCGAATCTATGGTAGAGACAAGACGAGGACTCATCTCAACAAAATGCGTGTTAAATTCTTTTGCGATTATGAGAGGATCGTTGACCAGCTGATCATCATTATATAAGATACATTTTAAAAAATTTACTGTACTTCAAACGCATTAAAATTATTTTATGTGATTCAGTTTTCGGTGAGTAATAAAGTTTTCTGGAAAATCGTATCACTAAGGTAAGCTAAGATATTGTAAATATTGCGATTCTGATTTACTCTTTAAAGCTAGTTTATTACTAGTTTTTATGGATTGTAATAAAAAGGGCTAATTGTATGTTTTTCTCATCTATATCCGTTAACCTATAGATAAGAATATATCATAGGCCCTGTCAGTATTGGACTTATGAAACACCAGTTTTCATTTATCAAATCATAGATTAATAATTTGATATTTATGGGAGTTTCTTTCCTATACATTTGCTTTTGTTGGTTTAAAAAGCGGCGTAAAATATGGCTGGTCAGTGATAGTGAATATTGGTCATTGTTCTCATATGTCGTAATACGAAATTTCATTAGAACAAGACAAGTGTCATTAGTTATATTTGAAAACATATTGTCAAGGAGAGTTTGAAATATATAGTCGCCATTCGAGTTGCGCTGGAGATTTGGGAATAAAGAGCATACGAATTAAGGATGCCAACAAAATTTTGTAAGGTATTTCCATCCATTTCAATTAATAAATGTTATATTCACCACCAAAGAAACACACTTATTTCCATGTGCTGTATTATCTAAACATAATTCAAATTTACCCCCAAACATGCATTATATGCAGAATTACCGGGTGGTCTATATATTATTTCTAAAATAGTATTCTTTTTATGTTATTGCAGTACTGTGTATTTCAATAGATAATGATTCACTGCTATCTGTAAATCTGTTCTTTACTTAAAATCATACTGAGAACGAACATAATGCGCAACACCACCCCCCCCCCCCTTCCCGTGACGGCAAGTAAACGCAGATATTGGAAGGCTGACTGGTAATGTGGGATGCTCAATAAAGGAGGTGAATTTGCGTTAAGCCAGGTTTCTGTTATTCCAATAATGGAAAAAGGATACCATATATATATTTTTTTTTTTACGGATGACAGCAAGAACCTCTAGAGAATCCAATTTTCTATTGAGACTTCTTGCATTTATGTGGATTAAACTAAAACAATTCAAACAATTTTTATTTGCAGCGTTAAAGATATCTGAATCATATCTCTGACTGTGTAAAGAATAAAAATTATCACTGAATTTTTCTGTTGTATGATAATCACTCGAATGATTTACAACATTTTTGGTCACAGGTTATATGATTAAAATTCATTTTGTGTGTATTAGAATACACCGAAATGTTGTAAATTAGGTATATATTAGTATGAATATAAGAAAGATGGAAAATCGTTTGTCCAGAACAGTGTTAGAAATTATTGTTGTTTTCTCTGTACAAATTTACATGCATTGTTTCTGTCACTCAAGAAATTGAGATTTACGTTTACATATTATTTTCTTGTGGAAAAACGAATAAAATTTGAACTTGAAAGAGGGCAGAGAGAGGGGAGAAAATTCGGGAGAGAAATGAATACAGAATGACTTTACAATAGCACATATCGAACATAGAAAATAACAACAACAACACGCATATAAATATATGTATATATATATATATATATATATAGACATACATAAACTATATCTATCATGAACTTCTTTAAAAAAATTAAGATGTGTGCTACATTTACTTGGCAGCGGACAGAGCTCCCACTGACGAGAAAAAAAAATCATGATCAATCTGCTCTTTACCAACAAAAATATCATAGTTGCTTTGCAGGGAAAGGAATCATCCAAATTACTGTATCATTCTTCACACATATTAACAATTCAAAAAATATATCTCACAATCAATAAACACTAAACACCTCCAGTCTCCTACATTACAGGAATGTGAATAGCGAGGGGGGGGGGAGGTACTTCTTGCGGTTGCCAGTATCCCGAGAGACACAAGAGAATCATCCACATGCATTTCGGAAAGTATAACAATCCCTACTTTTTTATTTCCCTCATAGAAAACAAGAATAAAAAGACAAAACAAAATACAGCAAACTGAGAGGCAACTTGGTTTAAAAAAAAGAAGTTTGGAAGCCCCGTGTGTTTACCTCGGGACACATACCAGTCAAACACCTCTACGAGGTGAGCACCCTCTAAAAGGGTGCAACTTTGCAGCTCCAAATAACACAAATGTGCAAAATTAAACTGGGCAGCTTTTAGGGCAACAACCAGCCGACTATATGAATAACGATGTTGTGTTACGTAAGACTTCGTTGCCAAGAGATACTGTATATGTTTTACACGTTGACTCTCACATTTCAGTACGATTTGTGAATGGCGAGTGTCATTGATAAGCTTTTCTACTGAGGCCAGGATGGTACATACATACTTATGTCCAAAACAATCTGGCCTGTAGCGCGTGACATGATAAAAATTATAAAATGTTTCATATCAACGACCGTGTGTTTCAGAGTAACAAGAGAAAAATAAATCAGCAAAAGACAGGGGCAGGCCAAACGACTTGATGGCTATCAAACAGCAATGCTGTGTTACATAATATTACAATGATATACGTGTCCCCATTTTTAACATGCAATGGTAATGTTACAATTAACAAAATTCGCCTTCAAATTACAAACTTTTGCATTCTTACAGCCGGGGTGGCAAAACTCAGAAGATTGTAACGTAAAAGACTATTCATGGTGTTCACGCCAATTGTTTCATGTTTAAAAACGAATAAAACAACACTGGAATTAAGGAGGGAGTGTCAACTATAACTCATTGAGTCTGTTTTTATGTACAATTACGATGAGCGTCTTTATAATGTGTTTGGATATATAGCCAACACTGGCCCAACAGCTTTAACAACTTGGAGGCTATTATTTGTAAGTGGCGGGAAAATAAAACAATCAAAAAAGTTCATGGAATGTCACCGTCGGAAAAAGCAATACAATGTACCGGTATGCAGGACGGTTAGGGCGAAGACAATCTAGTTCTATGACAGCGATGCTACATTACGTAATTCATTGCCAAGTATTAAACTAGCCCACATACTTTCGAATAATAGAATGATTTTTGAGTGGCTGCTAAACAGAATTGTCCTACAAAACACATATTTTGGTTGTTAGACGAGAATGGCATTAGAAGAAAAAAAAACAGTTCTACTATTACGTAGATTTTCTTATCGTGAATCATGTCGCTATGTATATGAAGATACATTTGACCTACAGCTTCAAGAGTTAGGATAACATTATTTGTGACTTGCAAGGCATTAATTGAGTTCATGTGCAAAGTCAAGGCTTTATACAAAAAACAAATAGTTTAATAGAGCAACTATGGCAACGACCAACTGACAATGAACGGCGATGTTGTGGTGCGTAAGACTTCGTTGCCATGAGGCAGTAACAAGTAACAACTAGACTATTCCCTTTTCTTCCTTTGTCTTAACAAGAACGATATAAAACAGTTTCATCACACTGTAAGACAGAACAAAATATAATCGTCGTCGTAGTCTTTCGAGGGGACATAAAACCGGCTGTTTCATGGCTGCATGCATGCTTGTCTACGGGTATTTAATGCTTTTTCAGTGTTGCACGCAAAACAAGTTGTATACAGTTCGTGTACTGCTCCGTACTAGACTGCACAAGTCATGAACCCATTGTAATTCACCTGGCCTACCTTGGAGATTGAATGATACATTCGCAGTCTACACAAAGGACGATCCTGGCTGAATAGAATCCAGCCCAAATACACACTTATGGTTTCGGAATATGCAAGCTTTTCTGTCACATAAGCCCCGTACAGAGATGCGTCCCTCGAAGGTGAGACATCGCGCTTTGTGTTCCATTAAGGAAACGTACTATTGCTTAACTCGCTAAATAGTCCAAACTTATATGGAGAAGAAGCTGACTGGCTCCTTATATTTAAACGATGTCGACGTTTGAGGTCGAGTTGAGCACGTCCGATATCAAGGCAGTCATTCCCCCTGACTCAAAGGAAACTGGAGAGTCGAAAAGTGCTTCCTCGTTCTCCTCCTCCTCCTCCTCCTCCTCGACTGAAATCTTCACCGTCATATTGATCATCTTGGTGCTCGTCATCTCCGTTATCGCTCTCGTCCTTTCTTCATTGAGCTTGACGGAAGGCGGATTTTCTCAGAACTCGGTCGTGTCGGTGGTCGACGCGGGCGACGGAGACTCTTCCACGTCGGCAGGTTCGGTTTTGACAATCCCAGTTATTCGATTGCGACATGCAGCGAGTATAACGTTTCATTATTGTTGCACTTAGTTTGTGTCTCGATGTCTTAGCTAGTGCAATTGGTTCTTTCCTTCAGTCCAATAACGAAATATCTGAGGCTTGTAATGTTTGTATTCTGCTTTAATTCCGTCGTTATTACTTTGGCAGCGTGATAGCGTAAAATATATACATTGAGATACTGGTGTTGAGATGCTCATCAGGGGATAAATCATCTCTTCCATGATTCCTATAATTTGATGCACTCTATGGTCATGGGCTGTTCTTTGTAACTGTGAACCTCTGAAAGATTACGAGGAACCTTTATTCAGCATGACGGGATGTTACTCGTCTATAAAAGCGATATTAAACAAATTTCGACCCATGAAACAGAGTAGCTTGCTTCAAGGCGCATTTTCTCATCTCATCCATGAGCTCACCTCATCCATGAGCTCACCACGACCGTTTCATCCCCCCCCCCCAAAAAAAGGAGAAAATATCTTGTCCACATTTTCCACAATAAAGAAAAGGCTAATCACACACACACACACACACACACACACACACACACACACACACATGACACACAGACAGACATCTGTATACTACCACAAAATACACAGCATGTTAAGGTAATTGGTGCAAGGAAAACAAAATGGTTGGACTGCCAAAGAGGCCAAGGTGTCACAAAACAGTGAAATTAAAGTTGAAAGACTATATACATGCATGAAAATTATATGTGGCACTACTACGAAATATGCCGAAATAATGTCACACCAAAGGTAGTGTGGTATTGCGAGTTATACAGAATACAAATAACGAGAATAAGAAAAAAAAGAAGAAAGAAATGCAACCATTAATATCAAATAGTGGACAAGTGTAATAATAATCAATGATTTTTAAAGTTCTTTTACACTGACATTGTGATGATGATGATGATGATGATGATGAAGATGATGATGATGATAATGATGATGATGATGACGACGATGATGATGATCGAGTGTTGGAACGTCCAAGGCTACGACACAATATTTTTCTCTCTTTCATAAATTGATCATTATAGCTTCAAGTATAACGGTATGTCTGACAGCGATATCTTAGCAGTTATCTCGGCGATTGCTTCAGACTTATCGTAAAACGTTGCAGCAGCAGGCAAGGCAAATGGGAAATCAGTTTAGACAGAAATCATAATCATTGTGCCGTCAAGCATCTATAAAAACCATATAGTGTCGGTGTTAAAGTTACCTTTGTAGCCTTCTTTTTCTTCGTCCTTTTACAGGCGACACGGATTCCGGAAAAATATGGACTTTCGCCATAGGACATGACGGTACCAATCTTGAGTACATGTAAGTCTCGTGTCTTTAACCCGTTACGTATGGGGACCTAGTGGCCTGCGTATTAAGCCTGTGGGCATTTCAGAATTCAAAATGGAACGAGTTAACATTTCACACCTTTTATTCATGTTTGACCACTGGAGTCTATGAAGGATGTGTACCCGGCGTTTATCTCGGGTTCATCTCTCAGGTAGGGGTACAAAATTGTTCCCATCAGGCTGCGTTCACATAGAAGTATACTATTCGGGTATTCGGGCTCGTTTTTCGAGGGCACGCGAATAGCTTGAATCGAACGATAGGATTTCCTTACACCGGTTCACATAGGAGGGCACTATTCGAAAGTATACGAATAGCTGCGAAAAGTATAGCAAAGTGGGAATCGAGCTTGTTCGATTTTTCTTGCAGCGTATACCGTCTCTCGTTTATGGAATAATGACACTTTTGGTCTGGATTTGCCCTTTAGCAAAAAATAAGCATGTAGACTGACAATCTGATGCAGTTTAGAAACTGTTAATAAGATTTGCTGGGATGTAGGAGGAAGAAATCCTCACTGCATGGGATGGTGAGTTGACGGTGCGGGTGATGGTGTATTCGGTGCCCGAATAGCGAATAGCGAATAGCGAATAGCGAATACTTCTATGTGAACGCAGCCTCAGAAGCAGTAAAAGGGATCCCACGCGCAAGGGCCCGTCACTCCCCTTCCCCCTCTTTAAAAACGTATTGACGAACACACACACAATCGACACACATAGACACTCATTCACAACAGCCACAAACACACAAAATCAATTAATGAATTACAATTGTGCGGCGTCATCAAAGAGGGTTTGATAATTATTCATTACTAGTATTTAGTGCCTATTGTTCCTGTTTGGAAGTCTACAGACGGTGCTCTATCATCATATGGCTATAATATATGAACAAAGGAAATGCCAGGTTTATGTGTGGAATATAAAGCAGCTCATAAATACGTAATTTACAGTACAAAGCAATAGCACATGATATCAATAATGTGCTTAACGTCAGTATGAAAACTTGGAACTTTGAACACCCCACTGCCCGCCCAAAGGTTCTCCAAAAAAGTTTCTAAAAAGTTTCATATCGTATCACGAGTTGGGGTCACTCTAATAGCCGACACAATCATGTACCTCCCCCTCCCCCCCCCCCCCCCCCCAGTTACTATGGACATAGATGTTTGATAATTAACATAATAAGATTTCGTCTTTGGTTATTGGCCTAGTAACAAAATCCTAAGTATCGTTCACTTGTCTTGTCGATCTAGCTACCGGTAAAATTTCAGTAGGCCCCCTACTTGGAGCCAGGTTTGCATGTAGTAGCTGTTACTGTTAAGGGCAAGTGATATGTAAGGTATGTGAATGTCGAGAACAGCCCTTGTTGTGAAGTTATACAAAATATTTATGATTATATCAGTAAACGGATTACATGTCACTATCATTGTATCTCTACTGATGAATTTACGGGTTTGTGCACATACCATAGTGCATGTCATCGATGTGAAATCATAATCATTGTACATTAGAAGCATTGTACCACGGTCTAGGCAAAAATTCGTAAGCGATAAAACTATCACACGGTGAACATTTTGTTATAATGATAAAGAGAAAAACTATGACGTTGTTGCTGCAATTTTGTTTCCGCCTGTCTCTTATTCTTTTATTAACTGTTTGTTTGCTTGTTTCTTTGTTTGTTTCTTTGTTTGTTACATTTAAATTTCCGTTTTTTAATCTTTACTCTTCAATACACAGCGATGATGTGTCGGGAACTCTGCGTGGATTTCATGTCGACCTCGTTGATGCTGGTGAGTTGTATACTCTTGCTGCAGTTAACCACTGAATATCATTTGTCCGAAAAAGTGAACATTATCATGGTAGTGTATTCTTTTAGCAGTAGGTAAATCTGCTATAGAAGTGTTAGTAGTGTACATTGGAAGACACACTGTGTATGAAATTTGCATTTCTCTTATTGCTCGATTGAAGTAGGCATATCTATCCTTATAAGGGCATGTTGTGGCAGATCGTGGACTTTTAAGACACGAGGTTCCTGATTCGAGTTTCCTACAGCTGTCCCTATAGAGAAGGCACTTTGTCCTCGTTGCGTGTAAGTCTTTCGGCGGGGGATTGAAACCGTCGGTGTTATGTTTGGCTTTATAATGCGATGGAGGCATCAATGAATGAGAACATAAGAACGGTTTTATGAAAAATGCCTACATTGTATAAGCGATCTAGAAGCTGTAATCACATTCAACATAGCTGGCGCTATACATATTATTACTAAGCAGATGCGTTGATATGAAGAGTTGTCCACTTCTCGCGATGCAGCTCTGTCCATCTAGGCCTGGGCCCCGTTTCATAAAGCTGTTCGTAAAGTTACGAACAACTTACGAGCGACTGGTGATCAGTTCTAATGTGCTATACTTATCAGAATTTCCATAATTCAGCACAAGAAGTGATCACAAGTCGCTCATAAGTCGTTCGTAACTTTACGATCAGCTTTATGAAACACCCCCTGGTGTATAAGTCAAATGTTGGGGATTATGACTAACAAAACACCTTTTTTTCTTTGAATGAAAATTACTTGAGATCAATATCAAAATTTACGCCGGGTTTTTTTTTTCAGACTCGATAATGAATAGTGATTGTAGATGATATTAATAGAATATTTTTTGATTGTGAGGAGTAATTTGAAATGTGTTTTTATCAATTTTGTATTGTACTATTTTTGTGAGCAAATGCTTCAATTCAGCCGTTTGGCTGCGAGAACGTTTTATCTAATAAACCATACCACATACTGTACAAGTTAAGCATATTACGTGTATTTACTAAAATTCATACGGGCTGATGTTAAATATTCCTATCAGCAATTGGATGAACATTGTTACATGATAATAGACCATTTCATTATTACATAAAAGAGTATCCTCCATTCGTAAAGAGTGAGAAGAGTAATTCTCGTTCAAGAGCATCTTCACATACACAAATAGAAAAGAATACCCAAAGATTATATTTTGTTTGTTTGTTTGTTTGGTTTATTTCTGCATTTTCTTTCTCCGAATACAATTGCAAATTAAAACAAAATGATACAGATACATACAAATCAATACAAAGAAAAATCATTTGCGTAACAACATTCAGTCTGAAGTGGCATAATTCGTCGGCGTTTTCACGAACCGACGCTATTTCGATTTTGGTCAAAATTTTCAAAATCGAGATATTGGTACCAAATGAAAGTGCTTTCAAAACTCTACCAAATCCCAAAATTTTAGATCACAAAATTAATTATTCTTAATTTTATCAAAGAAAGAAAAAAACGACGGTACTCGAAATATCGAGAAATTGAGAAAAAGGGGTTTCACGAACCGACGCAGTAAAGATACGCCGGTTCGTGAAACCCGAATTGCTAGGGTGAAGAGCAATGAGGGTTTTACGAACCGTCGCAGTTGCATTATTTTGAGCTTTGTTCAACTTACTGGCCTAGAATTAGGTTTTGGCCCTAATCCAGATCTCAGAGTGAGAACCAAACCATCTGAAAGATGAATGACGACCTAAGCCAGCCCACTGTCCACGAGTGAAGTGAATGGTAAGCTATAATCCTATTAAAATCATGCTCAAAATAACAGTTTCAGTTGGACTACCATAACCATTGATTGCGGTAGAGTGTAGTCCCATGTATTCAATCGCGTGATGCTTATGAAGCCTAGTCTGTAAACGCCATCCAATTTCAAATTAGATCCCAAATCATATTATTTATAGTTTCTTTTCAACTTATGTCGTTACTTCTGAGACTACTGAGTACTGTAGTCGTAACGTCTGTGTGCAAGACATGCAAGATGTCAAAGTCTCGAAGACACTCATGGCTATGCCTTGACTTGAGTTGAAAATGAAATCATGAGATTGACAAAGTAGGCCTACTAAACTAAAAAAAAAGTAAAAAGTCTAAAAGTAAAACTCAAAGGAAGAGTAAAGAATAAAGTTAGACATGTTAGACTTTAACTTTCAAGTTTAACTATTAAGTCTAAGTTAAGACTTTACTTGTAATGCCAGTTACTAAAACTAAGATCAGCTGAAGTCTAAGACCAAGTCAAATTAACACAGAGTCTATAGTCTAGCTCTAGATCTACATCTAGACTAGTGGTAATAGTAGGTAGAGTCCACCCATTTCCCCCCCCCCCAATTTTTACTTGTCCATTCCTGAAAAAGTTACTGGTCAGTGTCCAACAGTGATTTTTCCTGGTCAGGGACCGTCGGACCAGTGCCAGTGTGCAGCGTTGGTGTAGATGTCATCTATGACAGTATGTGGTCTAGTGATACTACCTAAACACTACGAGTACATGTAGTACTCTACAGGTTAGGTGGCTTTCCTGTACAGTGCAGTGTTATAGTATACTTGTGAATTCAGCCCTAGTACCGTACTGTGTGTAGATATGTGACATTATGTCTAACGTTAGTTCGAGTGGAGTACCTTTGAAGCACAGCGGTGGGGCTTTTTTTCCCTAAAACTTGTGAATGCGGCCCAACCAAATGGCGTTTACATATTCACGCGTGATTGATAGTGATACAGTAGCGCTGTCGATTTCCACAGCATCCATACATAATCTTTTGTCCTTTCTTCTTTCCTTTTTTCCCTTTGTTCTTTCACCCTTTTTATTCTTGGAATCGAAGGACTTCTAAGAAATGTCCCTCGACTGATTTAACCAGGACTCTTGAGTCCTGGTAAACCTAACCTAACCGAGTAACCGTTAACATTTGTTAGGCCTAACATAACAGTAACACTGACTTAGCCCTGTATTGACTTTGTCTTTGGCCGACTTACTGAGATGGCGAGTCTAACTCTTTAACGTTAGTCTAAACGTAGTCGTTAGATCTGTCAGTGTCAGAGTCACCGGTTATTGTATATGGTGCCATCTCTAACGTACGTTAACAAGTTGATGTTAGTTATCTATGTCAACTTACTGAGTCAGTAATAGTGGTGCTGTCATCCTGTTGGATATCGCCGCAATATCATCCGTGACGTGTTAATTTCGTGTCACAAAGACAAAAGTTGCCAAGATCTAATAGTATTAGATATCTAGAGCTAGATGTAGTCTAGATCTATAATATAAATTTTGTGAACCACTGGTAACTTAAAAGTGAAAGGTCTAGACTTCACTTAGTCTATAATTAGACCAGACATTCATGAGGCAAAGGCCTATTTAGTAGATCTATTCTTATTCTATTTTAACGTCAATTCCTACTAACTCGCCACGTGTTATTCCTAAGGCCAAGGACTTCCGGGTTAGTGATTTTTTTTTCTCATAAATACCAAACAGCAGACGTGTTTCATTTGCATTCTTGTGCAGACTTCATGAAAATATGTACAGTATCAAAGAAATATGATGCACATGACAACGCCAGTGTTTTATAGGTGAATGGTTAATACCTTTAAAAGCTGAATGATAATGTAGAGTCTAGGTCTAATTAAGATGTTACAGTCTCTGATAAGAAACAGGTTTGATTGTCATAGACTGTTTCCCAAATGCAGGTACATGTAGTAATATTCAGCTATTTCAATGCAATGCCTTGTTTACAAATACATGTAGATTTATATTCATGTGAATGATAATTCAATTTCTACATGAGACATACCAAGTGCTAAACATAATATCTTGCATCAGTAAAATGTGTAAATGAAGAGACAATTTGAATATGCATCACGAACAGCAGCATTTTTTGACATTCTTTGATCCTGCATAGGCCTACCATTTTGTTTTATGTTTAATATAAATAGAGCAAAATAATTTCAACTTCAGTTTTGTTGGCTGATTTTTTTTTTCTTCTCAAAATTAAAGTTGTATCTTGTGCCATGATGTTTGATTTTAATCAAAAGTTCTTAATTTCTTTCTTTTCTTTCAGATGACTGGTGCCATGTAGTAGCGAAGAACTGGACTGTCTCAGAAAAGAAAAGGAAAAGTACAGGGTCGTGTACATCACCAACGGATGTGAATACAATGGTAATGTAGAGTCTAGGTCTAATTAAGATGTTAAAGTCTCTGATAATAAACAAGTTTGATTGTCGTAGACTCTTTCCCAAATGCAATTAGTAATATTCAGCTTTTTCAAAGCAATGCCTTGTTTACAAGGACATGCAGATTTGTTCATGTGAATAATAATTTAAATTCTACATGAGACTTACTAAGTGCTAGACATAAGATCTTGCATCATTAAAATATGTAAAAGGCGAGACAATTTGAATATGCATCAAAAACAGCAGTATTTTTTTTGACATTCTTTGATCCTGTATACCGTTTTGTTTTATGTTTAATATAAATAGAGCAAAATAATTTCAACTACAGTTTAGTTGGCTGATTTCTTTTTCTCAAAATGAAAGTTGTATCTTGTATCATGATGTTTGATTTTAATTGAAAGTTCTTAATTTCTGTCTTTTCTTTCAGATGACTGATGCCATGCAGTAGCGAAGAGCTGGACTGTTTCAGAGAAGAAGAAAAAAGTACAGCATCGCAGCATCGTGCTGATCATCAAGGAATGTGAATACAATGGCTTAGGAAACAAGACAATCTACAGATAGGATAGAAGGGAGAAATTGGGATGAAGGGCGACAACATAAGGACGGTATATCTACAGTGAAATGTGATTGTAAAGTGGAAACATGAAAGGAGATCCTGAGATTGAAGGTGAAAACAAGGCATTCCATTCTGTGATGTCGTAATTACAATTTTGCTACACTTTAATAACACTACAGAGAGACATTTATATCCAGGAAAGCTTCATGTGGATATGGAATGTTAGATTTTTTTAAGTGTTCATTGGTATGTATTTCATGATAATAAATCTTGAAGGTTTTGTGTGGTAATCATAACCTTGTGATAAATCTTGATAGATTTCTAAGTGCACATTGGCAATATTTAGATGATGCTGTAATCAGATTAAGTTCTATTCTCCTTTATTCTTTTATTTATTATTTTGTTGTCTTCAACCCACTTTGAATGTGTCACGTATGATTCTTATAAACATGGGAACATGCACTCCATGTAAATGATAGGACTTATAACAAATTGACATAATTATTCAACCATCACTAGACAGTTCTGTTATAAGATGTTCTTTATCTAACTAAAATTGTAAATTATGATACGTGTATGTTCCCATGCAAACTCACAACAAAATACAGAAATTTGATTTCTTTTAATAATAATTCATTATGTCTCTAAATTTACAATTAAAGAAAGTGATTGCAATAAGGATGTCAAACATCGTATATTAAAATAATAGATTATTCATTTGTCTCCATCCGTAGTAACGCACGCAACTGCAGTGTGCAGTTTGTAGGCTGCTGTGAAAAAAAAAAAAATCACAGGCAGCCCAAGCAGGATTCGAACCACGACCTCTGGATTACTAGACCAGCGTCATAACCACTAGACCACCGGAGTGCCCTGGCGCTACCTTTACACATGAATAATTAAGTATAGAAGGGCTTGGGGGCGCTTCGAAGTTTACTGCTCTTATTAAATATGTACATGTCATTTGCAACTCAACTAAAGATGATTAAACACACTGAAATTCTTACTTTAAATGATATTCATAATCTGTTTTTTTTTTCTTTAATAGCTTGGGATGTACACTTTATACACTGTATCGGTCTACATTTCGCCTACAATATGGAATTCTTTACTTCGAGACGTTTGTTTTTAACAAACAAAAAATTAAGAGTCCTTTAAAGGTGCTGTAAAACAGTGGTGTTTGTTTGTTTGTTTGTTTTTTGGTGGGGGGGGGGAGGGGAGTCAAATTAGCCTTGGCCCCTCTCCGCCGTCTTTTTTTTTCTTTTAGCTGCATATTTTTTAGTCATCACATGAAAATTCGTCTGCATCCACCCCGTAGTTTTGCTGATGACCTTTCTTTTTAATTATTTTAGCCACACACAATTTTGGCTGAATTTCCCCAACCCTCTTGTGAATTTGCTAGTACATGTACTAAAACACATTCTCAGAATGTGTTTATAGTACTGGTGGATTAAGGATTCACAGGGAGGGGGGGGGGTCGGCCAAAATTTCTCTTTTCTCATATGTAACAAGCCTTCGGGGCGAAAGGCTGATATTATGGGCTTTCTACACACATTTTTAGATGCTAATTATTGGTTAACATGAGCATGATCATTTATGTTGTGATTAATTTGTTTCCTTATATATGTATGACTTCTATTAGAGACTTAATTGGCTTGGCACTCCTTACATCGACCTATTTTAGACACCCATTTCCCTCTCTCTCTCGTGCTTTTTCTCTACTGTCCTGTGAATAGTGTAACTACATGTACATGCAGTACCTCTTCTCTTTTGTATGATATACATCAAGTTTTTATCTGAGCATATGGGTGTTGCAGCACTCTCAAGCTTCATGCATATGCAGCAACATCTTTGTGTGGTCATATACATACATGTAGTTATGCTTGATATATTAATTTGAGAATGTTATTCTTTCTCTTGTATATGTTCCGTCCGCACTCTATAGATGTAAATGTACGATGTAAGATTTGGTGTGCATGTTCGAACTGTGTTCCTCTTTCTGTGAACACACAAGAACTGATATAATAATGAACTTGAATTACACATATTCTTGAATCTTGATTCCATCTCCATTTGCCATTAGATATGTATTGATTTATGGAGCTCTTCCACAATTGTTATCCTTCCCATTGTCATTACTCATCTCTGAATAATTCAAATTTGATATTCTATTGAGGACCTATGTTTCTTCGATTACACAATGTACCTCTTCAATATATTGCTGCAAAAGGCATAATAAAACATGACCATTATTATATATTTAAAATGAAGCTTGAAATTCTGATAGTGTCGATATTCATGTATTTTTAGGAGTTTATCAGTTTCGAAGAGTGCATGCAGGATGAGTTTATGTTTTTATATGATCAGGTGCAGCTATCATAGAATCTGTTGAGCAGGAAAGAGAAAGATGGAAAATGAGGAATTATGAGTGAATTCGCATGCGAGCCAAATGACAATAATGACACTGATAAAAATTGTGACAAAGTATATGTCACAAATATGTGGAATAATAAGAAATAAAGAAATTAATATATTATTTCAGAGAAAGAAATAACAGAGTGCATGCATGAGTATGAAAGATGAGTAAATACAAGTAATTATTATTGACTGGCACATCTTTTTCCCAAGATTTAGCGGTATCCTTCATCTTAGAACAAACATTCATAATTATTATGAAAGAAGTGAACTGAATTTGAATTAAAAATAATGTGAAAAAAATGAAAAAGTAAGTTAATTAAGTAAAAAAAAAAAAACAGTAAAAAGTAAAAAATATGAAACACAGTATACCGAATACATGTATTACCAAATGATAGATGTCCAAATGCAAAAGTGTTAAATAATAATATATCCACAAAAAAAGGGGGGGCAAAGAAATCTTTGGAACGATCAACCACAGCTATAATAACAATACATGCGTGTACTAAATGAAGATGAAAACAATGACAACACTCTTTTTAGAACAATTAAGAGAAACTGGCTTGTATTATCATCTTAATTATCACTAAATGTATTGTAATCATCACAACAATCATTACATGACAATTAATTTCAATTAATAAGGTTATTGTTGATAAGCAGGTATAGCCCTAATAGTATTTGTATGTAAACACATACGAAAATGAAATAGCGACGGTTCGTAAATACACGCGTATTGCACGTTACCTATTGTACAGGCCCTACAGCGCGGGTCTCACGAACCGGCGTAATACAACTTACGTCGGTTCGTGAGACCCGCGCTTAAGTACATAACCTATGGTGCGCGCAAGAAACGATGGATTTACGAACCGACGCAGTGAGTTTGAAGACAGAAATATCGTAAATTTTTTGAATTCACACTAAAATTACACTATGGATAGGAAGAACAACTTCCACTCTCATCACCCTGTCAAAATTTTCACACACAAGACAGGAAAAGTCATTGAAAACGTTGTCTAAAACTTGTGAGATCTTTAAACGCGATTTTCTCAGAACTGCATTTTCGCTCAAAAACGAAATAGCGTCGGTTCGTGAAAACGCCGACGAATTATGAATCAAAATAACATATTAAGGCATACTGTATCTATTAACAAAGGAGAAATCAATACAGGGGACCGTCATCATAAGCAGAGCTTGACGTGGATGAGGCCCTATCTGAATATGTGATACCAATGTAATACAACACCAATTATATATGTACTCATAAAACTCTTATGAAGATAGAACGATGATATAACTTTAACGATTGACCTTGCTCTATCATGGTTAATAATTTGAGCAATTTAACAATGTGATGTCAAGTGAATTCTAGGCGTCTCCTGAAATTAAGCGCTCTTTGAGAAATTGCTGAGCCTATGTTCTTTAAGGCACAAAATTGACTTGTTTGTGATACAGTGTAGGCCTGCTGCAAAAAATGACCACCATGAAAATTTCAACTCGAATATACGCGTTTTCAAGTTCTGTGACTCACTACTGTTATAATCCATTTCAACATTTAACCCTTTCCATGCCAATGAGTCAAATGTGCACAGATTTCACTTACAAACCTGTGGACAGGAAATAATGTGGCATGCAGAGAATTGCTGATCTTTGCTGCCGGGATTATCATACAGAATGTTCTAACCTCATGCTTTTAATTGTTTAAATGGTATCTTGACGAGGGCCCAAGTTATTGGAATTGTGTGTCGAAACTCAACCTAATCTTCCTCAATTGCATTCAAGCCCTTCATTCAGCATGTCGGTCATTTCACAGGGTTTCCCTTATTTAAGAACACGACCCACGAGAGCTGCGTCTTCGTCACTTTATCGAGAAAAGATGTAGGGCTTACATGCAATTTCAAGGCATCAATTTGGCCAATTTCAAATAACCCATCCCTCGCTACCATTGATGTCGCTATGTTTCTCTGTTTTTCCCCTCTTCCAGTCTGCGAACAGGCGAACAGGGATTGTCGACTCGTATGGGACATCTATGAAAACTGCTGGAACTCTCAAAGTGGGCAGCGCTCTCGGGGTGGAGTTGGACTGATGGGGCGCTGGTACGACGCCTGCACAGGCAAGTATAAATTTAAGTAATAGCGTGACATCATCGGGAAGAGGTGTTTTTATGACTGGGGTCATCTGTATTAGAGTATGACTGTTTTGGTTTGTTTGTTTGTTTGTTTGTTTGTTTTGGTTTTTTTTTTTGTAGTTCTTGATGTGGTCGTTGTTATTGTTATGAGTCTGTTCAAGACTTGACGTTGAAATCAAGATTTATGTCCTTTAACCTGTCGGTCCGGAACAGAATTGGACTACTAGTAGTACATATCACTGTTTCATATATTATCTTAAAGTGTATAAGGTTCTGAACAGGTGAGCAGGTGGTATCTGGATGGAATGCATGGAATCCAGTCCAGTACTAGTATGCACGACTTTAGGCAAGATGTTTCACCAAAAAATATCCCTCTTAACTTAGATGTGACAATGGAGTAGGCCTACAATGCATGGCCTTCTGTTAGCACGGATACTGCCATCATCTCTCTGTCATGTCCGAATAATCCGAGCTCATATTTAGAGGATCTTTTTATTTTCTTTTTGATTTAATAGGGTGGATAGCCCTTTCAACACCACTGACTTTTCAAAGAGGTCCACTTGACATACATATTAAAATTCACATAAAACAACTACGACGACAACTACACAATAAAAACTTATACACCAAATTGATTGTTAAAAAATGACTTACAGCCGACAAATTAATATGATACATTAAAATAATTTCATTAACGCAAGAAAAAATATAAAACAAAGTGACTTATAGTCGACGTATTGGTGTAATACATTAAAATAATTGCAATATAACAGAAATAACTGGACCCCCCTAAAAAAAAGGATAGGATCCTAAGTAAACCGTATCAATATCTTAAGCAGGGTATACCATCATCGTTACAAGTGTATTACTATTTTCGCTTCTGCTATCCTTATCATTAGACGAGAGAGTTGGTGTAATGAACGTTGGACTTAGAAATTTCGAAGCAATCTACTAACAAGATCTAACGGTAGTTAGGGCTGTTTATGTAAAGTGTTAAGAATTGGAGTGCGTTGTAGAAATCTTGTTAATCAGTCTGTTTAGAGATATCTCGTCATTACAGTTTCTTTATTGTCAAATCATCCTCATTTAGTGTATGTAACTCCTAAATTTAACAGAGAGTTTGCCAATCAATTGATTCATAGGATTGTCAGGTGGGGAGGGTCAAAGATCAACGTTGTTTTTATCCGAGTAATCGAACATAATAATTGCCATTATCAGCTATGTAGTGAACTAAAAAGAAAAAAAATAGATCAGGAAGTGTTCCCTTACGAAGGACATGAGTAGGGTTTCTTTTTTCGCTAGTCATGAAAGGTATACCAATTACAGTCTTGATGTTTATCTATTCTAGCTTTGTAAAGCCACTTGATTATCCAAGTTTCCGGTATAACCAATGTACCTTGCGGTTGTGAAGATATGACAGTAACTCGCTATAATGTTCAAGGTTGTACCAGGGTATTCTTGATGTGTCTCTCTTTAATTATCTTGTACAGCATTGCCCTCGTTTCTCTCACACCCCACTGTGGTTTCACTCCTATGTCTAACCAGGTTGGTTTAATACCTACGAACGGGCCCTCACCATGCAGTTTTCCTCGGAGTTTCGCATGGGCCTGGAGGCCACTTTTTACGTGCGCAGCGGAAACCCGAGTGCCTTCAACCCCACGAACATTGGATCCACCCAGAAGATCGGTTTCATCGACGGCTGGGCATCAGACGAGCACTGCGTCGCCAGAAATAGCGGCACCATCACTGTAAATATGTGCTCAGCTCTACCCATCAGTTCATTGTTGTCATGACAACTACGATGCTGGCACAAAGCGACATCAGCCACGATAAGAGCGTAGTATGATTCTTAGCGAGCAATAAAAATGACGATGTTGATGATGCGGATCCGATGTAGTTGGCGGAGACAATGAAGACAAAAATTAAACTTACACTGACCTATCATAGGCATCATGATCGTTATAATAAGGATTAAAATAACTTTATTAGAACCTAATAATGTTACATCTTTTCTCACTGATTAAGATAATACCGAAGCTGAAAATGTCTAGCTTTTATTTTACCCATTTTGCATTAAGGTATCTTTCTATTTTCTGTAATATTGTCAATTACCGTTAAAAGATAACCATAGTAAAACATTATAGCCTAAAGAAAAATAATGCTTACAATTCTTATTAGTAATTTAATTCAATTTGATGGGGTGGTGGATCTCAAATGTAAATTATTCCGATTGCAATGCCATGACGATGATAACACTTTAGATATTATATAACTTTAGATTTAAAAAAAATACACATACACTAACGATCGAGTGTCATAAGAATAATGATAGGAGCAGTAAGATTACTGATGATATCAGTGATATGAAATCAGTGATGGTGATGATATTGACAATAAATCGACACGCGGCATGGTACCTCCCGTTCTGCCAGCGTCTTCACATTAATTTCTTTCTGCTGTCTTATACCCCTCTCTCTGTGTGCAGGGAGCACCCCTGGATGACTCACAAGTGCTGCATTATCCATCGTTCAGTGAGCTGAAAGACGCCCTGATGTCGGGAGAAGTAAGATAAAGATTTAAAATTGTTCGCACTCGATTATGATAATGATTGTAATGATGTTAGTGATGTCCTAGTGATGTCTTAGTCTTCAGTGGTGCAATCCTGCAAGGTGTCGATGGAACAGGTGGTAGTTCTGATGCCGTCGTACATGCCCTGGCGTTTCCATTGTCTGTGGCTGTTTGTATCCTACTGCAAAGATTTAATCCATTGCCTACGGGAACCTGGTAGTCCCTGTATTTACCCTGTGGGAACCATACAATCCTGTAGGGAACGGGTTAACCAGTATACAGTGTAGTCACTTGCGCAGAAGCGTGTTGTCTGTTGGGCCTTAATTTTTGTTCGTAGCTCTATAAGTCTTTGCGTGTGCTGGAAGATAGGTTCACGCTTGTAGGCCAGCAAGGCATTTCTCTTAGCCTCAGAGACAGGTTGTATCTTTTCCCAGTGAGCTCCGTACTATATAGGCTTCGCTCCGATGCTCCTTTTTCTCGAAGACGATGAAGGTTTATAAGGAGTAGATAGCGTCACGAAGATGTCACCACTTACGATCGATTCCAGTGACACTGGGGATGGGAGTTACCATTTTTACGTAGAAAAGTGTCTTGGAACAGACAGAGATATCTCCTTCGCCATCAGTCTCACTTTGCCGTAACGAGAGAGTTATCTGTGTCGCAGTCTGCGCTGTGGTGACTCCCCGTATATGAAGAATAATTCAAAGGTCTGCTCGCATGATGACCAGATCGAGCTGATGTTTTTGTTGGGACTGAGGGTGTCTTCATAAGACTTTTTGGCGTTTTTACCCTTGAAATAGGTGTTCATCACACACAAGCCATTGTTGCAGCACAGCTCCGACAGCCACCGTCCATTCTCATTCATCCTGCCAGTACACTGGTGTACGAGACGCAATTAACAGGACAGATCAGTTGCAAGCAGCTCGAACGCTATGTGGAACGCTACCTGGAGCTGCACACAACCCTGAACATGGTGGCAGACGCCGCCTTGGAAATTTTACCCATGTTCTCAGTCATGGAG
Organism: Diadema antillarum; assembly: GCF_040938485.1. Classification (NCBI taxonomy): domain Eukaryota; kingdom Metazoa; phylum Echinodermata; class Echinoidea; order Diadematoida; family Diadematidae; genus Diadema; species Diadema antillarum. The sequence continues at coordinate 9,194,939 of NW_027270918.1, read as the reverse complement.
GAGCTAGATTCCCTGATGCAACAGAAGAACTAAGCAAAGTCGATTGCATGTCTCTCTGACTGAAAGGCTCCTGGGAAAGATGCTGTTGTGCGGCTTGAGAGCAAACCGATCTTCACTAGACACAATCTGCTACTCACTATACGCAAGCAGCAGCAGGAGAAGTGACTAATGCAGCAAAAGTCATTGTATATTACCTCCGTAGACCTGTCGAACACCTTTGACCTTGTCAGCAAAAGTGGGCTCTTCAGTATCCTGCAGAAAATACTATAGGAGGCTCTTCGGGAATGCTCGATCCATCAGATGTTCACATCTTTTCACGAGGACATGCAAAGCACAGTCATTTGCTACAACGGCGGAACTCCCGAGGCGTTTCCCCGTGAGTGCGGTATGAAACAGGGCTGTGTCCCCGCACCAACACTTTTTAGCATTTTCTCCTCAGTCTTCCTTCAGTAAGCCTTCCATGACTGCACAGGAAGCATATCTTCATCCGTACCAGAGCCGACGAGGAGTTATTCAACATTCATCGACTGCATGGCAAACCAAGATAGAGGGAAGTTCTCATCCTAGAGATGTTGTTCTCTGACGACCCCGCTACGCTGATATCGCGCACAAAAGCCGAATTGTAAAGGCATGGTTGGTTACCTGTACGTCCCATGCTTGTGAGGAATATGGGCTGACCATGAACCTGAAACAGGTTATCATCCTTGTTCAAGGTACTGACTTCACGCATCTTGAAGTAGTGGATTCCTTCACCCATACCTTGGGTCGACCATTTTCAGCTCCCTCTCCCTTGATTCAAATTAGACACAAGGATAGGGAAAGCTACCACTGTCATGACCGAGCAGAACAGGGTTGTATGGAGCAACAGTCAACTGATCAGTTATCAAGAATCAAAGCTCCGCGTTTACCAGACCTGCGTCCTTATTTCCATGCTATCTAGGCCTTACAACTGCGAGTCATGGACAACAAACTCCAGTCAAGAGAAGGCTCAACACATTCCACCTCAGATGTCCGCTCGGACGTCTCCTGCACATTAAGTGGCAGGATAAGATGACCGACACAGAGGGTCCTCAAGAGGGCATTCCCAGCCTACTTTCGCTCCTGAACCATCGACACCTCAAATGGTTTGGTCACGTTGGTCGAATGGAATCAGTTCGCATCAAGGGAAGCTACAGACGCACTGTTAAATTGAGTGTCGAGCGGGCTGAAGCTGCAAGAAACGATCAGCAGGCTGACGAGAGAGCCAGGAGGAAGGCAAGGGCAGCCTTAGTCTCAGTCCCAACGGACTTTGTCTGCTAAAATTGCTCCCAAGAATGCTGCTCATGACTGGGACTATTCAGCCACTCAAGGCCATTGCATAAAGTGCTATCTGTGATACATGTACACCATTGTCTGTCGAGACGAATGGATGCGGACGGCGAGAATAGTGATAATGATAGGGAGAAGAAGAAGAAGAAGAAGAAGAAAGATTACAATTTGCCCGCGAGGCACATGATGACTTACAGTATATTACATTTCTCGTTCTGTGCTTCCTTTCCTATCACAGATTGTGTCTGCCTTCGCCAACACGAACGTCTTTGCGGGGGAGACCGGAATAAACACCATTGGTACGACTTACTCGAACTGCGCGAATGGAGGAGGGTCCATGATGATGATGAAGGATAGTTCTCTGACGTCCTGGTGGAACCCCGCATTCGAGGCCATCAGGTCTTCCGGTGTCTACGCCGACGTCTGTGGTAGGGTCACTACCGATCACGGTGAGTTTACTCAGCCTCTTGTATATAAATCAAACGCATGTACAAATGTCGTTTGTCTTTATTGACCCTTTGTCATGTTTGTGGCATATTTTGCTTGTGTTTTTTAGCTTTACATGTGTGGACTGGAAACATAAAAACACATCATGCTCCATATGGCACTACACAATACGAAAATGATATTACATAAGAGTTACATACCCACCTATAATATGTACATGGTTATTTGGTATACACATGTACAGAGAAATACGGCGCTTCAACTGCAATAATATGATAAAACATATACAACTGAATGAGTGATTGATGTTGACGGTAGTAACGTTATTTCAGGAAATTTCAGGATATATTGAATTGCAATCACCCTTTCATATAGAACGTGTAGATAATAAATTTCTTTCCGAAAACATTCCTCCGTGAATCTTGCTCATACAGGAGTAACAGAAACGAAAGCTGTTCGTGCTGTTGGTTGCGGATCTTCCTTGTATACGTCCACAGCATCAAAGTGAATCTAACTTATATTCTAAAGACGGTGACTTCATTATTAAAAGTAGCGAAACAAGATACATTCATATTCAAGAAATACAATGTTTCGTTTCTTATTTCTATGGTATGTTAGATAACATCAGGGCTGCCAACTCTCACTCATTGAGAGTGAGACTCACTCATTTTGGTCCTTTCTCGCTCTAAAACTTTATTTCATTTGCATGCATTTCTATTGATCTCACTCATTTTGACTCCTAAATTATAGCATTGGTCTATGGGAGTCTCACTCTCAACTAGTATCCAATGTTGGCAGCCCTGTAACATAAAGAATTTATATCACGTACAATCAAACATGATTGGAATTAAGGGGACCTTTTTTCTGCTCCTTACAAAGTTTTGCCTTTGTAGGCTGATATTAGGATACCTTGATGCCAGACAGTCATGTAGCTTGCGAAAGATTATGACAAACAATATGGAAAGTTTCAGCTACACCACACGCCGCGTCATACGGAGTCATTTGTGTTTTATTGAAAAATGTGGCCGTTCCAGCAATCCGAAATGAAATGAATACATATCCTACAACACTATATAAAAAAGAATATAGTTTAGGTTTGCTCTTCATTCTTGGCTGATTGTACTTGCACTGTCAAAGATTTGTTTCATTTTTCCATGCCTGCGAATCATTTAATAAAAAGAAAAAGGCTCTTCCCTATCTATTTATTATGATGATGATACTGTAGTAATAAAAATGATAATTGATAATAACAATGATAATGATAGTAATAATAATAATAATAATAATAATAATGATAATAATAAGGTCTTCTTTATCCAGGGTAACCTCTTCAATGTTGACACTCCTCTGCAAGAGGGCCCTGCCGTTATTATTATCATTACCTCATATCGTTGCCAGTTATATTCATTCCTACACCAGCATGACCACAGTCGAGAGGGGCATTGGGAGTTAAGACATCTTGTCCAAAGATGTAAGCACTGGAGTGGGTTCGAACTCGGGCCCTCAGACTGAAAGTCAGGAGTCTTATCCACTTTGCCACAGTGCCCCAAACAATGATGAATTTCTATTCAGGATTTTTTTATTTATTTATTTTGGCGACAGGTCTCTTGGATGGCGCCACGGGAGGAGATTTATGTCTGTAGATCACCGATAGAGGGAGTTGTTCGGGACTTCACGATGTGCGAAGAAATACTGGCCACCACTCCTCAACCCGCGACAACCCAACATGTCTTTCATCAGATACCTTTACTACAGCTCACAATGTTGAAGATTTCGATAAAGTGTATTGTTTTGGAAATTATCAATCAATAATCACATGCAGGATATCGTAACTTACCAATTGATTTCAATTATTTCTTCACGGTTTTCAAATTAGACTAGAAAAAAAAATAAAAGGTATTGCGAAAAAGTAAAAAATGACACTATAGTGACTTTTGACATGTGGAGGTAACAATTCAAAGGATGAAATGAGATAAGAATAAGGTAAAAATGTTGGGAAGCAAAGTGACGTCCAATGAATAACGAAAAGGTTTTGTTCATGTCAAATTCTCTTCTCTATAGTATCATGCTCATCTAATTTTTAGTCAAGTTTCACCTTAATTCATTTCTGTATGTTCTAGCAACCTCTAGATGAAAATTAAATCATTTGTACAAATTGATTACTATTTGTACAAATCAATTTTCTAATGATAAATCTACTGGGTAATTGTGTTGACATTTTTTCTCTCTGTGGCCTTTGTATGAACAGTTTTGTTTAGATATCCAATGCTTGTCTATCCATAGTCTGAAGAATGATAAGTACGCCATGTAAAGAGCAGTCGCCCTGGAAACAATAACATTATTTGATACATTAGCTAGATTTGTTTGCTTGTAGTGCTGTTTTGTATAAAAACAGAATTCTATCAGAAACATCTCTGTAGTTGAAAACGAACAAGGGGTTTATGATAATAAATCAACATTTTCTGTATAATTTCTCAACAGTCTCCTTTAACTGCCAGTTCTATCTGGAAATGTGATGAATTGTGACGTGGAGAGGAGATGCCGCATGAGAGAGAGGACGTGGACGAGGATTGAGAGAGAGAGAGAGAGAATATATAATTATTTTCAATTTCAATTTCAATTCATTTTCATATTTCTCGGTGTAAAAAAAAAATACATCAAATATTCAAAATAAGATGATACATGATTTCCAGCTAGGATGCATAATAGAACATTGCAACATATAGAACATTTGCTTCAGATAGGAAGAGAAAACCTAGGAGGGACAGAGAAAAGGAGAGAGAAAACGACAGACAGAAAATTCTACAGAACGTAGGGTGCACGCCACATTATGCTGATGTAAGCAAAGTGCATGAATTAAGAATTACGTAATACATATAATGGGACAGAGCAATATATAGATTTGGATTTGATGTAGACTTATATAGATAGATAAGTGTGTTTGATGAGTGGGGCAAAGTTTAATTTTTCTAGCATAATGAAAAATCAATTTACTTACTCAAGTAGGCCTACCTCTGTTATAAAGAAGGGGTTAAAAATCATGTCAGGAACAAGTAAAAGGAATGTGTACTTCTCTTTAAATGACATTTTTGGAATTACTGATCTCTTTCTTTCGTCTTTTGTGTGTTAAAACCAACACGTGCAATTAATTCTCGCATATATAATATATATACACACATTCATATATATATATATATATATATATATATATATATATATATATAATTATACACATTGATAAGTAAGAAGGTATACGGTAGCAGGACGTAGCCAGATTTCAGAAAGTTATTTTAATGGTCGCTCATATAAGGCTTCATGCAATCACGTACAAATGGAAATTACTTCATACAGAGAGGACTTGGACGAGGATTGGAGAGAGAGAGAGAGAATATATAATTATTTTCAATTTCAATTTGAATTTCAATCTATTTTCATATTTCTCGGAGTAAAAAAAAGTATTTAATGTTGTCGCACAATACTAAAATATGTATATATATTTCCCTCTGAAATTAACTCAATTCGAAGTTTACAATTACCACATGATCATTATTATTTCAATCCTATTACTCTAGTGCAAGTGCTGTTTAATAGTACAGTCATTAAAAACAGAGCGATGCTGTAAAGAGTAATTTCCTTTTGCATATGCTAATGTAGCCCTGATGAAGGTTTACCAAACGGACCGAAAGCTCGGCCAATAAAACACCCGCTGATAAGACACCCTGTACATCTATACATTCCTACCACTCCATCATACTTCTCAGAGTCTTGATTATAGTATATCATGAAGAAGCAACAATTACTTTTTCTGTACACGGTGAGGTCAATACCATCCAATATCATTTAATTCAATTCAAATTCATTCTCTTTTTTTTTTGTAGAACATAACAGCATAAACTGCACATCTTTTGGTTGCAAAGGAATAATGCAAGCAGCACATTGTGAAAAAAACAACAACAACAAGCCAGTGTATATAAAACATAACTTTATAAAACAATTCAATTCAATTTCAATTATTTTCATTCTCATTTTCTTCCAACAAAATATAACACAGAATAAATCAGGAATTATATCATAAGCAAATACATTAGAATGTGCGAACCGAAAATTAACAAATATGATATAGAGATATACATTTGTACATACATATTGGCAAAATACTAAGGTATGTTTGGAGGGGGAAGAGAACTGAGAGGTCCACTAAAAAGCAATGCTTATATATTGTGAACCATTCAATATTCATAACGAAACATTGTAATAAATCACCTAGGATTTGTGGGGGCGCTGTACATAAGAAAGTACAAAGTTAAAGTTTACCATGCCGAAGGTTTAAATCTCAGTCCAAAGTTAAATTTGTCCGACAATGGAAAGAGGTTTGTTTTTACGAAGGTTATAGTAGTCCGAAAGATGTCGTCTTCAAACAAACTGTTCTTCTTCTTTTTATTTCAGACGGGCCCGCGCCGTACAGAGCGGTAATGTTGCGAATCGGAGCGCGAGAACAACTCATTTTCAGAGTATGGCAATACAAAAAATATGGCGACACAAATTTAAACAGAACAAATATGGCGACACATATTTCAACTCAGTCGGCACTGAAAAAGTATCTCGACAGAATCATGCGAAATCACACGCACATCTTCGGAGCAACGCACTTGAATCTAAATTGCAACGTTTAATGCAATATTGGGGAAATTGCGTTTGATATTTCAAATCAAGTTTAAAACGTAAAGTGTCTAGAAACGGGCCTGCATGGGTTTTCGATCCCGTTCTCTCAAAATCTCTCTAGAATTGTGCGTTGTCGTTACTAACCCGCGCGAGATTTATGCATGAACTAAAACATTATTGTTGCTGATGTCAATAGGCATGTTTTGGCGGCAAAAGGAGTAAGATTTGGGTAGCGATCCGCATCGTGATCCAAATCTTACTCTGTACAGGGGAAATTAGTTTTCATTTATAAGTCGACAAAATGTCGATTTACGCGTAAGTCGACATTCGCGTAAGTCGACGTGTTTTGCTCAGTCCCGATAATGTCGACTTACGCGAGGTTGACTGTATATTCACTTCTTTAGGCCTTCATCGAGCACTTCTCGAGACAACCCGGTCTCTCGGAATACCTGTCCGCCGACCGACCAGTACGTGAAGGAGGTGAACCTCATTCTCGGCAAATAGGAGAAATTAGATTCTGAAAATCGTTTTCTTTTCTCTCTCTCTCTCTCTTTTTAATCAGCTAGATAAGGTTGATTATTTCCGTTTTCAATGTGAAATGAAAGACAGAATAAAAAATCAGTCTCTTGCAAAACAACAAATTTTATGATTACTAATGACTGGGAAACTGCATCAACTGGACTTCCCTTCTATATGTATGTCTCTCTTTCGGTTTTATAAGTAAGATTTGGGAACAGGCCATTCTTTTAACCTCCACAAATATATTCCGACATGTTTTCAGTGTCATTTCTCAAACGTGACCTCACTTTTTCAAATAAATGACAGCATGAAATATTTGTATAACAGTACATATTTCTGATGCTGATATACCTGCCTTTAAACATTGTTTTTATGGACCTGTTCCAAACCTATAGGCTGCCAGGTTGCATAAAACTGTGTCAACTTCACAATCAACGGTAACTTTGCAAACAACAGTAGCCATCAGCGATTTCTTGGCTTTGATAAGCTATGGAATAGCGTTGCTATGGTAATTACTATTGACTGAAGAGTTACCATTAATTGTAAAGTTACCACTGTTTTACACAACGGGGCCCACCCGAGGTTGAGTTACGCCTCTCGTCTATGATCTGAAATTGTCGTCCCTTTAAATAGCAGTTGGTTTGATTTTTTTTTCCCGTATTTGAATCAGTCGAATGACATGATAATGATAATAAAACAAATATATGTGTACATGTATCTGTATATTAGAATCATTAGAAAAATGAACGTAATAGTGCTAAACATTTGCCCCTTCTTTCCCTATTAGTCCGCTGATACAAGGCTAATTAGTGCGCAAAGTGCTATATCTTTCTGTGTGTGTGTGTGTGTGTGTATATACACACATGGCATTACAAAACATTACTGCACAGAAGCAACGACTCAGGTGGAACTGTAAACTGTACAGTGTAAGCAATCCAAAACTTGATGTGATCAACATTATCACTGTCACAGTGTCATCAAAACTACTATTTACTTGTTTGTGTACATGTGTATTATTTTAAAGATTAAATCCATATTTATTTGAGAACATGGAATGGGGATAGATTGTACCTTATTAACGTTGCTTTACTCACCACGTGAAGTATTTGACGCATGAACAGAAGTAGAGACACAAAAGCACACGCACACACACACAGACACATAAATGTGCAATCATATGATCTCTCCTACAATATTCCCTCTTCATTCTCTCTATTCAGCTTCAGTTCATGGGACTACAGGAAGAATTTTGACTCCATGAAAATTCAGTAAAGCACATACACTAACATACTCTGATTCACATTAATACTGACTTTCATCGAGTTTCAACCTGATGAAGAAGCTATTTCATATAAAGGGACTGTTCTCATTTGACCCTTGACACAGTCGAACAATCAAACCCAACAGCATGCATTTGATGAATCCACCATTCTCCTCCTATCACACAAAGAAAAGGCTTGCAAGCTTTTTCTTCAATTCACTGTCTCTTTAATAATGAAGAAAATCACTTTTTAAATTTAAAGAGTCGCATCAAACTCAATACATGTATTATCATCACCAGGTAGAGGCTGACAATCCCTGAGGCAGCTGACAAGGTGGGAACTTGAGGTCAAAAACTCTGATATGACAAGCTCTCATATCATGGTACATGTACAATGTACCACAGGTATTTTCATCTGCCCTACTCACAAGTTCACTATTTCTTACAATAGTTTTGTTTTCAAACCCTGGTACAACAAAATATTGCCCTCACAACATAATCTTACTGGCCCCAAGGAATTTGTAACAGGAGAGTCAAGTGTATTAAAACCAAAGACATTATCTTTTTATATCAGTGTTTGCTTGTTTGTTTTTTGTTCCATTTTGTTTTGTTTTGATTTTCTTTCTTTCGTTCTTTCTTTTCACTGTACCTCTGTACTATCTGTTCAAAAGATTTGTAATTAGATATACCACGTGCAAAGAAAGAGCTAGCATGCAATATACACCTGTAAATTGACTGCTAACCATTATGTTATGCTACAAAATGAAATGAAGGCAATTCATCGATCATGGTCTCACATGGTCAGACAAGCAATTCTCAAGTCTCCAAAAAGACTCATGATCACTGCATGAATATGACATACCCTGCTTTTACTAATGGCTGATGGAAGGATGTGGCGAATACATGTAATACATTTTTCTCGCACATAGTGACAGAGGAATATAGACTTCTGAGCTTGCTTGTAAACTGTCATAAAATGACCTTGACCTTTAAATTTCAGGTCAAAACTGGTGACATGACTACAGAACGCATACACACACACTCGCACAAAGACAGACAACACAATGTGGGCATGTGATACCCCTTAGACAAAAGAAATGGTTTATCCATCCAAATACAATGTATTTCAGAACCACTTGTTCCCTGCATCAACTACTTGCCTCAAAACCAGCTCTGCTTTAATTCCATGAGCCCTAAAGCGGGGTTCCCACTATCACGATTGGCGCCACGATTGAAATCGTGGTCTTAATCGTGAAGGAATCGTGGTGATCTTATCAAATCTTATCAGATCTTGACGTAAGTCGCGGCAATCGCATTAATCGTAGAAAAATTTTGGACGGTTCAAAAATTTTCTACGATTAACACAATTAATTGTTGATCGTGATCATCGCATCAGGTTGTCTTGGATCGTATCAAAACGAAGCAAATCTCATCTAATCGTAATTCTTAATCGTGTTGATCGGGATCGACTTTTTCACTTCCCTCCTACTTATACCGGGTGTCCCAAAAAAAGCGGAACGGTGGATTTTCAGTACCTTGCGTTCTAAAAGTGATATATTTTCTGACATCATCAGAAAGAGCATCTTCCGCAGAAGAACATGATACCAAAATCAATAAATTTGGTTCTGACATCATCAGAAATTTTGGTATCATAGCTTTCTGCCGAAGATGCTCTTTCTAATGATGTCAAAAGATATATAACTTTTAGACCGCAAGGTACTGATAATCCACCGTTACGCTTTTTTGGGACACCCGGTATATATATATATATTTATTCTACTTTTTTTATATTTGCCCTTATTTTGCTCCAAGATCGTACATATTGTGTATTCCGCGAGTATTAGATATTTCTATACATATCATGTTTGGTGAAAATCGGCCATGGGGTTTACAAGAAGAAGATGAAAATGTACAATTTAGGCCCCCATTAGGACCCCTTCCAACCCCCCTCCCATGGGTCCCAAAGGGGGCACCCTCATTCCGCTATGAACAAACTTGAAACTACAGTCATCAATGTACTAAATCATACCATTAACTTGTGTACCTCTATCACTTCTGGTTCTAAAGAAAACTTTTTAGGATCCCTTAATTTTGAGGGGTTTGCATGGGCCCTGTGGGTCCCCCAGTGGGACATGGTGCCAATTTAAAAAAAAAAAATTGTGATAACAACCCCCCAAATATGCTACCTGCCAAGTTTGGTGAAATTGGTTGTGAGGTTTTCAAGAAGAATTTGAGAATGTTAAAAGGTTAATACACATACGCACACCAGATGAAGAGGAATCGCAATAGCTCAGGTGAGCTAAAAGCAGCGAAAATGATAGAAGTATAGTGCCAAAACAAGATCCCCCCCCCAATAAAAAGGAATAACTGCTACCAAATAATGGTAAAGAGCAAAATCTTTGTTGAAATAAAGTCTGCTGTTCTACAGCATTATGCCTCAAACATTCACTGACATATTTTCCTTTTTTTTTTTTTTTTTTTTTTTACAGAGCAGCTTATTCTTTCTTAGCCTATCAGAACATCTACTTTCTCAATTTTTCTGGTCACTGGAGTTCACGAGTAAACTGTATTTTACAATGAAGTGCTCTTTGTTTATTTTGCTGTGCTCTTTAATAGTTATTAGAATAGTGCTCATTTTCACTTTTGGTTTTCCTTTCCAATACATATCAAAAACCTTTGAGGGTCAAGAAAATAAAATAGCCTAATCAACACGCATGTGTTCATTGATTTTGTCAACTAATTCTGTATGAGCATTGTATGTGGAGTACTGCTATCAAATCTGTTTACAATACATCATTCTGGAAAACTAATATGCCCTATGATTCATTATAGGTAACGAAAATTTAGTGTTATTTAGGCAGGGCATTGTATTGGCATTTTCAACTTCGCATGCATGCTCCAATACCATGGATGATGGCAGTCTAAAGTAGCATAATAGTAAAATAGTCGACTGACCTGTGCTGCCTTCGACAGTAGAGGCGTCACTCACAGCTTGACTCGGTGTATTTGATGAAACAGCTCGTACATAGAAAGTATAATTTGTTTCTGGGAACAGATCCTCTACAATGAAGGTATCAGCTGAGTTCGCAGCAGTTCCAGAAAGTGTCTCCTGCCCCGAGTCCTCCCTTTGGTACCAGATCTCATAGGCGGAGAATGTAGTCGGCAGAGTCGGCTCAGATAAGTCGAGAGTGACAGTGGTAGGTGTGGTTGACAGCACAACAATCTCACCAGGTTCATTTGGATCTATTTAAAGTGAAACATCACACATACACTTTGAAAATACTGCTCTTAGCTATCTCACACAGCAAAATGATGATAATAATGGATAAATGAATACGGTACAAAGAGGTGTAATAACATTCACAAGACCAATTCCATGCATGGTCTTTAAATGAATATGGAAGGTGGGCTTTTGTAGATCATATGAATACAACAAAAAACAACCCTTTAAAATATCTCTGCATAGCATTGATCTCCTGTGCTCTTGTATCTTCTTATGATTAGAAGGAAAAAGAAAACATTTTCTGGCATTAAAAAAAGAGAGACACAAAAATGGCAGCTACCAAAACACCCCTATGAAAATATGGCCAGGACCAATACATTAATTTTGACATCACCTTGCTTGCTTATTGCTTTTCTTTCACATGGTGTTGGAAAAATAAAAAAACTGTTTTATGCTCTTTTTGGTCCTGGTTTAATTTGAATAATGGACAGTGACATAATGTTCACATTGAAAGTCAAGACCCATCCTACTAAAACAGTATTTCCACATGGCTTTAGTCTCTACATGGCACGCCAATCTTTGAATTAAACTGAAATGAAAGACAACAGTTCTGTGATACACTCAAACCTCTTTAACCCCTTTTGTGCCACATTCTACTACCTGCTCATAGGTTTGTGTGTCAAATTAGTGCACATTTTACTCATTGGCACATAAATTTTAAGGGTTTATAGCTGCTACACCCACTAGCACACATTTATCTCTCACTACAAGGCAGCTTGACAACTTACTGGTCGTCACATACACACTCCTTGAGCTCATACTCCCAAAGCGGTAGGTTGTTACAGTGAAGGTGTACTGTCTTCCAGACTCGAGGCCAGTCACTGAGAGCCGAGGCCGAGCGGAAGGCGCTACATTCATAGTAAAGATCTGATCACTACCAAGCTGGACAGAGGTGTTGTAATAATCCGCAGAAGCCAATGGGGTCCATATGAAGTCCACTGAGCTGTTTGTCTTGTAACGGACATATGGCAGGCCATCAGTGCTTCCTGTAACATATGTCACAAGTTCATTACATTTGAGATGTCAGCATTTAATGGCGAAAGAGCATGAGGGGTCTTACACAAGACTTGTATCTACAAGCTATCTCTACACAGTACCCTACACATAGTCAGTCTCATGCAGTAATTTGCAACTTATCACCTGCACCGCTCACATACATGTACACACAGGGATAACTCACCAATGGTCAATGTGGTATCTGCAGCCATACTTTCCAATTCCATGCCATCCCTCTTGACTAGCGACGTTAACGAGAAGGTGTAGGGAATTCCAGGGAGTAGATTTTCAATATTGGCTGATGAGGCGGTAGATACTATTCGGCGCTCCGCCTTGTCGCGGACACCGACCGGGAAGTAGACAAGCCGATAACCTGAAAGACCGTCGGACGGGTCTGCTTGGGACCAGCTAAGCGCCACCATGGAAGAATCACGTACTGCACTTGCAAACAAGTTTCGTGGACTTGGAGGTACTAGATATGTTAAGATTCAAAGTGAAAATCATTGTAAGAATCAGCTTATCATCAAACAGTTCCATGGAATGGCTCTGATGAAATGAATTTTAGTTAGATTAACCATTACCTATAAACTCGCAGATGCTGGGAGGTCATTGCTTGGCCTTAAGTGATTTTTTTATCTGTTTTTATGATAAGGTCAATAAGATTTTCCTAATTATATCGGTGCACATTTCCTGTAAAAGGAACAAGAGACATAATTGTGGTTCAGTTTGGCTTGCTAGGTAGGGCATAGATATTTGTAGCTATTGCTATGGAACAAATTGCCTAAGCATCTCAAGCAGTCTGATACAATACACTATTTTAAAAGTCTTTTGAAAACATACTTCTTTAAGTTGTCATGGATTAGGCTATGTCCCTTATGTCAAATTTTGTCGCTCTTATCTCGCCTCATCTACTCTCCTCTCCATTATGTCAATTTTCCTTTCTTCCTATATTTTTCCTCTTTTAATAAGCATACATGTATATAGATAAAGAGATCAATTTTTGTGATATGCACAACATTATACATGGATATGGTGTGTTATTATCATTACTGGCCTCACTGCACTTCAAGGATTCATCCCTTTGCTATTCGAATCCAAGCAATAATTTTCCCCTAGCCCACATCTAGAGTGCTGTCAAAGGGAGAATACAATCTGTACTTACATTGGTATAAAATGTGGTGGCACATCTCTACAGTTCATGTCATTCATGGACCATACACACAGAAATAATCATTCCCAATCACACACATTCATCTTGCTTCAAATGCCCACAGTACAGTTTGATTAGCTCTTACAGCAAGACGTGCAAACGGTAAACTTCTTATCTGCTGTTCTTCCGAATCATTCATACTCACGTGTCCAAAAATCAGAATCGGCTGACACAGAGGTGCCTCCTGCAGACGTCCATCTGGTCGTGAGTAAGTAATTACTGCTCGACATAAGTCTAGAAAACTCTTGTGAAATTGTCTGGGTGGGAAACCCCTCTGTGAACTCTCTGAAGAATGTTCTTACAAATTCCACTGAGCCATCGCTGAGTTCTACGTTGAGGACGAGGAAAACGTTTGCATATGCAGAGGAATCGGGAGGAGCTATCAACAGGGTAACAGAGGATGAAGTCAGAGCAAGCACGAAGGATTCACCAGCCTCGACGTCATCTGAAAGAAGAAATCGTTTAAAAGACACATCACAAATGAGAGAAAAAGAAAAACAAACAAAAAAAATAAACAGTTGGTACGTAGTGCAACCATGTATTGCTATATTGTAAAATCATACCACAACATGCTTTGACAAATACTCCAAGAAAAGTCATCAGATAGCTTCCAATTTCTTGGCAGATTCCTGATGATTGACAGACACATTTGCAGCAGAAGGTGCTTGGATAAATCTACATAGTTTCACTCATATAATCTCATTGGTTTATGTCTTCACTGTATTCATCAAATTCCGAAAAGCAGGATGTGAGGGTTCTATAGAGAAACCCTCTTGAGCTTGGCATTTTTTGATAGTTTCTTTATTATTTGTATATTTCACAATAAGGCACTTGCTACATTAGCAAGTGAAATACTCAAAGCAAATAAGAGATTGACTGCTGCTGTATTTCTACTTGTGATATTGTAAACAAGCACCAAGAGTGAAATCTAAAGCGGGTAATTGATCACAGACTAGGTTGTAGGGTTTGTTTCTTATTGTGTGTGTGTTTACTGTCCATTTATCCTGATAGGGCTCAAATGGATATTTTTTATAGACAATATGACACTTTAGTATGTTACTTTCTAAACACGTCAATCGAATATCACTCTATATGTGAAATAAGAGCACGGTCAAGGTGTATATGATCTAAAAGTTATGTTCAAGTTTCTCTTATTGAGGAAAGCGTGAAGGGAAACAACAGAAATACAGCAATTGTCAACTACACATGCTGAACAGTAAATGAGTTTGCTTTTATTAGACACAACATCATGATCACTATATCAATTTTTCTTTTTCAAAATATGTATGTTGCCCTCGTCTGAAGCGGCAACTTACCAGTTTCATACTCTGCAGTGACAGCCTGTCCAATCTGGTCTTCAAGTTCAGGCAAAAGGGCCTCAAGTCCAGACTCAACCATGAGCGTGTATCTTGTGTCTGGCATAAGGTTGTCAAACGTCACTCTCAATGGATTGGTTGATGGCACCTCATATTCATTCACAGTAGTTCCGTCTGGGGATTTGATGCTCACGCGGTAGAACTCGGCAGTTGATGAGGGCTCCCAAGAAAGGGTAATTGTGGTGGCACCAGACTCTTCTTCTACAACATTAATTGGACCTGCTGGACTGGGAACTTAATAAAAAAGAAAAGAAAAGCAGTCATTTACACATGTTGTTCTTGGTAGCAGGCACATTGCATGTATGAATGTGATAGTGTTTCATATGAATGTGATGATGTGGTAAGGTTTCAACATGTCTTGCACAAAAATAAGTTACTCTCCTGTACCTTCCTAAAATTCCACTGCAAACCAAGCAGCTAATGTTTTACTACAAGGATCGTACTGACAATATCGCTCGTGACAATCGCAAGGTGTATATAGGTAACTGGCCACTCGTAAGATATACATGTAAGATATACATTGTACATAAGATATCATAAGATATACATGTACCAGCAATTCACCTCAACTTTCAATGGGCAAGACAAACACCTGAAGACATTAATGTTATGGAACTTTAACACTGCACATATTCTACAAAGCCAATAACACACTGATGTTGTCATGATACTATTCTGCAAGTTACATCAGGTAATGTAATGATAAAGTCAATGCCATACAACTTTCACATTGATTAGTACGTAACAGAATCATACAACCCATTTTCAGGTCAATAATGAAGGAAATATATCCATCACCCCCCCCCCCCCCTTCCCTTAAATTTAGTCATTAAAGAATAGTTTATATATGCAAATGATGAATATACCACTCCCTTTTTTTAAGCATTGTTTATTCTAATGAGGCAAATCTAAAGAAGATGTGAATGTATTAATGACAATGGGAGGCTTGTGAAACAATGAATCAGGGAAATCCTTCTACACACAAGATCAAACAGACTAAAGATTACCTTCAATTCCAATTTCATGGTAAAATATTCCACTTAATTTGAGACAAACAAACACACACACACATAAACACCCATGAACCCCCCCCCCCCTCCATATAACACACACTCAAAAATACAAACACACAAGCACTCACAGTGTTAAGTGAGGAATACTGCATAACAGAATAGGAGACCCTTAGCCTATCAAGCCCTCAGTCTTGGTATAACATGTAATCATCTTTTCAATGTGACATGTCAGTTGAATGAGATTGTGACTGGGACAACTACCACTATCAACGAAAATATGGGACAATTAGAGTGTTTTTCTTTAATTCAATTCGATGAAATATCATTTTCTCTCATCTTAAAGTTAGCTCTATCCACTGAAGTCATCTTAAGCATGGAGCAGAGCTTTGGAACACACTGTATATTTTGTTGTGGTTGAGGTCTGATGTCATAACACCAAAGTTTCTAATAAAAAATCGTTGAAAGCAACAATTTGTTTCATGTCTGAATAAGGGCTTTGTGGTACAGAGCATAGGTTTGACCCTGTTGTATCAGCAGTGAGTGAATGCCTTTCTTACACCAATTCACTGCAAGAACAATATCAACACCAACGACAACAACAACAACAGCATCAACAACAACAAAAACATAGCTATATGTTGTACAGTCACATTATTTTCCTCCCAGTTTGTGAAGAATGAAATTCAATGCAAAAGAAGAGAGAGGAAGAGAGGAAAAAATAGTAAAGTAAAATAAGAGCTCTGGGGATGGATGGAAAAACAAAAGAAAGATACGAAGAACATGTTACCTGTTCTGAAAGTCTGTGAAATATCCATCATAGTTCCCGTGGGAAAGGTAGTGAGTGTATACCATGTGGCTGGGCTCAGGTCGTCTAGAAGTAGCCAAGCATTGGGAACAGAACCTTGACGAATCTGACGATCCAGGAAGTCATCAAGTCTGTAAGAATACTCGGCTGCATCGTCTGAGATGGTCCAGGTTGCAAATACGGAGCTGGCATTGACGTCTGCGATGATCATCGTATTGGGTCCCAAACGGCCTAAAAATGACACGATAATGAAAGTAAATAGGACGTGCATATCAAATACTTCAAAGCGTGTCATGTATCAACAACAACAAAACAACACCTACAACAAAATTTGACATGTTGCCTTTGATTTTATCTTCAAATTGTTTTGCCTCAAATACAACTTGCCTTATACAGTATGTCCCCCCAAAAAAAATTACAATCAAATTGTCGCATTGATTATACCCAATATGATTTAACTGTCTAAATGCTACTTCAGGGTCTCAAATTATAACATCTTAGCTCTATTTTGCAGAAAACCCCATTCAATTTGGTTAAGAGGTCACAGAGAAATGTGGAATGTTGTAAAGCATGTCATGAGTCTGATTCTTCCAAATTTAGCACTTCGATGCTTTTGTGTGTGAATACAATAGACAGAACTTGGAGGGAAGAGATTCCTGACATCCTCTACAAAATTCCTAATTTCTCTTTGACCACTGAAGCAAATCGAATGGGGTTTTCTGTAAGATGTGGGCAATGAGTTATAGTTTCATACTCTGAATTTGTATTTGGATTGATTCGCTATTTTTAAAGATATTATTGTGGAGGTCCTGTTGTAATTTTTGGGGGGACATGCGGTATACCAAATTCAATATCATTGTTGCTCCATGAAAGGACAGTTTGAATTACCAAGTTTCACCAGTTTCTTACCAGTGTTACTTCTACCACAATTTCACATCAATAGCAAACACATATTGCCCATTTCGGTCATTACAGAGTGGTCTGTAGTAAGCATTCATGGCCTGATAAGAGTGAGCATAAGGTGTATCAAGCAATACTATGATGATAGCAACTGACAGATTTTAAGAAGGAGTATCATTATTGATTTTGAATTATGATTTGATATCAATTTTGTAAACACAGCAGACATTTCCTAAGTTTCCAAAAAGTGTAATGGAGAATATTATTGTTTGGTTTTCATTGAGCTGATTTGTTTGAAAGAAAATATTGCTGATTTCATTTCAGCAGATAAAAGGAATTACCCTTATCAGGCATTTGAGCTGTGGTTCTACGAAATTGTATTCCCCTCGTATTACGCGCCGGATTACGCGCCAGCAGGGAGAAAAGGGGTAAATATCTCATATTCCCCTCTTCACGTTCCCTGTGCCTGTGTGAATTGGCTGTAATACTTGCGCCCCATACCTGAGCTGTGCACCAGGATGTAGCACGGAGTGAGTGCAGTGTAGTGTAGAGCTCAAGCAGAAACCGAGAGGAAATTAATTGAATTGGGAAGTTGTAAAGAGTTTACATTGTAATGATTTATTTTGCTGCTCAAGATGCCTGAAATGGGTAATAATAATGATATGGATTGGCTTCTTTTGGGGGATACGACATTAATTGCCCTCACTAGAACTGTATTGCCTGAGTTTTCGACTCGGGCAGTACAACTATAGTTCATGCAATAAATGTATGTAGTATCCCCCTCAAGGCCAGTCCATATTATTCTAATATTGCCACAAAGAAATATGCGATGAAAACACTTACCTGTGGTTGCTGATTCCGTCAGTGGGTCACTTTTCTCACGGGTGTCACCTTGACCTGAGACAGAGCTAACCACGATGGTGTATGCTGTGGCTTGGAAGAGACCTTCAAGGGAATACGAGGTCTCATCTTTTCCCAACATTACAGAATCGCTCTCGCCATCTTCAGAGGTATACATGATGCTAGTGAGAGAAGACACAATATTTAAAGCCACTGCTAAAAATTCATATTAGCACATGGAATGTTGTCAGGAATTCATACAGAGAGAAAATAATGACAAATTTCAAATTGCAATATATCAATATAAATACCTTAGACTTTGTAATTTTTCTAATATGAATAAATAAACAAACACACAAACATAAACATACATAAATATAACAGATTTCATAATTTCTTAACTAGTTTGACATCATTGTACGTGTAGCTGAGCTTTAAATATCAAATCTTATGAGCGTATATTTAAAATGTCCCAAACGGGCTAGATTTCCCTTGGTACCCTGTTTGGTAGCCTGTGAAATTTAATCAATAACAATTCCACTATCAAAAACAAGTTTATGAGCACACACCTAATTCTGTCCTCATTTCCACAATCATCATTTCCTCTGGGATCTTTCTGCCCCTTGCTTTGAACAACTCTGTATGTCTAGATATTTATGACCTCCAAGTTTCTAAAGCTGCTTTTTTTACCCATACCTTCCAAAGAACTCATCAGCTTACTGCATTTTTTTTTCAAAAACATAAAAGCCCTCACTTGTTGTATATTCACTTGAGAATGTGTTTTATTGAATATGATCTTTTCCATTTCTCTTCTTCACGTGTATGTAATAATGGGGATGGATCATTTTGTCCTTTTTAGATTTTCATACCTGGTATTATGTTTGTGTATTGTGGCGACATGGCTTATTTGTGGATGTAGACCCCTATAACTACCAGTTTATGGTCCATCAAGAAGTTATCTTATGTGTGGATGATAGTTTCAAGAGTGAATGAGTTAAGATTGCCCAACAGACAAATATGCCTACCATGGCAATCATATGAATCACAGAATGCAAAATAAATCAGTATATGCCATAAATTCTGCAAGGATTTTATTTTCACGAATTTCACAGGTCAGGTGCTACAGTTTGTATATGCAAATTTAACAACATGCAAAAAATATCAAATCTGATCCCACCATGAATGTGAGGCGCATGCATACATTTCTCCATTCAGTACTTGTACTCCACAATCGCATATCTAACCACTTGGGAAAATGTTGGAAAGTCCCGATTTGGGAAAAATTTGACATGTTAAAGGACAAGTTCACCTTCATAGACATGTGGGTTGAGTGAATGCAGCAATATTAGTAGAACACATCAATGAAAGTTTGAGGGAAATCGGACAATCCGTTCAAAAGTTATGAATTTTTGAATTTTTTGCTTAGTCACGGCTGGATGAGAAGACTACTATAGCTCGTGATGTCATATGAGTACAACTATATAAAGAAAGTATAAAGAAAATTCAAGATATTCTCACTTTTCTCACATAATAAATGAACACTCGACTTCTCTCTTTCAGAAGTCAGGGGAAATAATATTACCCCTAACATAAGTCAGTAACATGTCGAAGAAATGTGCACTTTATTTAAAAAGTCAAGTTTTGTGAAATTCTCTTTTTATTTTCCTTATATTGTTGTACGCATGTGACATCATGCACTGTAGTAGTCTTCTCCTCCAGCAGTGATTGCACAGATACTTTAAAAATTCATAACTTTTGAACGGATTGTCGGATTTTCCCCAAACTTTCACTGATGTGTTCTACTAATATTGTTGCCCTCACTCAATCCACATGTACATGAAGGTGAACTTGTCCTTTAAATGGAATCCCATTTTCTTTGCTCATTTTTCCACTAATAATTTATATTCATTTCAGGTCAGTTTTCTTCTGTTTACGTTTGTTAAATATCTGGCGTATACATTACATTCAAGTTTTCACCTTATAGCATCCCATTCTCCCTCTGATGGTGATGTCCATGACAAAAAGAGAGAGACTGTGTCTACTGGAGTGAGGGGAACGACGCTCAGCATGGATGGTGGTACTGGCCCTAGTTTGATGAATGGAAAAAATGGAACAAGGCTAGTCATATGCTTAGTAAAATTTTACATTCTGTACATACAAGATTAGGTAAAAAGCTCCTGAGGTCACTGCTCTGGCTTCATATTACTTACAATTTGTAAGAGTCAAGTCTTTCAAAGCCTTCTCAAACAGCTCTGTCAGAATTGTCTTTGAATTTTTCTTCAGCTTTAACACTGATATTCTACTTTCTTCACAAGACACATAAATGATAATTTGTAAAAAGGTATGAATATTATATGATTTTGTAGTTGTGCTATGACATCAAAATTACTAATATGAACATATACACATATGATACAATAAGTTCAAACATTCAAAGTAACATGGCGAAGCATAAAGTTTCACTTTATGGTTATAGCACTGCTGAACACCTCCAACTTGATAGTTGATGTTTTCTGAGTTTTTATAAGATTCCCTTGAAATTACAAAGGCATCCAATTTTGGTACCAATACTCATGGCTACATCTAGTGCTATGTTTTGATGGTCATGTGAGTAAGTGCAAAATGCCTCAAATGAAAAGAATTCAGACAAGATTATTGTGAACATCTGAATCCATGTTCACACTATTGATAGCTGCTGCTCGAGCACAATTAGCATGCAATCAGTAAATAATATCATACAACATACACAGTATAAGTCATTGTGACATCGTAGCACATCAATAGATATGTGCTTGTGTAGTAGAGACTATGATCATCTTTACAGTAAAAATGTTGATAAATACTCTCTATTCAAACATGTTACATCACATTTCATTTTAAAAAAAAACTGACAAAAACTGCCATTTCATTGATATTTTGAAACAGAAAACCCAGAATTAATGAATAGGCATCAACGAAAAGTAGATAGATGCAGGATGAGAAGAAGGTTGACGACAGCGCAGACTCACTTGTACGTTGATCGGTGCTGTTGATGCGAGTCTCCCCATCAACCGTTGAGTTCAGTGTGATCTCGTACAGTCGGCCCGGGGTGAGCTGATAGAAGGTGACCCTTCGGTTGTCGAGGGTCTCATTCGTCATGACGCCCTGAGAAGGGTCGATGGTAACAGTGTACTCCACACTGCCAGGGAAGGTTCCCCAGGTGACGGTTATCGTGGTGGTGCTGTAGAATGTGACTATTAGCTCCCCTGGGAGGGGGCTCTCTGATGAAGGGGAAGCAGAAGCATCATTTTTAGGCAAAGAAAATTTTATTATGCCAAAATTGGAACACAATTTGTCATTTCAATCAGATGTGGCCTTCAGCATGCTCCCATAAAAAGACAGAAATAGCTACATAACCGTTTATAGATTAGTTATCAAGGTAACGCTCCTACTTTCAAGGAATATATACCCACAGTGGGAAAGATGTTTATAAATGATGTTATAGCAACAGATCAGTGCAAGTTTGGCAAACTCAGGCAAATGTCGAGAAAATTCTCATGATTTTGAATACCTGTATATCATCTAACGTGGTGACCTATTAGGACATTAAACTAACCATCTTCTATTGGTGACATGACAGTTAATGTCACATGTATTAAACTCACCATTCATTATGTGTGCACATACACCTAACAAATGTTTATAAATATATACTGAAGTTCTCTCACTGTTACTTTTTTTAAAATCATATATTGGACATATCACTATTATTGTTGTACACTTTTCTTGAGAGGTTAAAGGCACAATTATTTGCACATGAAACAAAAACCCAGCATTAGTGCTTTAAAATAGTTCTAAAATGTGAGTTAGGGATAGAAACAACCACTGTAAATATTTTAATCCTTACAATCGATGTTAAGTATTGCTAAATACACAAAATGTGAACAATGCTTTTAATAAAAATGTTTCCACACTTAATTGTCTACAGTTAGGGTTTATTGAGAAAAATACTGAATGACACTTCAGAAGATTAAAAGCTTTTCCTCTGTTTAGTTTAACTCAACACATAAAATGTCACTTAGGAATGGTAAAGGGAGAAAAATGCATCAAATTCAAATCAAACATGTAAAAAGAAAAACAGTATCATTCTGGCAACTTACCAGTTAAAACATTGATAGTAGTGGAGGACAGGGGCTGGCTTGTTAATTCTTGAAAGAAAGAGTAGGCATCAACCACGTACTCAACACCAGGGGCAAGATTCTCAAATGTCACCTCCACAGGTTCATTTGCAAGTACCATTTGGCTCTCTCCATTGGCTGTGACAACAAAGCCATCATAACTGCTATTCGCTGGTGGTTCCAGGGCAACAGTAAAGGAGAAAAAATCTGTGGACACCATACTCAAACCTGGAGGGCTAGGTACTGTGGAGAGTAGAAAATACAGGTAAAGACTATCAAAAGAAAGAGCACAATTTGGAAACTCCAAGTAGGAAGTCATGACATACCAAATCAAAAAGTCTAATGAGAGTAGAAATTATGCCAATTCACAGTATGGGTAAATGCACACGGTTAGTGTATACCATGGGTCGTCATTGTGCTTCAAACGGTTTGGTACAGCGTTTCATTATGTAGGGCCTACATCACACTGTTCCCGCATTCAGTGAAGTCATTTGTGCAATAGTAAATCATGAATACAAAGAGTACATGTATATTACATTTCATGACAGAACATTGATAACTAACTCCCATCAGCAGCTTGTGGGTTTAATTTGGTAACACACATTTAAATGTGCTAAAATTCTGAAAATCAAACATTATACAGAAAAAAAAAATCAGTATGGATGTTTTGTTATTTGCTCTGTATAACTGTAGAAATTAAGCAGTGCCATAGAGAGACATTGTTAAGCATTTGTTTCAATCGGACAAATTACAAAAAAAAAAAAATGATTTCTGATCTGTCATTTGTGTTTGAAATATTGAATATTACATACAGATTGTACATTGGGTTGTATCTGCACATACTCCACTCACAAGAGTTTAGATATGGTGTGTGCAACCATGTAACACACTATCCACAATATATCCACACTGTATGCCCCTCTTCCTCCCTTGTTTTTATGGTAATACATTATGCACTTACAAGTAGTGAATGATGAATTAGTGACGTCCGATTGTGGAATGGCTGTAAGCTCCAAGATGTAATTTGTGCCACCTCGAAGGCCTGTGACGGGGGATGCCTGGGTACCTGGTGCAACAACCTGCTCAAACACATTTCCTCCGCCTGCTGGGGTAACTTGAATGCGGTACAAACTGACACCGGCGTCAGAAGACTGTGTGAATTCCACCTCTGTGGAAGTGTCTCTGGTGTTTGTTGCTACAACTTCCAACGGTCTTAGGAATTCTATGGGTAAAATGAGGAATGATAAACAGACATAAATATTGTAAGAATTAAAAATAAATAAATAAACAAGCTTCTCTGTCACAAACATGCCCCCTTTTCTATCCAGCTACAATGCCACAATCAAATAATCAGACTAGCCAGCATAACATTTCAAAGAGCACTCACACAATGCTTTCTGTAATACCTGACTAACCAGAAGAAGAACAGCTCCGAACCATTTGCCCAGTGTTCCCCACATTTCTATTTGTCAGAATCCAGAATTCAGATCAATGACTTTGTTTTGTTTTGTAGAAACTCATACAAATAATTGAGCAATTTTGTATCCTCAGTTTCAACCACTAATCAAGGCAAAGTTTGGCTGAAAAATGTCCCCTAATGGAAGTATAACATGTTTGTGGATGTTATAAAGTAATTGCAATATCGCCAATGGTGGCCAACAGTAGCCAACATGTTTCTTTTTCACTTCTGCATGCAATTTCAAGGGAAGAGGTATACAGAAACAAATGGATACATACAGTGTATACCTCTATCAACATTTAACCCTCCAAAAGTGTTACCTGTGGCAGTACTGACGACATCAGCAGCGTTAGTTGTCTGACAGTTATTGACATCACCGGAGACACTTTTCACGGTGATTTGGTACACAGTTCCAGGGCTAAGGCCTCGTACTGTGAACGCATTCACATCAGCGGGCACAGCGATTGGAAGATTCCCTGGCTTAGGTGGCGGTATGACCTCGATGTAAAACTCGTCGGTTTGGGAGCCAGATGGAAAGTCCCAGGTCAGGTCTAGTGTGGTCAGTCCCACCATGGCTACTCTCACATCAGAAGGAGGGTCAGGGACTAGGGTCAGACATATAAAAATGATATCATTATTCAACTGCATACCAGGGTAGCTATAGGGGTACTGTCAACACATGTGATGTGTGCAAAGTCTGTAATCTTCTTCAAGAGCTTGTTTTGAATTAGCGATCAGTTATGAATAACAACAGACAGATTACAATCTAATACAAGGAAAAGTAGAAATTACGCGGTGCATAATATATGTCCCCGCCGGAAGTAGCATTTTGTAACAAAATGTGCAATATAGGTAAAAAATCAAGGTCAAAGGTCAAAGAAGTCAAAGGTCAAAATTCTGTGTAAAAGTGTTGAAGCCCTCACCTAGTGCCATCACATAAAGCAAACGGAATCAAAATCGGGTTAGAAATGGCGAAGGAGTAGCATTTTGTAGCAAAATGTACAATATAGGTAAAAAAATCAAGGTCAAAGGTCAAAGAAGTCAAAGGTCAATATTCTGTGTAGAAGTTTTGAAGCCCTCACCTAGTGCCATCACATAAAGCAAACGGAATCGAAATCGGGTAAGAAATGGCGAAGGAGTAGCATTTTGTAGCAAAATGTACAATACAGGTCAAAAATCAAGGTCAAAGGTCAAAGAAGTCAAAGGTCAAAATTCTGTGTAGAAGTTTTGAAGCCCTCACTTAGTGCCATCACATAAAGCAAACGGAATCAAAATCGGGTTAGAAATGGCGAAGGAGTAGCATTTTGTAGCAAAATGTACAATATAGGTCAAAGGTCAAGGTCAAAGGTCACGACTGAAATTCTGTGTAAAATTTTCAAAGCTCCCATGTAGTGCTATCATATAAAGCAAACAGAATCAAAATTGGCTCATAAATGACAGAGAAGTAGCAAATTGAAGATTTTGATCACACACGGACGCACACACGGACACACGGACGGACGGACGGACGGACACACGGACACACACACGTACGGAGCCCGTTTCATAGTCCCTTGCTCGAACTCGTTCGGCGGGGACAATAAATATTACCATTAATGCACAGTCATTTCAATCCATTTGCACTGCTGTGAGTAAAGATGCATCTAATAAAAATTTATGAGTAACTACATTTTCAAAGTGAATTCAATACATCATTAGGTATAAGAGAATGGAATAAACAGAGTTTTTTTAATTCACATGTCTCTCGAAACAATTACATACTGTTGGTGCTTTTAATGACATTATGAATTTGTTTAAATTACATTTTTTTGAGAAATGACACCCTAATAAATAGTCCCAAGTCCTTTTAACACATATTTTTTATTATTATGCTATCATGTTATAACAATGCATAATAACACCAAAAGTCAGAATTTCCTTAATGAACTAGAAATCCTCATTAGGCCCCAGTCACATATAAACATGATCCTCAAGGATCTACAGGATGATCACGGGAGTTCCAAGATAGTTTCAACGTCGATGGAGTGAGTGTCGATATGACTGTACACATGGTATCAACACAGCAGCTACATGGATAAGGACAGAAGAGCGCGGCGTCTACACGGACCAACATGGCATCTACATGGATCAACACGGCAGGTACACCCCGGATCAACATGGCAGCTATATGGCAACCACACCTACCATCCCGGATTGTTCTGTCAAAACGGAAGTCCCCGGATGATGCCGGATGTTTTTGATCTCCAAAAGTTGCTGTGTTGGCCTCCCCAATGTCCAAGGATGCCCAAGGCATCAACACAGATCTCTCCCTGGATCACCCCGGATCAGATCCAGGGTGATCCGGCATGTATATGTGACTGGGACTTTACCATACATTTCAATCTCTGGTTGCAGCAAAATGGATTGTCTGAGTAGTAGTATTTAAAATCAGTGGCATGAAAAGAATGTAGAGAAATACTATTAACCATTAGTCTAGGTCATTCAGCTTATTCCACACCTTTCTCTAGTATAGTAGCCTACTTCAATCTCTTAACATTTTTTCACTCACAGGCTTACAGACCAGAGTAGGAACATATTTGCCTGCCGTATTATAGGAACTCACGTGTTCGCACATCCTTTGTTTGGCTTTCTCGGCTGACCGCGTCTATTGTAACAACTGTCACTTCATACAGCGTTGCCGGTTGAAGGTCCTCAAAGACATGCTCACGGAGGGGATCCGTTGAAGTTCCATACGTCATATTCTGAAGAATTGTATCAGAGTCCTTCTCTCTGATAGATATGTAGAAAGAACTCTGCAGTTCGTTACGCCATGATATGGTGGCTGTTGTGGTACTGAAGTCTCTCACTTGGGGCTCTCCAACACCAGCAGAATCTGTGGATGACAGGGTAGTGCATACGTATGAAGCAAATCATATTTTGTTTCTCTTCAAGAACAAGACAGTACATTAATCTGCACAAACATTTGCTAGCTAGTGTAGACAAACCATACATACTTAATATTAAATTTGAGGATTCACAGAGACTCCAACCCCAAGCCCCTTCTGATCTGGAGATTCTCCCACCTGAAACCCCTAGTGGACGGGAGACTCTACCTTGATGTGCACGAAGCGCGAAGTTCTAGGATTCTAGATTCTCTCTCCGTGCTATCTAAGGCTTATTTTTCAACATACGTTGACAATAAGTAAGAAATCATTTTCAAGCGGGAGAAATTAAATCTCATGCGGGAGAACGGGGGATTTTGCAAAAATGGGCTTTCGGTGGGAGATCTCCCGTCGAAAGCAGGAGAGTTGGAGTCTCTGGATTCAACATTAGCAGTGGCCCCGTGGCCGTGGCCTGTAGCCACTAAAAATTGGTGACAGGCCACCAAATTTATCATTTGATGGACTGATAAGGCAAATTGGATTGTTATGTTTTTAATTCAGACCACTACATATCTTTTTTGGGCCACCAAAATTTCAGATTTTAGTGGCCTAAATGTCACAGACAAAAAAAGTTGTGCCAAGCCCTGAATATCTTACTGATTTCCAATAAATCACAAAAATGATTTTGATGATATTTCTCAAGAAATGTGAGTCAAAGACATCAAAATCTCACACATTATATCACTAATTCATCACACTAAAATCACAGAAATTTGATTTGATAAACATTATGATACCAGTAAGACAGAAATGGTGGCAAAATTCTGGTGCCTATCACATTCTGAAATGACATAAATCTATGCATACTAATTATACAAGCATTGATTTCTTACAAAATTTTTGGGCTCATTTTGTTCAAGCTTGACACTTACAATAAGAGTAAAAATTAAGATTTAAAAATTCCAGGTCATATTTACCCGTTTGTTCAACTCCTGAAGTTGCACTACTTGTCATTTTGAGAGCTCCGGCATAAACTTCAGTGTACAGGTCAATTCGATAATCTGAGTTTTCCATTAGAAACTCAAGCTTTGCATTAAATGTCGATGGAGGAATAAAAACAGTCTCCATCTCTGCCTGTCCGGATATGCCGTAATCAATGCGAAACACGTCAAAGAAGAATTCTGTCTCTGGAATGGTCCATGTCAGCTCAATGGTGTCTACTGTCACTGACCCAAACACTAGGCCAGTAGGAGGTAGAGGCTCTGCAGTGAAATAAATGATACAAACGTGTATGTGGTTCACAGAGAGTAAACAATACACTGCTTTCACAATAGATCAAAGCAAAGGATCAAAAGTCTTTTGCTTTAAAGGGATGGTATAGTTTTGGTTGAGATGGGATTCAAGTTAAAACTTTTTGTGAGATACTCAGAAACAACTTGAATGAAATACTAAGGAGCATAAAATTCTAAAAATTAAAAGTTTGTTTGCTGGAAATGGGTTTTGAAATGGCTGAAATATCCAAAAACAAGGAGAGCAAAATAAAAGGTGGGACCTGTCTTTCATTAGGACAGCTTTATATAACTTTGTTTTTGGATATCTTGGCCATTTCTAAACCGATTTTCATCAAACAGACTTTAGTCTTAGAATAGTATAGTCTGTGATATTTCATACAAGTTGTTTCTAAGTATCTCACAAAAAGTTTAAACTTGAATCTCCATCTAACCCAAAACTATACCACCCCTTTAGGTTTGTATGTCCCTTCTGCAACCCTGAAAATGAGATTTTTCTCATAAGCTGTTATATTGTAGAGGTAGGTAATTCAGACTTCTCAGAATGATGAAACTGGAAACTTCTTTATAATGGAATGGGAATCAATACTATCGATTTCCAGTGAAATGACTTGGTCTTGCTTTCAATTCAATTGAGTACTACTTTGACATGAACATTATTACAGAGAGTATCTTAATCATATATGTTTATTGGGATGGTTTATCAGCCCTGTTGCTATTATGTTCTTTATATTCCTTTGACTCCAATGATGATTTATTAAAGGTTAACATTTGAGTCCATGACGCATGTTAATGAACAGAGTACAAGGCATACGGAATAGATAATAAATACAAAGGCACACACTATCAAGTTCCGTACGGATGTTCATGTCAAAACCAACACTGAAGTCAAGATGCGAGAACTGAGAAACTCAGGAAGTGTGGCTTACCCAGTAAGATATCCTGTGAGCCCACCAACATTTCAGTCCCGTCTGTGAAAGTTGCATACACCTCAACTTGAACAAAGGCTCCTGGGGGGTATGGTCCAAGCTGTTGTGCAGTTGCTCCACCAGCACGTACAATGCTGCTAAAATCGATGCCGTCGGTGACTCGATAAGCGAAAGCACTTGGAACAGGATCCCACTCGACTCTGTAACTTCCATCGCCAAGGGATATTATGTCTAGGCTCGATGGAGCTGAACACAGTCAGAGAACAACATAGAATTAAGTCTCATACATATCAATATCTAGTGCTACGGACTACATTTTTTAAACTGTCTACAGACAAGGTACTTTTGAATAGGCCTAATTCAATGATACTGGTTTCATACCTTTCTTATTCAAGTCTGTCAGAAGCATTCACTATTTTCATAATGACTTTACCCATATAAGGTGCAATACATGCATAAAATCTTGAAAGTTTGTTCTACCAATTTACTTAAATAAATATATTCATGAAAGTTTATAAGTTCCAAGAAAAAGCATTTGAAATAACAATGATTTTTTTTAACAACTAAAAGCCATAACAAAATTGACATTCTACACTGAAAGAAATTGTAAACCATGCACTGTAACATCCATGGAAGAAGAAAACACAAACAAAACTGCCTCGGGAACAATATCTGCAATGACTAGTGTTTTAAGTCACATTACGTCAGCTTAATTTCATATTTGTAACAAATGTAAATCATGTTGACACATTCCAGTTGTGTCATGTAATCGTTGTGATAGACATGGCAAAGTTACTGACTTTAAATGATCATCTCTTCGTATGAACTACAATATGTGAGGATTTGCTCCATTACACATTTGAAGTGTTGATGATGAGCTTGTGAAGAAACAAACTTTTATTACAACAGCGACAATGAAACTACTCCGAGATTTTCATGAGCAGCTTTAGAAAACAACATGATGAAATAAATCAGAAAGAAACTCAACTGCATCAAAGCTTAAAGTTTGAAAGTCATGTAAAGAAAGAGGATTAATGTGACGAATTGAAATTTTTTCTAACTTCACTTACATGACACGATGGCGGCTTCAGCTGCTTCACTCTCCTCTTCAAAACCATCCAGCTCAGACACTGCTACAATGCTCAAGCTGTAGGGAGTTGAGGCATCCACTCCCTCAAACGTAAAGGTAGGCTCCAGCGAGGCCGGTCTGATGATTGTAACGTTCTCTGTGGGTCCTTCCAAGGTCAGAATGTACCGAGACACCTTTCCAGCCCCGGCTTGCCACGAGGCCACAATAGTCAGCGATGTGTCAAGAGCCATGAGAGTGAGAGACACTGGAGGGTCCGGGTCTATGTGCAGAGAGAACCAATTGTCTTTTCAGTATTCTGTCCCTGTTGGAAGGCAAGGAGTTTCTTCTTTTTTGTTGGGGGGGGGGGGGAGAATAGGTGTCAAATTGTTCTGATGATCAGGGGGACAATCAGCTAATGTTAATGTCCTTGACATGAGAGTAATAGAGCTGGGAAAGAGTGTCAAAGAGGATGCTTGCAGAACAGTAGTGCGTTTAAATATAAAATTGGACATTAGATAATTTTTTTTTTTTCAAATCTATCATGTGCCACATGTTGCTATTGACCAAAATAATGCAAAAAAAAAAAAAAATCCTCACTTGATATTCCTTTCTGTGCCAGGGACTTTGGACAATTTGGTCAGTACTAAGGGGCTTTCCATGCCAAGTGACATTCAAAGCAGACAAAGGGTTAACAAATGTTCACTGTCATGTGGGCCATAATATGTTCTTGTAAGTTATTCATGTCAAAAACTTTCTATGTGTACCCATTCCTATATGCCCACCACACAAAACGCAATGATTGAAATAGAATGTTTCCTCCATGCTTTGAACTGTCCTATTCAAACTATGCTCTGCTGTTTTTACCCTTTACGTGCCAAGGCAACTAAACCTAACTTGCTTAAAAACATTCAGTAATGCATCCAAACTTGATCTATGTGTAGTAGTAAAGTTAGCAAGCCCCCTCAGGTGTAGCAATATGCCTCAGTCCGACAGGAAGGCCATGGTGGCACAATAGGGATTAGGGATTAGGTAATCTCTATTCACTGACAATTCTCCCTATTGCACATAGCCGATATCAAGCAATATTAACTCACGATACTGATATCTGATTGATCGCTTTCGGAATGTATACTTCCGGTTTTGCAGTTCTGGAAAATCGTACCAAGGATCCTACGTAGTGTAGGATCTTTATACATTCAAAACGCACAGAACTTGTCATGCACAGGCAAACATGGATCTACCTGATGACCAATTTCGGAGAGTGTCTGTGTCGCGATTAAAGGACTTTCTTAGTGAAAGAAATGTTCCTACGCCCAGCATTCGTGTCCACATCCGGTGTGGCTAGGTGTGGCTAGGCTGGGCCTGGGTCTGGGCGATGATCGCGAACCAGCCCAGATCCATCAGCGTTCAGATTGAGCACTTATCTCCCTTTGTGCTTCATCTTGTCCGACACTGTTCCAGCAAAAATATTTTGGAAGGGCATTTGCAGCGCCATCTGCTACAATTGCTCCTTTCTGGAAATTTCTTGAACGAATACACCAGTTTGACTTCAGGTCGGAAGTGGTCTTTCCTGTGAAGCAAATTTTTCCACGCTCTCCGCTGAACTTTGTCAGTTGGGAACTTTACCCATGTCACGTCCTCCATCTACGGATATTTTCCATAATTTTGTCATTCGGCATCATCGGCCCTGTATTGGGCTGCTTTGCAGAAGAATCCCATTTTTCAAATGTAAAGTTACAGATTAGAAATTAACTCCATTATTCACGAGATTATAAGACAGAATTTTATACAAGCAATGAATACTAGTACTTCGGCGTTCAATGTGCATAAAAGCGTACATTGACACATCGCATGTCCGTAACTGGAAGTTTATATCTCAAGAATTAAAGGTAAAAAAATTAGAGTGCCACACGTGTTCAGATTCGGAGAGCTATATGCTATAGGGAGAATTAGTTTCCAAACATCAGTGCCAATTGGCAGCAAAGTTCTCCACTGTGCCTGCTAATTGATGTACAATGACAGTTATATGGCTGGGTTTTCCTAGTGGGCAATTTATTCTCATTGCTGCCATTCACCTAACTTTCCATGAGCTATTATCTCCCTTCATCATAGACAAACATGATAATAATAAAAGAACCTTTAAATATCATTACAAGGGGCAGATCCAAGAATTCCATAAAGGGGAGGCACCTTTGCAAAATTAAGGGGGGGATGCACCCCCTTTTTTTCTTTTTATTTCTTTTGTTTTGACCAAAAATAAAGAGGGGGCGCACGCCCGGTGTGCTCCCCTCTGGATCCACCACTGTTTACAATACATGACTACAACAAATAAAGAATGTGTGAAACTGAGCGTATGTGCATGGGATACACCTTACATGTTTGAACCATCTGCATGGATAATTCGCTGGATCCCTCTCCTAAGAGTGTGATGTCATACACATTACCGGGCGTCAGTCCCGTAAACTCAAATTGTTGCCCCGTTTGAACACCGCTTCTGGAAGTTTCACCGTCAGCTCTTGCAAATGCTCTGTGGTTCCCGACCGAGACAAAGGATGCAAACTTGATGATGATGGAGGTATTGGTCTTTGAGCGAACGTAGAAACTGGCTACTGGCCCGCTCTCTGAAGACAAGAGAAAGTATGGGGGAGGGGAGAGTCACATGTTTAAAAAAATATACACATCACTCTATCTAAGGTAAGTAAATAAATCATATGAACTATATATCATACATATTGACTGACAGCACATTTCAAAGACATTGGGATATTCTTTGATTGACACAAAAAAAAAATCAAGCACCTAGGTATTCATGGTAGTGCACAGATTTGGACATACCTGTGGTTATTGATTGAGATGTGGCAAGGCTAAAAACGTTTCCATCATCAACATCCACGAAAGTCTGGATGTTCACAGTATACTCCACGCCGGGAGACAGTCCGTCAATCACGGTCTCAGTTGATGAAATGGCTTCCATGATAGGAGAAGGCTGGTTTCCATCAGCACCTACACCAGAGCCACTGTACTCGATGCGGAAACCATCAAAGTTGCCCTCCGGAGGTTGGTACTGAACAACAATCGAGCTGATGTTGTCACTTCCCAA
The DNA here is from genome assembly GCF_040938485.1 of Diadema antillarum. Classification (NCBI taxonomy): domain Eukaryota; kingdom Metazoa; phylum Echinodermata; class Echinoidea; order Diadematoida; family Diadematidae; genus Diadema; species Diadema antillarum. The sequence goes on along the minus strand of NW_027270918.1, from coordinate 9,161,455 downwards.
ACTGAGGCTGACATTTTCGGGTGCTCCAGGGGCTACGCAAACAAGGGCAGAAAGTAACATGTTTCAGCTCCTTATTTGTAGGACCTAAGATGGTTGAACATTTCTGAACTGCAGTTAATAGCGGTTATTTTGTGTGACTACCTCTTGGGCAGCAATGATAGTAAGCTATTTCACCATTATTATTGCCTTGCTTATTCTTTTGTACCATGCCACTGATCTACAGCTCTTGGATCATCCTTTCTTTATGTTTGCTTTAAAAAAAAACCACATTCACTCAAATTAAATCAAACATGTGCACAGGAATTATTATATTTACTTGATATGCACCTGGACTTGCAACTGTCATATCATGCAAAGCATGTTCATCTTTTTGAACAATGCACAAGTTTGATGATCAGAAGTAACAACACATCTGCTACATCTGTGGAAGCTTTGCATAAAAAGATTTATACATGTCCCAACCTTATTGTAAATAGGTATTTGCATCTTTAAGTGTCTGGGTGCAAGGTATTCTGTATTTCTGTTCTGCAAAGTCACAGCACAAGCATGATGAGTAGAGGAGCATCTAAAGATTTAAAGCTTTAACATAGAGAACATTATCTTCAAAGTAGTCACACTGGGAACTTACTTGTGAAGAAATTTATCCTGTCTATGGTCATCGAGCCATTTTGAATAGAGACTTCATAACCTTGGCTAGGTGTAAGTGAAGAAAGGAGCGTTTGATCGGCCTCTGCATTTGACCCAGACTGGAAATCACCATCATTGGGAGTGTAGGTGAGCGTGAAGGCAGTTTGTGTTCCAATAACTAGCACCGATGTGCTCCCAATCTGCGACAGCGATATGACCACAGCAGCTGCAAGTGAAACAGAAACAGATACACTGTAATATCAAGAGTATGATTACCGATTCCAGCTCGGAAGGGGATCGTCCTGTAATTCAAATATCACTACTTCATTATCAAATCATGGTAGCTATGCTACTGATGATATCAAGACTGCCTATGACATATTCTTAATATTGCAACCAGCATTCACATTGCTTGTTGTCATCAGTGACAAACTATTAGATGGCATCAGATTTTCCCCTTATTTGTTTCCATTCGAGGGTTAAGTTGCAACATATATCATTACAAGTGTACCTGCTGTCATTAGATTATCTTTCTAGTCAAGCAACACTTATGGAGATGACGGCCCCCAGCTTTCATTTTCTGTAAACTTCACCCTAAACTATTCCTCCATTTCATTTAATGTACATTCAACATGACATTGTGAATCTCACTACTTGTTGATGTTCAAGCTTAAAGCACCATACATCTTTTGGCATACTCACTTGTTGTAAAATTTTCTCTCCGCTCCCCACTCCTGGTATCTATCGATTGCTGAGTGGACGTTGCAACTACACTCACTGTGTAGGTAGTCTCTGGTTCCAAGTCTTCAAGCGACAGAGAAGTCTCCTCTGTACGAATCAAGTCCTCTCCATTGTCACTGCCTGTTTGGACAAACATCATCACAAGAGTCATATCTCCATCCATTTAATACTTTGTGTAAAGAACCTGCACTAAGGTTTGGCCTCCCCTGCCAAAATTCAACAGCGCGCAAAGGCATAGGTTTCTACATGCAACAGGTGGTCAAATTTTGCACTCTGTTATGGTTGAATTATGGGAGGCTTAATTGCTTTACAGTCATTCCAACATGAAAGCACTCCAATATTGATGAACTGATACCTGGTCTGGGACAGTAATTCGCTGTGAGAGGTCACGGCATAACAGATCTATATAATATTTAGGAAATTATTACGGTTTCATTCTCATAAGGCTTAATTCATAGGACTTCACTTTTTTTCAGGTCTACAAAGTGCTGCGAGTCTTGTGAAGACTTCAGGGAAAGACTCCAAGGTTTAATATGCTTACCCCCTCCCCCCCCCCTTTATTCTGCCATACTAATACTCTACACTACCATACTACTACTCTACACTACCCTATACTGTAAAAGTTGAAATTTTTGCGGTGTTAAAATTTTTGCGCATTTCGCGCATCCAGAAGCTAGCGCAATAATAAAAGCATGCGATTATTTTTGCGTGCCATATGTTCCAGTACTTGATGTCTTGATTCCATGGAATTAAAAACACGCAAAACTCTTTTTATACGATCAAGCATGAAAAATTAGTCGCACGAAAATATCCACTTTTACAGTACCCTTGCTGGCTTACACATGAATGCATTCGAGTCTTTGTTGGTAGTACGTCCATGGCTGTTGCAGATATACAGCTAGATAATTCACTATTCTAAATAGACTCTAAATAATCCATTAAAGATTTCAGTAAAAATTGTGCCACAGTGGTGAATCAAGATGGAGCTCAGTGGGTGCCCCCCTCCACTTTATTTTTTTTTAAACTAAAGAAATAAAAGGCAAAATGAAATTTTCTAAACCTGTAAGTAGCACAACAAATATTTTTAACCCCTCCCCCCCCCCATCTTCACAGAATTCCTGGATCCACCCCTGGTGCCATCTACTAATAAAGTCATGTCATATGCAGTCATACACATTCTAAACTCCATTTACCCATTCACCCTTGTGCACAAAGTTTGGGACACCCCTCGGATGATCCCCATCAATCCCCACCTCCTCCCCCCCCCCCCCCCCCCCCCCCTCTTTGAGCTGCTGTGCACAGTTATCTCACTGACTCTACAAGCCAGCTGAGTAGATCTGTCTCCACCACTTTAAACACTAGTTAGCACTTTATGTGCATACATGCACTGTGTGTGTGTGGGGGGGGGGGGGGTGGGGGAGGATCGAGGAGGATAAAGGAGGTGGCAAAAGATTCAAAAGAAGTCAGTGACAGTCATCACTCAATTCACTGGCACTATCTAACTGTTACTGGTAAATTATGTAACGTGTTCACGGTGTTCGGGTTTCTTATTCCACAAGTGTCAACATCCTTGCTAGACAGAAAGATCCGTCTGTCCGGAGGACTCTTTTGTATTTTGCCATTAACGCTGTCCTCCGTATACGGAGGGGATCCGTGAAGCCAGACGCAGTCTCCGCGGAACATTCCCCGACGGACAGGTGATACAGACCGATCTTTCGGTCAACATCCTTGCCAGGTAGAGGCAGAGTTATAATTCAAAGATTTTTATCATAATTCATACAGTTATGCATGTTGAGCTGTAATCAGGAATTGTCAGATAGTCGGATACAACAGGTAAATTCCGCAATCACTCTCCTGACAAATACACTACAGCAGCTTTGCAGTGAGATTATTGAAAGTGAAACTTACTCAGAGTCACCTCGTACACATCAGCTCCACTTGATGCACCCCATGACAGATCCGCAAATCTGGGCAGGATATTTGTGACTGTGATAGGTCCTGGCACAGAGGGCGCTACACACAAATTAAAAAGAGGACAATTCAGTATTGTTCTATACAAGGGTCTGATAATGCAGTGTAGCCGAGAGAATGAAGACTTTACATTACACATAAAGATAAAGGAGTAAAAGTATAAAGATATATCAGATGTTGCTTCAAATGGTGATAGCCTTGTGATAAATAAAGAATTCGGCCTAGTACAAAACTTGTTTGGCAATTTTGGAAAATGTAATATCAATTTTAAAGTGTTATAATGAAAGGAAAGTTAAAGGACAAGTTCACCTTCATAGACATGTGGGTTGAGTGAATGCAGCAATATTAGTAGAACACATCAGTGAGAGTTTGAGCAAAATTGGACAATCTGTTCAAAAGTTATGAATGTTTGAAGTTTCTGCTCAGTCACGGCTGGATGAAAAGACTACTATAGCTTGTGATGTCACATGAGTACAACGATATAAAGAAAGAATAAAGAAAATTCAACATATTTCCATTTTTCTCGCATAACAAAAGAGCACTCAACTTCTCTCTTTCAGAAGGCAGGGGAAATAATATTACCCTTAACATATGTCAGTAACAAGTCGAAGAAATGTGTACTTTATTCAAAAAGTAAAGTCTTGTGAGATTCTCTTTTTATTTTCTTCATATGGTTGTATACGCATATGACATCATACACTGTAATAGTCTTCTCATCCAGCAGTGACTTCGCAGATACTTTAAAAATTCATAACTTTTGAACGGATTGTCTGATTTTCCCCAAACTTTCACTGATGTGTTCTACTAATATTGCTGCATTCACTCAATCCTTATGTATATGAAGGTGGACTTGTCCTTTAAGTGAAATTTTTAAGAATAATTGTTCCCAACATTAATGCTTCTGATTGTGTTTATGTCTGGAAAAAAACATACTATGTCATATAAATCAACACTAAATTCTTGTGTTGATATATTGTGATGTATAATTGCTGTTTAAATGTGTGTATGTGCGCGCTTATGCAAGTGTGTATGTGTCTTTTGCGTTGCTATATGGACTCACGATAGGGGTGTTCACATTACGCACAATAAAAATTTGTTGTTTGCTTGGGTTTTATATATTCAAATTTCCATGTACATTCTTATTTTACATTCATTCCTTTTTTATTGAAATCAGTATTCATATATTTCATGTCTATAGTCAAATCATTAATATATACCCAACTGGATGAGAGTGAACAAACTCAAATTCTTACTTGTTTGAACCTCAAGAGTAGTCATTGAAGTGCCTACTGGCAAGTTCGCGACCACTGTGACTGTGTAGGCACTTCCCTCCGACAGCCCAGTGAATTCTGCATAACGCCGCTCATTAGCTTGCACTGTTATGCTACTTGCATCTGCTGGACTGATGGACACCGTATAAGACTCGGCAGTTGTAACTGGACTCCATGTCACGGTAACGCTATTGTCCGTTATAGCCCTGGCCTGGATAGCACCGGACGATCCACTTTCTAATGTTATAAGATGAAAAACATTCAATTTGTGCACCATCAGTATTAAGGGATTGTAAGAATCACAATTTCCTTTTTTTAAAAGCAAAAGAAATATAATAGACCTTTGGTTTGAACAAAAAAGAAAATGTGTTACGTGACGACAAAGTGTTTGATACATTCAGTATCATTATCTGTCTTCGTTTTTTAACCCTGGCTTAATCCATTGATACTGAACCACCCCAAACCCCCCCCCCAAAAAAAAAAATGCCCCCACCCCCCCCAAAAAAAAAAAATAAATAAATAAATAAAACAAAATTACTCCCTAAATTGCCCGTAACCATCCGTCCACTCTTCTTTTTTGATAGTTTTGTGCTTTACCATTTTCACTGCTTGCATATATGCTATTATAGTTAAGTAATTTGAAAGAGGTAAAAAGTCAACATGAATATGTCAGAATTACTTCTGAGACACACCAGTCTCTTGGTAAAGTCCTAATAGGGTTTCTAATAAACATATGAATAAGCTGCTAGTGAGCTATTTTACATTATGCAGAAAGTTGTCGAAATGAGAGTAAAATTGCTGTACCTTCTCGGGAACAATAGGCCATTATGTACGGCATCTTCAGTTGCAAGGGTCAACATGATTGGCTATCATAGAAACTAATCAAAGGTCTTATCTATTTTTATTTTCATTCATTCATTTTTTCCTGTAATTTATATTAATTTGCCTATATATGAAAATAAAAAATACAATAGGTTAACAAAGCTTAACCGTGCCCAAGGACATGATGGGCAAAAGGGAACGATACATTTAAGTGTTCAGGGTTGAAGAAAATTCCACATGACGAGCAAGTAACCGAATAAACTGCCGCGAACAATAATCGCTACGGATGTGCATTAACAACTTCAGTCATTTGTAGGGGCAAAGATACTGGTTACGCTGCAATAGGTTTCCAGCCGACAATAAAACACTTTCTTAGCCAAGAATGAAGTCGTATCAAACTTCATTTTAGGGTGACTGATTCCTGAAGTACACCGAAGTTTAAGAGAGAGTCAATTTCAACCCCTTCCTTTTCTACTTGGAGAGAAGAAAATAATCATAAAGGAAAGGGGCATGGTAAAAACGTTTATGTATCAATACAGCATAATTAAGTGGTGTCTACTTATTTCCAATAGCAAAACTTGGAAAATACACGCTTTGAAATTTGTAAATGAAATAAATTATACAAAAACTGTTTTCCCTCTATTATGTCATGGGTTTTTGATTTCATGGGTTTAAACACCGTCATTGATTTCATTATCTTTTTTTTTGGGGGGGGGGGGGAGGGGTGATCCTACAAGTGGTGCAAAGACAAATCCCAACTTCCAGCAACAAAAATCATAATTCATTTTTGTTTTGTTTTGTTTTGGGGGTGTTTTTTTTTTTGGGGGGGGGGGGTTGGGTGGGAGGATAAAGTTGAAAGCATATCATCTTGTATGGTGCACAACCTGTGAGACATATAATACTGAGTAAAAGCATAATACGCACCTGTGGAAAAAGTGTCTACCGTCCCTTCACTTTCATCATCACCAACGAGTGTTGTAACAGTCACCTCATATTCCTGCCCAGGATCTAGTCCCTGGAGGGTAAAGGTTGTGTCCCCTGTGTTCGACGAAGGGGGCATGGACCCCCAATCGGGATCGTACTCCACCCTGTACATCTCTACACCACCCTCTGGCCTATCCCATGACAACGTTATGCTGGAATCCGTCGTAGTGTCTGCAGTGAGTCCACTAACTTGGAGTGGCACTGCAACAAATGAGTTAAAGTTGATTAGATTTTCTGGAATTACTCTGTTTTGTCTACTAAAGATAATGTGACATTACTTCCAGCCCCCAAACTCAGATGCATTCAAATTAATGAAATATTGTACTCAACCAATAGAGATTTCAAGAACGATGACAGAAAACCACTTTAGCATCAATTATTACCCCCAAAATTTGAAGGAATACGTACAGTCAGAACATGAATACAGTAGTAAAATAGGTGTATATGCGATACTTTTAGAACAGAAAGTTGCAACAGTTCAGATTTTAATCAGACACTTCGACGACGGTTTGAAACATCTGCGCCAAATGATCCGAACTTTAATTTGGCACTGCATACTAATAGATAATGACAGGCGTTAAAAAAAAAAAGAAGGCATTAACCAACCTCTGGTCTCATGTAAACGCAATATGTCTTTAATTACAAAGGATTATACTGATTTCTATATGTAACAGACCAGAAAGAGAGATCCAAAAACAAAATGGTGTGGGGACTCTTTGCAGTTTCTGATGCAAAGTCACAATGTAAGATAGACCTACAGAGCACATTTTTTGCAATAACCTTCCAGAACTGAAACATGGATTACTTCCAACTTTTCGACCTTACCTGTGCGGAAAGTTCCTGTGGCAGCTAAACTGCTTGTTCCAGAGATAAAGAGGTCTATATCATACTCCGTCCCGGCGGAGAGGCCGGTGAGCTCATAACTTTGAGCACCTGCAGTAACATTGACGGTGGTGGACACACCGGAACCAACAGCAGTATACTCTATTGAGTAGTTGTTGCTATCATCGGTAACGTTCCATGCTATTGTCAGTGAATCGGTGGACCTCTCAGTCAATCTAAATTCAGCTGCAGGACGGGGAGTGAAACAAAAAGAAAAGAACACAAAACGCTCAAAATTGTTTTGAATTTGCATGTACATGGTCGTGAGTATCGCAAAGTAAACCTCATTCTTTTTAAGGTCATTACGGAAACATAATTCTTTTTTTAAAATCTCGTTATCAGATTACTGAAGTGGATGTGGTGCTTGCGCCAGCTGATTATTAAGGTTTTCTCCTTTGATATTTTTTTTGAGTACTGCTTCTTTAAGAGTTTGCAATACACTTCGTCATCGATGTGAATGAGGTGGCATCGTGAGAGCTCACATCAACGGAAAACTTTTGCAAGCTCCTGTCAATTGTTTCTTCTGTTTCTTTGCCTATATGTCTGTCTGCCTGTCTCTGTCTCTCTCTCTCTCTCTCTCTCTCTCTCTCTCTCTCTCACTCGTTGTTTTTTTTTGTATTTTAATTTCTTGCTGTTGAGTAATCAAAAATATATACGTCATTTTATGATATATGCATCACAAATTTAATATAATTCGTGTGATCAGCCGGACAGATCATGATATCATAGTAATAACTACGTTTAATCATAATATATTGCACTAATCATGTAAAAAATGATGATAACAAAACATATATGTTACAAGCATTTAAAGGATAAGATTTTGAAAATATCCATGTAGACTCAGTGTTACGTTTTCACGTATTCTATGTAATAAGCCAAGGTAGTCCAAACATTTCGTGTTAAAAAGTTCTCTGATAACGTATTGAACTTCATTTTTCTCTAAAATCCTGATGACACCGCAAAACTGTCAACGAAGTTACTGAACTGGACCTGTTTAAGCACACTGAAAATTAAACAACTGCAAACAACAAGCTGTTTTTTTTTATATGTTCACAAATCTTCGGAATGAGCCATGTGCCAAATGGGTATTCCAAAGTACAGTGGTACATTTCAGGGATGTCTGGTTATTATCTGTTTTCAAAGTGCATTACCCACCCATCTCCTACTATACAATATAATATTTAAGAACACTTCAGTGAGAGAGAAGTTTGCCCAATATTACTTCAAACTAGCAATCTACATCTATAATTTTTGCCAAAATGTGTGTTATTATTTGTTTTGTTTTTTACTTTTATTTTTGTTTTGTTTTTGTTTTTTTTTTGTTTTTGTTTTTTGTTGGGGGGGGGGGGGCAACGTACACATTATAATAGATGTAATGCCGGCTGACATCTATTTACCAACATATTAAGGTCAAGTAATACAAGTTCATAGAAAATTGGTTGCTTTTCATCTGAATGACCTGATATTCATTAAAAAAGAGATAACAACAGCATTTGAATTCTGTTAACCCTAAAGGGGCCGGGCTTTTTTGGCTATGCTCAGAGACCGGGGGGGGGGGGATGGATTTCCCCCCCCCCCCCGAGATCTCGGCCATCGGTGGTGCGATCGCGATGTAATTTTGCATGCGTGAGACCCGCGTCATAATCTACAAGATTGTGTCATAAGATTTTTTGAAACAATCAATTTCTAATTTTGATTAATTAATTATGCAAATTAAGCTCAAGATGATATTCTAGCCTTATTAAAAGCAATGAGAGTCTAATTTTTGATCTGCAAATCTGTTCTAGCATATTCAACAATTGTACATCACAAAAACTTCCAAAACTCATTTCAATTCTTATGTATTTTATTGTTTTCAGAATTTCTTATGTATTTCTATGTTTTTCAACTTTTGTTTTTTCTTTGTTTTTTCATTGGAAATTGTCACTAACCACTTTTCTACCATAATTAGCACAAAATCAATCAATGAAAGTGACTAATTATAAAAGTAATCAGGGTTTTATGACTTTCATGACAAAGCACTGTTTTCCATAGGAAATGTACACATAACATTCCGTTACAAAAATGGGCGTGGCTTCGCAAAAGTATGCGCGGACGTTGCAAATTTGGTCTCAAAAGTTGCGCGAGACTTGAATGAAGAAAGTCAAGAAGTCTCGCGACGAGGCCTTCTCGCGTTACAGCATTATAGCGCGAAACGTCGGGGGGGGGGGGGCGGATTCCGCCCCCCCCCCCCCGGCCCTTTCAGGGTTAAACACTGTGTTTTATACCGTTTATCACCTCCCTGATAATATCTAGTGGTGACGGTATATTACGTGGACTGACGAAAAGGCGACCGTTCGGTCAGTTCATGCAGCATACAGTGGCACGTTTGTTACGGCACATTTTGGTAAATCGGCACATTTTGGTAGATTACCAAAATGTGCAAGTTATCAAAATGTGCCGTCTTTAGTGACGGCACATTTTGGTAATTTACCAAAATGTGCCGATAGTGCACCTATAAATGACGGAATCAACTGTTACCAAAATGTGCAGTTAAAGGTGGATTTGCCTGCACATTTTGGACAATCTGCGCATTTTGGTAACTGAACTAAAAACCCATGGATGGGCTTGAGATTTATAATACGGTCAAGGAGTTAAGGTGATATGGTCCTGCTGCAGTTTAGACTGGCAAGACACTTATTTAGCTCACCCGAGGTGAAGGCTTGAGTAAGCTATTGCGATTGCTTTTCGTGCGGGTATGCTGTCTGACCTGCGTGCCAGGTGCGTGGGGCTGACAACTCAGTGAAGGAATTCCTCTGAAGGAATGGCAGAAGTACCACAGAATGTCATTAATTTGGTCGCATACGGGGACTGCGAAATACATGCGTGGGAGTTGCCTTCGAGGTGCTGCCGCTAAGGGCCTCCTACTGGCGATCTGCGTGTACCTCTGTGGGCAATTCCCACGACTCACCCGGACAAAGTTTTGGTCATGCTGTAAACTTAGCTGCGGGTAAATCGGACTGGCGTGCGCACCTCCGGGCAAATACAGGCGAGATACGCACTTGGTACTGTCAGGTGTGGACCAACTGCGGAGAGCTCCGGGTAGCAAATTTGCTTCCCCGGAAGTCGAACTTGCCCAAATACGGTATGACAAGGTCTTGAGCATGTTCAAAATGTGTTCCGAGTGAGTTGCGGGGGTACACGCAGAACACCAGTAGGAGACCCTTACCGGCAGCACTTTGCAGACAACTCCAACGCAGGTACTTCGCAGTACCCGTAAGTCACTGGTAACAGAAAGCGGATCGGTTTCAAAGTTCTCACGCAGATCAAGCAGAATACACGCAAGTAGAAGGTAAGTAGCACGCGTCTTGCAAATAAGACACAAGTGCGAAACTCGTAAACATTCTTGTCCGCCCGCAGAAAATTCCCTGCGTGCTGAAAAAAATCCCTGCTCGCAACAAGCCCGCGTAGCTTGCCCGGAAAGGTGTGACACGGCCTGAAAGGCCGTGACACATCTTCCCGGGCAAGCCTTGCGTGCGATTTGCGAAGAACAATTTTTACTACCCAGAGGTCCCCAAAGATGACCTGTACGTGACACGTAACAGTACCTACAGTTGTAGCATGTATCTCACCCGTAGTCGCCGGAAGGTGCGCACACAAATCCTTTTTACCCGTCACCATGTTACGGCCTTGTCACACCTTTCCGGGCAAGCTATATACGCGGGCTTGTTGCATGTGAGGATTTTCCAGCATACCGGACAATTTCTGAGGGCAGACAAGAATTTGCGCGAGTTGTGCATAATGTGTCTTACTTGCTGGATGCGTGTTATGTTCTTCTTGCGGGTATTCTGTGTGACCTGCGTATCAGGCGCATGGGGGCTGACAACTCAGAAATTCATCTGAAGGAATGGCAGAAGTCCAACAGAAATGACACAATGTCATTGTCTTGGCCGCGCTGACCGCATACGGGGACTGCGAAGTACCTGCGTGGGAGTTGCCTGCGAAATGCTGCTCAAAATAATGTCAGGCCAGCAAATTTCCGACAAGCTTAACTAGCTTAACTAATTCACAGAAAAGTTTGCAATATATACCTAATTTCAGCTGTCACAAAAGTATATACGTTCAATAGCTTAATAGCTATCAACGTTGTCAAGAAAATCTCAGTGTAGGATTAGGCCTACTTCCCCAAGTCCAAAGTTTGTTAGAGAAATGGGTGTAAAGGAGAATGCAAGGCAAAGGTGAAAACAATTGAAAGGCCAAGAAAAGAATATTGCTGCTTAAATGTGGTACATAGAAAGATGAAACAAACGCTTGATCTTCAAAATGTTTGTACAATTTTTCTGCTATAAGGTGTGTCCAACACCAGTGGTTGTATGACTCACGTTAAGTCAGTGTGACTACAAAGCTCAATGTGTGATGAACCGGTACATCTTTTGTCTCTCGATCGTGACAGATAATTTGCAAATCGTCGGATAATTGATATGCAAGTTGATAGATCAATTTCACAGTTTTCTATTCATCTTTGCTGAGGAATTAATTGACGAACGAGATGTCTACTGGAGAATATCTACATTGTGATCAGACAAGGTTTTGATCTTCATAGCACGTTGGAAGGTTTTGTTAAATCACAGTTACAAAATCGTGCAGCATGCTACTTCTGACCTCGATTTTTCTTAATGATGACTCAATTGTTCTTTTTCGGTATTACACAGGTTACTGTAAGGTCCTTATAGCTTTCCATCTGGCCGAAACAATTTTAAGAAACTCCATATAGGCATAGGACTGTCATACAATAAAGCAATGGTGGATGGTGACAAGTATCTAGTTTCAAACGTACTAGGTTACAAAAAAGAAATAATGATAAAGGAAATACTCACCAAGTACATAGGTAGTGCTACTAACAACAGAGTATTTCAAATCTTCACCCATGCCACTGAAACTCTGCACTTCAAAGGTGTATGTTACGGATATCTGGAGGTTATTGATATTCACAGTTGTGGCTCCAGTTTCAAGTTCCATGACATCAGCAGGGTCAGTCCCGTATGTGATTCTGTACCCGTCAACACGATGAAAGCCAGCGAACGAGGGAGAGTCGTAACCCACTGTTACGCCATTTTCGGATTGTCTCGCAACAACAACGTCCGTAGCTCTTAGTGGAACTATGAAAGAAAGATTAAATGTTTGTGATAGAATGATGTCTGTCTGGTGGTAGAATCTAATGCAGGTAGGGTTGCTGTGGGTAGCTAAAGTGAATCAAATCATTAATTGTCACCAATACTTCGTCTGGGCCTCATGCATTGCTCGAAAATATGCATTTAAATATAACTCAATGTTATACCATTTTCGAATTTCCTCATATAGCACCAACGTTCAGGGCGTCTTGTAAAATTATGGAGAGGAAGGTTGAATGATAATAGGAGAATGATCTGTCATAGATGCAGATAGAATTGCATGGTCCATAGTTGGTAAAGAACAAATACCACAGTCGCAAATACTTCTGCTGGGCCACGTTGCTAGAAACTATTCATTTTAAAAAAGTATCTCGAGACATCAAAAGCAAGTCCCCCAAATTGCACGCAACTTTGCATTAAAAAAACCACAAAATGCTTGCTGAAAGGGCTTGCATTTGATTTTGAACACAAATATGAAATACTACTTCGATTAATCGCACACAACTTTGTGCTCGTCCTTACTGGTCAGATGAAAAGTTGTGTTTTTAATAAAACTACCAAAAGTGTAGCAACAAAGTCACAGTCACCACCACACAGACCAGTAAACTGAGAGTTTGCACATGATATTATGAAGCAGGGGATATCTATTGGGGTTAAGTGATACATGCATAATCAATCATCAAAATTACTGCCTTGGTTGATAAACAATCATAAATACAGAATCTTTTTGACAGCAAATGACAGAGAGCCTCAAGGTTCAAGAAGCCGGGTTATACCAGTCACGCTGTATGGAAGTATATAAACTAATTGCACTTTGTCTGTGTTCTTACGAACTGTGAAATCCCTTTTGGTTATGTCCTTACTATCATACTATAAATCCTTATTTTCACTATCTACACATACGCTGTAGGCCTATACTACATACACTTTATGCAACTGTAGGTATAATATAGTAATGTCATGATATGGCACTTTCATTTGCGATACCATGTCTTTTCTTCATACACAGTGGTTACGATACACATTGTAATTGACTTAGAGCGACTGGTCAAGAAACTAGCGAGTAGAATCATTCATGAGTCACACACAGTCATGATTGTCTCACAGCAGTTTGCTTATCGACGGAGTTGTCCGTAGCAGTTTTTCCGCTCAATATGACTTTCAGATTCCACAGATTCCTGAGGATTTCACCCGACACTTTAAGGGTAACCGACACTGTTGTTGAATTGGTCCGTTTGTATACTTCAAGAGATTAAAGAAGGCAACAAAAGTCAAATTATACGCCTGATCTATTCTCTTTATTGCAACAACATGAGAGGAGTATAATTCATGAAAGTCTATTGAGCCCACCACAAGTAATTAGTATTTCTACAAAGTAACTTCATCATGTAACAATCACCTATGTTATCCATCGTATAAGGGTTAGGATCACGTGATTGGCATCATAGCACCATAATTGAGTCTGTGGGTTTTGAAAACAACATTTGAGGTCCTACATCAGTACAATATAAATGGCCCTCACTCTTAGTGACAATAACAATTAGTTATCATTACTGGAAATCACCATCAGCTTTTCACTGGCAAATGGGAGCTTCTAACTGCCAAAGAACGGTGGGACGTCTTCTTTGGTATCAAATGAAAGTCATAAATGAAGGTCAGCGTCAAAATACAATTTTGAATGCTGTGCAATTTAGCATATTATGTTCTATTCCTCTAGAGTCTACCCACGTATTTTCAATCATATTAATATCAAAATAATTGTCAACGTTCAGCAAAACTTACAGATTTTTGTATATAGATTACAGTAAATCTAGCTTAATGTAGAACTTATCTGAAGGTCAAATTGATCACAGTTTTTCTGCGTCAGAAATGTAGTATAGAAGTACGTATACAAACGACAATAACTCCATGTTGATCGTCATCTCACAAAGATATTGAACTAGTTGAGTGGATCTCACTTATTCGGCGATGAAAGCGTTCTGGCAAACCATGCATAGTTCATTCATATTAAGAGTGCTATATATAATTATAATACTACAGTGTATGATGAGTCATCATGCCTTCTTAGTCTGCCAAATCTATACATATCTTATTGTTGAGGCCAGATCTAGGAGCAAAATACTAATCCACCCAAAGGAGCGAAAGAAAAATCCAAACAAAAATGTATCTTTCTCAAATCTCAAATTGTTTTCACTAGAAATTCCCTGACAAAACTACACACTCGATTAGTCTGATTGTTATCTTATAATGGACGTAGTTTTTGATAGATAAATGGTAGAGGCACAACATATTCTGGTGAGGTAAATTTACTTTAAGTCCCTTAATTTGTGAATTCATTTCCGTTAAATATCTTTGGAATCTTCTTCTTCAAAACGACTACTATCAATTACTCATTCCGCTACATTCATTCATCCTTATACTTCGTTAAACGTTACAAACAGTTGTACGTGTTAGGAATCTTTGCCACAAGGTACATGTGTATTCAAAATTAAGAAAGAGGATGGATGCATATTGCACTGGAAGGAATAAAATTACAGTGATGACGATACTGGCAGTTATGTTGTTGTTTTTTTTTTTGTTCCGTTAAATGCAGTGGAAAGGCAATTGAACATCGGGGGAAAACGAATAAACATATTTTGATGTCATTTACACAGGACGAACTTTTACACTGGGTATAGGACAACTAAGATTTAGAGCTTCTGGAAGAAAGGCCAAACAGGAGTGTCTTCCTCTGCCAATGAGAAGCTCTTAATCGTTTGGTTCAAGAGGTCACAAGCCGTCTATGTGCTATGCTGTATGAACGTTGGGTGAATACTCATGTATGAAAGAAGTCTATACAATCAAGACTGCTGGATTTACAGGCAGCAGGTAACAAAGCCACAAGGCAGAATCAAAATCTAAACACAAAAAAAGGGGGAACAGAGGAAACTGAAATACTTACTTGTTCTATACCTTGAAGGAGGTAACAGGTTCGTCGTACCACCAGAGGAGGTCAACGTGAGCTCATAGAGTACCCCGGGCGACAAGCCGAAAACGAACTCAAGTTGCCTATCAACTGAAGCAGTGCGTAAAATTACGGCAGAATCAGCATTGTCAGTGTCGACTGGATTGACGTTCAGCAAGAAGGCTCCTTCGACGTTTCCCAGTATCAAAGTCGGTACCATGAACGTACCTCCGAGATCAGTCATTTCATTCGCGATGCATATTCTACATTCTATGGAGTGAAAAGAGAGAATGTGTATATTTATGTCAATCATGAAGTGATGATTAGATGAATGACAGCTGGTGCTATCATTCTATTTCATGAATTTCATTCCGTGACCATATAAAGGATAATGCAGCCTTCAGTACTTTTACGATCTTGCATTTTTATAAAACATATACTACTTAGAAATTGAAAGCAAATATTTCACAACTATATGTATATAAGAAATTTACCCCTAACTGTGAAATTATTCGTTTTTACCTGCAGAATGCATTCTACTTACGGAAACAATGTGTAAAACTTAAAAGATAATAATGATAATAACAATAATAATAGTAATGATAATAATAATGATAATAACAATAATAATGATAATAATCATGATAATAATAATAATAATAATAATAATAATAACAGTGCTTTTAGGCTTTAAGTTTTAAAAAAAGAAAAAATATGGAAAAGTATACGAAATTATATTTATCTATGACATATTAAACAGATATGTTTTTAGAGAAGTTTTGAGTGATTCCACTGAGGTCGACGACCGAACAGTGACAGGGATATCATTCCATACTTTGGGTCCAATGTGGGAAAAAGAGTAAGTTCCCTATGCATGCTTAACTTTAGGTATATGAAATGTAAAAGAACTGGATGATCGGAGCTTGCGGGGAGGGTTATAACGATACAAAGAATATCTGAAGATACTACGTGCAGTTGAGTGGGCCACATGATTAAAAAGTGCAAATTTGACAGGAGCCAATGGAGAAGGTGTACGTCACGAGACCGATACCCACGAGTCATACAGCCCACGAGTCATAGAGCTCACGAGTCACAGAGCTCACGAGTCATACGGCCCATGAGTTCGATCACGAGTCATATACAGCCCATTAGTTCACACTATAAGCTATTAAGGCCCACGAGACCGACACGTTAAAGGTCCTGTTTACCTTTGGGAGCAGTGATTTTTAAAAAAAAATGTTAAAGATATCACATTTGATGCATATTGTGTAGGTCTGTTGTATTACAAAATATCCTACTAGGCCTATATAAAATTTTTGCAATAAAGCCTGAAATATAAGGAGATATCACTATTTTTCTCAATAAACCATAACTGTAGATGGTTTAGTCTGGAAACATTTTCATTATAACTATTGTTCACATTTTGTGTATTTAACAATACTTAACATCGATAATTTTTACAGTGGTTGTTTCTATCCCTAACTCACATTTTAAAACTATTTTGAATCCCTAAAGCTGGGTTTTTGTTTCATCTACAAATTGTAGATTAACCTTTAAGCCCCGTGTTTTATCTGTCGAACTCGTGGGCTGTCTTTACCTAGTGTCGAACTCATGAGCTTTATTTACCTAGTGTCGAACTCATGGGCTGTATGACTCATGGACCTGTTTTCAATGTCGAACTCATGGGCTGTATGACTCGTGGGTGTCGGTCTAGTTCAAGTTGATTTATTTAATTTCCAACAAACAAATAATTAGAAATACAATAATATGTCCGTATATACAGATGTCAGGAAATCAGTACAACAATGCGATGAATGTAATAACATGTAATAACGACACAGGTAAATCATCAACAAAGATACAAATAAATGTTACATCAGTATGGTAAAGGCAGAAACAAATTGCTGGAAATGGAGGGGACTGCTAAAAAGCAGAGCTTGTGGTGTGCAGTCCCCTCATGAGAAGAAAAAAGAAGAAAAAAAAATCAGATTGCAAAAAAGAAGGCAATTTGCCTAAGTGATACAAAAAAGACAGAGTAATACACACATACATGCACAACACAAAGACGCACATTAACAAACACAAGACGGCTCTCTTGTAAAGGAAGAAATGATGAGAGGATAGAAGGATTAGTGAGGAAGGTAGTAAGTCTGAGGTGGACAATAAAAGGGGGAAGGAGAAGGAAAAGGTGGGTCATAACCAGGGATCTGGAGGCACAGAAGCTCGGGCTCGCTGAGGTACAAAGAGTAGTGAAATTAAACCGGAGCAACAACAATTTTGGAAATCAAAATTTAAAAAGAGTAACTTACTGTGTTGCATACGAAATTTTTAAATAATTCTTTAACTTTAAGGAAAAGGTATGAAAACTTAATGCTTCTTTTATATTGTTATCAAGAGAATTCCAGAATTTTGGTCCAGGAAAGGAGAATAAAGATTTGCAAAGACCGTCCTCGTCAAAGGCAAATGATATTCATGGGATTGACGGGTTGGATATGCATGAACAGTTCCTTTTTTTTTAAACATGGAATCAAACACAATGGGGAGAAAATGGTTGGTAAGTTTCATACATGAATTGTCCTAAGTGCAAACGATACAAGTCGTGAATTTTCAAAATACTATTTTCGTGAAATAAATCATTATTATGACTTCGCCACGATTCGTGACAAATGATACCAAGAGCTTTTTTCTGTAATAATAATATTCTTTCTATATAAGTAGAAAAAGTGTTTCCCCGTGCGATTATCCCATAATTCAAGTAAGGTAGTATCAAAGTAGAATATAACATAAAAAGTACATTTTTTGGAAGATAAAATTTAACTTTGTTTATTACACCTATATTCCTTGAAATAACACGACATACAGAATCAATATGTAAATCCCAGGAAAGTTTATTGTCCATAGTCAAGCCTAGAAATTTGGTAGAAGAAACTTCTTCTACGATCGTGTCTTCCAGGAAAATATTTCTTGGTAAATTTTCTAGCGATTTACTGAACATCATACAATTAGTTTTGTTTTTGGAAATTAATCGACAATTTGTTCGCTCTTATCCACTGAAGTAATTTCATTAATTCACTGTTTAAAGTATGAATTAATTGATCAGAATCAGAATCTGATAAAAACACATTAGTGTCATCTAGTGAGATGACCCCAATGGAGAGAACGTAACACTGCTGTAATGTGAGCAGCTTTCCTGATATAGGTCAGTGATCTTGCTGCAGAGTTTGCAGTAGAGTGTTGATCTGTTGTTAAAAAAAAAAAACTCCAAATTTTATTGTCCAAGAATTCATTTTGCCCAATTGATCGTGGGCCCGGCAGCCACTGAGCAGCGCCAGATCGACGTTGCTCTAACCTTTTCAACTGTTGAACGGCAAACAAGGTAGCAGCAACTCCCATCTTTTAACGTCTTTTGGTATGACGCGGCCGGGGTTTGAACCCACGACCTCCCGATTGTGAGGGCAGCCGCTCTACTCATTGAGCCAACACATCGGTATGAGCCAACACATCGGTGAGCCAACACATCGGTGTTGTGACATACAAAAAAAAATACTGCTATTTAAGTGCGATATTTCCCAATGAAACCGAGGTATACGCAAATGGAATCTTACAGATTGTGATATGTATGCAATATGATGTTTCAAAGACATGGTACAATCAAATACAACACCATGATGGCGTGTCTTTTCAGAAGAGTTGATTGATTGATTGATTGATTACTTTATTGTCCACTCTTCTTTATACATTGGATATCGCAACAAAATAAACATTCAATACATCACAGGTGCACCACAGACATATGACAGAGTACGAATGAAACTCACTCATATTAACATACGGTAACGTATATGCACCATGATAACATAATACATTAACCCGACAGTTACAACTATACAAAAACTATTAATATACAGCTGTATATCACTTTCATATAATTATTCAACTCATAAATATATTCATTAATATCCTTTCTTGCATCATCATTATACACCAAACAATATATCACCTGTGATATCCCAATATATATTTTTATAATTCACTCCAAAAAATTTCCGAAAAAAATATATATACCATTATCATGGCAGCGCCTTATCAAAATAACACAAAATTTGTCTTACATAACTAAACCTGTAAATCATTACATATTCCAAATTAAAAATAACATAACGTAAATACTGTGGGAATAATTCAGTCCACAACATATTGGGAAAATTAAGATTACCATAGCAATGCTTTCCCCAACAAACACATACGAGAAACATATCCTGCAAATCTACACCTCACTTTCATCATAGCTATCCACCAAATTTAAATTCAATTGCTTCAACTTATAAAAATAATCACTCACTATCACCATATACCCCAAATTTCATCAGAATTAATTCAGAGTTGGTAACACTGTTGCCAGTTCTCACTTGGCACTTCTTCATACTAGCCTTTGATAGCATTTGCCTTGACCCAAGTAAAAATAACTCTTCATCATTCAGCTTTAGTTGATTTTTGCTCATCAAACATTTGATTTCATCAACACAGGTTTCGAGTCGTTTAATCTCTAGCTGTTGCTGCTATAGTTTCAGATGGCGCAAAGGAATCGACACAAGTGCTTTGTACAAAATAATGTTTGTAGCTATTACTAATTCCTGCAAAGTCACTGCATGAGAAGAGAGCACCTGCGCTTTAAGGTAGAATTTAAAGTTCACGTGAATACTTTCCTCGTTACAAGGTGCTATACGTATACAGAGACTTTGGACATTGAAAATTGAAATAGAATTGAACAAGCTGTCAAGCCATCCGTAGGTCTCGGGTTCGAATCTCGATGGAATCCCATTTTCTTTGTTCATTTTCATTTATATTATACATATTCTATCTGGTCAGTTTCTCTATAATGCTTGGATATATTCTATACAAAAACAAGGATAATAAATGTGCATCACTTCAGTGATCCGTCGTATTTAAGCTTCAAGTTGACATCTCTCGGGTTTATATGTCATGTTTTGTAACTTCTGACCACACGAGCAACGAAAACTATAAGAGGTTTCAGGGACAAATACCGTACTGACTGTAAGGGGCTTTCCATAGCCCATTCGGTTAGAGGGCTCACACCGGTAAATATAATGGAATATCCCTGACCGCACCACAAAATCGTACCAAAGATACTAAAATAAATGAAGAAAAAATGATTAAAAATCATAAAGGGCAGTTTGGCAATTACTGAATAGCTGTAGACATTGAGTGTGAATCCCTCTACAAACTGCGTTTTGGATGGAAGATGAAAGCTTTTCTCATGGAATTTGAAGGGACTACCTTTGATTGGGTGCATGTACAGAAAATATGTGATTTCTTGAGTAAAAAGAACTCGTAGTCTGGCTTTGCGAACCCTTGTTCAGAATTTGAGCGAAAGACCCCCCTTGAAAATTTGATGGATGAAAGGATATACCTAACTTTTTCAGGTTACCGAAGATGAAACACCTCATTTCTCCCAGCTTTTTTACAGATCTTTTTTTTTTCATTAATTTTGAATTTTAACACACGTCTCTGTGAAGAATAATTTACACGTGTGAGCCCTAGAGCACCGTACTAGCAATACGGAGGTCTCGGGTTCCAAACCACAGTGGAATTCCATCTTTTTTTTTATCTGGCTCATTTTCGTTCAGAATTGAAAAAGAGTAGAAAAATCACGTAAGACTTCAGTTTTCTGTTTTCTTTTTGTAAAACATTCTTGGTTATGAGATGGTCTTTTACATATTCGTTGGTCAAATACAGGATGATAAGAAAACAGCACAGAGACAAAGGCCTAAGGACGAATCTGCTCAGTATGCGGTAATGGATTTAAAACTTTGATTTTCAAATTTTTGAGAACTTTTCCATATGATACATTATGTTTGTGTATTATCATTATCATTATTATTAATGGTAGTAGTAGCAGTAGTAGTAATGGTGATAATATATATATATACATATATATATATATATATTTATATATTTGTTCAATATCTTTATACACAGAAAGTGCATCGGGAAATAGTAACATTACTCTATTTATTACATTCTGAAGTAATGTTCCTCTGTCATGCATTCTTTCAAAAATATATGCGCTGTTTCATCAAGCGCGCCGACTTTGATGCACTTCATAAACACAAAAATCAGTCCATCCGTCACAGAGAAACTAGGAAAGTAATGACTTGATAGATAGAGAGTTACAGCTCGTTGTTCCAATAAAGGTTCAATTGTCCAAAATTTATGGAAAGAGGTTCGTTAGTCCAAAAACGAAAAGAGGCTCTTTAATCGGATATCAAAAAAAGTCTTTAGTAAGACAGTAAATGCAATCACTGAACTTACTGTCTGCTTAATGCCCTCCTTTCAAAATTCACACCGTAATATAGTGCATTCTATAATGGAGAATGCACTATGTTACACGCCTACCTTTGTTTGTTGATTCTTGCTTTTTTACTAAGAAAATTTCCTCATTAAGAATTGTGTACATTATCAAATATACGTACATCTACACATAACATAAAGAAATACATTATGAGACCTGATGTTTGGGATATAGGTACACGTATAGTTGTCACATTTCATATTTGCATAATATTGGAATTTTGAGTTTGCAGATTGATAGTATGTTTAACTAATGATATTACAGGCATAACTTTGGTGAAGGAATCAAAATGAACCAAAAAAAAAATAGAAGGGCAAAAAGATATTGCCACCTTTACAATGAGCTCTTTTTCTTTGAGACATGATTTGGTACTGGACAATATTACTCTAATAATTAATATTTAACATTTGTATTTTCCTATATGAGCTCCTTCGTGGAGACTTTATGAGCTCCCCCTTGGAGACATCTTGGTATATCTAATATTCTTGTTTAGTACCTCTAAGATTTATTATGTTTGGTTTATGTTAGTATTGTCTGGGGCAAATTATTCGTTGCGTAGGGCACCAATTTTTTTCTCTGTCTTCTTTCTTTAAAACACAACAACATAGAAGGGCAATCTTTGGAAAATACTGTTGTTTTCAATTACCTCTATTATATTTATTGTTCTATGCCTTTGTCATATAAAAGCAAAGGAAATAATAAGAAAAACATTTGAAGACCATAATTACTTCACATTTTGCTGCTTCGGCAAATTTCAGCCAAAAAACGCCCATTGTTAATTGAAATTGGAACAGGAAAAAAGACGCAAAATCTGACATGGTTGTCAATTTATGGTTACCATGGTAACCAGCAATATCAAATTTCGCTAAGTTATATATCATGATGTTTGCAATAAGATTTTAGGAAAAGTCGCCAAATTTGGTTGAATTGGATAAAGGGCGAAGGAGTGGCAAATTAAAATCTGGTAGGGGCACATAATGTGCCCTCCTTTGGGCTTTATACGGTTAAAATGGGGGGTCTTTTAGTTTTTCCCGAAATATTTTGAATTAGGGGTAGTTTACAAATCTTTCCCCCAGCAATGTACAGTTGGATCCCGCAAATAAAAATACAAATGAATAAAAATCTGAAACACAGGTGCATGCTTTGCTGCAGAGCACGCCATGCCCAACTGGCCTTAATTCTTTTCATAGAACATTTCGCCACATGCGCTGCACGTATTCGTCATGCCACGAATGCGTACACTATATTCATAGCAGACGACTCTAGGCGGTTCAGCACTTTTCCTTCAATAAGGGGGTTATTTTGTTAGCTTCCCTTCCAAAATTATGTGATGGAGGGGGGTGCAATTCTGCTGCCTCCCTTCCAAAACCCTGAAATAGGGGGTAATTTTGATTGCTCCCCTTCCAAAAGCCCGTGATAGGGGGTCAAATCCTAACCCATTCTCCTCAAAGGGGGTGTATCATCTCCATCTTTTTTTCTTGGGGGGGGGGTGGAGATCGTCCACATGTTCACTTACCTAGGGTAACATCTGCAGTTGAAGGTGGTCCAGATTCTCCATCAGCATCCACGGCGACAACTGAGAGTTCGTATGTGGTAGACTCGTCAGCCTGAAGGCGATCGATGTCGTAAGAGCAACACGAGTCAGTCGGTGTATAAGTCGCGGTGTATACTGCTCCTTGGGCGTTTAACCTGCTGACGGTTAAAATGTAGCTGACCGGGTCGCTTCCAGAGGTGGGTGGATCCCATGTCGCCATAAATCCCCATTGTCTTGTCGAGGAAACCGGGATATCAAGGTTCTGAACCTGTCCGGGGACTTGAGCCACGGCACACTGGAACGGGCATCACAAAACAAGTAAGAAATCAGGTTCTTTTTTTTTTCAATTTGTTCAAAATGTAACCATGCTGCAATGCATTAAACAACCAAAGCAAGTCAAATTGGAAGGCACAGGCCAGGCAATGTAAATAGAAACGTGTAATTCATGAGGGTTATTGTAGTGCCTATATCGTTTCTTATACACCGTGAAGCATGCCAAAGTACAGATCAACTTTCGATAGTATAATATTTTACTATTTGGTAATCATAAAAAAAAATCATTACAATACTTTTGAGACGTTTTAGATATAAAATGTAGTGAAATTGTAATATTTTTGAGTTGGCTTTTGACCCATGACCCCAATTTTTCCCAAAAACACTGCGCAGTAATGCACGTAAATATACCAAGTTTGATTGAGTGTATATATCAATTGAGTCATTTCAAAGGAATAGAGAAAATAGGATAAATTCAGCATCAAATTGGTGTAATTTTTGCAGTTTAACGTAACCCATGACTCTTAATGTCCAAGTGAATAATTGTCAGGCAATTCACATGCATATACTAACTTTCATGCAGATAACTTGTTATCAGCCATTTCTCAGAAATGAAGACAAAAAAGCGACATTTAGCATTTCACTATCCAATCTATTCAAACACACACACACACACACACACACACACAAAGTGGTACTAATAATAGGTGCATGGGTCCCACCTTTTATCAGGACCTCTTTTTTTTTGATATCTCAGCTATTTCCAAACTAATTTTCATCAAATGGACTTTGAATTCTCTTTAGAATGGTGTATGCTCTTTTACAATTAATAAGCGGTTCTCATTATCTCACGCAAAAAAAAAAGTTAGAAACCTGAAGCCCCATGTCAACTAAAACTATTAATCCCTTTATGTGCATGCAACAGATACATTGCATGATTATTGTGAAGAGCATTAATGGTATGCTTTAAAGCTGATTAATCAGTGTCATCTCCGCAGAACTAAGAATGTCTATACGTCACTGTCCTAATACATAATATATCTCATTCGCACCAGTTTTTTTTTTTCATTACATTATTCTTCTACAAACATTCCCATACGTCTTACAATGAGATTTCCAAACTATTCATTGCAAATATCAATTTTCGATGCACCTTACGTACATACTGTATATATATCGCAGAGATTTCTTGAATCAGTTGTGTTGTGCTGAATTCTGACTGTATTTGTTCCCCTCTTATGCCAGAAAAATAACTCCTATCTGATACAATATTTATGCACAAATTGGGGGGGGGGGGGAATCCCTTCCATTTAGATGGTATACCCAATCTCCTATACCTCCCATCGCTCATTTTCGTTTCGCCATCTCCCGAGGACTCTTTACATATACAATGAACATCTCCTCGAATTTTTGATATCTATTGAAGGGTTTAGCACAAAAAACGAAAATTAATGTGCTTCATTATGCAGTGATGATGTTTTCGATGATCTTTTTGATGTCATTCCGTTGATAGTGCTTTTGTACATAAACTTCTGTACCTGTTCATGAAAAGAAATGAATTCCTCTGCGCGCCAACGCTTCATGGTTAGTGATTACCAAAACGTGTTTCATACATCAAGGAACACACTATAAACTCTACAAGGTACAAAAGCCATGAATAGAGTAAAGATGTGTCCTGTCAACTATCTTTGAAGAATACGGGTGGTACCTGGAAAAAAAATCATTTAAATGTGCTTTCCATGCTCGCGAGGTCAACAACAAAATGAGTTCAGTTTACACTCCAAAAAAAAAATGACAATCCTAAGCGAGGAAAGAACTATCAATCTTCTTGGTGTATACATATTTATATATATGTGAGGTGATGTATATTATATACATATATATATATATATATATATATATATATATATATATAATATACATGTATATATATATATATATATATATATATATATGGTGCAGTGAGCTCGGCCTCGCACTTAAATTCCTTTTGATTTTCTTTTGGCTTTCTTTTATTTTGCATTATTTTGCCTTATTTTGTTCAAATATTTGCAGATTGATTGCTTTTTGTTTACGTTCCAAGCCCTTGAAAAAGACCTGTAAGTAGGTCGAAAGCTTGGGAGAATCATATATATGTATATGTATATATATATATATATATATATATATATACATATACATATACATATACATATACGACTCAAACACTTCATTTTTGCGCACATTCTGTCCTCGATTTAATTCATCCTACATGTTTCACCTTCCGTCTATACTCTAGACAGCCATCAGCAAACTTGGTATGGTAGTAATCTCATGCTCTACATAATATACTAATGACAAGTAGCTACCATCATGACCATCGCCATCTATAACCAGAACAGATTAGTAACATCGCAACACTCTTGACATAAAGGTTGTACACTGGCATTGGGTATCTGTTTATTTCAAACGTCAAGAAATTTTGCATCGTTGAAGAATAATGTCTCCCAACATCTCGTATGAAATTTAAAGGTAATACATCTCAGAGTTAAACAACAACAACAACAACAACAACAACAACAACAACAACAACAACTGAAGAACTAATCCCTGTTACTTGATTATACGCCCATCTTTTGTGCCGAGAATAAAGTTTGATTTTTTTTTTTTTTTTGGGGGGAAGGGGTCTGAATAGATTCAATGGATATCTATATTACTGCATGTTTCCCCTCAATCATAACGACTTTTCCAGTTCTATCATTCTGAGGAAAGGTCTGTATTACTACCTCTACAATATACCAGCTTATGACAGAAATCACAATTTTCAGGGTTGCAAAAGGACACAGGAACTTTAAACCTTGAACATGATATAAAACATATTATTTACTACATTGAAGATGCCTGACATCGTTCTATCGCTTCATTTTTAACCAGCATTCTCCATGACTAGCCTTCCTACTTGAAACTGTTACTCCAACAATGCAGACCTTTGATCACATCATTCTTATACATACACTGTCCTTTGTACTTCAATGATAAATAATTCCTAACAAGGAACTTCCACTTCTCGAGAGTCATTTATAACGAGTTCTGCAGTTCAATTGTTGAATTCCTATATTTCATTTCATTTTTACGTGTATCATCACTACGTGTCAAATCCCTATTATTTCCAAACGAGGATATAATTTAAACGTCATTGTTAAAATTTTGAATTGTGTTTGTTTGTTGTTTTTTTTTCACGGAAAATAAACGAATGAAAAGGAAATTTAAAATTATTAGTTAGCGATAATCATGAAAGCAGCGATGGGGCGCGGGTCAGATTGGGAACGTGTTGTGGATTATTCAACACTCATTTGTCCTGAAAATTTTCGGAAACTGTTTTACTTTCGCCTCACATGCTCTCGTGGTTCAACTTGAGTGCCACGATAAATCCATAAAGCGCATTGATCCGGGAGAAGGACTAACTCGCTTATGAACAGGAATGCATCTGTTAAAAGCCCATAAAGAGACTGAATTAGATTTGCTTTTGACAATTGCCTTTTGGTGTATCTATAAATATATAATGTTAAGAAATAAAACCGGAAAAGAATGTCGTGAAACTAATTTGCAACATTTGTTTGGAAGAGAAATTTGTAAAAGAATAGAGGAAGATTTGAATAGCAAGAAAACATATTATAATTTACCAAAGCAAATGAAGTATTTTGTGTAAATAGTTAGTGGTTTCCTTTTAATCTCAGGAACCCCTCTTGAAGCTCATTGTATTTTTTTTTTGTATAATGTGATATTAAATGTTGAATTATGAAGGCAGTAAATACCCTGTTGGGGTCAAAAAAAAAAACTCGCTTATGAAGAATATTCGTGTCAGGGAAATGATACAGGGTTCATTATTCCAAAAATCCGAAAAAAAAAGTTCTCAATTGTTTCAATGACGTAATAAGAGCTTGTCTAATGATAATCGCATTATTCTGATATTAGTCTGGTTAAAGGTTTATATGTTTACACGTTTCTTCTTCCAAAGAAAACTGATATCAATACTTGTACAGATATACTGTAAATTGGGTTACATATTGCATCTCATAATCAGCAGGCCAAAAATGAGGGGGTTAATAGAGTAACGTAAACTAGTCCCTCAAAGGTCTTCATGCAGTTTACTACAATTTACTTACAGTGGATGTTTAATGCATCGAGAGTTGATATGATAGCAACTTACCACAGCAACAGCTGCCAGAACCAAAATCCATTTGCCAATCTCCATGACTAGACCAACAGGGAACTCCAAAAATGGGGATAATTACCAGAGACCAGTCCCAGTCCTACACACTCGCTATGGCGGGTGTGGTCGAAACAGATGAAGAGTGGGACAACTCAAATTATTGCGGTTTCTTCTATACCCGTTAAACTGTCGCTCCAGAATTATGATCTTCAACTCACAACTTTGCCCGACAATGATAGGCTTTTCTGGTAACTTTTCCCAGCCTACATCTACGTAAGTGTTGGGAAAAGTTTCTCCAAAAGTACCTCGCAAGGTACGCCCTTCTGGATCGGACACGGCTGTACCCCGCCAAACAAGAGCGCAGTGCCACTTAGAGTATGGCACTAATAATGATATATTCTGTGCCTCAGTCACATGCACAGAATATGAATAATATTTTCCGGGTCCTATATCAATGTGTGACTCGGTTAAGTGCTACACGCCCAAATTTCTTTCTTTGCCCTTCCACGCTGAAATGAGTTTTTACAAAAGCTTGTAACTCCGCGTTCATGCAACATGCAAATATCTCTTGCGGTGCAGGTTCACACAATGAACCTGTGGAAATGGAAGTTTTGTAGAATCGGCCCATTGTAAGTGCAGACTTGATCACTGTTATAGAACTCCAATAATATCGGTTTTATGGGCCGGAACCCTCGTGGAATTTTCAGGCAGCAGTCTGACAAACAAATATTTCTATTCATCACATTTTTTTCGGTGTTCAGAGTGCACTGTGCTGCTTAGAATGTATATATCTACATTGTAAACTATAAGGTTTTAAGTAACTTAAGGAATTAAAGCAGTTATGGGTTTTTGCTTTTGTTTTGTTTGTTTTTTTTTTGTTACATCAGCGCTATCCTTTTACCATGATTAAGCAACATTTTTTTATAAATGTGGCTACGCCTGCCAATGTAAACACCACATTCTGTTCTACAAAATGACACATGATAAGTTCTAGTCCAGCGGTTATATGAAGTTTGTTCTTCATGTCATGCTATATAGTAAGGGGTACATCTATGTTGAAGAGTATCAAAACGTGTGTATGAATTTAGTATTGTGTCAAACTTTTGATTGTGGCTTGTGTTCCTGCGTACATAGCTGATGTATATGATTATTACTAAATGTGACAGTAAGCTCATTGTTCAATAAGGATAGCTCTAAGAGCATATGACAATCAAGCTTTGAGGAGTTCCACTTGAACTCTATGCCTAGCAAATTCTCTGTCTCCATATCTACCCTTGGATATAGCATGCCCTTATAGGGGAATTATTTACTAATGTTTATTATATTCTCTAGTGCGTGCTTTCATTCGTGATTTTAGAATAAACAGTGCGCGAGTGAAATCTTTCTCTATCTCTTTTTTTTAATTGTTGCGGCTATCATGCATAGCACGATGTAATAACTGCTTTCATTGCCCTCTCCTCTGACATGTCTGAGAATGGCAATTATATTACACAAACGATCCAATGCACAGAATAATCACAACACAAAATATATTATACTTTACTATTCATTTGCACATTTAACAACAGTGCGTTAAGAAAACTATATAAAGCATCATAATGTAGTAAATAATTATGCTCATAATAAAATGAGAATGTCTGGACTCCGTTGCCTCATGTATGGGAAACCCAAACTGGAAAGTTTGGTGGCTTTCTGCCAATTTCCGCATTACTGTCATGTTTACATTATCCGCACTGTTGCTATATCGTCACAGTCTATGATCAAACTTAATTTTGGTCTGGCGCAATTGTGTGAACATTTGGATGGTCTTCTCCGTTCAACCCTATTATTTGCATACGATTGAATCATTACATATGAAATTTCAGAAAACATGATTTGGCTGAAATTGAAAGAAAAATTTGATACGTTATACTATCTCAGAATGACAAGATTTTGTCTTCTAAAGCAGGTCTGTTCAAATTATGGTGTGAGGCTGGTATATTGTGGAACAAACCCATGATAGAGATTTTTTACTATGTGATACTCATGGTCTCGTAAGTAATAATTAATCTGTACTGTTTAATCAGTTCAGGGGCCCGTTGCATAAAAGTTACAATTATGGTATCTTTGCCATCCAACGGTAACTTCCATGGAATTCTTGATTTTGATTGGCTGTTGAGTATTGTCGCCATGGTAGTTACCATTGGACGGCAAAGTTACCATAATTGTAACTTTTATGCAACGGGCCCCAGGTCTCTTAAGGTCTCTCAGGGAGTGGGCTTCAACTGAAAATGCTTACAGGACATATAGATTCATTAAACATGTCAAATAGTAGATACGACAAAACCCACCTGCGTTAAGTCAACTTTTGCCATGATAAACTAGGATTACCCCCCCCCCCCCCATTAAAAAAAAAAAAATGTATTGTAGGTAGATTACAGCTCTATTGGTACTCTGCTTGAATCATTGGTGTAGATACATATCTTAGACTCCCCCCCCCCTATCGTTTAGAGGCTCATTTTTACACTGGTTATATCCTTTTTAGGTGAGGAAAAAAAAAGTCACATGGTTATTTCATAACTAAAGTTGACAGTGTGACTTAATTTCAGAGGAATCGGAAAACAATAAATCAGCTGTGTAAATGACCATTGATCAAGCAAAGAAACCAAATGACTGCACTCATTTGGATAGAGAAGCCCTCTAAATGGCCACCGTTAGTATGATAAACCCACCCTCCCCTCAAGACTTCGATTGTCTTCATATGACTAGCGCCCCCGGGGTGAGTCAAAGATACCGTCGGTATAGAGAAGAATGGCTGTCATCCAAAGAGGTTCTATCCTTACATAAGAATAGAACCTCTTTGCTCTCACTTCTTTAATGTCATCATACATGAGATATTCATTATGTTACTCTACTGGTAACCGACTCGCGTTTCTCCGATTTAGATTTTCTGCCAACTCTTTTTCCCCTAGTTATGCATGCCTACAATACTTTTCATCATAATTATTTCTTTATTCGATGTTTTAATTCTTCTGATATATTTCAGTATCCTCCATACTGCGAAGTAGTAAGGAGCGGAATAGTTTATTGTATGAAATAATGATACACCATAGTGGTAACTATATATTGTACAACACTTACATTTGTTGAGTTCAATCTTGTCCTGTGTATTACTCTGACAATCCCTTATTCACTAAGACTCCAAGAAGGTATCACACACCTTGCCGTGACTATAGAAGTCAGCCAAAGATATTGTTGCCAAAGTGAAAATGTGCCCGTCAGCACTGTAGCAGTTGTTTGCTTTCATTCACAGTCACGTTTGTTGTTTTATACTTTGATACGATGAAAAGTGTAAGGAATCATAGAAACATCAGATTCAGAGGTTCGTGAAATTGTATCCTGTGCTACCTATGTTACATGTCCATGCCGCAGACGTACCAGGAGTATCCATACGTTTGTATTTCTTGGAATAAATATTTGCCTGTTACATTCTCTTTAGGACAAATATACAGTGTATGTACTTAACGTGATTAATCAATCGAATTCTCTATTTCTAACTTTTGTTGTACACGTCATATGTTAGGTACTGTAAAAAAGAAATACCTTTTTTTCTGAAAAAAAAAAGAAGAAACATACCTATACTGTACGAGGTATACATTGCAATGTGAAGAATCATATTTGACACTGTCCTGACACAATCAAGTCTTTAAGTTGTGGATTAATATGGCTGAAGTTTGCAGTAGAGGCTAGAACGTCGTTTCTGAATGATCTGAACATCAAACCGCAATGCAAGAAGTCTCAAGTCACTCGTGATCATAGGCGCCGGAAGTGGGGGGCAGGGGGGGCGGCCGCCCCCCCAATCCAAAAAGTGGGGGGGCAAAACGCATTTTCGCCCCCCCAAAAAGCCCCCACCCAAAAAAAAAAAAAATGAATAAACAAAGAAAATAAAACAAATATGTATATATATGAATAAAAGGGGAAAAAATATGGCTACAAGCGGCAGCTTTTGGACTGTAAAATGTCAAAATTTTCGAGCTCGCTCGCTTCGCTCGCTCGCCATCCAGCAGTTGAGCCCGGTAAGCCTCCCCCTTAATTTCTAAAGCGAAAAACACAGCTACGACGGCAGTTGTTGGACTCTAGAATGTCAAAATTTTCAAGCTCGCTCGCTTCGCTCGCTCGCATTGAATCGTTATGCCATTCTCCTAATGTTGCTGACAGTAATTGCCAGTAGTTGCGCCCGATGCCCCCACCCCTTAATTTCCAAAGCGAAAGATAAATATAGCTACAAACGGGAGTTTGGGGACTGTAAAATGTCAAAATTTTCAAGCTCGCTCGCTTCGCTCGCTCGCATTGAATCGTTATGCCACTCTCCTAACGTTGCTGCCAGTAATTGCCAGCAGTTGCGCCCGATGCCCCCCCCCCCCTTAATTTCCAAAGCGAAAGATATAGCTACAAACCCCAGTTTTGGGACTGTAGAATGTCAACATTTTCAAGCTTGTTCGCTTCGCTCGCTCGCATTGAATCGTTATGCCATTCTCCTAATGTTGCTGCCAATAATTGCCAGCAGTTGCGCCCGATGCGCCCCCATTTATTTCCAAAGCGAAATATACGATTAAAACTCCAGTTTTGGAACTGTAGAATATAAAAATTTTCAAGCTCGCTCGCTTCGCTCGCTCGCATTTTATTGTTATGCCATTCACCTTATGTTGCTGACAGTATTATAATTTGTCGATCGTTTCACACCGTCATTCCATAATCCATGTAAGGAAAACTTACAATGTTCCTCAATGACTGCGTTGTTGAATGTATCACATTCCGTAATGTATTGTAGTCCCATTATTGCTCACGCACACACGCACAAGCATACAGACCGTCAAAATTACTTAATGGTTCCCCCCATGTTTCGACCCACCGTACGCCACTTTATATATATATATATATATATATATATATATATATATATATATATATATATATACATACGTAGATGTGTGTGCGTGTGTGTGTGTGCGTGTGTGTGTGTGTGTGTGTGTGTGTATGTGTATATTGTGTAACATATGCATGGTCTAATCTTGAGCCCCCTCCAATGTTTGCCCCCCCAATCCAAAACTGCTTCCGGCGCGCCTGCTCGTGATAGTGCATCTTGTGAGGGGCTCATGACCAAACCAACTCGGCCCGCGTCCATTATGTCGTCACTCGTTGGTCAAGAGCCGACCCACGTGGCTGGCAATCACGTGAGACTGACAAACTCTGTTTTGTGAGGCGAACTGTTCTTTTAGACACTATATTTCATAAATTGGCCGCCGTGCCTGAGTGTCGGACTTCTGAAATAAATACGCTGTATTGATGACGTCATCCATATGAAATACAAAGTTTGGATAGGAAGTATGACAAGTTAGTATGAAAATCGGGGAGTATTTTTGGTTTCTTCACTAGTAAAAACCTTCCAGGGTGAAATACACTGCTGTGATTTTTGTTTTATGTTTGTTGATAATTTAAGCAAATTAAAGGGACAAAAGTATGAAATCACGGTTTCAAAACACGTGACGATTGTAATCATGATACGTAAAGGAACGAGTGGATGTTGTGTCGGCGATTCCCTAAAACACACAAAAGTCAATATAAAGCAACGTTCATTGTTATAGCCAATCGCCCCTTTAGCAGTGCGACGGCAACTTCGGTGTCAACTTAAGGCACAACTAAAATTAACTTGAGGTTCGCCGGTGGATGACATAGTCGTTTAACCAATGTCGTGGTAAGATATATACCTTTATACGTGACAGAGTTAGGTACAAAGGGCTGGGGAAGAGCTAAGCATCAGATTCTCGGGGAGGTCAGTCTGACTTGGTAAACATTCCCGTCCGTAACAAACCTTCTTGGGAAGTGGAATCTCATTCCATGTTCCATTTGCTTTTATCATATAGACCTATTGTTCTTTATACTCCAACTATATTTCCAGTCGATAAAATATGTTTACTTATATTCCATTTTTATGTATCCTAAAAATATATTTTTCAATGATTATGTGGAAATAAATGAAATTGAATTGAATTTAATTGAATTGGATTGAATTGAATTGAATTAAATTGAATTGAATTGAATTGAACATAAATTAAACCTATACAAATAAAATGAATTTCACCAAGATCGGACCACAGATAAGAAAGTTCAATTATGAAATTTTGAAACTTTACGTTTTTCACGAAATAGTGATATTAGAAGTATAAAAAAAGACACGCGCAATTTAAAGGAGGCCATGACGTCACGGCCCCATGGCTCTCACTTTATTGACCTACACCAGGTTTGTACCAATAAGAAAATGATCCACAGAATTTTGTTTGCTTGATAAGGAATATCATAAATGAGTTTAAGATGTGATGTTTCGTATGAGCACGTCATGCTGTCAAGTAACTAAGAGGACGTACTATTATCTTGTCAGGATTTGATAGTTTGTTCTGAACTCTTGATGTCCAGTTTGTAGAATTAACCGTGTTGATTCTTGACATAAAAATATGACTGTGACACTATAACACCGCAAAATATGTTCAAAATACGACACATGCAGGTGAGAAGGAAAGTGTCGCGAGAAGCTTCGAGCTCCTATATTAAAGCAGATCAACACATGCACTTAGGTGACACAAGGTTGTGATTAGACTAATCAAGAGGTTCAATTAATCTTCTGTTCAGCGGAAGAAATCAATCATACCGCAAAACCGCCTGTCTGCCGGTATAGTAAGGTTGCTCATTGCAGATTTCCGTCACATATGGTGTATACCTATGCGTGTTGGCATATAGCTATCACAGTGCTATTACACACTCCGTGTTATTAAGTCGAACAATACATGTTGCATATCTGACAATTATATCTCTGTGCTCCATGCGTAAGAATAAGACTCTTGCCTGTGAAAGGGACAGAGCCTGTTCGAGTCCTGCCAATTGCCCGTACATCTTTGGACGAGAAGTTTTAACCCTTTATTGCTGAGTTCCTCTCGACCCAGCTGCAGAAACGGATAGGCCTACAAGGCAGTACAATGATGTAAAGTCAGTAAAGATTGTATGTCATTAATTTGTGAACTATAAGATGATGAAAAAAATGGCCATATTTTGATACTTGATCAAAATCGAACGTTTTGGACTTGGGTCTATTCAGGTAAAAGAAAAAAGAAAGAGAGAGAATGTATGTTGGATTTGAATAAAACGTTGCGGAGATTTTCTCGTCAACATTTTGGTTCCACACTTGTTGTTAATTACGTACTTACGTACTTACGTACTCCCCAAAACCCTCTCACAAATTGATTGCAAGCCAAGTTTTTGCCAATTTTGTTGAAAAGTGTTATTATCGCCTGACCTTGTCCATTTCTATTAATATTCCACACACGTAAAACATCGTAAAGCGTAACGCAAATGACTGATGCTGCTGTTGTCACTAATACACAAGACAACACGGCTGTATACATCTCTTCTTATTCAATTATTGTTCAAGCATTATGAGTTCCTCATAGTTTTAATTGACTTGAGCTTATTCTCCGCCTACTCCCATGCTCTGACGTTAACACAGTCACGGTGATTCCTTTCTCGCATCGATGACAAATCATCACTTTCACTTTCAGCAGTTATATTGATGGCTAAAATCATGGTTGTCAAGTTATCAACTCAGTTGAAAGGCAGGGAAGTAATAGAATTTGACAAAGTGGCGTGCACAACCAGAGGATGGTAACTTCTGTCATTATAATCGATACTGTCATGAAGGGGGAGGGGGATGAATAAGAATCCATAGGTGCAACATGAACACACGATGTATCTCAATTTTATCACCACTGATCATTTAGAGCGATATTTAAAATTATCACATAACTCCCCGTGAAGGATCGCAGCTGGGATACAGAAAATAAGGGGTGTAGAAATCAGTCGTAACTTCCATACATGGATTAAAGTTGTTTCAAACAACACACGACACTTTAAAGGGACTAACAATGCAAATTAATGCATGTTGATTTTTATTGATTCATAATACCATGATCATCACTTATGTGGCCAAAAGAATGTCTAAATATGCGCCATGTATTTTATCACGATTTTTCTACTACATGTATTGTCTTCATATTTCTTGGATATGCCCATAGAAAAAAAAATCGTTCAAAACCGAATTTCTGTTAATGACGTCATCTGTCAATTACTGGTGTGGTAATAATTTGATTAATAAAAGACATCGGAGTGCACCTTCCCCAGAATGAGCATACCTGCCTCTTTCTCTGCAACGTATTTTGTTAATCATATTAGTATAACATGGAAATTGTTATAGAATTTATAGTGATGTTGATTTTACCACGAATCAACTTATGCATGCGTTTGCATAGCACAGGTCCTTTAATATTACTGTCAAAAAGGAGGGTACGAATGTCTGCAACTACTTAACCATGGCAGTTTTAGACATTTCTCTTCACACAAATTAATGTGTTTGTTCTGATAGTGTTGTGCCATGGTAAATACAGCCCGCACTTCATTCTTACCCAACTGCATGCAGAAAAAAACCCAGATATGTTACCCTCATTTGATATGCTTTATACCGCCATTCCTAAAGACTTTGATAGACTGGATGACACAATATAGGAGTGTGCTTGTGTGACTACAATGGTCTTTGGAGTTTGCTTTTTGGTTGTCTTTTATGTCGTTGCTGATGTCATTTTCTCATGTTTGAAATAAAATTACCCCCTCTAAAAACATGTAGCTATACAGCAGTAGTTTGTAAAGGTCGTGTCACACCATTCCGGGCAAGCTACGCGGGCTTGTGGCGAGGAGGTAGTTTCCAGCACGTAGAAGATTTTCAGCGGGCGAACAAGAATGTTTGCAATTTTCATTCATACCTTGTCATACCGTACGGGAGAACTTCTGCGGCTTGACTTGCGGGGAAACAAATTTACTCCCCGGAGCTCTCCGCAGTTGGTCCGCACCTGACAGTGTCCAGCGCGTAGTTGCCCGGAGGTGCTCACGCAAGTCCGATTTAACCGCAACCAAGTTTTGAGCATGACCAAAACTTTTTCCGGGTGAGTCGCGGGAATGCCCGTAGAGGTCCACGCAGAACGCCGGTAGGAGACCCTTAGCGGCAGTACTTCCCAGGCAATTCCCACGCAGGTACTTCGCAGTCCCGTATGCAGCCAAGATAATGAAATTCTGTGAGATTTCAGCCATTCCATTAGAGGAATTCTTTCACTGAGTTGTCAGCCCCCACGCGACTGGTACAAAGGTCACACAGTATACTCGCAAGTATAACGCGTCCAGCAAGTAAGACACATGCGCTGACTCGCACAAATCCTTTTCCGCCCTCAGGAATGTCTGGTATGCTAGAAAATCCCTACACGTAACAAGCCCGAGTAGCTTGCCCGGAAAGGTGTGACAGGGCCTAAACACGGTTGCGGGTAAAAAAATATGCGTGCGCACCTCCGGGCGACTACTTCTGAGATACATGCTAGGTACTGTCATGTGCGGATATCTACGGGGACCTCCGGGTAGTCAAAATTGTTCTTTGCAAGTCGCACGCAAGGCTGATGTGACACGGCCTTGACTCTCTCACACACGGGACCTCAATTTAATGTCCTATCCGAGGGACAGAGTGTTTTAGCCTCTTACGATAGGGGACGGTATGACTACTCATTGCTCAGTCATATGTCAGTGGGACTCGGGAATCGAACCAGGGTCCTTTCTAACCGACTCGAGTCAAGTATGTGGACTCTATCCAATGGCCAGATTTTGTGTAGTTCATTAGCACAAAACTTGATAAAGAGTACGATGTAGGCCTATATTTTCCACCTCTTTCGAAGCATTCACAACCAAAACAGGAAAGCAATGATGCTACTTTGTAATGAGACGAGGAAGTAGAAGAAAACAATGACTCATGGAAAGCAGACAAACATTCAGAGAATTAAAGAGCAAAGTGACCTCTGTCGGTGGTGAGGAACGCTGTATTATGCATGGCGAGTGCCTGATCGCAACGGCTTAGTGGCTTCAAGGAACCCCCGCCGAAATTAAAACAAAATAATGAAAACGTATAAAAGACAAAGTTTATATAACCAAGGAACTATAAGTCAGTAAACATTCCAATAGAATAGACTTATAACTGAAGACTCCGTTCTCGTGTTAAGCCAAATTAAGCCAAAGACCCTCAAGTGTAGAATACCGCAGATTAACGTTTGTCATGTTTCATTCAGACTGTTGTGGGTTTTTTTTTTTCGTCTGGACCTTGAGAGAAAGATTCTCTCTACAAGTATTAAAAGATGTCATAAAATCGTATGAAATATGGTGAAATCAAACCACGTAGGTCAGTTCGTGTCTATGCGTATCCTCTATGATTCCAGAGTCCAGCAGTCTTCGAGCACCCGGGAGCAATCAATAATACCTTAAGCATACGGTGCTGAGTGACTGGCTGTCAGCGATGTGGCGCCATTAACTTCCGCTACGATGGCGTGGCGTCTCGTCTGAATCTAAAGGTGTTAACACGAAACACCTTTTGCGATACATATTAATGGCGCCGCTTTGCACGCTTGTCCTTTGTCATGCGCAACAGTAACAGGAAACTCAACAGTGGACCGCGTTATGTAATGCTAAGCATAATTTTATGCAATTTAAATTAGCAAGAAATATACTCAAACATAATTATACACTTAACATAGCAAGGAAATACTCACTGGCATGTATAAATACTTACATAAGAACATGTATTTTTTACATAGACCTACTGTTACGCTGACGTACTTATACCGACATGCAATCTATGCATAAATACAGGTGAATGGAATGGTTTATTACCAAGCCCCTCGGAAGGGATGTCCATAAAATTAAATACATTGATTTAATCGGCCTGTTGTCTGATACTGCTAGTAGTAGTTTTGAAATGCGCATAGTTTCATTTTCTATCAAGATACACTGTAACATACTGAGGCGTCAGTTATCAAGAAGATATTTATTCTTGGTCTTAATCCCTGCGTTACTCTTGTGGCATTTTTATTTCTTTTGCATGCATAAAGGGGTTTTTCCAAAGTAATCGAGATCCCAAACTCGTCGTAACGGTGGGTGAGTAACAATGTGTCCGTGCCACGCCCGATGACAATCACAGGCTAGGGTAAACAGATAATTATCATGTCTCACAATTCCTTGCTGGCTGCGTCATATCATAGTAATACACACACACACACACACACACACACACACACACACACACACACACACACACACACACACATACACACACACACGCACACACACACACACACACACACACACACCCTCACACACACACGCACGCACACACACACAACAAAGACTACGATTGAACGCAAGCGAATCAAAGACCGTCATCCATTTTTGTTTTCATATCTTTAAGTATACGTAATTCATAATCATTTATTCATCGAATCATGAGCCTGCCTGCTAGACAAACAAACAAACAGTGCACTCATGACACAAGTCCGTCTTTATTTCCTGCGACACTGACATTAACTCGATTTCAAACGGCTTTGCAATTTATAGCTCCCGCGCTATTTATAGCCGCAACGCAAAGTCAGATGTACTCGGTGTGAAAAATGGGTTCCTTTCTTGGAGTCTCCTGGTATATAGGCAACATCACGTTATGACCGCCATAATTCCGAGATGTTGGGGATAGTGATGTAAATCTAGTGTGCGCATGATGTCACTTCCCTGGTGCCGAATATTAATCTGTTTCGTAAAGCCGTTGTTTTGCTCGGGTGGGCATATATGTAAATGCAAACAATTGCAGAAGAAATTTCGTTTGAATACCACAGACAATTCCTCTTGCATGAGTTGTGGAAGACGAGGATCCTTACAGACTTTTGTATAAGCCCCCTTTTTCCTCTTTCTTGTTTGCTGCAAACCGTAAACACAAAATACAGAAAGGAAATGGCTAAACTTTAAGATTGCTGCAAGCAAAGAAAAGCGACAGGAAAGCATTGTAATCCATGTTAAAGTTTGATGACCCACAGGTCGTGACTTCATTGCTGATGCAATAAACAAGAGGGAAAGACAGAGGAAGAAGAACAAAGAATGTTATTGTAAGGGAAAAGATATGAAAAATGTGGAATATAACAGTGACGACCCAATTCTTTACTTTGCTCCAACATGTGGCCACAATATCACATCTTCAAATTAATAGATGAATGGAAAAAATTTGATTAACCGGAATATAAGTGCATCATGTTTCCAAAGAATAGATGGGAAGATATGAAATTTGAACCTTTACAGTTATGATGGCATAGATGATCCAGTATAGGAGATTGTGTTTTACTTATGCATAGAGATTTAATCGATACTGTGAGCTGATCGCAGGATGATTTCATTTCTGCTGTGGTTGTTGCAGCTGTGATTGTTTTGGTGCCGTTGTCTTTGTGCATCTAAAAATTCCTCTATTTTTTTTTTTTTTTTTTTGCTATCATTACACACTACCGCTAACACTAATACTTTTTCTACTTCAAGTTCTGATATCAAAACATTATGATATTGATATTATGGAAAACGTTTTTGCAAAAGAGAAAGAGAGAGAGAGAGAGAGAGAGAGATATTTATAAATAATTGGAGAAGACAGAGAAAGAAAATGAAAAAAAAAAGGAAAATTGGAGAGGTGGCGAAGGGGAGAGAGCG
The DNA here is from genome assembly GCF_040938485.1 of Diadema antillarum. NCBI lineage: Eukaryota > Metazoa > Echinodermata > Echinoidea > Diadematoida > Diadematidae > Diadema > Diadema antillarum. The sequence goes on along the minus strand of NW_027270918.1, from coordinate 9,121,061 downwards.
GGAGAAACTGCGAGTTGGCTGCCCGAAGCGTTATCTTCTCCTTCACAGAAGGCAAGAAGTACAGGATACTACAGGATGTAACGAAATATGGCGACATGCTTCACTTACTAGGTAGTCAATCGTGACGTCACCTCCCCTTAAAATTAGAAATACAACGACTACATCGTGCCATTTCCTTTCTCACTATTTTCTTGTCTTTTCGCACTCAAAAGGAGTTCCATGAGGTGATTTCGTCACTTCTGTGGAAGAATAAATTTTGAGAGATCTTTGGTGCGAAGAAAAATATGTCAAGGATGAGTCCAGTATTATGTGCTTTAATGAGCTACTTCTATTCTTCTTAAATGGATATATAGTCATAGGACAATAATTTCTCATGTCAATGTATTTAAAAAGTCAACTAACACAAACGTTTTGCCAAATGAAAAAAATATATACTTTCAGAAAAACAACAAACAACAAACCTTATCAAAATAGTGACATTTAACAGCCTTCTATTTAGCAGTATAGCAACAAGGAAGCGAGCGAAAGTGATTTTTTTTTTATCAATCGGAGTTACGTGAAAATATTAATTTGAAAACCTAATGAAAACTTTAAAAACAGTTCAGCTTCACGTCTCACTCAATAGCAGACTGATAAAACATTGGAGTTTGGCATTTTTGTTTATATTAGTTACATAAATGATTCAACAACAAAAATGAAACTTTCTTATTTGTTGCTATCAGATTGATATTTAGGTAACTGCTGCTGTTGCTTCTAGTAGCTATTCAACTTTATGTAAAAACCGATGATCGATATTGATACAGACGCTACTCAAAAATGTATGACAACAATGACAAAGTTTTTCATGAATTCTATTAATGTGACGAGCATTATTCGTATTGTCCTTGTTTGTGTTATGTATTACCTTTACTGTTTTTTCACTATAGTATTTAGTTTTCTTCCTCTTTATTTTCACGTCAATTATCATTGTAGTACTAACGACAGACAAAAACGATACTTCGGAGCAAACACTTGACAAGAATTCAAATGAACCAGCGGTTGAAGAGCTACGGTCGACCGAAAATGGCCACGTCACTTCGATGCTATCGGGGCGAACACCTTACACCCAGATTCCAGAAGGCGATCATAGGTTGAGGAATTCGTTTCGACTTTTCCGCCGTCCTGATTGGAGGACAACGATTGACGCGCCGTTTCAGCACCATAGGTTCCCGCCTAATTACTGGGTCACACGGAGAGGTCGTTATCGTCTGCCGAGAGTAGTGAAAGATGTTGGAAAATATTATCAGACCGCTGAGTCAAGTTTGGATTGAGCTTTTAATGTAATCCGTCATACAATCAATCGTTCTCTCAATACAGAACGGTGGTCTTCGCATTATCTAGAGACATTAGTTGACAATCTTTATAAAATCATTAAAGTTTATAGAATTATTTTTGCGTTATCATTTGTGTCCATTGGCATATGTCCACATGAGTGAATGTGTGATTGTCCAATGCTCGCCTGTTCACTTCTAAGTAACAAAAATATATGATTTTTTTTTGGAAAATGCAATCCATCACTTTTCAGTGAGCTGGATGTATAGTTGCAGAAAGTTGTATTTGTTTTCTCAGTATTTAAGATAAATATGTGTTTTCGTTTGTTTGTTTGTTTGTTTATTTGTTTGTTTGTTTGTTTGTTTTTTATTTCGCAAAATCCAGGAGTTAGATTTTTTAAGCAGACTGAATTCTGTCCAAATCTTGGATGAAATTTAGATGTTTTATTCAATTCAAAACTTCTATGAAATGGAAATACGGTACACGTAATACTCTGAATAACTTCTTATTTAGGAAATCTATGAATTCGTTATATACTCTTTGGAACTTCTGTGTGTATCCAAAATACTAGTAATGTTATTTTTGTTGGCACATAATTCAAAAGTTCAAACATCTTACTTTTTTTTCATTACCTTCACTCAAATAAAGTTGGCTTGTCTAGTGAATTCTTGTTTCCAAATATCCAATTTCCCATTAGTCTCCGTGGTGATGTTGTTGGCATATCTGTAGGTGCATATTTATTACTAGTGAGAGGTTCAAATTTAGGTGACAAAACTGGCTTATGATTATTACGCAATATAACAGAACACAAGTAAAAGATGCATTGAACCGGAATAAAGTATATGTGCAATTGAGTACTCCTCGTTACTAAGAATGAAAGAAAAGAAAGACAACGTTTCTTACTTACTCTGGAACAGTCCAATTTAAATATGACTTACCTGTTAGTTGAAATTAAACGATGCTGAGAATGAAAATATTTTCGCATGTTTATTCTTCTGTACTTTTGAAAACGTTAACGACGGCAATTAAACCACATGGTCGCTGATGGTATAAAGTATATCTGTAAGTGACCGTTTTGTCACCTGTAGTGTTGGTCATGCATATTAGTGAGTGAGTACAATGTAGTGAGGACGTTGGTAAATTATGAACATAAAAATGTCAACCTCAGTCCATAATATTGGCAACCGTTCAAATAGTTAATATATCTCTCATTTTAATAGCAACGCAGGAAACCTTCTAGAACAATGCAATTTCTGTTTATCAGTTGTGTTGTACCATGGTGTTTAAAGACACACTATTACGAACGATGAGTGTTGACGGCAAATGATCAGAATTACACGATGAGATATATTGGCATCTTTTTTGCTTTTTTTTCTTTTGAATGGAAGTTACAACTGATGCCCCTTAATAAAGTTTGACACTGACGTACGCAAGTGACACAAGAAGGTGAAAATCATTGAATTTGACAAGGGAAACATCATAAATGTCATCAGACGACGATGTGCCAGGACAATGAACATGATGACATTAAGGTATGTGGGAGAGAACATAAGATTTTGACTTTCCAGCAAATTAATGATATCCGCCCGCCGGATCACTCGGCGGAGACAATGATATTTTCCTCTGCTTGCGTCATGACATCACCGTCGTAAGGGTAACCTTGGAATTGACATTTCCACAAAATCTATTTATGTTTCAGTCTGATGGATCCCCTCATGTTTTGCCAGTGAGCTAGCATGTTGCTTGCCCTCCGGCCTCCCTCTCCCCCTCTTTTTTCTCTCTTTCTCATGCTCTCTCCCCGTTACCAGTATTCTTTCTTATTCCATTTACCCCCTAGTACTAAGTTACAAGGACACGTCTGTCGCTCCTCCGATCTAATTCTAATTCTCGAAGTCAAAGGTGTCACACCATGGCAACATGTACCTATAGTAAAGATTATTATAATGGCTATGGACAGTTCTCTCGCCCCCGCCAAGCCCGTATCTTTTCTTGGTATAGCAACGTGAGGCCCATTACGGGATCAAGCAATGACAAGATGAAGATGATTAACGCTTTTAGACCCACTTTATCAAAATGCCATTGATATTGTGAACAGACAGACTTCTTATGGTATCTACAGTGGAGTATAGTGGACTACCAGACCCCACGTACAAGTGAAATTTTATGACTTTTATGAAGATTAGTTTTTAAAGAGTGAAATCGAACGAACAAAACAGTAGCATTTACATAGGGCATTCGGATATTCCTGTTTGTTAATTTGTTGGGATAATCCACCATCACTGAGGTACTATCAAATGCTTATGAGCACTCTGCCACGGGATCGACGACTTCAAGTTCCCTATAAAGGACAAGGAGACTAGCATAAAGGAGGCACGTCAGGAGTTTGACACCCACGAATCATACAGCCCACGAGTTATACAGCCCAGGAGTAATACAGCACATGACTTCGACATTTAACAAACAAGGCACACGAGACCTACACATTAAGCCCCGTGTTATAATGTCGAACTGGTGCACTGTTTTCAAGTAGTGCCGAACTCCTGGGCCTTGTTTGCGTAGTGTCGAACTCATGGGCTGTATGACTCGTGGGTTGTACGACTCGGTTACAGCTCTTTAGTCCGAAGATTCGTTATTCCCAAGGCTCGTTTTTCCGAATTTCATTTTCGGAGTAACAAATCTCCGGAATAACGAACCTTCGGAATAACGCCACAAATGTTCGGATTAACGAACCCTTTTTCATTTTTGGATTCACATCTAGGTATAGGGAATATGTGTGTTTCGGATTAACGACCCTTCGGAATAACGAACCTTCGGAATAGCGAACCTTCGAAATAACGAACAGCATCCTTACGACTCACGGACCTTTTTTCAATGTCGAACTATGGGCTGTATCCCTGTATGACTTGTGGGTGTCGGTCTCGTGGGATGACCCCAGATAAAGTGCTTTGCCTGAGGGCACAACCGTTGCTATCATAGGTGACTCGACTTAGGAACCACCACGAGAGAGGGCCCGTGGTCTTATCCATTGAGTCACAACGGGTTGGGAGAGGAGAGTTATGGAGTTTCAACGTTTCACATCTTTATACGAAACAGGAAGGCTGACCACTGTCACCTGACAGTATCATAGGCAAATAATCTAGCCTATGTTGTCTTTTTTATCCATGTGAAATTGTCGTAAATTGTAATAACTGAGCAATACTGATATGTAGTTCACTAAAGTTATCACTGACTCCCGTCGGTAGAATAATTTCCACGTAAACTTTAAATTGATCTTTATGATAAAATATAATAAAAATGATGATGTCACAGTTTCAGATTTTTTTTTTTTATTAACCTGCTTATAAATCGTGACCGTAATCATTGTTTTTAGATAATAAAGTACATTTATAATGCGCCGTATCTATCATTAATGATACTCTCGGCGCATGAGAGCCTGCGTACTTCAACACACATGTGTACAACCATCCAAACCAAGTCCACATGATAATACATTAACATTAACAAAAACTACAATTAAACAAATATGATTTCACTAGAGTCTTGAAGTGAGAGTACGAAGTTTCCTGACGGATGTTAAGTGATACAGAGAAAAAAGTTGATTATGAACCGGATATATTATAGGGTTGTTATGACCTAGCTATGGTTCATTTGATCAAAACCATATTTTTAATGACATTTTTGGTATGAACCAGAGGGAGAGTTTGATGACGTCATCACTATCTCTAGATTCCGACATTATTTGCTCATATCACTGTTTTGCCAAACTTTGAGATGACATTGCTTTCCTATTTTATGTAAAATCTCGTCTTAACAGCACCTTTCGAACCAGGGTTACCACAACAACGTGCGGACAATCTTTCTTTACCCTGCCTGTTAAGATCCTCGGCGCCAAATGTTGCTCGGACGTTGTCGCGGTATATATGTTGCCAAATTCCAGGTTGGAGCGCCTAGGGTATTACCCCGACATTACCCTGACATTACCGCGACAACCCTTCTGTTAACGATCTCGCGGTAAGATTCGGCTCGTATACTGAATGAATGATGATGTCACCGTGAGCCGAACAAGTATGTTTTTCGTTTTATCAAACACGGTGGCTTACCTGACTGTGTACATTATTAGATCAAACTGTAAGAGTGATTTTCGAAATTTATGAACCAAATGATATAAATACTTTTAGATACTGTGCAAGATTTTATTCTATTCGATGTAACTAGAATTTCTTGTAAAGAATGAAAGTTTCTATAAATATATCCAAGTGCCGCGCGAGGTTGCTCTGGTGAGTCGATAAGTGTATGACATGTGGAGATGAGCTGAAATCAAGATCAGCGTTTGTTACGGAAACCTTCCCGGAGAAGGTTTTTTTTTTTCTGTGTGTGTGTGTGTGTGTGTATGTGTGTGTTAGAATGGTACCTCATTCTCTCTCCTGTGGTTTTAAAATTAAAAGCAATGCAATAAAATGAAATGAAATACAAAATATATATAAAAGGGAAAAGAATTTCTACCATTTCATTTAGTTTATTTACTCCATTTTTACATTGAATCTGTACAAAATAAACAGATGGTGGTCGCCGACACAGAGAAAATTACGGTGAAATTCGATGATTTTTGTTAATAGATACGTGCATGATATGTTCATAGATGATTCTAGACAATATGATTAGTACAACCATGCTATGGCGGTAACGAATGCAAGGTGAACCTGTATCTCACTCTTTTATGGGCAGAGAACTGTCATGTCATGAGTATGTACGATGGCGAATAACGGTTTATTGTCACTTGGTCTAATACCAGATGGTCTATTTCCCAGTTCGTTTAACACCACGACGGCTAAGCTCATTTGGTCTACTGTCAATTTCGTCTAATGCCTGTTTGGTCTAATCCTCACTTGGTCTAATGCCCAGTTTGGCTAATTATCATTTCGTTTAATAACCATGCAGACGGTCTAATCGCAATTTTGTCTCCTTGGGATTTTTTTTTTTCTCATTTGGTCTAATAAACTATGGGTATTAGACGAAATGGGCATAGCACATCTCGAAATATAGGCCAACTGGTAATGACGCCAAGTAGCAAGTGGACAAGATGGTCATTACACAAACTGGGTGTAGACGAAACGGGATTAGACCATGTGGGTTGAGACTAAATGGCTATTGGACGATGTGGGAGTAGACCAAGTGATAGATCACCGCGAATAACTAACCCAGCTCACGTGTCTTGCGTACCAACCTGTCCTATCTTCCCAACGCTTGCTCGAGAGCACAAGGAGTGTGTGTCGTCATCAAAAGTATAACTCAATCGCAACATTCTTTTTCAGTCTTTTGACTTATCTCATTCTCCAATCTCGGACAGGAATATTCATCTGCCTGCGTAGTTATGGTTATGAAATTGAGATTCGACTCCAAGAGGCCGCGCGACGAGCAAGATGAGTATGAATATAGAGGCACACAACGCTGCTTATCTATTGATAAAATCGAGGGTAAAATGTTGAGGTCAAACCAAGTTTTCCGCGACGCTCCTGTTGTATCTACGTTGATGAATTAAATCGGGGGCCACCGTTGGATCTCGCTTTCCAGAGTTCTGAGGCGTGTCGGAGCGCTTTCAATGTTCAGAGGGCGTGTAGGAGAGGCAAAAAGTAAATAATTCAAATCTGGAGGCGGCCGTATCATGAGTAATGGCGGCCAAAAATATGGCTGATTTAGGATTTCGGAGGCCTCGCAACCATGGAGGATGTATCGGAAGTTTATTATACATTATGTATAGTCGCCTAGTAATTAGCTTCCCACGACCTTTCGTCGGGTATTTTGGGGATCGTTTGGTGGATGTGAGATTAATTGGTTGGTTACATGAAGTTGTGGGCAGTACAAAAGAACAAAAAAGTAAAACGAGATAACTGTATGTTACTGTGTTCAACAACAAGGTGAATCTTATCAAAATGTTAATTCAGATAACAGCATTATTTGACTCCTTCGTTTATTAAATAGCAATATTAATTAAGGTCTTCGAGCAGGCTCAGTCGGTAGAGCGTCTGCCTCAAAATGTTGTGTGTTTGAAGCCCGTGGTGTTATACACTTTATACACACATTCCTATAGATCTCATGGAGATAGGATTATGAAATAAAGGTCCCTTATGGGTGGAGGAGTCGTCACAACCCATATAAAAGATCCCTCTTCACTTCTCGCAAAGAATCGGCGTGTAACAATGATTTGAAATGAAACGTTACTTTGAATTGAATTGAATTTAACAATAACGAGGTAAGCGCATGCAGTCCAATCCCCTCGTGGTTCACCAGCGATTGTCCAGTAATAGTCACACATATCAGTATGTGTGTGTATCTGTGTGTGTTGTTGTTCTTTGCGAAGGGCCTCTAAATAAAAATTCAAATAAGGAGAAAAAAGATACAACCTGGAGAGAGCTAAACAGTACCATTTATTCTACTCCAGCTCTTGTAAAAAACAAACAAAAAACAAAACAAAACAAAAAAGGAAGCTATTATACATGACCTCTCCTTTCCTGCATATTTCAGTTCCATTCCAAACTTTGCTGCACAAAGTTAACCCCTCCCCCTTTTTTAAACTCTTAAATAGGTTTAGTATGCATTCTATCTGTCACTAGAATACTAGTAACCTTTTTTTTTTTGTCCACCCACGCGGAAAACTGCTCTCGTCGTGAGGTTTGACAGCACGCAATAGCTCTATAGTGTTTGTCATGGCTTTCTGACGTGTTGAAAAAGCAAACTTACCATCAATTGTGTTTACGGAATCGTCAGTCTCTGATGGTCTCACAACAGCAACAACAACAGCAGCAAGAACAACAACCAAAACAACAACAAGATACAGAACAAAATGCAGAAGGCAGAAATACTGCAGAACACATCTGATGTATATGATGGCGACACTTATCACCCAAAGTCTTGGATTTTAAAGGTGTCTTGAGGGTTGGAGGGTTTCTGACAATGTTTTCAGGGATGCTTATGTTAAAGGGTGTGTACAGTTCTGGTTGAGGTGAGGATTTAACTTTTAACGTTTTGCAAGATATTCCGAAACCACTCTATGAGATGATAAAGCGCATGCAATTCCATGGGGTTTCAAAAGTTTATTTGATGAAAATTGGTTTTGAAATGGCTGAGATATCCAAAAACAATGTGAAACAAAGGGATCCTAATAAAGTTGTGGCCTGTCGCCTTTTATTATTATCACTTTTTGGGATATCTTAGCCATTCGAAAACCAATTTTCAGCAAATAAATGTTGAACCCTTCTTAAAATTACATGCTCTTTCATATTTCATAAGAGGTTTCTCATTATCTCACTTATGAATGTGCAAAACATGAATCCCCACCTCAACCAGCACTGTACAGTCCCTTTAATAGTGACGAGGCGAACACTGATACGGTTGAACTGAAAACGAGAGAACCAAGTGTTGTACACATTGATATCATTTTCCCTCTCTTCCTTTCCTCCGTTTGCATGTGCCATTATAAAGGCAATAGTAATTGGTCTGAGTGATAGTGAGAGAAATCGTAACAAAAGGTGATGTCATCAGATGTCTTTACATTTGACATGGATTGAATTGCGCAGTTTCCATCAAATTACTATAGTTTGTAGTTACCTTATGCAATGATGACTATTGAGGCCAAGGGGTTGTGTTATAATAAGTTTATGATATTGTTGTGCACAAACAAAAAAGAGACGAGCTGTTCGGTGATGACTTTAACAAGAAGTAATCTGGTTGATAACTTTGAAGACCCTCTTGTCATAAATAGGTCGACATGAGCCGCGCAGTGTTCGAGGCATTATGAGATGAACAAGATGTGAAGGGAGAAAGGGGGACATGGGGGAGGGATAGGAGAGAGGGGAGTATAGGGGGAGGGGTGAAGAGATGGGAAGGAGGAAGGTGTCGTACCTGACTTAAAAAACGAAGGTGAAATAGGTCAACATTAGTGTACGGTGGCAGTGTTTGGCCGGGAACAGGATGGCAGCAAATTGGGCGTCATTACGGGAACATCCGCGGGGATTAGCGGGAACGCACTACCATGGTTTCATCTCCCTATATACATACCACGAACTGCCGTGTTGTGTGAATGAGACCTGGGTTATTCAGGGTAATTACGCCACTCCTAGCGAATCTACCACCTCATTTATCCAGCTTTTCAGGAGGATGAATCTTGATTTTGACAGCCGTGACAGTGGTGGTCGACGGGATTTCCTTGTACATAAGTGAGGTGGAAGATGCGACTGGTACATTGCGTAAGCAATAAAGGATTATCTGGAAAAAATGTGGAAGAAAAATTGTCCTAAAATGTTGTATGTTTAAAGTTACCAATTCTTTATTTTTCCCAGTGTGTCTTTATTCTAATATTCTTCGACCTGAATTCAGGAGCATTTTCTTTCGATTGTTTCGTTGAATTCACTGGTTCTATTACGCTGCCTTTAGAATTTCTGATCGCAGATCATCTAGTCGAAACGTTTGAATGTTTTTCGAAGTAAGACGAACAAGAAGTGCAGAAATGATTAATTCAGGTGCTATCAGTGGGTATCACCGACTCAACTATCCACTCTACTATCACCGCCACCACTTCTGTTACCACTGGCACGCGCGTTGCTATTCCATTTCTCCACTTTATCATTCCCATTAAAACTTTTGCCACTGCTACTGTCACTATACTATCTCTGGCCAGAAAAAAAAGAAACAAACAAAACAAACAAAAAACAAACAAACAAAAACGTTTTGCTCCTCCTGCTCGTATGGTGGCAAACAAAAATCATTACATTTACCTATATCAAAATACAACTGCTAAACATCTATTCACAGCTACGCATGTTATCGTCCTAAATTTCAGAAAGAGCGTTTCGAGATCAATAAGAGACGGAAAGCTATGAAAGATGATGAGGCTAGCCCCGATATGAGACCTTGGAAAATTTATAGACGGCAACTTGCACGTGGGGCAGGTGTGTCCACCTTGCGTGCAAAACGAAATCACGTTCGTGGTCAGGCTCATATGTATAGATCTCATTGATGACACGTGGACTTGAAGCCTTTGGCCACAAGCGTATGCATAACACAAAAATAGTATAAATAGACGTGTAAAAGCTAGAGTATGGGGTACAAAAGTGCAACACAGTTTGATTTTGTGTTAGATATGGATTGTAACAGTTGTGACTGTGATTAGCTTATATCCCTTTCTAAGTCAGGGAGTGTTTAGAACTTGATACGTTGGGAACCCTGTGAATATTTCTTGAACAGTATCAAAATTGTTCTTTTTTAAGTTCCATCCCTTCTTTCTCTGTAGAAGTTGAGGTCAATACTCAACTGTCTAACTCACTTTGACCAGCAGCTATTGTCGCAGCACTTCGATTATATTCCTTTTCTCTCATGTAAGATTTCATTTTGAACTCATAGTTCAAAATGAGTCCCGTGAAAGATTTCATTTTGAACTCATAATTCAAACTCGTATAGAAAATAGCCTTCCTGGGGCCTTCCTACACTGATGCTATAATATCAACAAATGCGAATACTTATAATACTCACAAATTACCAATAGCAAATGAATAATGATACCAGTATCTAATACTGAAAACAATACTTAAGGTGATAACAATACTTGACCTAAATTTTGATGACGTTACTATTAATACTTGATACCAATACTTATCATTACACAAATTATGAAACTGATACTAATAGTCATATATGTACTGTTTATATAGCACTAATGCTACTATCATACTACTACTAATACTAATACTTGTATTAATGCTATATTTTATGTATTAATACTAATACTAATATCATACTAACACTAGTATACCAAACTTAGTACGAATGCTGATTCTGATATGAATACTACATAATATTTCCAATAAAGGCCTACTTATGTTTGCCAAAATCTGTGATTTAATCCACGGATAACTTGAGCATTCACATTTAGGCCTATTATTGGAAAAGCTTCATGTTCTTCGCCTTGATAACAGACCTGACTATAGACTCAATTAACACACAGTCTTACTAATTACAAAGAAATTGAATTTGCAAAAATACTTAAAGGTCTTGTTTACCTTTGGGAGCATGGATTTAAAAATGTTCAAGATATCACATTTGATACATATGTGTAGGTCAGTTGTATCACAAAACATCCTACCATGTATACAAAATATAACAAATAAAGCCTAGAATATAAATTGATGTTACTGTTTTTCTGAATAAACCATAACTGTAGACGGTTAAGTATGGAAACAATTTTTATTATAACTATTGTTCACATTTTATATATCTAACAATACTTAACATCGTTTATACTGATTCGAATTTTTACATTGGTTCTTTCTTTCCCTAACTCACATTTTAGAACTATTTTGAACCACTAATGCTTGGTTTTTGTTTCATCTGCAAATGGTAAATTATGCCTTTAAGACTACGTAAACATTTGTAGTTTTCACGAACTTTGTCTTTCTTCCACATAAATCATGGCAAGTATTCAGGTCTTGTCGTCGGATGTATATGAAGAATAGAAGATTGAAAAAAGATTATAGCCTATTGTTGCCCCCATTGAAGGGCGGTTAAGGCTATTAAGTGACCATTATCTGTTTTGAAGATAATTTTGTTTAGTTTATGTTTATTTTTTTTTTTGGAATTGTTTCATTTGGATTGTCGCCACAATGGCGCATCCTTAACAGATGTCTATTCAGGCTTATTCCGCATTGAGAGGTCGCAGCAAAATGATTGTTGTCATTTGACAGATTTGATTAGAGGGGACGTCGCAAGAGCCGGTTGCCAAGACAATTTACCCTAGCTCTCTAAAGACTCGGCCCCTGTGTGGATCGGCTTTCCGTCCGCAATACAAGCTGCTCATTCTCTTCACTGTAGTTATGAGGATGAATAAGCACTTTGATATCACTCTTTTTTTGTGTGTGTGGTGTCTGACATACATATCGCACGGGAAAACATGTTGTAGGTATTCTCTGCACCAGATACACACTAAGAAAAAAAGGTTCAATAAGGGAGCTAGAAGGGTTCGAAGTCGCGAAAATGGGTGCAAACTACACGATTTGAGAAAATGGTGGAACTTTGCTTCTTATATGGTTCATTTTGGGTTCGATCTTGCCACGGTCATTGACGGTGCAATATTACGCCCCAAACTAGTCTCAAAACAAAGGCCATCCTATGGTGTTGCTCGGTACTAAAATGCAATAATACATATCCTTGTGCTGATATTATGAACATATATTTTTTGATATCAGGAAACTTAAGTTTCTTTCATATTCTATAATCATTCATCGAGAGTATATTTTCAAATTAAGTTGAGTCCATGATGAAAGGGGTCTACTAAAAAAATAAACGTAGAATACCTGATTGCTTGTCTGGTATTGACCAATCACATTGTACACATAACCTAGGAGGTTTAACAGATGAAATTCCAACTGGATGTAATTATTCAAATAGTCGTCAGATTTCTATTGCTGTACAAAACAATTCCACAGGTGCATTTGTGCCTTCGCTGATCGGGATTCGATGCCGCCGTCTCGCTGAGCAATCTGAAGATTCATTTTGGACGTTTACATAATTTTGGCTATATTTTGCTGCAAATGAAATCCTATACTTTAAGATAAAAACATATAAAACAAAAGTCAATTCTGAACAGAAATATTATTGTGCAAAAGTGTTAATCAGAGCTGTTTCATGTGAAAGTATTTAAACTGTACCCTGGATAGCCGGTTTATTTTATCACTTTTCCTCATGATTCTGACAAAGCAAACTGATATGAATCTTCAAATAGAATTCTTTATCAATAGAAACATCAGATTACTGCCCAGGCATGCCTATTAGAATAATGTTCGTTTTATTTCATTTTTTTTGAGCAATTTCTATTCGTGTATCCCCGTGTCTTTAACATTCACCTAACCTATCTCTTATTGGTTGGGATGTCGAAACGTAATTACCATTACAAAGACATATCTTCCTGTTTGTGGTTCATTCTTGCTAAGGTGCAATATTGAGCCCATAACAAGTCTCAAAGAAAGACCCATATGGTGTTGATCGACACTTGAATGCAATATTGCATACCGTCGTGGTGCTACTATGTACATGTTTTTTTTTTTAAGACATCATAAAACTTGATGTTCTCTTATAATTTCATAATCATTCATCGGAGCATTTTTAAATGAAGTTGAGTCTTTGATGAAAGGGTCTGCGAACAAGCTAACGAAGAATACTTGACTGCCCGTCTGGTATTGACCAATCGAAATGGAATATGTCACAGCATTCCCTGCATGCTTACTGTGCGATGATGGAGTCAAACCCTACTACACGCTAAAGATTTTCGTTGCGACTCGATCTCGGGACAGAAAAAAAAGTCAATATTTTTTCATGGCCCTCAAATCTTGAATTCCATCCACTCTGATGTGAAATGTAAGAAAACGGTACAAAGTTTTAAGAAAGCTTTCAAACGTATTTTACTTGAAAGGTTTTCTGGAAGTTACCAATATCATTTTACGAATTTATAAGAGACTAGCAAGATAGGGACCCTGTGTGTTTGTGAAAATGACATCTTGTGTATTGCTAATATGCGCTGGTCCATGTTTTTGTCTGTGTATGCATGTGGTGTATGTGTGAGTGTGTGTGTGTGTGTGTGTGTGTGTGTGTGCCAATGTTTTTTTCTCTGTATATACAATGTATTTACTTTTCCGGGATTAATTTTAAATAAGGCCAATTGCCTTCTCACTCACCCCTTCACTTGATATCTTTTGCTGTTTGTTTGCTTTGTTTGTTTGTTTGTCACATTGTCATTTTATTCATACCATTGTCACATTTTATGTATGCATATTTTATTAAGTGAAAGTAAAGGAAATGATAAACTAAAATCGTTAAGAGAGCAAACTCGCGGATATATAAGGGTGCAAACTACACGATTTATTTGTAAGGGTTGATTTTTCCCCCTTTTTTTCATGGATTCATGCACGGTAAAGCCTAAGGGTAAAATGCATGCACATGAAAAATGTAAGCACATGTTTCCGTGTGCTTGCAAACACCACATTTTAGAATGAATAAAGACTAGCTGTGATAGTGGAATTTCTCATGAATAAATAATAAAGCATTCAAACCCTGGCCATTGTTCAACACCATTGTCAGGGTGTTAACCACATACTCCCATACACACCCATTGACCCCTGTGCAAAGTGAAAATTTTGTACAGAGGGTTGGAAATAGAGCAAAATCTGTAACCTAACTGTGAAATTGATCATGGATTTCATGAAACTGATTTGTGTTTTAAACCACCTCCAACGAAATTGTACACTATACAACTATCTCCCATATCAATGATAGTGTTATCTGATATATAGTTACTGAATTATTAAGAAACAAAAGTGGAAAATGTTTTTTTTTTAAACGCCTATTAATCCATAGAATACATTCGATGCAAAATAATGACATGGATGTTTCCTAAAGCGTCAATCCACGGACCCAGTAGTTTGGTCACCTGGTGTGGGCATGTTCATTCTTTTCTTGAACATGATTTATGAATTCAGTGAATTGCTGAGTCGTGCAAACTTATGTGCACATAAGTTGACTCCCAGATGGCTCATTGTACAGCTCGTCCATGCGTGTTTGAGCTGAGCATCTAGCGCAAATTCCATTTCCACAGCAGATCAGCTCTTCTGAGGCTTTTCGTAGCGGCTTACTGCAACTCTGCCTTCAAAATTATTTTGTCCACTTCATAATATCAAGACCCCGCAGATTCCTACTACGTGGAAAATGGTGAGTTAAAACATCATCGTAAAGCATGATTTGAAATATCCACAATGTTCTCGACCAAGGCCTTACTCTCGATATTACCCTTCATCAAATTTCTTGTATCTGTTATGTTTTTGCCGGTTGTATAGCCATGTCTTATAATGTAGGCTTGCAGGCAGTAATATTAAAATGTTCATTTTAGAGTTCTGTTAAAACTGGCTAGTTTTATGCGTGCTGTTTTCTGTTCTATTTTGTTTTGTTTCGTAACCATTCTGTGGAATTAGAGCAGCTTTAGCGATAAAATATCTTGCTAAAGACGTTATGGCATTCCGATTTCAAATTTCAGATTCATTTATTGCTCATTTAGGAAATTCTTTTTGTTGGTACATGGGCGTGCACATAGGAATATCTACATACACATGCATAAACTCACATATATTCATGTACATGTACACATTATAAATGATACAATTTTCACTACATACACAATTATACAAGCATAATTTATACTCACAATACAGTGAACACATACATAATCACAAATTTCAAGTAATTCTTTATATTTACCGATCAACAACAAAACAAAATAGTTAAGAAAACGTGGAATCGGATATTCCTATAGGAAGTGTATCCTTAACATAACCTTTACGCCAGCTCCCCCCCCCCACACACACACATCCCCAAGGATAATTCATCGCGTCGTGCCATACCACATTTGATTAATAATGAATAAAAGGAACGGAAGTTGATGAATAATTGTTGATAAACTTATGGATAAATAGACCAGTGTACTAACTAAACTTATAATGGCAAACATTGCACGCTTATCTTTATGCTGGGATAATTCTCTGTAGTCAGGTAGTGTTAGTGGTGGACTTAAGTTCACCCTGTATGCAGCAAGGCAGTGCATAAGAATTGAACTATACATTAAGCTGCCATGGAGAGAGTTATGTAGTCATATTTACATAAGTTAGCTCTTCTGCAAAATTATTACACACGCATGAACAGTGGCCTTGAACTCATGACACTTGATTTTCCTTTTCAGGTATTCAAGCAAGATACAATATGATGAAGTTGCGCGCATTCTCCTGATCACGTAAACTTATATGCAATTCTGAAGGACGGAGTGATTCCTCAACAGAATATGTAAGTTTCATTAATGGATTAATCCGTAATACATGTATATGTATTTTCAGGTTATTGATTCATCTAGATTTTCAGCATGTGATATCCGTGAAGTATATTATATTAAAGGTTATTATTACACATGAACGCAGTTTTTTCAGTTACTAAACGTAGCCACCGTTTAGTGGGTTGCAGAAAATTTGATAAGACTATAGTGCAATTTTTGATACCATCTATAATC
This sequence comes from Diadema antillarum, assembly GCF_040938485.1. NCBI lineage: Eukaryota > Metazoa > Echinodermata > Echinoidea > Diadematoida > Diadematidae > Diadema > Diadema antillarum. The sequence continues at coordinate 9,104,659 of NW_027270918.1, read as the reverse complement.
GAGAGATATGTTACTCAAGTGGACCATTGCGATCATTCATTCTTGCCTTTTCCGTTCTACGTCTTCTCAGTTTTTTTGGACTTTTTCCTGAAAACTCCATGATGGATTGTAACTCATACAGGCAGCATCTCTACCCCGCAAGTATCTTCATTTTTTTCTTTTTTATTTATTTATTTATTTATTAATTATTTGATTCTATTCTATTTTATTTATTTATTTATTTATTTATCTATTTTTATTTATTTATTTATTTTTTATTTTTATTTTTATTTTTTATTTTTTTTTTTTTTTTTGGGGGGGGGGGGTAATCTTCTTTTCTGTAACCAGTATTATCAAAGTAAATCAAATCAATGTTATGAATAAGTAGAGGGGGCTATATTTTCACTTTTTTGTGTGTGTGGTAGCAGGATTAGAGGTGTCAACCATAATGGGCATCATTACACCCATTGCCATGGCCAGCACCCGGACCATCATCTGTGGCAAGCTCAGCAACGACTGAATGGCTGAGGTCTATAAGTCTTACTCCTTTCCTAACTGTGTAAAATATACAGCAAACTGATGTTAAATTGGCATGTAATTTGATGTTGTCTTACTTTGTTATTTTATGTTATGAAGACTTTGAGTTGGTCAGGAAAAATGTGGGAATATTTGAATATGCCCTATGTCATAAATGTATGCAGGCCTACATAAAAGGTGTGTATTTTCATCTCAGTCCAAATTCGCCACACATTTCTTTTCAACATGACTTTACTCAGGCTATTCCACATCTATTCTTTTTTTTTTCAGCTCTAACTTAGTGATGTCGACATGCTGTCTCCTAATTCCCCGTCTGCCTGGAGAGGACATGCTGTATGTCTGTGACAAAGTAAGTGCTACACTTTTATTTTTTTTATGGGAGACGGGAATTCCATTCTGCTTTGTGACTAGAAATATAAGAGGAATATTTCTTTGCAACATTATCATGTTTTACTTATATGACAAAGAGCTGAAATAAATCTATCCGACCGGATTTGTTTAGAAACCAATATCAAACCTTAAAGGGATGGTATAGTATTGGTGGAGGTGAGGATTTGGGCTTTTAACTTTTTGTGATATACCAAGAACCTACTTATGAAATAATAGCGAGTATGCCATTCTAAGAGGAATTCTAAAGATTATTTGATGAAAATTGGTTTTGAAATGGATGAGCCATCCAAAAACAAAATAAAACGCAGCGATCGTGATAAAAAGTGAGTCCTATATTATATTATTATTGCTCTGTTTTGGATATCGCAGCTATTTCAAAACCATTTCTCATTATTTCAGCAAAAGACGTTAGAAACCTGAAGTAGATCTATGTAATCAATTTAATTTTCCATTTTCTGGTCAATGGTCATAGTTGCTTCCTGTTAGTTTATGTAAGCAACACAACTGCGTAGTGTAAACGACCTATTTCCTTCGAAATTTTATTCAGTCATTATTTATTCATGCCAAAATCTCTTTCAGAACCTGACAGGACTAAATCCCACAATCTTCACTGTGAATGCTGCGCACTAGTGACATCACTATTTGGCTGGATGGTTGTGAAATCTGCCCGAATTCCTGTATACAATCGTGTCTTCCTTCGCTACAATGTTTCCGGCTTCTGTGCTCTGTGGCTTTCAGTATCCCAGACAAGGCAGAAACACCCGATGCAAACTTCAGCAGTACATTGCAAGCCTTGATGTGAACAGGCAACTATCACGAAGAAAAACCTACGGCATTTCATTAACAATATTGTTCAATAATTGTCTTGATAATTATAGTTTACCAGCCTAAAGTTTTCATGGTGTATACTTTTACAAGGAATGTCACCAGAGAAATGATGTTGTTCAGCTTGTCCCTCCGTTCGTACATCAGTCTGTTATCGATTATGGCAACATTGTATCACGAAGGGAAATGAAACGAAAAGTACAAGTGGACAAGTTAATGCAGGGAGATTACTTTAGCAGTTGAACACATCGTCACAAATTGAGGAATATCGGAAAATCCGTTGAAGAGCTATATATACACATATATTTAGAGTTTCAGTGCCGCCATTACGAGATGAGAAAGCTACATCTTTGACGTCAACCATGGAAAATTATATAAAGAAATGTAAAGAAAATAGGCATAGTTTCACGTTTCTAGCATTACAAAAGGAGCACTTGATTTCCTTCATCCAGAAGGGGGGGGGGGGGGGGGTAATATTACCCTTAACATTATGGCAACGAAAAATAAGTGGAGGCAATTTGTACTTTTCATTTAGAATCAGATTTTATGGAATTCCCTTGATATTTTCTTCATATACGTTTCCATACATGAAAGTGTCACTGAAACTTTAAACAATGCATAACTTCCACTGGATCATACGATTTTCCATGTTCACTTATGTGTTCTTATGATATTGCTCCAATCCACGGGTACATTTGGGTTTCATTCCCCTTTAAGTACTGTTTGAGGTATCCAAATGAAACTTTGCATATGTATGTACGATTGGACGAAGTTACTTCTACCACCTTGTGGGTGCCAGCGTTCAAGGTCAAATATTGTAGGTCATTGTCAAATTCTACAATGTCATTTCGTGCTCTTTCTTTGCATCTCACCTTGTAAGCACTGTCGACATAGTATTGTGGCGTTCTTTTAATAACTTTCCACACTTTTGAGCTATATGACCACCAAATTCACTCCTCAGATCATCTAAAGATGGCTGTCAAGTGTTGATATTGGTGAAGTCCGACTCCGTCAACAGTCAAAAAGTCAATGAGCTTACATTTGAAAATCAGTGTAATCACAAATTCGATATGTGGGCAAGACATCACTTCGCTTTTACCTTGTTAGATGGTGAATATTTGTGAAGCTTCCGTTTCTAATTCATACAGCATCAGCATACCTTATGTCTGAGAACAGTGGTAAAGAAGATTAGATACTTTGGCAACAGCGTGTAATATTCGCAAAATTTTATTTTGTGCCTTATTTGCTGAACAAACGTCGTAGGAGGACTACAACCTGCCAGGCACTATGGCGGAACAATTACTCTATTATTAGCGTCATAGAATAAATGACAATGATGTAGTTCTGAAGCATGCTATTCATTAGATACTTTTGCAATGACTCCATGTATACTTTTAATCGAACTAGGTATATAATCATCAATGTCTTGTACTTGAATAACGACAGAATGATTTCGGTGAGGAAAGTTTTCTGTCACGTCATTTAGGAATAAGGGAACGTGTCAATATTATGCTATTTGTTCCATACTTATTTCTGAAGTGGTTAAATGTATTTTCCTTAAAACAAAAATCATTTTATATATACCTACGTTGCATCCAGATGCCTATTCGTTGAAAAATATGGGCAATGTATTCAAAGGTCAAAGATCATACACTAATGGGGCTAGGGTATACAACATTTCACTAGTTGTTGTTGTTTTGTTTTGTTTTGTTTTGTGGCTTGTTTGTTTGTTTGTCTTTTTTTTTTTGGGGGGGGGGGACACGGTTCAAAGTGTCCTGAAACCTTGTATAATGCATGCATTTAGTCATGTATGATGCCAAACTGTTCCCGCTCATACAAATGCAGCCGTTTCAAGGAAATAACATAAGATTATTCTCATACTCCATGATTTGGTAATGCTTAAGTGGTTCATAAGAGTCCAGTGAAACTGTGTGCAGAACAAAAAGTGGATTTGACAATGGTATACAATATCCGCAATTTACTCTTTGACGGGGTCTATCATCCGATTAATATGTATAAGCACGGTAGTCCCCTATTCGGAAACTACAAGTTAGATAAGCTGCAATCATTTTGCACGCGACCATGGCGTGATAGCCAAAGGTGATCTGCAAATCTCTGTGTGCCTACAGAGGATTGGAAAACGTAACAACTTTCTATGTATAGAACAACGAAACAGAAACTGGTGCATGTATTATTCTCAGTCACTTTGTTAGTCATTATGATGATTTGCTCATTGCAGTCCGGAATCTCAGCTCGAGGGACTCGAATTGATCCCAAATCAGTCGGAATGCGTGTATCACCCAAAACAAAATCTGAATACATAACCATGATAACTGCGATTCTGCCTAGTCTCCATTGGTAGCCCATAAGGGCTGGTATCGAGTTCGATTTTCATATTATAATTATACCTTGTATTTAGATGTTTTCATCGAAATGCCCGTATACCTGTATATGGTATGCGTATGTCAGCTAAGTATCTAAACCATAATAAATTGTAGTCGTAATCTAAGTGCCAAGAATCTCATGATTTGAATAAGTGTGAACACCAAGACATGTCGTGATAAGGACTTTAAGACAATTGGCATCGTCATTATAAAACAAACTCCTAATTGTAAGGCATGTTTTAAATTTCAGATAAATTCATGTCTATGCTGGAAACATATCTTTTTGATGATTCATGATGACGTCACTGTTACATGAATATTGTACGCATGGAAATATGTAGGCCTATTCGTTTAAATGCATACAAACAACTTGTTAAATCCTCTTACATTTTTTTTTAAAGATATGGTGCATACTTTAGAAATGTACGTAGCATGCTCTTGTTTTTTGAGGCTTTGTGTACTGGTAAAAAGCATATCTTATTCTTATAGATTATGTGAATAAGTACGTATTCAAGTACGTTTTGAATAAAACGTATCCAGACAAATGTATATCATATTTTTACCTCTTCCTTCATGCAGATGTATACTCTTGCCTAGAGGGTTTGTTTGGTAGATAGTGATAGTGCTCACCTCATTGGAAAGGTAATTGGGTAAATATTTGGTTTTAGTATGTCATTCAAACACAAGTATAAGTTAACTTCTACATTAGCATTTCAAAACTCACAAATTCCACACACACATTTCATGATTCACAGGATCCAAATTACACCAATCTTATTTACTTTGCAGAGTGCAACAACAGCATAAGTTTGATATACTGAGCAAACAGGCTTGCATTAGTTCGCACTATTCAAGGTTTAAAGTAGTTAAGTAACCAAATTGTACCTTGTTATGTGATGCTAAGTATATTTACCTTATAATGTTGCAAATATGTGGTGCTTATTTCATCCATAACTGCTGCAAAATTGCTTCTTTAAAGGAGCCAATCAGTGTCACTGCCTGTTCCTCTAGAGACGCAATATTGCCCAGTAATCTCAAGGTGCACTTGAGGTTATACTGGGCAACATTGCGCCTCTAAAGGCATAGACAGTGACACTGACTGGCTCCTTTAAAGAAGCAATTTTGCTGCAGTCATGGATCAAATAAGCACCACATAGGTGCAACATTATACCTATATAATATGGCACAAAATCGCACCCTCAAGAGAGGCTACGATCTTGGAACTTAGGGTGCTTCTTTGCACCCTCACTAAAGGTGTAAAGTTCCACCAAAAGTAGAGGCAAGAGAGGGTGCAAAGTTGCGCCAAAAATTAAAGGGAGAAAGATCGCACCCTCGAGAAAGGTGCAACTCGGCACCAATTAGTGTGGGTGAAAAGATGCACCCTCAAGAAAAGGGTGAAACTTAGCACCGCTTAGTGTGGGTAGAAATATGCACCCAAGGGAAGAACTTCGCACCCTCAATAAAGTGTGCAATGTTGCATCCTCTATGGAGGGGCAAAGGTGCACCCACAGGGTGCAAAATTATACCATTGCACCATGGTGCTACTTTTGCACCAATTTCTTGAGGGTGCAAGATAACACCCATAGGGAGCCACCAGTGTGACATCACTTTGCACCCTTAAAAGGTGCAAGAATGAATCATTTTTTCTTAGTGTGTACGGTCTTATCAAGAAAGATTGCATTATATCCTTAAATTTGATGACAAGGCTTCATCGAACATCCGTCCATATTCTGATTATAAAGTCAACTTTTCACCAAAAACAGCACCATGTTAACTTAAAAGATTTACAAGAATATATCATGCATTTACATCTACTTAGTATTGTGTATAACCTTAGCTCTTCGATTGTTAAAAACAATTATTTCTGAAGTGACAAAAAAGAAAATGAAGAAGAGAAACCCTCAACCAAACTACTTCATGCCGTTGCAAATCGTTCTTATCCTGCGTGACAGTGTGCACATAACAATGGTAACGCGGTCACCACAGCGGGTCAGCATTCATGGTCTCACATCTGCAGATAACATGGACTTGCCCTGCTGGCGCCTTCACAAAGTCACATTAACTAAACTAAATAGGCCTACCAGACAGAAAATTCATAAAAAATCGGTCAATCTTTTTAAATGTATTTCTTTCTTTCTTTCTTTCTTTCTTTTTTTGGGGGGGGGGGGAGGGGGGAGGAGGGGGTATGTGGTTGAAAAAGAAGAGTTTCTGTACAAGATGCACTTTATATGGAGGTTAGACGTTCTCATTTTAAAATTTAGATGGATTATATTATTTGTGCCTGTGTGTGTGTAGGTACACTAAATATCGTGAATTTCTGAGTGAAATGCTACGTAAAGTGTGCAGAATTTGAGTAGAAAAAAAAATGCATTTGTGAATCTGATGACCGAATTGAAACAAGTTGATTTACTCGGAGACCGACCAGAAAGGGTTCAATTCGTGTGTGTGTGTGTGTGTGTGTGTGTGTGTGTGTGTGTCTTTTACTGGTTTTTTTCGATTTTTAACACACGCCGCTATGAGATTTTATTTACAGGTGAGAGACCTCATATGCAGCTGCATTCCTTATATGAGGGGCATTGAGGGCATTGAGTACACATCATCGTTCCCATACTACGCTGAAGATCTTAATCCCACAGACCCCGAATTACAGATATTTTGCACTTTGCAAACAGTAGCAAACTAGTGGACTATCCCGATATTGCAGCTTGTCAAAATAGTTCTTGAAAAGTCGCTTTAATCCGTGTACAGCGAGAGATATAAAATCTCGTATTAACGAATTGATCCATAGCTTGACTTGAGTTATTGCGAAAGAGTGAGAGAGAGAGAGAGAGAAAGATTAAAATGAGGCTCGAAATTTATGACATCTTTTAAATTGATAGTTTACGAGAGTAAGAAGGAATACTATTTTCATTGCTATGCTTTGATTAAAAGCAGGGGTCTCAATTAAAGCACTCCGCCAAGAAGTTGTTGTTGTTGTTGCTGTTGTTGTTGTTTTTTTAATGATGATGTACTGGATACGATATATGAAAAAAAAAAAAAAACTAACGAACTAATGCCTCAGCCTAACCGCGAATGCGTTAAAAAGAGGTTTGAAACATTATGCTCAGCACAGATTTAAAAGACATTAAACCTGAATACCAGTCTGCATTTTGACGAATAAGATATCAAAAAATAATGACTTTTACTGCTCTAAATACCATAGTTCATCGGTATCAAAGTTACCAACACTGAAAGAAACGGCCGGAGAAGCACGGGATGTTTCACGAAAACTTTAAGTCGAACTTAAAAGTTAAGATGGACTTAAAATTATTGTATGCCGTTGGTTTCTCTTTTCAGTTTTATCTAATGTTTTCAGAATCCACATTAAATTGTTACCAAAATTTACAGAAAATTTCTTTGTGCCATGCTTTCTTTTGTTGATTAATACCTGTATGAAAAAGTCTTCAAATTTTATTTCTTATAAGTGAAAGTTGGAATATTATTGAAGTTACTCTACACACTAAGAAAAAATGATTCATTCTTGCACCTTTTAAGGGTGCAAAGTGATGTCACACTGGTGGCTCCCTATGGGTGTTATCTTGCACCTTCGAGAAATGGGTGCAAAAGTGGTACCTTGCGCAAAGGTATAACCTTGCAACCTGTGGGTGCACCTTTGCACCGCCAAAGAAGGTGCAACATTGCACCCTTTATTGAGGGTGCGAAGTGGTTCCCTTGGGTGCATATTTCCACCCACACTAAGTGGTGCTAAGTTGCACCCTTTTCTTGAGGGTGCATCTTTCCACCCACACTAGTTGGTGCTGAGATGCACCTCTCTTGAGGGTGCGATCTTTCTCCCTTTAATTTTCGGCGCAACTTTGCACCCTCTCTTGCCTCTACTTTTGGTGCAACTTTACACCTTTCGTGAGGGTGCAAAGAAGCACCCTAAGTTCCAAGATTGTAGCCTCTTTTGAGGGTGCGATTTTGTGCCATATATATAGGTATAATGTTGCACCTATGTGGTGCTTATTTGATCCATGACTGCGGCAAAATTGCTTCTTTAAAGGAGCCAGTCAGTGTCACTGTCTACGCCTTTAGAGGCGCAATGTTGCCCAGTATAACCTCAAGTGAACCTTGAGATTACTGGGCAATATTGCGTCTCTAGAGGAACAGGAAGAGACACTGATTGGCTCCTTTAAAGAAGCAATTTTGCAGCAGTTATGGATGAAATAAGCACCACATATTTGCAACATTATACCTATAAGGTAAATATACTTAGCATCACATAACAAGGTACAATTTGGTTACTTAACTACTTTAAACCTTGAATAGTGCGAACTAATGCAAGCCTGTTTGCTCAGTATATCAAACTTATGCTGTTGTTGCACTCTGCAAAGTAAATAAGATTGGTGTAATTTGGATCCTGTGAATCATGAAATGTGTGCGTGGAATTTGTGAGTTTTGAAATGTTAATGTAGAAGTTAACTCATAGTTGTGTTTGAATGACATACTAAAACCAAATATTTACCCAATTACCTTTCCAATGAGGTGAGCACTATCACTATCTATCAAACAAACCCTCTAGGCAAGAGCATACATCTGCATGAAGGAAGAGGTAAAAATATGATATACATTTGTCTGGATACGTTTTATTCAAAACGTACTTGAATACGTACTTATTCACATAATCTATAAGAATAAGATATGCTTTTTGCCAGTACACAAAGCCTCAAAAAACAAAAGCATGCTACGTACATTTCTAAAGTATGCACCATATCTAAAAAAAAAAAAAAATGTAAGAGGATTTAACAAGTTGTTTGTATGCATTTAAACGAATAGGCCTACATATTTCCATGCGTACAATATTCATGTAACAGTGACGTCATCATGAATCATCAAAAAGATATGTTTCCAGCATAGACATGAATTTATCTAAAATTTAAAACATGTCTTACAATTAGGAGTTTGTTTTATAATGACGATGCCAATTGTCTTAAAGTCCTTATCACGACATGTCTTGGTGTTCACACTTATTCAAATCATGAGATTCTTGGCACTTAGATTACGACTACAATTTATTATGGTTTAGATACTTAATTGACATACGCATACCATATTCAGGTATACGGGCATTTCGATGAAAACATCTAAATACAAGGTATAATTATAATATGAAAATCGAACTTGATACCAGCCCTTATGGGCTACCAATGGAGACTAGGCAGAATCGCAGTTATCATGGTTATGTATTCAGATTTTGTTTTGGGTGATCAATTCGAATCCCTCGAGCTGAGATTCCGGAACTGCAATGAGCAAATCATCATAATGACTAACAAAGTGACTGAGAATAATACATGCACCAGTTTCTGTTTCGTTGTTCTATAGAAAGTTGTTACGTTTTCCAATCCTCTGTAGGCACACAGGGATTTGCAGATCACCTTTGGCTATAAGGCCATGGTCGCGTGCAAAATGATTGCAGCTCATCTAACTTGTAGTTTCCGAATAGGGGACTACCGTGCTTATACATATTAATCGGATGATAGACCCCGTCAAAGAGTAAATTGCGGATATCGTATACCATTGTCAAATCCACTTTTTGTTCTGTACACAGTTTCACTGGACTCTTATGAACCACTTAAGCATTACCAAATCATGGAGTATAGGAATAATCTTATGTTATTTCCTTGAAACGGTTGCATTTGTATGAGCGGGAACAGTTTGGCATCATACATGACTAAATGCATGTATTATACAAGGTTTCAGGACACTTTGAACCGTGTCCCCCCCCCCCCCCCCCCCCCCCCTCCCCCCCCCAAAAAAAAACAAAACAAAACAAAGCAAAACAACAACAACGAGTGAAATGTTGTATACCCTAGGCCCATTAGTGTATGATCTTTGTCCTTTGAATACATTGCCCATATTTTTCAGCGAATAAGCATCTGGATGCAACGTAGGTACAATATATATAAAATGATTTTTTTAAAAGGAAAATACATTTAACCACTTCAGAAAGAACTATGGAACAAATGGCATAATATTGACACGTTCCCTTATTCCTAAATGACGTGACAGAAAACTTTCCTCACCGAAATCATTCTGTAGTTATTCAAGTACAAGACATTGATGATTATATACCTAGTTCGATTAAAAGTATACATGGAGTCATTGCAAAAGTATCTAATGAATAGCATGCTTCAGAACTACATCATTGTCATTTATTCTATGACGCTAATAATAGAGTAATTGTTCCGCCATACTGCCTGGCAGGTTGTAGTCCTCCTACGACGTTTGTTCAGCAAATAAGGCACCAAATAAAATTTTGCGAATTTTACACGCTGTTGCCAAAGTATCTAATCTTCTTTACCACTATTCTCAGACATAAGGTATGCTGATGCTGTACGAATTAGAAACGGAAGCTTCACAAATATTCACCATCTAACAAGGTAAAAGTGAAGTGATGTCTTGCCCACATATCGAATTTGTGATTGCACTGATTTTCAAATGTAAGCTCATTGACTTTTTGACTGTTGACGGAGTCGGACTTCACCAATATCAACACTTGACAGCCATCTTTAGATGTTCTGGGGAGTGAATTTGGTGGTCATATAGCTCAAAAGTGTGGAAAGTTATTAAAAGAACACCACAATACTATGTCGACAGTGCTTACAAGGTGAGATACAAAGAAAGAGCACAAAATGACATTGTAGAATTTGACAATGACCTACAATATTTGACCTTGAACGCTGGCACCCACAAGGTGGTAGAAGTAACTTCATCCAATCGTACATACATATGCAAAGTTTCATTTGGATACCTCAAACAGTACTTAAAGGGGAATGAAACCCAAATGTACCCGTGGATTGGAGCAATATCATAAGAACACATAAGTGAACATGGAAAATCGTATGATCCAGTGGAAGTTATGCATTTTTTAAAGTTTCAGTGTCACTTTCATGTATGGAAACGTATATGACGAAAATATCAAGGGAATTCCATAAAATCTGATTCTAAATGAAAAATACAAATTGCCTCCACTTATTTGTCGTTGCCATAATGTTAAGGGTAATATTACCCCCACCCCCTTCTGGAAGAAGTAAATCAAGTGCTCCTTTTGTAATGCTAGAAATGTGAAATTATGCCTATTTTCTTTACATTTCTTTATATAATTTTCCATGGTTGACGTCAAAGATGTAGCTTTCTCATTTCGTAATGGCGGCACTGAAACTCTAAATATATGTGTATATATAGCTCTTCAACGGATTTTCCGATATTCCTCAATTTGTGACGATGTGTTCAACTGCTAAAGTAATCTCCCTGCATTAAAGGTCTTGTCCACTTTGTACTTTTCGTTTCATTTTTCCCTTCGTGATACAACGTTGCCAGTAATCGATAACAGACTGATGTACGAACGGAGGGACAAGCTGAACAACATCATTTCTCTGGTGACAATTCCTTCACTGTAAAAACATCGGTGTTAGATTTAACACCACGGGTGTTAAATCTAAAACCGATCAAACTTCAATAAAGGACCACACCCACAGGTGTTAAAAATGCACTGTGATGGTGTTGAAAAGTGTTCACCTGACACTTCGTGGTGTTAATTTGACACTGTACCTGGTGTTATTTTGACACTGTACTGGTGTTAATTCAAAAATGACACCACATGGTGTTGATTTGATATTTGCTGGTGTTAATATCAATGGTTTAACACCCGTCCAGCTTCAATAAGGGACCACACCAGCTGGTGTTACTTTGGTGTAAATTTATTTTCACATTTTTTTCAAAAATCTAGTATTTTAATGTAAAATTCTTGATCGTCTTGTTTGAATTAAAAATCAACAAGAAGTGCAGTTACTAAGAAACTCTTCAAAAAACAGTTTAAAATTTGGAAATGACACCCGTAGGTGTTAATTTAACACCATAAATGAGCACCGAAAATTTAACACCAGCTCGGTGTTCACTATTTAACACCGGACTTTTTGCAGTGTTGAAAAAGTATACACCATGAAAACTTTAGGCTGGTAAACTATATCAAGACAATTATTGAACAATATTGTTAATGAAATGCCATAGGTTTTTCTTCGTGATAGTTGCCTGTTCAGATCAAGGCTTGCAATGTACTGCTGAAGTATGCATCGGGTGTTTCTGCCTTGTCTGGGATACTGAAAGCCACAGAGCACAGCAGGCCGGAAACATTGTAGCGAAGGAAGACACGATTGTATACAGGAATTCGGGCAGATTTCACAACCATCCAGCCAAATAGTGCGCAGCATTCACAGTGAAGATTGTGGGATTTAGTCCTGCCAGGTTCTGAAAGAGATTTTGGCATGAATAAATAATGACTGAATAAAATTTCGAAGGAAATAGGTCGTTTACATTATAGGCGGTTTTGTTGCTTACATAAACTAACAGGTTGCAACTATGACCATTGACCAGAAAATGGAAAATTAAATTGATTGCATAGATCTACTTCAGGTTTCTAACGTCTTTTGCTGAAATAATGAGAAATGGTTTTGAAATAGCTGCGATATCCAAAACAGAGCAATAATAATATAATATAGGACTCACTTTTTATCACGATCGCTGCGTTTTATTTTGTTTTTGGATGGCTCATCCATTTCAAAACCAATTTTCATCAAATAATCTTTCAGAATTCCTCTTAGAATGGCATACTCTCTATTATTTCATAAGTAGGTTCTTGGTATATCACAAAAAGTTAAAAGCCCAAATCCTCACCTCCACCAATACTATACCATCCCTTTAAGCTTTGATATTGGTTTCTAAACAAATCCGGTCGGATAGATTTAGTTCAGCTCTTTGTCATATAAGTAAAACATGATAATGTTGCGAAGAAATATTCCTCTTATATTTCTAGTCACAAAGCAGATGGAATTCCCGTCTCCCATAAAAAAATAAAAGTGCAGCACTTACTTTGTCACAGACATACAGCATGTCCTCTCCAGGCAGACGGGGAATTAGGAGACAGCATGCCGACATCACTAAGTTAGAGCTGAAAAAAAAAATAAATGTGGAATAGCCTGAGTAAAGTCATGTTGAAAAGAAAAATGTGGCGAATTTGGACTGAGATGAAAATACACACCTTTTATGTAGGCCTGCATATACATTTTATGACATAGGGCATATTCAAATATTCCCACATTTTCCCTGACCAACTCAAAGTCTTCATAACATAAAATAACAAAGTAAGACAACATCAAATTACATGCCAATTTAACATCAGTTTGCTGTATATTTTACACAGTTAGGAAAGGAGTAAGACTTATAGACCTCAGCCATTCAGCCGTTGGTGAGCTTGCCACAGATGATGGTCCGGGTGCTGGCCATGGCAATGGGTGTAAGGATGCCCATTATGGTTGACACCTCTAATCCTGCTACCACACACAAAAAAGTGAAAATATAGCCCTCTCTACTTATTCATAACATTGATTTGATTTACTTTGATAATACTGGTTACAGAAAAGAAGATTACCCCCCCCCCCAAAAAAAAATAATAATGAATAAGATAATATAGAATAAAATAATAAATAAATAAATAGATAAATAAATAAATAAATAAATAAAAAATGAAAAAAGAAATGAAGATTCTTGCGGGGTAGAGATGCTGCCTGTATGAGTTACAATCCATCATGGAGTTTTCAGGAAAAAGTCCAAAAAAACTGAGAAGACGTAGAACGGAAAAGGCAAGAATGAATGATCGCAATGGTCCACTTGAGTAACATATCTCTTGATTATAGATGGTATCAAAAATTGCACTATAGTCTTATCAAATTTTCCGCAACCCACTAAACGGTGGCTACGTTATAGTAACTGATAAAACTGCGTTCATGTGTAATAATACGCTTTAATATAATATACTTCACGGATATCACATGCTGAAAATCTAGATGAATCAATAACCTGAAAATACATACAAGTGTACATGTATAACGGATTAATCCATTAATGAAACTTACATATTCTGTTGAGGAATCACTCTGTCCTTCAGAATTGCATATCAGTTTACGTGATCAGGAGAATGCGCGCAAATTATTGTATCTTGCTTGAATACCTGAAAAGGAAAATCAAGTGTCATGAGTTCAAGGCCACTGTTCATGCGTGTGTAATAATTTTGCAGAAGAGCTAACTTATGTAAATGTGACTACATAACTCTCTCCATGGCAGTTTAATGTATAGTTCAATTTTTATGCACTGCCTTGCTGCATACAGGGTGAACTTAAGTCTGCCACTAACACTATCTGACTACAGAGAATTATCCCAGCATAAAGATAACCGTGCAATGTTTGCCGTTATAAGTTTAGTTAGTACACTAGTCTATTTATCCATAAGTTTATCAACAATTATTCATCAACTTCAGTTCCGTTCCTTTTATTCGTTATTAATCAAATGTGGTATGGCACGACGCGATGTATTATCCTTGGGGATGTGTGTTTGTGTGGGGGAGGGGGAGGTGGCGTAAAGGTTATGTTAAGGATACACTTCCTATAGGAATATCCGATTCCACGTTTTCTTAACTATTTTGTTTTGTTGTTGATCGGTAAATATAAAGAATTACTTGAAATTTGTGATTATGTATGTGTTCACTGTATTGTGAGTATAAATTATGCTTGTATAATTGTGTATGTAGTAATAATTGTATCATTTATAATGTGTACATGTAAATGAATATATGTGAGTTTATGCATGTATGTAGATATTCCTATGTGAACGCCCATGTACCAACAAAAATAATTTCCTAAATGAACAATAAATGAATCTGAAATCTGAAATCGGAATGCCATGACGTCTTTAGCAAGACATTTTATCGCTAAAGCTGCTCTAATCCCACAGAATGGTTACGAAACAAAAGAAAATAGAACAGAAAACAGCACGCATAAAACTAGCCAGTTTTAACAGAACTCTAAAATGAACATTTTAATATTACTGCCTGCAAGCCTACATTATAAGACATGGCTATACAACCAAAAACATAAGAGATACAAGAAATTTGATGAAGGGTAATATTGAGAGTAAGGCCTTGGTCGAGAACATTGTGGATATTTCAAATCATGCTTTACGATGATGTTTTAACTCACCATTTTCCACGTGGTAGGAATCTGCGGGGTCTTGATATTATGAAGTGGACAAAATAATGTTGAAGTCAGAGTTGCAGTAAGCCGCTACGAAATGCCTCAGAAGAGCTGATCTGCTATGGAAATGGAATTTGCGCTAGATGCTCAGCTCAAACACGCATGAACGAGCTGTACAATGAGCCATCTGGGAGTCAACTTATGTGCACATAAGTTTGCACGACTCAACAATTCATTGAATTCATAAATCATGTTCAAGAAAAGAATGAACATGCCCACACCAGGTGACCAAACTACTGGGTCCGTGAATTGACACTCTAGGAAACATCCATGTCATTATTTTGCATCGAATGTATTCTATGGATTAATAGGCGTTTAAAAAAAATCCACTTTTGATTCTTAATAATTCAGTAACTATATATCAGACAACACTATCATTGATATGGGAGATAGTTGTATAGTGTATAATTTCGTTGGAGGTGGTTTAAAATACAAATCAGTTTCATGAAATCCATGATCAATTTCACAGTTAGGTTACAGATTTTGCTCTATTTCCAACCCTCTGTACAAAATTTTCACTTTGCACAGGGGTCAATAGGTGTGTATGGGAGTATGTGGTTAACACCCTGACATTGGTGTTGAACAATAGCCAGGGTTTTAATGCTTTATTATTTATTCATGAGAAATTCCACTATCACAGCTAGTCTTTATTCATTCTAAAATGTGGTGTTTGCAAGCACACGGAAACATGTGCTTACATTTTTCATGTGCATGCATTTTACCCTTAGGCTTTACCGTGCATGAATCCATGAAAAAAAAAGGGGGAAAAAATCAACCCTTACAAATAAATCGTGTAGTTTGCACCCTTATATATCCGCGAGTTTGCTCTCTAAATGATTTTAGTTTATCATTTCCTTTACGTTCACTTAATAAGATATGCATACATAAAATGTGACAATGATATGAATAAAATGACAATGTGACAAACAAACAAAGCAAACAAACAGCAAAAGATATCAAGTGAAGGGGTGAGTGAGAAGGCAATTGGCCTTATTTAAAACTAATCCCGGAAAAGTAAATACATTGTATATACAGAGAAAAACATTGGCACACACACACACACAAACACACACACACTCACACATACACACACATGCATACACAGACAAAAACATGGACCAGCGCATATTAGCAATACACAAGATGTCATTTTCACAAACACACCCTATCTTGCTAGTCTCTTATAAATTCGTAAAATGATATTGGTAACTTCCAGAAAACCTTTCAAGTAAAATACGTTTTAAAGTTTCCTGAAAACTTTGTACCGTTTTCTTACATTTCACATCAGAGTGGATGGAATTCCAGATTTGAGGGCCTTGAAAAAATATTGACTTTTTTTTTTCTGTCCCGAGATCGAGTCGCAACGAAAATCTTTAGCGTGTAGTAGGGTTTGATTCCATCATCGCACAGTAAGCATGCAGGGAATGCTGTGACATATTCCATTTCGATTGGTCAATACCAGACGAGCAGTCAAGTATTCTTCGTTAGCTTGTTCGCAGACCCTTTCATCAAAGACTCAACTTCATTTTAAGATGCTCCGATGAATGATTATGAAATTATGGGAGAACATCAAGTTTTATGATGTCTTTAAAAAACATATACATAGTAGCACCACGACGGTATGCAATATTGTATTCAAGTGTCAATCAACACCATATGGGTCTTTCTTTGAGACTTGTTATGGGCTCAATATTGCACCTTAGCAAGAATGAACCACAAACAGGAAGATATGTCTTTGTAATGGTAATTACGTTTCGACATCCCAACCAATAAGAGATAGGTTAGGTGAATGTTAAAGACACGGGGATACACGAATAGAAATTGCTCAAAAAAAAAATGAAATAAAACGAACATTATTCTAATAGGCATGCCTGGGCAGTAATCTGATGTTTCTATTGATAGAGAATTCTATTTGAAGATTCATATCAGTTTGCTTTGTCAGAATCATGAGGAAAAGTGATAAAATAAACCGGCTATCCAGGGTACAGTTTAAACACTTTCACATGAAACAGCTCTGATTAACACTTTTGCACAATAATATTTCTGTTCAGAATTGACTTTTGTTTTATATGTTTTTATCTTAAAGTATAGGATTTCATTTGAAGCAAAATATAGCCAAAATTATGTAAACGTCCAAAATGAATCTTCAGATTGCTCAGTGAGACGGCGGCATCGAATCCCGATCAGCGAAGGCACAAATGCACCTGTGGAATTGTTTTGTACAGCAATAGAAATCTGACGACTATTTGAATAACTACATCCAGTTGGAACTTCATCTGTTAAACCTCCTAGGTTATGTGTACAATGTGATTGGTCAATACCAGACAAGCAATCAGGTATTCTACTTTTGTTTTCTTAGTAGACCCCTTTCATCATGGACTGAACTTAATTTGAAAATATACTCTCGATGAATGATTATAGAATATGAAAGAAATTTAAGTTTCCCGATATCAAAAAATATATGTTCATAATATCAGCACAAGGATATGTAATATTGCATTTTAGTGCCGAGCAACACCATAGGCAATGATAGGATGGCCTTTGTTTTGAGACTAGTTTGGGGCGTAATATTGCACCGTCAATGACCGTGGCAAGATCGAACCCAAAATGAACCATATAAGAAGCAAAGTTCCACCATTTTCTCAAATCGTGTAGTTTGCACCCATTTTCGCGACTTCGAACCCTTCTAGCTCCCTTATTGAACCTTTTTTTCTTAGTGTGTAGGTGTAATACTAGTAGATGGGTGTAATCAATCCAAAAGCAGTTTCCGAGCAAAGAAATTAACAGCAGTATAATATCAAACTAACTTGATATGTCTCTATACCTCGCAAACATAAATGAATGATTACATTAATAGAGAAATAATCAATGAATAAATGCATATTAGAAATTGATAGATTATTGTCCCAGTATAATACTATGGAGTTACTGTTGTGCGGCTTTTAAAATCCAGTTTCATTCTACTTTCCACATAACATCCTACCTTAGATCTGTTTCTACAGCTCTTTCTCTGAACTTTTATCTACTGCAGATGAAATATGGTTAAGGTTCGTTTCTATTCCTATCTGGATGATTTAGCGTCTATATGACATGACTCATATTATTTGAGCAGCAGTGACAAATTCGCTTAGGTCGCCACCATAATGAACAGAGGATTTCCAATACTTAGTTCGAGAATCGCTTCCCGCTCTAAGCCTCGTGATGAAAAATGTGAGCCTCCGCCCCCTCCATCCTCGACCTATATCGACATCAGCTTTATCGAATCTGCTCTTGCTTCGCAGGCGGGCGGGCGGTTGAGCCAGTAGATAACTGCGCATGCGTGCGTAAGTATCTACAAACTTTTGATGAATAGCGCACAGTTGTGCAAAAGTTTATTTGCGGTGTATGGACCATATTTAGATACACGCTACCTGAAACCACAACAGGTGTACAAGTCCAATTAGACGGGATGTGCCCAGGCCAGAAGTCGTTTCAGTTTCTAATTTCTACGTTAACTTCGTTCTGCCAGCGTTTTAGCAGCTGAAGCAGCAAGAGGCGTTAAGGGGTCGGTGGTTTGACTGGCATTTGGAGAGTAAGCTGCATGCGACGCAGACGACTTGCCAAGAGGGTGTCTCGTTGTAGCAACTGAAGTGTGAACCAACAAGGATTACTACGGGTGGGAACACAGCAATTTCCTGCGCTGACACATAGGCGGGTACTCGGTGACAGAAAAGATCGAGTTTCTGTTTTGAAGTGCTAATAAACGCGAAGAGAACAAACCAAGCAAGCAATACGTCCAATAGGACGATACCTGCCTGTCGTCTGCTCCTCCGATGAGGGCGCAGTGAAAATTTATCAACATTAATTTCCTGACGTTTAGATTTCGCGAGTCAGACGGTTCCCTGACGAGATGATGCTCTATAGTCCCAGGTTACTATTGCTACAGGAACACTTCGTTGCTTGATCCCGTGATTTCGTGTAGTGCGTTCTTCCCTCTAGCTTATTACTGACTTCTATACTTTTTCATTGACATCCCCTCGTGAATATAACCTCGATATAAGTATTTAACGGAACATAATTACCTTACAAATTTGACGGAACATTTGCAAAACGGCAAGAGAAATTCATGTCAAACACTGTGGAAGCAGGCCTTGGATTTCAGATTTGGATCTATACATAATAATATCATCGCTAACGTGGTTTATCGCTTATCGCGCCTTTTTATCTGAGTCTTCATTCTCAACATGGGAATCCTGCTACGTTGATATGCTTGCAAGCTAACTGGTTTCTGCAACCCTTTGTTGTTTAAGTTCAGTCTTATGTCCAAGGCTACAAACGTGGACTTATCAAAGTCGTGTCGGAATCAAATCATCTCCTAAAGCCATAGACCAAGAAGGGTATGACTAACTTTATGCGAAACAGAAATTGGGGATGTGCCATCACTCTTGGATTCTTGAAACGTTCTGCCCTTGGGCATTGCTCAAATGAGGTCACTCTGTCAAATGATTTATGAGTATGACAATACTCTTTTGCTCTGATGCCTATACAGTTTTACTCTGACTTCTATTCAAAACACTTGTGTCTGTTGAACATCCCACTGAGGAGACGTTCTTAAACACGCAAACAAACAAATTATAAACAAAGCATGCAGAATAGCACGCGGCGTGATCGTGCTCCGAGCACGTGTAGCGACCAAGTCAACCTCGTGGTGAACAGAGACGATGGCGATGATGACGAGGGAGAGTGTGGAGACGATGTCCGCAAAGACTGCAGAGAAGATATCGAGAACGGGAATCCTATCACAGGTTTACGAGCATTGCACCCACTCAGTACTACCGGCACCTTGCACGAAATCCACCCCCACGACCACGGCTACGTCCCGGTGGAGAAAATCAGCAACTATACCGATGTCGTCTTCGCAATTTGTTTGACATGTCTGGTGAGATCTAGTGTTGTCTTGGCTTAGACTTTGATTTTGTAGCCATTGCACTGCATGGTATAAACAGTTGAACGAATACATTCTTAAATCATTTCAAGACATAAAAAATACATGTAGGGCCTATTTGCATACGCAATACACAGGGCATCATTCACTTAATTCCTGTTGCTTTTTTTTTTATTGGCTTTGCGATGAACATTTACAGCCTTTCTTTACAGACTGTGAAATCATGAGTATTTATGTTACAGCCCCTCGTTGATATCTAAATACATCTCGAATGTTCTAAGAGGGTTTGTGATGACCTGTTTTTGTCTTTATGCATCATATCTAGCCATGGTGACATTTAATGTTGGCATACCTTTGTTATTTCACGAATGGTCCTGTAATAAATAGACGGTCGTGTACACATGGTTCTACCAATCTGTCATCTCTCTCTCACGGGCCGCAAAATGGGGGGGGGGGGGAGGAGGAGGAGGAGAACGAACATATATACACACACACACAACACACACACACACACTTACTTTGGACCCTAAAATATAAGGAACATTGAAAAAATACAAGAAAAATTATATACTTCCCACAGTCCCAAGCTTCTTTCCATCAAAGGAGGAGGGGGGTGCATTAATTCCTTAATTTCTCATTTCTTTCTTATAAGTTCTTTATTTTGTTGAGTATAAACTAGTAAAGTAGATCGCATCATGTTATATGGATTTTCTTGGTAAATTAGCCCATTTTAAGAATTCAACATTCATTTAATATCTATTTTAATCATCTCGAACAGGGAAGCAATGATACTAATGTATTTCTTGTTCATAGCGATATTGATGTCCTTGTACGAAAAGTTAACAGCGAGTTGAAGAAAATAAATTGGGTTAGAGCTTATAAGCTCTCGTTGAATGTTCAGAAAACGAAATATATGCTCTTTAGTAATACTGTTGGCACTTTAAGTACAGACATAGTTTTGGATGACACTCCTTTAGAAAGAGTTTCACATTTTAAATTCCTTGGGGTTATTGTAGATGACAAACTTTCTTGGAAATCGCATATCGATTATATTTGTAATATAATTTCACGTAATATAGGCGTTATTAATAGACTAAAATTGTGTTTACCCAAAAAATCATTACTTATGTTACACTCGTCATTGATATTGCCTTACCTTAATTATGGACTTTTAGTCTGGGGCAACACGCACCCAAATCTGTTGGATAGAGTGTTCCTTTTGTAAAAGAAAGCTCTTCGTGTTATTTGTTATTCTCCCATACGTTCTCATACAGATGCACTGTTTGCCTCTAATAAGTTGTTAAAATTTAGAGATTTGTTTTTATTTAATTTAGGACAATTTATGTATATGTATAACAATAACTTTCTTCCCGATGTTTTCCATTCCATGTTCCTAAAAAACCAGTCATTTCATGAATATCCAACTCGACGCTCTAATGAATATCAGTTACCTCTTTTTCGTACGATTTTAGCTAAGAACACATTTGTTTATACTGGCCCGAGTTATTGGAATTCCATGCATCCCGATATTAAAAATGCCCCCTCAATATACTCTTTCAAGAGGATATTGAAAGTTTCTTTATTGCAACCTTATTCTACTGAATAGAATTAACCAGCTGTTATAACTTCTTTTCTAAGAACCTACGTATTCACGTATTGATTGCCAAGTATACTTTAGCTCTTGTATACTATACTCATATAATGCTACGATATTTCTCCGATTATATATGTCTATTACCCTGTTCTTTCTCGCGCCACATTTTCCTCACTCTCTCGACATACTTCTTACGAGATCGCTGTCTCTGTAGAACGTTTTTGTCCGTTCTGTTCTTTTCTATTATGTTAGCTTTGCCTCATGTTGTCTCGTCTCATAGTCAACTCTCCGTTGTACTGTTACTCCTACTCCAGTCTCATTTCATGTTTATTTGTTTGTATATCTGTCTGCTTTTGTTGATCTATTTTTCTAGTGGGCTTCCAGACTATTACTTTTTTTCTCAACTGATGTTTTTCCTCTGAGGGGCCCACAATCTACAAGCTTTGTCTTCTTAGTGGGTCCCTCCATATTTCGAATTTTTCATACTGTATAATTACTTCTAATCACTTGAGTTATATGATAGTGTATGATTATTATAAGGTGGTACAATCATTGTACATTCTTTCATGTTACATACTTAACGCACCTTATTTTCTGTTACCAAAAAAAAGGTGATGTTTATATCTTATTAGTCGAAAAATGAAATAAACATTGAATTGAATTGAAAAGATAAGAAAAAGGAGCCCTTGCAGCGCAAAGTGTGCAAATATCATTTTCTGTGCTCAGCTGATGGTCTACAGTATATTATTATTACTATTGTTATTGTTATTATTATTATTATTATCATCATTATTATTACTATTATTATTGCTGTTGATGTTGTTGTTATTATCACTATCACTATTATTATTATCAAGGATAATTCTTGACCGAATCACCATGAGCACCGTCCGCCATATTGTACACTAAGTACACACACACGCACAAGCACACACTGAAAAACGTCCCGCGGCCCCTGTACCCTAACATGGACTTCGACTTGTCCTTCACTTTCCATTTCCTTGATATATTGAATTGATCAATACCATGTGGAGGCTGTTCCAAACGTTAATAAGATCACTATTTCAACATTTACTTTTTCGTTGATTTTGCTTCCATGTCGCTTCTGTTTGTCCTGCACATAGCAGGCAAGACACACTTGCAAGATTAAAATTGTATGCATTCGCTATAGATAAAATCGGTGAGGGTCTTCACACGGCGGTTAGAATCACAGGGCACCTTTTTGTGTCAAAAACACATAACAATAATAGTCATTATTACTATCATTTTATTGTCGTCAGAATTATCACTCACTGTGATGGCTCTAATTATTATCTATTTCACACGTTTGAATACAACCGGTAAATGTTAACGATGATAATGCCATTCATAACTAAACTGTGATAATACATGTGACTTTGACAATGATTAGTGATTAAATCTATGTCTATCTATCTATCTATCTATCTATCTATCTATCTATCTATCTATCTATCTATATACATACATATACATACATACATAATGTATACATGTTTGTTTGTATCTGCTAACCAGTAACAATAATGATAATGAGAATACTAACAATATTATGATAAGAATGACAATGTGAATTATACTATTATCATCATTACTATATCATACTGTGAATTTTTCTCATTTTCATCCAATTATCATCAGCTTTTACTGGTCATGTAAGTATACGACAAGGTTTTGCTCAGTAGAAATTGCCATCTTCCCACGAGCAAACAGGGTATAAGATCTGACTCTGGAGGAAATGGATTGTAATCAAGACAATTCCGGTCGTTATTGGCCCGCATATTATAAGTTTTAGGCAAGTTTAGATGGGTTGCCAATTTCTCCTTCTGATGCAGATTATATGCGAATTATTTTGATATCTTTGCAGTTTCTATCCTCAACTGAAACTACCGAATGTAAATATTTCCAGATGTGTTGGAATTTCCGACTTCGGGGCCCGACCAGATCTCTCGGTGCGATAATTTTGCGGGAATTGTTCCTCAATCGCCAAACGTAAATTAGCCACATTAACTTGAGGAATGAAAAAAAAAAATCGAAAATGAAAAAAAAGAAGAAACAAGCAAATCCAAAATATAAAGTAGAAACACCAGCATTTTTTTAATTCGACTTAATCGATTTAATACTAGTCTGATGTATCGGTTCGTGTTCTGGCCCAAGATGTGTCAGAGGAAAAAATAAGATTAAAGTAAAATTGAAACAGCCCTTTTCGTGTCCTTTCCGATATCTCTCTCACACACAAACCCACACACACATGCAAACTAGCAAGAGGACAAATTCGTTCTTATCAGAATAAGCCGGTTCACAGTTCCACTTTGAGTACGAGCAGAAGAAGGTCGTTTGTAGAATCAGGCATGTCGGTTTTTAAATTCACTGAGATAAAGTGTAATGTAAGGATAAAAAGGATTATTCATGTAATTCTTATAATTGGTGCTCGCTATATCACATCCACCTGACAGCAAGCCTGGTATTTGGCCTATAAATAGAAAAGGTTGTTAATGCAAAACAATGAAGCGGGTACTTGCAGAATTGTGAATTGATAGGTCATTTTGGTCACCCCTTTGGTCTATCCGCAAATTCATTCTTTCTTAGAACATGACTTTCATAAATCGTGCAATTGCGTCGGGCAAGCTTATGAATTATGCCGCTTTGGAAACAAGTGAAGTGCCTTACCAAATGAGAAAAAAGAAAGGCAATTTGTACCAGTGTGCTCATGCGCTAACTGTAAATTAAACTATTCTTTTCTTGAGTAAAAAAAAAACAACAAAAAAAATTGCATTGAAAAAAACTTGAAAAGAAAATGGGCAGAATAGATAGTAGTCTAGATTCTAGTGGGGGGGGGGGGGGAAGAACTTCACAAAGTAAGAGAATAAGCTATGCGGAAAAAATCTACGTAGAATCATGCAGTCAAATACCAGTAAATCTGGATTGTATTTCATTCCTAAACCATTGGGTATATATTGATACCACGTCGTTATGTTTGATTTTTTTTTATTTTGCTTTGTTTTTCTTTCTGCATGGTCTTCTTTTCTTTTTTTAATAATCTCACTGAAGAATTTCCTTTCGCCCATTCCTGATAGAACAAATTCGCGTACAAATTAAAAGTATACAAAAAAAAAACAAATCAATGGTGTTTGATATATTTTTTTGAATTTTGTTTCCCTCTCTTTGACCTATTCCTTTGTGGATAACAATTATATCACTGCTATTTGAACACGCACTCTTTCTGATCTCCTCGCTATTGTTCTACACGAAGGTAATGAAAGGATGATAATACTCCCATCAGGGATCTAATTAGGGGTTTACTATCTGATTGGCAGACCGGCATTTTATGCCAAAAACTCACGAATCTACATTGTTCATGCAAAGACAATCATTGGCAATTGGCAGATGGACTATTCCATTGTCTATCTATAGAATGTAATTGTGTTTGTGTGTTTGTGTTTGTGTGTGTGTGTGTGTTTTCCTTTCAATTATCACATCACCGTTTCATTCTTCTTTCCAGAAGTTAATTGCATACTATCGATGACAGAGTATGTATAAGGAAATTATAATGTATGAGTCAACATCAAAGCATCAAACCCTTGAATTATTACACAGATTTGTCTAAATATGCACTATATAACAAACGATTGACGCTATTCTAAGATATCATTTCCAACATGTTTGTAAAGCGTTTTTAGATTGTTGTTTTTATCACTGTTGCTGGCGATCCTTTTTTATTTCAACAAAAAGTCATGGCAAGTTCTGTCAATTACTGGCAGGATTCTCCAGAGTAAGGTGGAGAGAAATCAGAAACAGTCCGTCTTTCCGAGAGATATCTTAAGTAACAGGAAACAAACGTGACAGTTCTCCATGGTTCATTTCAACTGAATCATTTATGACGCGTTAGTACTTGATTCACTTCTCAATCTTTGTGCAATTTATTGTTCTCTTCTTTGAAACATAAAAAGCACTAAGCGGAACCTGTCAGCCTTGAACATTTCATATAGTCCAATTTTGTTCACACGCGACGCTCAACTAATAATATGAATCTTTATAATATCACATACAACATTATGTATGTATGTATGTATGTATGTATGAATGTATGTGTATGTATGTATATAGATTAATATATATATATATATATATATATATATATATATATATATATATATACATATATCCATATGTACCCTTTATGAATATAGAGGCAGCAATGGCAGCATTTGTTGTCAGTATACATATATTATTTTTCGAACTTAGTCATCATCGGCAGTGTTGTGGTACGGTTGAATCAATAAGTCAATGAAGTGATATTTTGATAGTAAAGTGTCCTGTTCAGTCAAAGACGATCCTGTCTTTACTCTGTGTGTACTTTGAGTGCCGACTGGCCCTGAAAACTCCAAGCTTTATACGCACTATCTTGTAGGTCACTTAGGGCCTTGTTGTTGAACTGATCTCCGATACGTTTGCTCTGAGTTTGAGTTTCAGGGTTGCGACTATGGCTAAAGATATTCGCACAATTTTATTCTGTGCATTAGAAGAGATTACACTGAACAAAAAATAAGACATGGCTTAAGCTGTGGTTGACAATGGGAAGTTGATTGCAGACAAATAGTATTTGTAATAAAGAACATATTATTTTTGCAATTTTGTGGAGAGGAGGGGGAATAAATCGGGGAGGAGTACAGACGTTTGGATGTACGGTGTGGAGGAGAACTTTACCCTTCCTGAGTTTGCCACAGTCGTGTAGTAAAGAAGGAGAGGTGAGCCTCTGTAGAGATTAGCGAGTCAGTACTCTTCCTTGAGGAGCGGGTGGCATTGAAGAGTGATCTAGGGGATTAATGTCGAATGAAGTTGCCTCTTTTCCTCTTCAAAGGATTTTGTCAAATCATTCAGCGGACGTAATTCTCACAAAATTAGCAGCGATTATGGTGTCGACAATTATTTTTCAAGAAGGGGCGGGCGGGATTTTTTTTTCAGTATTTAATGATGGAGAAGGTATTGGATTATAACCGATCAATTTGAAAAATTACACAAATAATATAGTGTGCGTTTCGGCACCCGGATTACCGCTCTTAAAATTCCGAAATGATGCCGAATAAGCTCAATTGATTCGGTGATAGGGGTACAGCGGAGAAAAGTGCTCTTTAATCATCAAAATATGAGTTATTACCGGTAATATACATCTCTTCTCGTGTCATAAGCTCCTATTAATTTGCCCTTGAAAGAGAGAGAGTGCAGACTCACGAATCCAGGGTGCTGGAAATGATGTTCAAACTTGTCATGAGAATTCAAAAAGACACAATGCATTATTTTCTGTGACGGAAATACGTTCCTTCTTATAATCGCAAAGGTTGGTTCAAATGATAAGTCATATACCAGGTTAAATCTTTGCGAGAATTATGATTTAAATGGCTGGAGGGAGGGGGTAGTACGTTGAAATCAATAGGCAACTTGCTTAACACCACTCACATGGTTTCCAGCCTGCTAAGAATATATCGATAAACAACTTTTAGCTCGGCTTTTAGCTGGTACTTTTGTGAATTCGAGGGCTTTTTCGATGGTTTTGTTTTGTTTTTTCAGTAAACTGTGTGTGTGTTTGTCTGTGTCAATGTGCAATGTCCATGTCGCTATGGGTATCATTTCATGTGACATTTCTCTTTTTGATTGCAGGTTTTCCCGTTGACGACGTCAACAAATGAATATGACATAGGACAGGTGAGATGGCTTGATTGTCTGCACGAAAACGATAACTTGTGTCATATCACAGTATGTTTGCATGTATATAATCATCTATATCTATATATCTATCTATATACATATATAAATACACACACAGTTATGTGTGTGTATGTGTGTGTGTGTGTGTGGGTGGGTGGGTGGTGGATGGGTGTGTGTAACCTTTTCTTCAATGTTCTCGAAAGATTCATTTGTAAGAAGCCTGTGAAATTTAAAGCGTCAGCGTCAAGTCAAGAATTTGGGCTTATACTGGTTTGGGAAAGGAAAATCCCTTGAAATGTTAGGCAATATGGCTTTCACATAATTATACGGAACAAGACAAAAAGCTTACACATGCCGGCTTCGCAGATCGTGACTTTGCATCTTGAGGTATGTTTCTATTATGATTTGTCATCCTGAAAACGACGCCGCGTCGGTATGAGCAAAGACTTCCGATGGCTCATAATTGATTGTGAATTTTGCCCTCTCTTCTGAAGCACCAAACAAGAGGTGCTAATCGATATGCAACTGAGACAATGAAGTAACAAGTCACGTGCGAGTGAACATTGTGAGCTGTTTTTCTAATCATCGTCTTAACGCACGTGAGTCCATATGAGAGCGCTAGGAAGTTGTGAGTCAAACGCAGAGCGATTGAGTAGCTTTAGCCTTAAGTCGCGGATAATTCTGCTCAGCGTATCTCTTGCGAGAAGAATGTGTCGATTACAGGCTCAACGCAAGCTATTTGTAGTACCTTTTGAGACTTGGTCGCAGTCTTATCTAATTAGCATAAACACAAGAATAACCGACATTAAGTGGAAATTGTTCATCTGCTCATGCTGGAACACACCATTATTCAAGGCTGAGTTCTCTACTGTTACTGTCTGAGGGAGGATGCACAGGTGCATTACAATTCTAAATATTGTTTCTTCGAGAAAATCGTCATGAAAATTAGATAGTGTTTATCTTCAGTAGGCTGTTTTCAAGCATATTTCGCCAAACATGATATGCCAAACGTAATATAATGTGATTCTTCCATACAGTTTCCTTGAACAGGGCTATTCATCAAATAGAATCTAGGTGGTACTCTCAACTCTTTGGCCCGAATTCACGAAGGTGGTACAAATGAAACCATGGTTTGAACCATGGACAAAAACCATGGAGCGCCAAGTGTCGCACGGAATATTTCGTTACGAAATTGATCATTTCGTCGACAAAATGACCGTTTCGTTAACGAAATTATCATTTTGTGCACGAAATGTTCATTTAGTTACAAAATGTTGTCATTTCGTTACAAAATAATCATTTCATCGACGAAATGACTGATTTCGTAACGAAATATTCCATACGACACTTGGCGCTCCATGGTTTTTGTCCATGGTTTAAACCATGGTTTCATTTGTACCACCTTCGTGAAGTCGGGCCATAGAGTTCATGAGTCGACTCTAATTCTTTAACTCCGATATTTCAGGTCAGTTCATAATCCGGTCAACGACCGAATTTATTACCCCTGGCTATCTTTGAGCCTTTCAGTTCTCAAACAGACCTTTACCTTCCCATGCGTAACTGTGCTGTATGATTAGAGGTTCGTGCAGCAATATTAGAAGCTTGATGACATAGAACAGATCAAACTCTGTTCATAATTTCGCTGCAGGGATGGACTGATGACACTGAGGATTTCCAGAGATCGGAGACTCCGGTATTCCTCAAACACATTACGTCACGTTATCACGGCTTTGAGCATGTCCATGAAGGAGCGGTGTTCTTGCAAGCATTGCTTATCTGGTAGAACCAAGACTAAACTAAATCATGCAGTTACCATGTCAATGTTTTCTTTTTCAGGACTTAAAAACCATTCTGGCTCAAGAATTCGGTAATATCCTTGTCTACGCTGTCTCTTACATCATGATGTTGTCCGTGTGGCAGCAACATTGCTGGTAAGTTATCTTATTGAGATCAACAGTGACGGGCGCATCATTGACCCATTATTACTATTAGTAACAATTTCAAAGCATGAGATTACATTTTGCTTCAAAGTGATATCATATTGTTAGAGGTAGCAGTTGTTGCTGGAAGCCTCATCTCAACGTTGACTCTTCGTATCAGAATAATCTTCGATAAATCGAAACTACAGAAGAGTTTCAGCAATAAGAAGAGATTAGGTAGATTGATTAGATGATTTAACTCGCATAGTCATTGTCCTAGGCCATAGTTTTTAAAAGTAAAATATACGAGAAATAAGATTTGTCGAATAATCTTATGTTCATGACGATGTTCTGAGATAAATGTGATAAAAACTGCATTATGCATAAAACATAAAAGACCAGTTTAAACGGGTGGTATAGTACACTGTTATAGTTTTGAAGAGATGGTGATTCAGGTTTTAATTTTTCACGACATAATGATAAACTTCTTATAATAAGGAACTATGAAAGAGCATATAAATCTAAGAGGAATTCAAAGTTTATATGATGAACATTGGTTTTGAAAATGGCTGAGATATAAAAAAACAAAACAAATCAAAACAAAGTGGTCCATATAACAAGTTGGACCCACCTATCATTAGGACTTCTTTGTTTTTGGATATCTCGGCCATTTCAAAACCGATTTTGGTCAAAGAAACTTTGAATTCCTCTTAGAATTATAATTATTATGGTCTTTAATATTTCATACAATAAGTTTGAAATTATCTTGTAAAAAGTTAAAATCTGAATCCCCATCCCAACCAAAATTATACCGTTGCTTTAAAGAACATGTATCCAAACACCAACACCAAATGCTCTCAGACTATTTTAGATTTACTGGAGACAAACACAAATGAAATGAAGAGTGTCAATGCAGATTTTCACGAGCAATTAACAACCCTAATCTCTCCTAAACTGAAAATATTCGCAGCTGTTTTACTATACTGATTTGTTGTAGTGGAGGAAGAACATGCCCCTTGCAATTTGTAGTTCGTGTAGGATATCATGACTGCACTTAATTAAGAGAGGGAAGTCACCGTGTTACCTTGTGAAAATAACATCGGATGTAGTGACCGTTAACAATCTTCTTAGAAAATGGGATGAAATTCAAGTTAACTTCTTCCAAGCGAGAATTGAAAATGGACTTTGTCACCTGTTTGACACTGCGGAATGAAGAAGATAAAAGAGAAGACAAAAGTTTGCAAGATCACCCTGTTATTTTTTTTTTTTTGGGGGGGGAGGGGCTACTCCCAATCAGAGTTAACCTTTGAGGGAAAATTTAGCAACAACAGGTTATATCTTCTTTAATTATTTCATTTCTCCTTTAACGAACATAATTAGAAGTGACGGCAATTGCAAGACTAGCCAATATGCAACGCTGTCTGTTGTCTGTATTTTCTCAGTTCAGTCTTATAATAACAATGACAATGCTTTCTTTGCACAGGGTGTTTGCTGGATTTGAACAAGTTGGAGATACGATCGTTATTCTCAATGTGGTAAGACTACGAACGTTACGATTAAAACTCATCTTGTCTTTGTTGAATACAGCAAACTTTTTTTTTTAAGTTTTAAATGTTACACATTTCTTTTCTTTTTAGAACTCTTTTATGTGATTGCTTATTACCATAATGTGAATTTAGGGTGAATATCCAGGAATTTGCTTTTATATATACTCCTTAGTAATGATTTGCAAAATATATGATTATTACATTTCAATGTTACCCTCTAGAAAGTATATGTGTCTGTAGAAGTCATCTGCCTCAGTTAAACTAGATAAACAGATCTCATAACAAATATCTTGCAAAGAAGACCTATCGAGAAAGTACCACCGTAATTGAGAAAATTATGAAATGCTAATAAACACTTTTTAAAGCAATTTCATAATTTCTTTCAGGTTTTCCTGCTGTGTCTCACAACAGTGCCATATTTTGTAAGTATAACGCCTTCCAGTCTTAACTTTTATGTCTTGTCTTAGGAGATGCATGAAATCTTTAGTTGGAAGTCATGGGGTGTTTTGATATTTTTGTTCTGAACATTGGTAGCCATATATGTCACATACTGACATTCGTACCACACTGTGTGAAGTAAGATAAGAGATATGTTCATCACAAGATATGCTTATGGCGATGCATATACAAGCATGATTATGAAACTCACTGCATCGTTATGTAGCACTTGGGATAGGCATTCGCAAAGGGACAAAGTGCTTGTCGACGAAGGCTTGAGATAATGGAAATGAGAGAAAGGGTAGATTAGAATACATTCCTCAAAACACACACACACACACATACATACATACATACATACATACATACGTACATACAATGCCTAAGAAGGAAACAACGCGATTGTCCCGAGGGTGTTTTTAGACGTGCAGTGTGAGTAATGAAACCAGTTGCGAAGATATGAAAGAGGTGTAATAGGTAGTGCAGAGATTAACAGTATATGAAATCAATAAGGAGAAAAATACAAAAAGATAAGAAGACAAGAACTGAGCAAAAGGAAGAGAAGAAAAAGAGAGAAAAGCAGAGAATAAGAGTGTAACAGAATGCCATGGCAGGAGATTTTGTCGTCACGGTTTCCAACTCCAGTTCCATTGCTCCTGCCAAAGTTGTAAGGCAGGTTTAACTCAAGAAAACAAAACACCCATGTGTATAGAGTCATATGACATCCTTACAAACAGGCACGGTGAGCCTGATCAGTGATAATTATATTTTTTACAGCCGTCTCAACATTAATCACGCTGGTTCAATAATGATTCGATTATCTCTCACCGGAAAGTTTCAATGTTGGGATCTCCCGCCGTTAATTACCAGCGAAACTTAGCAGACTGTGCGTCTTCTCCGAGGGTAGCCTATAAGCGAGTGTAATGAGGATGACTCATGTCACGTGACAAGAAGAGAGAGAGACAACGCTTATTGGGCCATTCAAGTGAAGAGTGTGTGAAAAGAAAGACCCAAACTGATGAAGCGTGACTCAACAAACAGTGTTAGTTCTCGGTGATTGAAATAGCCATTCATTGCATGTACACTCGTCCAACAAATGACTTTAACCTTCAAAATATAATTCAATTGACTTTGGCTGGCATATTAATTGCAATTCAGAGTTTAAGCACTACGATACACATCACTGGGAAGGAATAATGTACGCTCTCTCCTTTCAAACGAGAATGATATTGAAAGTGCATGTATAGACGACTAATCTTGCAAAGCTGGAAACAAACGTAAAGAAGACACCGTCATTACTCCATAACACCTGCAGAATTATCATTACAACGTATGATTGTTACAATTGTACAAGATGAAAAAGGTAGGCTGGTAGGCTTACTGCATATAGTCACCTGGTGAAATATTCCTGCCAGTCAGACTTTGTGGGAAATTACACAGGTTTAAGCGTATACATAAGATAAATCAGGACAGTAGGATATATTTAAAATATCAATTTAACATACAACGTATTATTTAAATGTTTAAAAAGGGGTGTTCAGGGCATTACAAGAGAACAAACGGTATTCGTTCTAGGACGTATCATAGATGCTGAATCTTATTGTTTCACCTGTGCCAGTATCTTCATTGCTGTAATGACACATGTAGGCCTATCTGGTAACTCTACATACTTCTTGAAGTCTCATTTCCCGCAAACGAGAATGAGAGGATTGCGTAATTAACCTACATAATTTATGTCAATCCCCGTAAATTTTCTGTCTCATCTATTTCGGGGACGACGCGCAAAATCCTTTGGATGAGTTATCACGTTTTTTAGGTTAACCCTTATTCCGAGAAGGATGCACTCCATCTTCGGAGCAAAACCTGTCTTCAGGTGTTCTTTCAGTAATACCATCCAATGAGAAGTATTTCCTTTTACATTTTTTTTTTCACAAGGTGTTTTTTTCTGTGGCTGTTTCACCTGACATGTGTGACTGTTACGACCTTATTATGTGCATCCTCCTTCTCACGGGATTTTAAACCTTGATCGTTAGGTCCAGAACCTCTGCTTTTCTGGTACAGTATGGTCCTTCAATCTCTTGTGCAGAAAGAAGGTCTCCTAATCTTTAACCAATTCTTTGCTAACACATCATGGAGAAAATGGCTCGTAAAACATAAAACAACAAAAAACTACAACAACCTAAAGAGTTATGAAACAAAAACATGTCAGAACTTCCTCAAGATACGATTTTTTTATTTTGATGATTGTTTATGTTTGTTAGCAATGTTTTCATATGCATGTAAGATCTTGTTCGCTTTCTCCGTTTCTACCGTTTATTCTCATCTGTCATCAGTGGCTACTGCTTTGTGATTATGCGAATATCATCACCATTATCTTACAAACAAGTCACAAATAAAACATTTATCTTTGTTGAAGCAGAATATCACATTGTATAATGTTCAAATATCTACTTCTATAATATGTGGTTTTAGCATCAATCCTATTTTCTTTTGATTCTCATGCCAGGCATCGTTTATTGCGACCCATCGCAACACTCCTCTTTCCATCCAGCTTCTGGCTTTCACACTCATGGTCATGGGACTGGTCATGGTAAGGCCTTACCTCAAACCACTTCCTAGAAGTGATTTCTCTATCTATTCATGTTGAAGTTGAAGTTGAAGTTGAAGTTGAAGTTTATCATCTAACTCTATTCACCTGTTTACGTAGCATAATACATAACAAAAGACACACGCATGAATACAGGATAAAAGGTACCAGAAAATAGCATGAATGCTAATAAAGTCCGATACCTGTCTTGTCTGATATGCTAATCAAGTCCGATACATGTCCTGTCTGATACAAAGGTTCTAAAAACGTAATAAGTACAGTACAATGAATAGTTCTACAAATTGTAGTTTGAAAATACATGAGACATGAACATATATACAAGTTTTTACATCACAAAAGATTTGAGTTGAAAACTTGACATGATAGCTCATCTCCTGCTATAAGTGTAAATTTATACATAATGGGTCTAAAATAATGTAACTATAGTAAGTAAGGAATATATATATATATATATATATATATATATATATATATATATATATATATATTTGTATATATGAATATGTTACTGTATGATATTCACGTCTTCTTTTAAAATGCTGGGTAACCTCATTCAGTTTGAACATAAATCATTGCTCTTCTAGAGTACCCTGCATGTTTTTTAAACTTTATGAGATTGTTACAGCATGAAATACATATAGGAGCAAGAAATACAATTCTTAAATGTCAATAAGTACAACATGATAGTAATTCAAATCAAGATACAAAACAAAAATATTGAATTCAAATTCATGAAATTCTTCCGTCGAGATTCTTTTATCACGGCTACTACTAAAACACTGATTAACTCAGTGCTTTATTTACGTCGATGTAGGGCATTTTGTCAATCAGTTGCAAACTCACACACACACACACACACACACACACCCACTGAATACTTGATAGTGAAAGAACAAGTTTTACGTATTTAATGCCAATAGCATGAACAGGATAAACATGAACAAGGATTCTGGAAATTATTCTAAAGCAGATATCTTCAGATCTAATGACCAGAAAGTCTTTTTTCTTCTTTAAAGTATATCTTGTTTTGTTCTTCTTAGTGTCAGAAGACAGAAAAAGAAAGCCTTGATGAGAAAATTGGTATTCTTTTTTTTTTTTTACGAATCCTTGTCATGAATTTTACAATTTTACAAAATTGAATAAAAAGGTGTCTGATATAAAGCCTACCGCTATAAATGCTGTTATATGTTACTCGAGATATATATTCATATTTTAAAGAATTTGGCCTTGATTCGGACTTATTAGATTTGATATGTCTATATTTGTTGTCGGTTCCTTGCAGTGCGTGATAGTGGGATGTGCGTACCGAAAGAGGAAAATGCTCATCCGTGAATTTCGGCAGAGGAGATACGTAAGTTTCCATGGATACCAAATTACGTCTGGAGACGAACGAATTCGTACATCTACATGATGGAAAATATTCGTTTCC
The DNA here is from genome assembly GCF_040938485.1 of Diadema antillarum. Lineage (NCBI taxonomy): Eukaryota > Metazoa > Echinodermata > Echinoidea > Diadematoida > Diadematidae > Diadema > Diadema antillarum. The sequence continues at coordinate 9,069,238 of NW_027270918.1, read as the reverse complement.
CTCTCATTTACGTACAAGTTATGAGCCCGCGGGATTAGTTTTTGCTAACTCATGAGTATCATGCACACGGTAAAATAGTTGACGTTCTTGTTTAGTTTGGTCAGCCATACAAAAACACCTATGTTCGAAAAGATGATTGAACTAGATAATGTAATTTTCAAAAACACCTTTGAACAAAACTCGAATTCCATGATTGTCATTACCATTTCATGATAGAGTATAGTATTTGAATTTGGATTATAGGCTAGGTGACGTTTTGTGACAAAGATGCGATCAATCTCCATTGGTGTATAAAATTTTTAAAGAGTGCCTCGATTTTAAGGCTCTTAATTCATATTGGAGGAATAATAAGCGAATGCATTTTACATAACCTCTTTATGGAAAGACACATATATGACCATCCAACATTCTCAATATCGTTTTATCATTTACTTCAATACAATTCATTCCCATCATCAACAAAAGTATGAAGCATAAAAGTATTGCATTTGTTGGCTCATGCCAGCAATTAAAAAGATATCGTTCAAAAATAATACATAAAAGTATGCATTTGTCGGTTCATTTTATCAAGCAACTTAAAAAAATATATCGTTCTAAAGGATTCCCTAATATTATCTAGTAATAAGGTTTTACTCATATATTAATCAGTAGTGCCATCCTGAATTATGGCAACGTCACTATACCAATGACCATTTCTACACCCACACTACAGAGACCGTCACTTGTGGAGTATCTGGTGGCCTTCGGACTGCACGCATTCTCGTCTGCACTGGCAGTGGCGCTGTCGAGAAAGAGCGTTTTGGCGGTAAGACCACGTGACCACTGGTCAGTTGGCCTTGCTCAAAGGTCTAAAGTCAGACCTAATATTTATCGTATTTCCATGACGATCATATCAAGTATTTTTTTCCTCCCACCTCCGATTTTTGCCGTTGCGTAAGAACGATGTAAGCCTAATATACCTGCTTTGATTACATGTTTGTATTTCACAGGTCAGATTGGCCCCAATTTGACTGAAGTCAATGATCATATTCATACATGTACGTGTACATACATTATTAAAACTGGGAAAAAATATCATGATTATGAACCTTACCGCTGTGAAGGTCGTCTTCTATATTTGATTTTATCTATACAAACTGCAAAAAGATGTCTCAGTATATTGTCACCAAGGGTGCTCATATCGTATGTGCAAAAGTGTATGATAGTTACTTTTTGTATTTTTTTTTTCATCACGTGAACATTCATCATTTGTCTATTATGATTGAAATGTTTGTCTGCTTTGGATGTTCATGGAACGCAGAGAGTAATAACAACATAGAGCTGAACAGAAAATCGCTGGATGATATGAATTATTTTCCCTTTTCTCAAAGGATTTCACTCACGGAACACAATAATTTTGACTCATTTGGTGAAGGGGTTAAAGTGGGTTGATTTATCGTGAATGATTTCATTATGTGTTTTTATGCCACAGGAGGACAAAGTTAAAGATTTTCGAAAATGATTAATCATGTCCGCTTTCATCTTCGTCTTCCCACCACAGTCTTACATCTTCCTGTTTTTCGTCGTCTTCGCGGGAACATGTGCGGCTTTCTGCATGGCGCTGTACAAATACATGTTCGGTATGTTTCCATAGCAACCATTAATGATCTTATTGCAAGTCCGTCGTATTTTATAGATGAGATTTTAATCACCTTCTTCAGATCTTTGCAGTCGTTGTAGATGAATGTATTAATTTTCTTTCAAAAAAGGCTGATCTCACCAGATTCTATACTGACTTCGATTGTTAGAAAAGGAGGTTGTCGCCATTTTGTGTGGTCATTTTCATTTTCTGACACGTAAGCGCGAAATTGGAAGGAGCTGTCAAATGTATTTAGTGGCACTTCTTATTATATGTCAATGACGTATCCCTCTGAATTGTGTTTCATCTTTAGAATGTCAACATCTGCAGTTTACGGCCGATATTTTCTCGGTCTTTAGAAGTATTGTTCAGTAATTTCGCGTGTCTAGACGGGAAAATAACCAGATGTGGACAGGGTCAGAGTCATCTAAGCCAAGTTTCCGTCACTCTTAAAAAAAAACAGAAAAAAATACTGCCACGAGGGACGTACTATAGACCGCATTACAAGGAGCTACGGGGTTTTCAAAGAGTATTTGTGAGTTTTCAGTGCACAGAAAATACAGAGCAATTAAGGAAGTTCTGGCGTTTTCTTTACGTATAAATGTGCACTAGATCAATATCAACATTATAAAAGTACATAATCTGTGATTATCATGATGTTCATTAATCAAACCTGCCTCGAAAAACGTCATTGCTTTCGTACTTTTTGTTCTTTCATTTATTTGTTTTTTGTGTGTAACAACAGTTAAAAGTTTTCAGCTGACATTTGTGTATGTATGTGGGTGAGTGTTTGTGTGTGTGTGTGTTCACGCAACGATAATACGTATAAGACGTTCATAACTCAAATATGAACAACAATGCTGAGTGAGTTTTCATTTCTTCCGCTATGTCAGTGTCCAAGCCTCACAGGATGTTGTGGAGGCAGTTCATCGACCGTCTTTCGGCCAGACCTCTCCCGAAGCACAGGCTGACAGGTAGGTAGTCCATTCCCTCCAGATTTGTACCAGGTCATTACCCCCTGAGTCCTGAGCTCAATAAAACTGATATTTCTCACGATTGAAGTCGAGCGAACTGTTCATTCCCGAAACATAGCCGCAATAGAGCTCCGCATTTTACACCTGGATGGCAATCAGATTTTCTTTATCTATCATACTACGATTACATCTAATGAATTTATTTATATGTGAATATGATTATTATATTCATCTATGTATTCATTCATATGTAATATGCATATAAGCTTTACAACATTCTTTCTGCATTCATGTAATTGTCTTCATACTTCTAAGATGGGTTGACTGTTTTCTTTCCGTATTTTTGCGTTGTCTTTTAATGGTTTATTCACAAAAGTTCCCCCACAACCACCAAGCTTGCCCTATACCTCAGCAACAACTAATGGATGCTTAGAGAAATACCACCAAATAAATTTACTTGGAGGAGGCAGGTGAATAAAATGGCTCGTTACTAGGCTGAAGGAAAAAGGGAAAAAATCACGAATATATTGTCATATGCTACAGTAACGGTCTAGCGTGAAAGACACCAGGGGAAGTCACATATCGTGTGTTCATTTTTTTTTTCTTTTTGCAGAATGTTTTGAATACAAGTTGTTCATATTAACTTAATGAAAGATGGATGTCAGAGATTATTATGTTTGTTTGTATTTCTGTCTTTCTCTCACGTAGCTCTCACAGACGGAGTGTTTGCAGTCGTGGGCATGCTAATCATATTGAATCTCATGTAAGTGAATCAGCGTTTGCCTTCCGTATTCATTTATACCGGGCGATTGAGATCTGTGTCACACGGAACATCTGTGAGGCACAAAGAGAAAAATCTCTGATTCCCATAAACTTTCCTCTGCTGCCCCTGAAAAAGAAGAAGAAATATTGAGTGTTCAGTATGTGTTCAGTTGAAACAGACCTTTCAAGAAAACTTCATTCTGTTTCGGTTTGTATTATATCTCAACAATAACAATATGCGTTCGTGATGAAAAAATATGATATGAAAACAAACTCTTCTTGATTGGACGTAAATGTATACTTTTACACCAACGGTATCCGTATACAGAAGATATGAAACTTTCACGCCATGGGGAACAAAAACGACACACACACGCGTGCGCACACTAACACTCACAAAATTTCTTTGCTCTATCACTCGCAAGTTTGGGGCTTTATGATCGGAACCTGTCTATATATCCATTTTTGGCATTTATTACAGCTATCATGTTACTCATATTTCCCTTTCTGCACTTAATTCTGGTCATATGAAGTCAGGGCTGTAGAGGTGATCGATGATTCATAACGATCTATACAAGAGCTCGTTCAGCAGAAGTCAGACAGAGATGAATGAAAACCAACTGCTGACGCCCTCATCGTGTGGTTGTAGAAAGCGAGAAATCAAGGGTACGAGGTCGAAGTATCTTACCCCTTCTAAATGAACTTTGTAATACAGGCCTAGTTCCAGCGATTATGACTCAACGCTTTAACTGTCCTTGAAAATTCATCCTCTTCTCTCTTTCTGTTTCAAAGTAGATAACGAGTTTTTAATTCGCCTGTGCTGAACAAATTCAGTTGGTCCATAAAATCCTCATGCCCTAATGCTACAGTGATTAATTACGTAAGCAACATCGTCACGGAAATATTAAGGAAGCGTTCTCAATCCATTATGAATCAATCAACGATTGGGGCTACTTTGCAATGCTGGTGAATATTAGATACATACAGAGTTGTCTAGTTGCGGTATATAAAAAGAAAGACGGACCGTTAAATAGGCAGACCCCATAGACAAAGAGATAGAGATTGAGAGTGAAATAGTACAAAGGTGCTCATGTTATACAAAAATCAAATTTAAAGTCTTTCATAATATTCTTTAACAATCTTCGAAAAAACCACTTTAAAGATGAAGCTTGCTATTACATCGAAACTTGAAAAGGGTCGTAAATTGGATATCATGCTCACATAACAGGCGGTGGATTCCACCGCCTGCACATAGTAAGCAGTAGTAGAGAGCGTCGTAGTTTTTGCCGCTCTCAAAACCGAGCATGCACGGGGGAAGGAGGGAGGTTGGAGTTGTCTCATTTGTAATCAATACCGCAGCAATGGTGTATCTCTGAGACAGATCAGGAGAGAACGTGTTCGTGACGGAGATCATACCTGGATACCATGCTCTCTTCTCTTCAGATCTTCGTTCCTAGGGCTCACCGCAGTTCAGTGACACTGATCTGTATCTAATTTTGAGCCAGAATCGACGACCTTCGCTGGTAGATCGCGATGAATTTCCAACTTTCCTGCCGATATCCGACGAGAAACGAGTGTGTTGCGATGTCGTTTTGTTGTTGTTGATCTGTTTTAACAGAGAGAGAGAGAGATAGTGTGTGTGTGTGTGTGTGTGTGTGTGTGTGTGTGTGTGTGTGTGTGTGTGTGCGTGTGTGTGTGAGTAAGAAAGAGTGGAGGAGATGGGTATAGAGATAGGAAAGGACAGGGAAAGGGAAAGCTAACATGCAAGTGTAACGCAGAATTCAGTAACATTTAGAAAGGTTGTGAAGCTAATAATCATGTGATGTTTCATCTGCTCATTCTGTTGATGTACTGTGCACGATCTATAGGGTCAGATCTACTGGGTCAGGTGGAAAATGTTAATGTTATCCAAATATGCTATCTCTTAGTGATCACAGATAGCAATTTTGTGTTAAAGCTTATATAAAGAAGCCAATTCAAAAGCTTTTTATAACTTTTAAGCAATAAACACCCTGCAGAATCTAACAATCCTATAAAGATTATTGGGTGAAAGTCAAGTTGGTGTTTGCACTGGCCTGTTTCAAAAGGAGAATTTAGGTACATGGGAAAAGAAAATTCTCAGCGTTTTGTCTATCCCCTCAATATGCTGCCTTGTATGTACTCCTCTCAAAATATGTTTTATCTGCTATGTTTCCTATCTATCTACTAGTATAATGTATGTTTTCCTCCGTCAATATTCTCTCCTGTAAATATGTCCCCTGATATATTTCTCCTTGCAGGGCGTATCCCTTTATACTCACCATTATGTTTCCCCTATATGTTCCTTGGACATGATGTTTCAATATGTTTTTCCTCTGAATATGTTCTCCCTTCATGTATAGAGGGGAGATGGCACCTCACCACAAACTGGACGCAGCCAAAAGCACGAGATCACTGGACTCTCGCCTGAAGGTCATTCTCTACGAAGAGCGGGAAATACTCTTGGCACATGGCGCCGCTTTTGTCACAACAGGTGCGTCAGACGACATCCGGTGACCTGGTGACGCTTTCTAAAATCCCACGACATTCCAACATGTCATTTCTTCATAGATGTGTACAAGTGCACTGGACTTTTGAATAAACAGTTTGATTTTGAATAATATTGATTTTGACTTGAATGAACATTTTGATTTTGAGTTTGAATGATTTTGATGTGAATGAACATTTTTTAGATACAGTGCTTGGACACTCGGGAGAAGCTGCAAAGTTTTATAATCATATTACCGCGATATTCATGCCCAGAGACATCAAAGACAAGTAATATCATTAAAATGGTGATCTAATACAATGTTATTGCAGGCCAGAGAAGCATTCATTATGATTAGTTTCGGGAAGGTCTTCCGATATGTAAGCAGTTGTGAACTTGAAAGTCATAAGATTTTGTTTAATTTATTTTATCGGATTTATTTGTCGCATTTTCAGTATTTGTTGTGACAAGATGCCAGTAGTGTTCCGACTTTTTTCTTCTCTAATCATCTTACAAGATGTGAGTCAGCAAAACGTTTCTTCTCCCTCATCTCTCATTTGCAGGAATGATGTGGTACATACAGACGATGCTCACCAATGTAAGTTAATCATCTTTAAACTGAATGTTGTCATAGACATAGAATGTTCTTTTCAAAGTAAAGTGGTCATAATGACAGATATGGTGGTGAATGTAAGCTGTGAATTATTCTCATTCAGCTGAACATAAATACTTTGTTTCATTTTGTATAATCCATTTTATAACACTACCTATCTTTTTTTTAGGTTAGCAGAAATCCGAAGGTCCCTCATATATGTAAGATCATTCAAAAGGCAATGCTTTTGCTATAGTATAATGGATTTCTATTTGATAGAATAACAGTAACATAAGATAGCGACAATTGATATTTAAAAGTCCATGGAATATTGTTTGGCGCCCATAGGTTGTCACTTATCTCTTGATTAGAAAAACACGCTCACGTTTTATATCAGATGAACAACAACAAGGTTTATATAGAGCATGTCCCTGTGAAATTATTTTCATGTCATCAAAGTGCTTCCAAATTTTTTGACATCTCTTAATCTCTGTCTTATATCTATCCATCTTACAGAATGTGTCGATGCTGAATAGATACATGCGCATTGCAGTACAATCGGTGAGCAATAAATTCTGGACGAGTCATTTCTATCTTCGTTCATATACTCTTCTTTTGCTCTCTCTCTCTCTCTCTCTCTCTCTCTCTCTCTCTTTCTGTCTATCTCTCTCTCATCTGGGCATAGCTGGGATTTGTAAATGATAACGAAGATGATAATGATGATGAAGACTACGACGGCGATGATGACGAAAATGATTATGATAATACAATAATAACAACAATACGAGAAACAAGGAGAAAGAGAGATGACGATGACGATAATAATGAAGAAGAAGAAGAATTGGAAGATGTAGATAAGGAAAAGAAGAAGCGAAATGTGTGGAATGAATCTCTTTCGTAAGCAATACGATGGTTTTATCGGATACCAAACTCGTTAGATCGAAACTGGTGCAAACGAGCGAATGTCATGCAGTAGTTGTTGTCAAGGCAACAACAATGTAACTGTTAGTTTGAGGACGTAAACATTTCGAGATAACAAATCTTGCTGTCTTTTACTTCCAGACACATATAATGCCAATGCATACCTTGTAAAGTCTTTTTACAATAACGATGTGTACACAAAATTGCTCCATTGAGGTGCATAAGAAAATGATCAATTCCAAAGACATGAAAGAATTTATTCAAGTACCTTATCACCCTAAATTGGGACGAAGCATATGCATCCACTAAATTATCCGCGCAAGGGTAATGCAGACAACCTTTACAGATATTCCGTCTACAAACTTCGAAAATAATTAGCACCTTTTGTTCTTTATTAAATTTGTTGTTAACGAGTGCCCGTTAAAGAAAGAAAAAGCTTGGAAAAGATTATAATTGTCATGGTAATTCCACACGCCCCTCCAATGATGAGTGCGGGAGAATGGTGATATTGGAAATAATCCTCATTATTTTTGGAATTGCGTTCACAAACTCCAAGTCACATGGTCGCTATGCGGATACTGGGCAGATGACAGCAGCACCGAAATTGTGCGGATTACTCTGGTACCGCCCCGATTTTACGACCAAGTAATGAGGATATTATCCGCATAATCGAGTTTATGAAATGGGTATTAATCGTATTTTTCTCTCTTAAAAAATAGCATGTATTCCCAAAAGGCTGATTTGCAAATAGCAGACCATCATTATAATTATCATATCTCATTATTTATCCTGTTTGCACGTTTCGAAGTAGAATCGAACTGGCAGGTGGTTTGATTGTAACTTGCTCTAACCAACAGATGCTGATATCTGTGGGACTGACCCCGTACAGCTTCAGACTTTTGATCAGATATTCTAAAACAGCGAGAGAAGCAGTGAGTGCTGTTTTGTTTTGTTCTGTTGCTGCTGCTGTTGTTGTTGTTGCTGCTGCTGCTGCTGCCGTTGTTTATGTTGTTAGTATTTTTACCAACGAAAATAGCCTTCGTTCGAAATGGGCAGTTGATTTATCAGTTTGAATAAAAAGGGAATTATTGTGACTTCTGAAGTGAAAAGAAAGGATAATAATATAGAAAGTGTTAAGTAGTTGTTTCATTTATATGCTAATTATAAGTCCCAGCAGCTTGTACATATCATAGCCTCATTAAGATGAGAACACAACAAGATTAGTATAAGTCGCTTAAGGCAGAGGGAAAATTTTCTATGAAAATCATATCGGCTCTCTTTATTTGCTTTTTCGAAGATATTGCGCTTGTAGTTGAAAAAAAAAATATCCCACTATCGACGATACCACATGGTGTGCATTGTATAATTTCATAAATATTAATTTGTTGGTGCAAAAGCAGGGACACATGCAATCTATGACGTCTGCAGACTTGAGATAGATATCTGACATTCCAACACTTTCCTTCCCCTTTAAAGAAATCGCTGAGTGCCAACGAAGACACGACCATCATGTTCCACTGCGGTCTACTCATTGTGACGTCAGGCACCCAGTTTATCTATTGGATTATGGCGCATTGGAGCAAGTGAGATCATTATTATTCTTTGACTTTGGCGTCATTTCTGCAACGATAAACTTCCTGATTTCCCGTCTAATAGTTTCCACTTGAAGATTTTAGAAACTCGAGTAAAATCGACGAAAATGTGGTGGCTGAATTTTTCACATTAACTGCATTCGTGTAACTTACGGAAACATAGTCTTCTTATAGAACCTTAATATGCTCCTGAACAAAGACTTATTCTTTCTTGTTTAAAAGAGGAAGATGGAGGAAATGTGTCAGCAGTTAGAACATAGTTGTTGATAGTGTTTTACTCATTCAATTCAGATGCGGTTTTTGCATTTTTTTCCTTCGTCAGCGATTGTCTCTCTTAATTTGCGTTTTACACTGTTTGATTTCAAAGATTCTGTCCCTGACGATGATCAACGTGTTGAAGAATGTCTTTACCATGATTGTAATCAGTGTGCATGACGGCATTGGTTGCTAGATAAAACGAATATCATGTCCCTTATTTATCCGTACCAGGCATAAACTCCTTGTGCATCAGAACATGGGTCATCATATCAAGTCACTGACCATACTTCTGGTTTACCCCATCCTCAAGTGAGTATCTGCCATCGTTGTCGAACAAAAAGATTCGTAATTTTCAACTTTAAGTTTCAATAAGTGAGCCATTTTCAATCCGGAGGAAGCTGATGAACGCATAATGTCTTTGGTAGAGATGTATATACCTATGTATACCATATATCGTGTAGCCAATCTTATACGCCCATCACACTGTAAAAAAATGCGAGCGAGCGAAGCGAGCGAGCTTGAAAATTTTGATATTCTACAGTTCCAAAACTGGAGTTTTAATTGTAGCTATATATTTCGCTTTGGAAATAAATGGGGGCGCATCGGGCGCAACTGCTGGCAATTATTGGCAGCAACATTAGGAGAATGGCAAAACGATTCAATGCGAGCGAGCGAAGCGAGCAAGCTTGCAAATTTTGACATTCTACAGTCCCAAAACTGGGGTTTGTAGCTATATCTTTCACTTTGGAAATTAATGGGGCGGCGCATCGGGCGCAACTGCTGGCAATTACTGGCAGCAACATTAGGAGAATGGCATAACGATTCAATGCGAGCGAGCAAAGCGAGCGAGCTTGAGAATTTTGACATTTTACAGTTCAAAAACTCCCGTTTGTAGTTACATCTTTCGCTTTGGAAATTAAGGGGGGCATCGGGCGCAACTGCTGGCAATTACTAGCAGCAACGTTAGGAGAGTGGCATAACGATTCAATGCGAGCGAGCGAAGCGAGCGAGCTTGAAAATTTTGACATGTTACAGTCCAAAAACTCCCGTTTAGTAGCTATATCTTTCGCTTTGGAAATTAAGGGGGGGGGCATCGGGCGCAACTGCTGGCAATTACTGGCAGCAACGTTAGGAGAGTGGCATAACGATTCAATGCGAGCGAGCGAAGCGAGCGAGCTTGAAAATTTTGACATGTTACAGTCCCAAAACTCCCGTTTGTAACTATACCTTTCGCTTTGGAAATTAAGGGGGGGGGGCATCGGGCGCAACTGCTGGCAATTACTGGCAGCAACATTAGGAGAGTGGCATAACGATTCAATGCGAGCGAGCGAAGCGAGCGAGCTTGAAAATTTTGACATTTTACAGTCCCAAAACTCCCGTTTGTAGCTATATTTATCTGTCGCTTTGGAAATTAAGGGGTGGGGGCATCGGGTGCAACTACTGGTAATTACTGTCAGCAACATTAGGAGAATGGCATAACGATTCAATGCCAATGGATTATGATGTATGTTGTGCATGGTGAACAAAACAGGAGAGAAATATCTCTTATAGGCCTATTAGTGAGAAATTGCACAGCATAATTGCAACTTGATTATCATCATGTATCGGATCTTATCCTCCTGCTGAAGGAAAATTATTAGTGCTGATGGATCGGCCTTGATTTGCTCCTGTAGTACGTATCAATATACACATTATGAAGACAACAATTTTAGACAAAATAGTGTAAAAGAGTGACTTGACTAATATCTGGTTACTTACATTTTCTAATCAACTCCATGCCTCAACAGTCTCACGCTCTTCTTGCTCGTTCTGAAACCTGGGGCAGTGACGTCAATGACAGTATGGCGAGTAAGTACACCCTCTGTCAAGATACCAGTCATGCGCATGCGTGCAAATGACACTATTCCCGCATTTATTTTCTGTGACGTAACGCTGGTTATATGGTTTTATATATGTGTAGATAACGAGTTAGTGATAATGTGGTGGGTGCAGTAATTCTTACTTTATAGGCACCTGTATTGCCTTAGCAGATAACTGCGAACTCTACTAAGACTACTACATGAGGGATTTAATGCAAATTAACGTGGCACTATAGAATTACACAAAAAAAAAGAGAAAAAACTTTCATTTTCTTATCGGTGCATGGAGAAGGATGGACGTTTACTCATGAATAAAGCCATATGATGATATTTCCCCCTTTTTTGAGCAGTATGAAGTTAGATGACCTTGTCCGAGAAAATAAAGTTCTCAAGGTTGTATAAAATTTGGTTTGCTTGTTTTCGTTTTGCCATAGGCTTTCACTGCTAAGAAAGAATTATATAGCAATGGTCTCATAATAATATTGTCACTTATAATGTGTCTGATAACACTTTATGTTTTTCCTCGCTTTCCTTTGTTAGGTACAGACCGGTTCCATACTCCTGTTTTTTACGATCAAAATGGTGTTCGAGATCTACACATACGTAAGTGCCTCGTTTATACTCGTCACCATCGAGTTTTCTACATCCTTTACAAAATGTTAGTCAACTCGTTTTGCTCATTTCACGTTTTAATCAGTAGCAAAATGTGTTCAACAAATAGCACCCGGCATTTTCAGCAATGTCCGCAAGAGTTATGAGGATACTTTACATTTCGCATTGTACATGTTGTATGAAAAGTACTACTCTCAGTTTTCCAACAGGCTAATAGCCTCGTCCAAGGTGTACAATACAGTTTTTTTTAATCATACTGATCACCCGTCAACTGCTCTTTGGTTCTCGTTGTTCAAACCAAGACCAAGTCAATTCACTGGAATTTCTATAGTATTGATTCCCTTTCCATCATAAAGAAGCTTACATTTTTATCATTCTGAGAAAAGGTCTGAACTACCTACTGCTACAATATAACAGCTTATGAGAGGAATTTCATTTTCAGGGTTGAAGAAGGGACACACACACTCTAAAAGGAAAGACTCACGGTTCTTTGCTCTTTGGTTTTCGATGAGATTTATTTAGTTTCTTATGAGGCATCTGTGTGTTGAAAACTTGGTACTTGTCATTTAAACCTTGCTGACAGAAGTGAATATCAATATAATGTTCTGTATAAGTATTTGTTTTGTTTTTATCAGCCTCCTAGAGTGATAATTTCATGCCTGTGACAATTTATACTTTGCAAATTATCTAAATGCAATGAAAACAAAAGGTTTAGATATCCTGTAAAATTGGAGATATGAACCTCGACCCAAACTGACAGATGCTCTTTTTTCCCCTCTTCCATTTTAGATTTCTCGGCGATCTCCGCCCCTCAAGTGTGAGCCACAGTCAATGCGGGATGAAGCACTCGCAAAAAGTAAGGCCAATTATGATACTATATGCATGCACAATATTGATGATAATCTGGTCTGATTTATCCACGGTAGCCTCTGTCATGCGTGTCCTGCATTGTTATAACCCTGGCACTTTGGGGTATGATTTTTTTTTTTTTAACGCCCAGGTCGGGAGGGAGAAGGTAGGAAAAAACAACAACAATATTCTGGTCTGATTTTGAAGGCACTTTGTAGCATTCGAATTCCTGCTCTGCCTATTGAGGAGGACAGAGCCGTTGTCATGACAACACTGCTCCCATGGAAACACAAAATGCAGATTTGTAGTTTACTCGTTTTGTTTTTAACTCTTTACAATTTTCGGTCAGTTTCACACACCTACCCTTTCTCTTATTTCACTGCTGCAACGTTCAGAAGCTTTTGACAGATTTTAAAGTGAAGACGTGTTCTATTTCAGTTTAGATGTTCATAATAATACTTTATTGTTCACGTGTTTGTGTGTGCGTGGATACGTTCTCAATTATATCAAGCAAGGTCTAGAGGAAATGAGTGAAGCAGGTGTTATTCCCGTGAGGAGCTCTTTTGTTTAATCAGAGCCCCTTCTTGATGGTCTTATCTGTCATATCTGCATTTGGGATATAATTTATTGTGTCACCGTTTTATATCTAGCTGCAGCTAACCACCAAAAGACGTGCACCTGCGACCGAGTGGCCATGAGCAAGGTGAAGGAGAGCATCCGTGACGTCACGCGGACGGCGGGGATCGCCGTCGTGTTCGAAGACAACAGGAACGCTAGTCCTCTCGGAGGACGGATGTGACAAATCAGCCACACAGTCATGTAACACGTTCCTCGATGCAATGACAACGCAAATATTATTAACAGAGAGATTTCGGATGTCAGCCTAAAAGACTGGAGAGGGCAAATCAATATTGCCAATAACCTTTTGACATCGCTGGCATGGGTGATTAGGAAATTACACGAAGCTAACTTCCCTGGCTAACTTTGTTCTGGTCGCTGAAGGATTTATGAGTGATTTACGAATGATGACTCAAAGAACATTTACTATCGGCGAAGGATTATTGCCTCGTTGACGAAAGGGATGAACTGACGCAAGGAATAGAAACCTTGGTGACAATCCTCAGTCTTATGTCACGGAGATGGAACGATCTTTCGGGAACATCATGCATTTTGACTCATTCTTCGTGTAGCCAGGCTGTGTTCGCCGGTGTCATTGGTCTGCCTCGAACTACGATTCCATAGCATGCGAGATACTGTATTTTGTGACTCTTTCTCAACTATGCATGAAAGCGATAACGCCCCCTACGGTCCGACTTTGTTAAATCTATGAATGTTTAATGGAGGGGGCGCATGAACATTGAGAGTGGTTCGCTGATTTTGTTTTTCACCTGATGCTACCCATGTATCGTTTTACATTACGTGAAGAGATATTTCCCGCCCTTGGTCATCATGTTGACTCATGTTTTGTTATCGCACAGATACGGTTGCTTTGCCAGGGGACAGGGTTACAATTTTATTTTTTTTTTTAAGGGGGGGGGGGGGAATGGAGGGATATCTTATAGGTCTTATCGCACAAAATCATATTTCAATGACCGATTTGAGATTTTCAGTGAAGTGAATTAAGCGTTATACTTCAGGCAACAAACATGGAGAACGCTGCAGTAAAGATTACCTGCTGACGATTGCGTTGTTTTTGTCCATGTACGGATACTGCTTGTGGACATGCCTCATGGCGGCACGTGTATGTTATCTCACGGAAATGTCGTGACAACTATCTTGACTTGGCCGTGCTATAAAGCGGTTTATTATATTAGTTGCACAGAAGGGGGAGAGACAGACCAGAAGATGAAGGACATTAGAAGAGAAAAGTGTCTCCTCGGAAGAATAGTTATGATCATTTTGATCATATGGGTGTGTAGAAACAGTCTGAGCAGGAATGTCGAAATACAATGAATACTTGATGTGCCAAGAAATATGAGTGAATAAAAAATGCGTATTTCTGATAATCACACTTTCACACACAAACACACACACACACGTATGCACAATCTCAAACACATACGCACGCACAATCTCATACGCATGCGGATACACACACAGACACAAACGAATTCAAAGTGACACAATTAATGCCCAAAAGTAGAGAATTTGCAGATCAGGTCCATCGTCCAGTAGGAGATGGGACTTTTACGCGTAAGATTAACGCATGGTGGTGAAAAACTTAGAGGGAAAATATATTCACTTATCATCAGTTGCATTGTCTTTCTTGCCGTAACCATGACAACGCATTGCATTCATAAGTCAGTTTTTCATGGTCACACGTGCTTCCAGTATAACAATAACTACAACAGAAAACTCAAACTTTTTGTAGCATATAAGAGTTTACACGGCAGTATGAATGATTGTGAGTTTATTTGCATCTATAACACTCAAGCTGAAATTTATCATAACACAATGAATTATCCTCTCCTCGTATAAGCATGTTTTAGAAGATTTTTAACACGGGCTTAGTAATGGATTTAAGAAATAAATGGAAAAAATGTTTTCCCACGGTGTCCAACTTTTACCATGATTCATATTTCATATATCGATATTTATTGTATAACAAGCATGCGCAACCAAAGAAAAAGACTTTGTTGATGTCATCTGTATGATGGTAGTTGGAATTTATCCTAATATTTTTCATTTTTCGTGGGTATTGCCATGATATGAATTTCAGAGTCTAGACTATAGCAAGACTCTTACTTGAGACACGGCTGTATATAATAATGTACATAATACTTGCTGCGTATGTACATAATCCTTACCAAACAAACTTGATGTAAATATCTTAGTCCTATATGAGGTTTAATTGATGCATTTAAGGTTCGGAAATAAATACTTAGAGCATACCTGATATACATGTATATTGTGTTTGACATTATTTTTGCCTATAGTATGCAACTGTTGATTGTCTTTACAAATATCGTATATTTTCTTGTGGGATTATTTCTACATTTATACCCAGAAAAAGAAGAGATTCATTTGGAATAAAAAAATAGCAATCAGAACATTATAGCTCACAAAAAAAAAAAGAAAAAAACCTCTGGCGCCATCAGGCAAATGCAGGGAACATTCAAGCAGCTGTGAATATTGGTGGATTTAATAACATGACATCCAAAGGGTATGTTAGTCCAACTGTTTCAGTCACATTATTGTATCGTTGTACTCCTCAGTCATATCGTAATTGACAAAGCAGAACTTCATTAAATTCTTATTCTCAAGAACAAACTTTTTTTTTTCGCCATATCGTAACTCAAGTAACTCTAATCATATTCACTAATTATGTACATTTTCCGATAGAATGAATTTCAATGTAGTCACGTAAGAGAAACATATTTCTTGACATTCAGTATTCGCCCAAACGAAAGGAGTAACGTAATTACATGAACAAGAGGGTTATTTAGAAAGGACGGAGGAACAACATGTTGGACATGGTATACGCCCATTTAAGAGCCCCAAATTCCTCACTGTTTGTTATTCTTCAACGACATATCTACCATAATAATAGCCATAATGATAATGATTCTACTTCCATGCAACAATTCTCATGTAAATCTTTCTCTTCCCTTCATCAAGTTATTGACTTCATCGCAGTTATTTGCTGTCACAATTCTACCCTTTCTTGCTTATTCTTAGCTTCCTTCAGAATTGTTTGTGATATTATCTTTAAATTGGCTGCGTTTTTTTTTCTCAACTCCTTTGCCCGATGTTTAACCTCACTGCTCATTTAACAAAACTCCAAACTTTAAAAAGAATGTTAGACATCCAAAGTTTCACGTAGATGTTCCATGTATAGACTCATAGCTCTGTGATTATCGACATACATTTTCTTTACGGCACAGACAAATCGAGGATGTTTGTCACAGTCTGAGGGTTATCTTGAGAAGAAGTTGTGTAATCACAATCAATTTAATAAAACCGAGTGTTACTCAACTAACATGCTATCCCAAGGCACAAAGTGTAAGATATAGACGGGAATGGAAAATGACGACAGAGCTTTTTGAAATTCCACATCGCCAACACAACACAGCGATAGGCTTGATTCATGAGCACGCTTTTTTATACACACAATTCATACGAAAGATTTACATTAGTACAAAGACAATTTTGTTGTTTATGAAGCTGTATAAAAATGTGTAAATCCACAATCATTTTATGACACACTCTGAGTATCAACGCGATGTAAAGGCATTACAAAGAAAAACTGATCTGACACCATACAATCAATTCACGTCTGTGTTATATTCCTGTGTGTCGTCTAAACAATGTCTAAACATACCTTATAGTACAATCAATACCGAAAGGTGCGAACTGAGTATCATCATTGCGCGTGGGAAAAAAATGCATTTTTAGCTTTGCCATCAGACTGCTGTAATGCTAAAATCATAAAGAATATCATGCCATGTACACCATTTCCTTCACATCCATGAAACGTGCAGTGGAGTTGTGATTAGGTACTATCGATATTATGACACAAAACAAAATCATCATAATGACAATAACAGACAAAAAACAACAACAAGATGATGCTTATAGTAATGATGTTTTTTAACCCTGTAAGGAGTGTCTAATAGATACTTTTTTTGTGGACATCTCAGCTTCCAAGAGATATATAAGCTGTAACGTCACACACACACACAAATACACAAAAACACAAACACATATATGAACAAATACAAAATACACGCGCAATATATTGAATTCTTACACAGGTGTGACAGACTGTACACTATACAGGGCCTAGCCTTTTGCATACATAGCTAACAGTACTGAACCACAGCTAAACTCTCTAAACTCTACAATTTCAGTAAAACGGATTGCTGGAATGCACACATTCACTTAAAAATGCCTTCGTATTTTATTAGTAACTAATTTTTTTTTTTTTTTTTTTTTAGATATAAGATGGAATGTGCTAATAGATGCCATCCAATATAGGCCTATCATTTAGCTTGGCCAGTTTAGATATTCAGACTCATTTTAATGGTACAGATCTTGATGCATCACACTGCGATCTATATGCTGCTTTCAGATGCCGGCATAAATATAAAATGGCGCTGATCAATTATCAACCTGCCTAAGAGCATGCTGTATATCTGAGTCTTCGCTTCAAAACTTCATCTTGAAGAAAGCACATACAAGTTGGTAGAGATTATCGAATTGCCAGGGCATGACATTTTAACAGAAAAACAATAATGGCTACTTAGCAACATTATTCTACATTTTGCTATTACTAGATGAAAAGATTGTGATAAAGCTACATTTTTCGTAGCAAACGTATGAAGGAAAATCATTAGGTCTTTTTTCTTAAAACAAAACAAAACAAAACATGAAAACACAATGGTGAGGACGAAATACCACTAACTACCTAATGATGGCACAGGATGTTGCTTTACCACTACGTCTTGTAGAAAGTTTTTGCAAAAGGCATTTTCGTTTAATTACTATGCGATGAAACATTGAAACCCTTCCATGTCTCCGTCACGAAGTAAAATTACGCGAAGAAGGAACATCATCTTCTACGCGTTGCCATGACACCAAGCTAGTGCTTCTTCTGCTCTTTGACATCTGCAGCCTCAAAGGAGGAGTCTTTTCCGAAAACGAGCGGGTTGACAGTGGGGCAAAGCTTGGCCAGAAGTGGGGCCAGGGCGTAGATTCGGACCGGCACGGTGTCCGGTCCTCCAATGGCCGAACCCAGGGCAACGAAGCCGTAGCATCCCCAGTACAGGCACAGAACAAGCATGGCTTTCCAGCAGGCCTGGAAATGATAATAAAGGTACTGATAGTAATTGTAGTAGATGATAATGATAACAATAATAATTGTAATCATGACAACTGCACCCAGTTAACTTCTCTTTTTACAAAACAGGAATTGCAATTTAAAATGGCATTACCCCAATTTATGATTGATTTTGTCCATGTATCTTCACGGTAGCTGAAAATTATACAAAGAATATTTTCTAATTCCTAATTCACAATTCTCTAAAATAGATATCTTTTTTTTTTAAGTCGTAATGTCTGTTGCAGTTGATTGATGACGGCATGTATTGCAGACATCAATGCAGTATAGATCTGTGCATTCGCCAAAACAAACAGACAGAAATACCAGTACAGCGAATCATGAGCATTAACTGCAAAACAATTATTACGGATCACAGGCATTGCCTGCCTTCTGTTAAAGAGTGTGATCCAAGAAATTCATGATTTAAATGATAATCACCGGGAAAAAAGAAGGATTTTACATTGTTTTCATTCAAAAGTCACTGGGGAAATGTGAGACGATTACAAGTCAGTATCGCTTTGCCTAATTGACATAATCATTCATGTGGTTATAAGATTTTGATCGCTATTACTTTTCCGAGAACCTTGTTACTGTGATTTTTGTCCGATTCGAATTCTAATGAAACTTGCGCTTCATTAGAATTGGATTTCCCTTTAAACATGAACACCATTTAAAGGGGCAAAATGTCAAGTGATTGACGTACCGTGACAGCTCCAGCGGACACGCCCTCGCCTTCAAGCCCCCGTGTGAGGAGGAAGAGGAGAGGGATGACGAGACCGATGCCGGAGAAGCCGACGAGGTAGAGGAAGTAGCTGGGCTCTCTGTCGCTGAAGTCAAGCAGACAGCCGGTACCAAAGGGCTCCACGCAGTAGCGACCCCATCCGATGGCGGGAAGAGGTGTGACCGACCAGAAAAAGGCGCCAGCCCAGATGGCGGCCAAAATCAGGGAGTAGCGATTGCGGATATCCTCTGCGGGTTTTTGTTATGATACCATGCATATTTTGTTTATTTAAAACAAACCAACCAAAGAACAAAAGAACTTGGGTTCAAGTAGTAGCGATTGTGGATATCCTCTGCGGATTTTTGTTACGATACCATGCATTTTTTTTTTAATTGAGAACAAACCAATCAGAAATCAATCAATCAATAACAAACCAAACAAAATGCTTTTGTTGTTGGTGTTGCTGCTGTATATAGTGGGAGACTTGTGAAATGGTAACATCATTACATTATCTAATTTGCATACTACTGACTGTGATGAAATTACAATTTCATGTGACATTTCCATTCTGTCGGTTTATGTCTATTCATTTTGATCAACTTGTGTTTCGCAAACTGTAAACTGGTTCCACATCCGCCTTAGTTTTTGTTGCTATGGACAATTTTTTTTTTGTCATGTGGTGTCGCCATATACAAAAAACAAACAAACAAACAAACAAACAAAACAAAAATCTCGAACAGACAGTCTAGCGTCAAATGCGAGAATCTGAGTAGTTATTCGATGTTTACTTTGGTAAGAAATGAGACAGTGTATACAAAATGAATGACACTGATGTGGGGTAAACTCTTCAAGTTTCCTCCTTGGTATACCTTCTGCAGAAGGAATATTTTGACCTTTTATATACAGTGCTACAAGAGTGTAATATCGAGCTACTCTTTTGTGGAGACGTAGAGGGGGGAAATGTTACTCCAAACCTTTCTTGGTGTCAGCTTTTGATGTCTGGTGGCGGTAGATGACCAGTGCAACGAGGCTCCAGATGCTAATCAGTCCGAAAAAGTTGGCCACGAAGGCATAGGCCTGGCAGCCGGTGGAACCGTACGGCCAGCCCTCGGAGAAACTGGCAATGGCCACTACCGGACACATAAGGCCAATGGCTGCAGAGAGGGAGCAGTTTATACAATAATATTCCGTTTATCTATCTACAGTAATTCAACATGTCGTTAAATATTGTTGTTTTGTTTTAAAGAAAGAAGAGAGAGAGAGAAAAATGGGGCCCTATACAATAGATAATTTACCCCAGACAATACTGACGTAAGTCAAACATGATAAATCTTAAAAGCATCAAACAAGAATATTAGATATATCATAATGATTCGTTCAGTATCATTGAAGCAGAAAATACGAATATGTATAGGAGGATAAGCGGCTTACTTGCATGCATAGTGTGTAGGCATTCGAGAGTACTGTATGACACATACACACACATTTAGTTATTCATAAGCAATACTATACCTTAACGAATGATATAGTATATTACTATCTCACATTGCACTTGTCATTTTTTTTTTTTGGGGGGGGGAGGTGATGGGAATATACACATAAGGAATGATTTATTTCACAACTACAAAATTAATACATTATACACGATTAGAAATAAAATGTTAGATATGATTAAATTTCAATTTATTTGTCCATCACAAATTCAAAAATCAACCCATTTGGGACCCAACAGAGCCATCACTGTCACTGTCATGACCAACTTTAACATTAACAGGAAATTTAGGATCTGGAGAAGGATATAACTGATCTGCGCAATTCTTGCCAGTGTATAGGTGCTCAGTGGTCACTTTACTCGGGCCGTTTAAATGATGAATCCCAATATATTGGTAGATTTTTTTTCCAAGAACTCCTATTTGATTTGTTTCAAATCTAATCACGGGATTGCATATCACTCGACACAATGATCACAAAAATATTAAGAATTAAAGTTCATCCCCAAACTGTGATTCCTCTCGAAAGATGACAAACATGATTATACCTGTCTCAAACCATGTTTATCGAATCCTGCTTATTTATGTTCGTCATGTTCTATCTAGTTCGCACGCAATTGACTATTTCAATGCGTGCCCGAAGTTCTTAAACAACTTTGGAATTTGTTTGTTGGTTTGTTTGTTTGGTAGATACTTAATTTTCTGCAAATCAATGTATACATAAATTGAATAATCATGAACATGGGAAACATACAAAGTATATTAATTTTGAAACAGAGTCGTTTGACTTGCATAAACAACGATATAAAAGGAAATTAATGATATTACAGTATGCATGTCTATGCAGCTGGGATTACAATAACAATATTATATTTAAGAAGCGATAATGCAGAGGGCCGCCATTGTAAGCATTGCTTGAAAAGATGGCCGGCCCGAGGAAAAGGTAGGTAGGTAAATTGGTAACAATACAAATTCTGCTGCGAAGATAGCAGGGGAAAATAAACTCTGATGCGTGATGGTGGTGAATGTGCGTGCGAGTGCTTTTGTAATTTCATTACAAAATCAATGAAAATCGTTAACTTTTATGACAAATTAAAAAAAAATCTAAAACTACCACAAAAGAGCCACAAGCAGTGTACCAGAACCACAAACTAAGATTATAGTCTTCCTTGTTCTTGATTAACAAATAACAGTATTTCCTGTCTTCAGATTGTCAGATACAATGAAGAAAATTGAAATATGCTTTCTTTTGTGTCCTAGATTAAGAGGAAGCGGCAAAATCCCCATCCTGGCTAATCGTGCGTGGCGTGTCGGGATATAATATCTTAAATATTGTCTACATCTCAAGGCTATTTTCTAGAAGCATGCCTTGTCTAGAAATTCCATCATGTATATTGCGGGAGGTACCATTCACATTCAAACAAACAGTTTTGCTCTGTTGTATAGAAACGAAGACACAGCAATGACAGAACAATAATTGTAATCAATATGGGACACATGGTATTGTGGTGGGCCGGGGGATAATATACAATCATTTTCCGTCCCAAAGCGTTTGATATCGTTTGGGTTTTTGCCTTATCCCTTTGTACCATTATTTCCCCGAACAGCATGGGATTCCAAGCTCCGCTCCAAACACACGCTCCTTAAACATTAAACCAAAACAAATGAAACCAGGGGCCATTCCATCAAGTGCTTTGTCAGCGATTTCCACTGACAAATTTGCTCCAAACCGATCAGATGCAAGGATTTCAATAGCTTAAAAACACTTGTAGTGACTAACAAGTTTCATGAATGCTGCCAAAGGGCAGTGCAACCAAAACCCTTGTATCCCAGTCTCAGTAGTCTCAGGGACTCACCCAGATCGCCTATTGCTAGACTGACCCTGAGGGCGTGCTGCGAAGGGTCTCTTCCCCCTTTGGAGTTGAGCAAGGAGATTAGGAGAAAACCGGAAGCAGCGATTCCAAGGAGACCTGCAGCGAACGTCGAGAAAAACAAAAACAACAACAACTTGACGATCATGTGCAAAACGACAGTGTTGATAATGACAATCATGAGCTACTAATCCTGACAAAGATATCAATGATAATGATGATGATATATACGATGACAGTGGCAGCGATTACAGTAACGATTATAATAGTGTCAACAAAGTGGAAAGAGCAACCAATAATGCTATTTTCGATAGTTTTTTTTTAACGTTACGAATTTGTTATGGCATCGGATAAGATATATTAGCATTAGACCAAAGAAGCTACAAAGTGTAAGTGCAGGTAATCATCGCTGGAAAATTACGTATATTCACATCAATTTGCGTCATTCCATGTCATTCGAGAAAGAAAGAAACAGACAAATCAAACGAGCAATACTCTTAATCTCATCTTGATCGCTCCTGTCCCATCAACTGACTACAAGATAACAGATACATCTTTCAATATACAGGTCAAGCCTTTATAATTCCCACCATAGCTTGATGTAGACCAATGGGATCTACGTTGGAATATGATAAGATGTAATAAGGGTATGTAATACTCAAGGAAGATTTTGATTATACATATTATAATGCATTCGTTCATGTAGAAAAATAACTCACACATACTCACACATACATACACACACATACACACACACACACACACACACATACATACACACACACACACACACACACACACACACACACACACACACACACACACACACACATTCACACACACATACACACACAGAATTAAGTTGCCACAGTTAAAGTGATAGCCGTTCAAGGTGACGTAAGAGATCAGCGAGAGTTTCATTAAAATCGAACAAATAATATTATGAAAGATACGAAATTTTAAATGTTGGCATAATTGCTCCCAGAACTTTGCTATCGGTAAGAGACACATGGTAAGCTAGTGGTCTCATAAGTGTCACATTCGCTTGCCTCCCCCCCCCCCACCAAAAAACAAACAAACAAACAAACAAACAAACAATAATACAAAGAGCATTACATTTCTTTGTTTGACAAGAATTAGAGGAAAAGAAGAAAAAGCATATCCCTATATTTGCATTGTTTTTCTCGTTCTCCAATTCTTTATCATTACCAAGCACAGACTGAGGAACGTCTTGACTGAGAACGTTGCTTTAAATGAGCATCCTATGGATGACAACAAGTTAAAATTACCAAACAAGAATCAGACTGTTGTTATATCACTGTTTCAATGTCAATAAATCATCTAACACGGTGCATTTCAAAGATCTGGGATCAGACAATGGGGATACGTGACAGGGACGGTGTTTGCTTACATAGAAATCGCTATGGCGACGCCCAGAAATATACTAAGATGTGCTTATCGCTTTTTCATGAAATTCATAAGCAGCAAAATATTTCGTTTATCTTGTACCGTGTGCTAAACCACAAAGTATGTAGTCGTCACGTGAGTCATGAACAATAAGTTGCAAGGGGTGATACTTTAATTTACCCCCCCCCCAAAAAAAAAACAAGAAAAAGAAAAGAGAAGAGACTGTAACATGCGTACATAAAGTCATACATTAAACATGGGCGTAAATCCCGGGGGGGATGGGGGGGATATATCCCCCCCTGAAATGGAGGAGGGGGGGGATGGCCTGTACAATCATCCCCCCCTGAATTTTGAAGAAAAAAAAATGGAGGAAGCAGAAATGTGATTGTATCAATTTTGGCATATTGCATGACGTTTGTACGCCGGCCTTCAGACAGGTAACAGAGCTGAACAGTATTCTATCTTGTAGGAAATCGAATGCATAATTTTCTCAAGCGCTCGCTCGCTTCGCTCGCTCGCGGACATGGACATACACTGTAAGGTATATATGGCTCAGACGTTGACAACATCAAATAGTGTATAGGCCTACATGTAAACATGCTAAGACGAGAGTAACTTGGGACCATCTGCAAAATATGTACGAAAACAAACAAACAAACAATAACAAAACTATATTGCCATTATTGAACCCCCTCCATTTCCTGAATCATTCATGAGGAACGACAGTGACTGATGATTCAGTCAAGATACATCTATGGGTATACCCAGGGAAGATCAGGGGCGTCGAGAATATCTCGGGGGGGGGGGGGGGGGGGGGCGCAAAGGGCATTTGCCCCGCCCCTACGAAAGTGTTTAGGCAGGCAAGTCATTTATCCCCCAAGCAATTTCCGAGATGAGGACAAATTTCGAACTTTCTTAATGGAATTATTGTCCAAATACCGCCAGAACTATGCACCAAATCGTTGAATTGCAATCATAAACATGCAAAAGCTCCGCTATACTGGATCCCTTTCGATAAGTACACTGTTGAGATTGACGTATATTTCCCTAATTTGTCAAAGAGTGTGCAGCATATCTTTCACTTAACAAAAGCTCCCTCATATGCAGAGACGTCGATGGGGGGGGGGGATGGTTCCCCCATAAAAGTGGGACAAACCAAATCGCAAAAATATAGCTAAAAACGGCAGTTTCTGGGGTGTAAAATGTCAAAATTTTAAAGCTCGCTCGCTCCGCTCGCTCGCATTTAAGCGCTAAAGCCATTCCCCTGATGTTGCTGCCAGTGATTGACAGCAGTTGCGCCAGGTGCGCCCCCCCCCCCCCCCTAATCTCCAAAGCAAAAAATATAGCTACAAATGGCAGTTTGGGGGACTGTAAGATGTCAAAATTTTTCAAGCTCGCTCGCTTCGCACACTCGCATTTAATCATTATGCCATTCTCATGATGTTGCTGCCAGTAATTGCCACCAGTTTTCGCCCGGTGCTCCCCCTTAATTTCCAAAGCTAAAAATAAAGCTACAAACGGCAGTTTTGGGACTGTAATAAGTCAAAATTTTCAAGCCCGCTCGCTCCGCTCGCTCGGATTTAATCATTATGCCATTCTCCTGATGTTGCTGCCAGTAATTGCCAGCAGTTTTCGCCCGGTGTGCCTCCCCTTAATTTCCAAAGCGAAAAAATACAGCTACAAACGACATTTTCTGGGATTGCAAATGTCAAAATTATAAGGCTCGCTTGCTCCGCTCGCTCGCATTTAATCGCTATGGCATTCTCCTGATGTTGCTGCCAGTGATTGACAGCAGTTGTGCCCGGTGCGTCCCCTTTAATTTCCAAAGCGAAAAATATAGCTACAAATGGCAGGTTTGGGGACTGTAAGATGTCAAAATTTTCAAGCTCGCTCGCTTCGCACACTCGCATTTAATCATTATGCCATTCTCATAATGTTGCTGCCAGTAATTGCCACCAGTTTTCGCCCGGTGCTCCCCCCTTAATCTCCACAGCGAAAAACATAGCTACAAACGGCAGTTTTGGGACTGTAAGATGTCAAAATTTTGAAGCTCGCTTCACTCACTCGCATTTAATCATTATGCCATTCTCCTGATGTTGCTGCCAGTTATTGCCAGCAGTTTTCGCCCGGTGCTCCCCCCCCCCTTAATTTCCAAAGCGAAAAATATAGCTACAAACGGCAGTTTTGGGACTGTAATAAGTCAAAATTTTGAAGATCGCTCACTTCGCTCGCTCGCATTTAATCATTATGCCATTCTCCTGATGTTGCTGCCAGTTATTGCCAGCAGTTTTCGCGCGGTGTTCCCCCCTTAATTTCCAAAGCGAAAAATATAGCTACAAACGGCAGTATTGGGACTGTAATAAGTCAAAATTTTGAAGCTCGCTTGCTTCGCTCGCTCGCATTTAATCATTATGCCATTCTCCTGATGTTGCTGCTAGTAATTGCCAGCAGTTTTCGCCCGGTGCTCCCCCTTAATTTCCAAAGCGAAAAATACAGCCACAAACGACAGTTTGGGGGACTGTAAAATGTCAAAATTTTCAAGCTCACTCGCTTCGCTCGCTCGGATTTAATCGTTATGCTATTCTCCTGATGTTGCTGCCAGTACGAACTGCCAGCAGTTGCGCCCTGTGCGCCCCCCTTAATTTCCAAAGAGAAAAAATACAGCCCAAAACGGCAGTTTTTTTACTATAAAATGCCAAAATTTTCAAACTCGCTCGCTCGCGTTTTATTGTTATGCCATTCTCTTGATATTGCTGTCAGTAATTGCCAGCAGTTTCACCCGGTGCCCCCCCCCCCTTAATTTCCAAAGCTAAAAATAAAGCTACAAACGGCAGTTTTGGGACTGCAATAAGTCAAAATTTTGAAGCTCGCTCGCTCCGCTCACTCGCATTTAATAATTATGCCATTCTTCTGATGTTGCTGCCAGTAATTGCCAGCAGTTTTCGCCCGGTGTGCCTCCCCTTAATTTCCAAAGCGAAAAAATGCAGCTACAAACGACATTTTCTGGGATTGCAAAATGTCAAAATTTTAATACTCGCTTGCTCCGCTCGCTCGCATTTAATCGCTATGGCATTCTCCTGATGTTGCTGCCAGTGATTGACAGCAGTTGTGCCCGGTGCGTCCCCTTTAATTTCCAAAGCGAAAAATATAGCTACAAATGGCAGTTTTGGGGACTGTAAGATGTCAAAATTTTCAAGCTCGCTCGCTTCGCACACTCGCATTTAATCATTATGCCATTCTCATGATGTTGCTGCCAGTAATTGCCACCAGTTTTCGCCCGGTGCTCCCCCTTAATTTCCAAAGCTAAAAATAAAGCTACAAACGGCAGTTTTGGGACTGTCATAAGTCAAAATTTTGAAGATCGCTCGCTTCGCTCGCTCGCATTTAATCATTGTGCCATTCTCCTGATGTTGCTGCCAGTTATTGCCAGCAGTTTTCGCCCGGTGCTCCCCCTTAATTTCCAAAGCGAAAAATAAACCTACAAACGGCAGTTTTGGGACTGTAATAAGTCAAAATTTTGAAGCTCGCTCGCTTCGCTCGCTCGCATTTAATCATGCCATTCTCCTGATGTTGCTGCCAGTAATTGCCAGCAGTTTTCGCCCGGTGCTCCCCCTTAATTTCCAAAGCGAAAAAATACAGCCACAAACGACAGTTTGGGGGACTGTAAAATGTCAAAATTTTCAAGCTCACTCGTTTCGCTCGCTCGCATTTAATCGTTATGCCATTCTCCTGATGTTGCTGCCAGTACGAACTGCCAGCAGTTGCGCCCTGTGCGCCCCCCTTAATTTCCAAAGCGAAAAAATACAGCCCAAAACGGCAGTTTTTTTTACTGTAAAATGCCAAATTTTTCAAGCTCGCTCGCTTCGCTCGCTCGCATTTTATTGTTATGCCATTCTCTTGATGTTGCTGTCAGTAATTGCCAGCAGTTTCACCCGGTGCCCCCCCCCTTAATTTCCAAAGCTAAAAATAAAGCTACAAACGGCAGTTTGGGGACTGTAATAAGTCAAAATTTTCAAGCTCGCTCGCTCCGCTCACTCGCATTTAATCATTATGCCATTCTTCTGATATTGCTGCCAGTAATTGCCAGCAGTTTTCGCCCGGTGTGCCTCCCCTTAATTTCCAAAGCGAAAAAATGCAGCTACAAACGACATTTTCTGGGATTGCAAAATGTCAAAATTTTAATACTCGCTTGCTCCGCTCGCTCGCATTTAATCGCTATGGCATTCTCCTGATGTTGCTGCCAGTGATTGACAGCAGTTGTGCCCGGTGCGTCCCCTTTAATTTCCAAAGCGAAAAATATAGCTACAAATGGCAGTTTTGGGGATTGTAAGATGTCAAAATTTTCAAGCTCGCTCGCTTCGCACACTCGCATTTAATCATTATGCCATTCTCATGATGTTGCTGCCAGTAATTGCCACCAGTTTTCGCCCGGTGTTCCCCCTTAATTTCCAAAGCTAAAAATAAAGCTACAAACGACAGTTTTGGGACTGTAAAATGTCAAAATTTTCAAGCTCACTCACTTCGCTCGCTCGCATTTAATCGTTATGCCATTCTCCTGATGTTGCTGCCAGTACGAACTGCCAGCAGTTGCGCCCTGTGCGCCCCCTTAATTTCCAAAGCGAAAAAATACCGCCCAAAACCGCAGTTTTTTTTACTGTAAAATGCCAAAATTTTCAAGCTCGCTCGCTTCGCTCGCTCACGTTTTATTGTTATGCCATTCTCTTGATGTTGCTGTCAGTAATTGCCGGCAGTTTCACCCGGTGCCCCCCCCCCCCCTTAATTTCCAAAGCGGACAAAATACAGTCACAAACTGCAGTTTTGGGACTGTAAAATGTCAAAATTTTCAAGCTCGCTTGTAACAGTTTGTCAGAAATATATCACTCTCCTCCCACTTTATATTTCATGCAAAAGAGTGAGACATCCGATCCCTGTAAAGTGTGTGTGTGTGTGTGAATGGGGGGGGGGGGGCACCAAGCTCCCCCCCCCCCCCCCCCCCCCCACCCAAAGGCTGCGCCGGTCCGGTTATGGGCTTATAATCGTGGTGATGGTGACTATCGCCGATCATCCCCCCACTCCTCAGTATGGATTTACGCCGTTGCATACATATCATTACGTGTTTGCGTGGCAGTGACTGTGCACGACCTGTTTGTTTGGTTACATTCTAGGTGTTCGTGTTCACCTTGTAGAACTGAACTGAATAGATTCGACATCCCGTTGCTACAAAATAATTGCATTTGCTTGACGATCAAAGAGTCTGTGAAAATCAAAAAACAAAATCATGGAAAAAAAAGGTATCAATCTGAGAAAAAAATACCCCATATCAACAATGACGTTATAGTTCAAATTCTATTTCAGAGACCATAAAATCCGTCGACAAAGGCATTGAAGTGATTGGGGGATTGAAAAGAAATCATTATTTTCTTTCATCTTTTTTTTTCTCCTTTTTGCTTGTGTAGGTAGAACCAATATTGTACTGTTTCCGTGAGTTTTGGTTGTTGAGAGACTGGTAATCAGATTTCGCACAGCGTGGCGTCAATAACTCACAATCTAAAGCTCCATCATATAACTGTAGGCAGCCTTTATTTTCAAATCACAATCTCGACGTGCTTTGAATCATACACAATGAGGTAAGAATAGGGTGCGGTGGGGTATGAAAGAAAAACGTGTTTTATTGTCGTGACAGACTGCATCCGTGCACAAGCGAGCCAGACATAATAGTCGAGACACATGCAGTTCACGTGGTGTTCTTCTATGGTGGTGGACTGGCCCCTGTAAAGTCCATGTACAGTAAATGGAGACCAAGCACAGATACCACAGTACAAAGCAGAGTTGACGCCCACAGATTATACACAGAGAATTAGTGATACATGTAATGTTTTCTACCGAAATGGACAACCAGTGGCATAAAAAGCATAAAGTACCAAGGGCTAACAGGAATAAAGACATTCATTCCCAGACCGCTCCCGCATCCCCTATCATGCTTCTGCATGATTATCAAGCCACGAAGAGTGACTTTGATTTAGAATTTAGGCGATGATATCTATGAGCAAGCACGAAGAATGATTGAAGAAGATGAATTAGGTTACCGACCTCATCCATATCAATAAACCAAAAACACGGCTTCTGACATTTGTCTGAGGGGTTATACTGTAAAACGATTAACGAAGTCATTGAAACATCACGGGTGCAGTACTTGCAGTTCATAGTGTATCCAAAAATGTATACTATAATCTGCGATATCATTATTATTATCTTCCTTATACTTGTGAAATGACGGAGCTTCCCAATCTTGAAGGTAGATAAGGACAAAATTTCTCTTCCGCAAATGGGAGGGGATGTTTTTGTCGAGAAAACATGTATCAAATGCCGTATATTAAATCCCGTATACTTAAAATGTTCTGTAAACTTGTCTTTTATTATGTATTGTGGTATAATCTAAGTATTCAATTTCTGCAAAATATCTATATGTTTCTGTTGGGAATGGAAAAAAAACATAAATAAATGAAATGAAAAAATGAAGAAAAAAATGCATTTTGGCGAACCATGAGATACAGAAGGTATAATAGAGACACGCTATTTCAAATAACGGATCCTTAAAGTATACAGTTGGATCAATGAATTATAATCTAGCTTCCTGCTGCTTTGCCAACAGTCCAGTCATTTTTCATGCCTTGTTATTTCTTCACATTTAATATATTTGTTGTGGTTTGTTTAATTGCTTGTTTGTTTGTCTGTTTTTTAATCGACGGATTTTCCTGTTCATCGAATCTGTTCGGGAACATGCTTTCTCATAGATCTCTTTGGAGTCGTATACCACACAAATATCTCAAGAATTATGTGAACACATAACTGCACACACACACACACACACACACATACACACACACACATACACACACACACACACACACATTGCGACAATATACATCTCATTGTGCCGTGTGCAGCGCTTGAATGAACAATTGACGGATAAATCGCATGATCTCAAACAGGTGATGCAAGTATGACAGAAATATCGACTTATGACTAGGCATTTGTTTGCTTTATTACGCATTAATTTTCATCTCTACAATAATCATTCATCTGCAATATATGACAGAGCTTCTCCACTATCTGTGTCGAAATGTGAAATGCCTTCAGATTTTAGGTCGCGTCAGAACATCTTTGATTGCGATAAGAACGCTCATCAATCATCAATTTCAGGGGGCGTATACTAATTTTACCGCCTCTGTCACTATTTCCTCCCCCTTGACCTACAGATCAAAAGACAAAGTCTCGTAATTTCGAGTCTAGCAGTGAACCTCATCTCATCTTATCAACCTGCGCTCATGCCGATGATTTTAGTCTGCCTTACCCCAGGAGAAGAACAGAGAAGAGCGGGGAAAAAATAAAGAGAGGAAAAAAATCCTTAATTCGCTGTGACTATATTATGCTCACACTGCTACGTTCCATATTCATGTAAATTTTTCATTATCGTCGGCTTATGCATTTCGAAAGGCGAACAGACGATTGCAATCTCCGTTTTATAGTACGCCGCAGACAGTCCCAGGTCAACGCCCAGGCCAGTTTCCCAGGCCAGCCATTCACACAGGATGATGAGCAAAGGACGAAATGAGAAAAAGAGCGAGGGCGCTTCAGACGGCTTGTGAGGAATTTGCAAGACGCCATTTCTCGAAAATTATGATGTAATGATTATATAATCAATATGGTTACTTTTTTTCATTATCTTGCTGACTTGTTGTTGTGTTTTAAAGAAAGATGAGAGAGAAAAAAATCGGGGCCCTGTACAACAACAAATTTGCCCCAAGACTTGCTGACTTCCTTTAAACGTAAAAAAAAAAAAAAAGAAGAGAGAAACTGTTCCAAGTCGAGGATATTTCTAAACATTGGATGAGGAATCGCGAGCTCCACAAACGCACATCTATGTAGGCCCTATTCAACCAGTCAATATTTTTTTAGAGATATTCTTTGTTTGAATTTCGTTCGATATCAGCATCGTATTCACATTGAAACGAATTAACTTAATACACATATTTATTATTCATTTACTTATGCTGCTTGATCACATTTTTTACATGCAGAGAAAGATTCATACAAACAAAAAGACTTGCATAAAATTCTATGTAAGTAAAAGTATATATATATATATATATATATATATATATATATATATTGAAAGAAATTAGACTTGAGGCGGACGTTGCTCTCGATCTTGTTCTCCCTTTTAATCGAGTTTTCGGCCTGTCATCTTCATCAGGGTCTGGGGCGTGTATGATTTGATGTGATGGAGAAGGAACAATCTCTCGCACTATGTATACATATATATATATATATATATATATATATATATATATATATATATATATATGTATATATATATGTATATGTATATATATATGCATATATATATATATACATTGTATGTAT
Source organism: Diadema antillarum (assembly GCF_040938485.1). Lineage (NCBI taxonomy): Eukaryota > Metazoa > Echinodermata > Echinoidea > Diadematoida > Diadematidae > Diadema > Diadema antillarum. The sequence goes on along the minus strand of NW_027270918.1, from coordinate 9,036,958 downwards.
ATATATATATATATATGTAAACATATATATATAAACATATAACATAATATATATCACATAGTCACACAAAGGAATTTAGATCTGAAATCCCCACCAGCACCATAGAGTGACTCCGTGCCATTAGCACCGAAGATATGTGCTTCCCCCGATTTTCCACCAGGTGCAGCAAGGCGAGTCCAAGAACCCCTACACCTACCCCCTCCCCTAGACACACACATACATACATATACATACATACACGCAAAAAAGGGAAAAAAAAAGTTCCTTGAGACCTTATTTCTAGACAGACCTGCTTGCTTTTGGAAGATACACATTTCTACAGCTGTGTCTAATTTTCCTCTCATCTTTTTTGTTAGGCCAATCAAGCCATGCAGAAATCTATCCGCTATTTTAAGGAATTCTGTTGAAGAAGGAAACTCTATCTCGACGGCATAGATGTGAACATGCTTATTGCAACCATCGACACGTGCGAACAAAAATAGGTTAGTCCTTAATTGCACCTGAGATTTGCGGGTAGCTACGGTTATGTCACGCTTCCTTGAATGATCTCATGGCAATAAACCACGTCTCGTCGTAAACATTTCGAAAAAAAATAAGTCAGCATGGCGGCAGAAGACATCAGTGTTCGCTTATGCACAAGAAAACAATAAAATACTTCTACATTTCTCTACATTACTCTGCATGCACAAGTCAAAAATGTACATCAGCTTTCCCTCCTCGACAACAGCCCTTATCTTTTTATTCACGTGTATCACAGTATCATACAATATTTTAATCGTGATTAGAAACAAAATATTCAAGGCACCAGACATACCCCCAAACAACTTCTAGAAAAAAAATGTTGTTGTTGAACGAGAGATGAATTATATAAAGCTGTCATATAAATCATGATAATTAAGAACTGCCAAAGATGTTTAAGATATCATACATATCACAAACAACTTTTTGGAAATTTGGTAGTGGAACGAGAGATGAGTTATAACTATATAAATCTCTTATGCAAATCATGATCTTTATCATGTTTATAGAAACTTCCAAAAATATACATTAAGACACCAGACCTAATCACAAACAACTTCTTGAAAATGTTGTGGTGGAACGAGAGATGAATTAGATGTATATAAAGCTCTTCAATATAATCATGATCATTAAAAAAAAATGCCAAAAATAATTAAGACACCAGACACGTCACAAACAACTCCTTGAAAATGTGGTGGCACGAGAGATGAACTGTATCAAGCTCTTATATAAATCATGACCTTTAAAAACTACTAAAAGTATTCAATATACCAGACATATCACAAAGAACCTCTTGAGAATGTTGCGTTGGAACGAGAGGTGTGTATTATAAAACTATTATCTTTAGAAACTGCCTGAAATATTCAAGACACCAGACATCTTATTATCACACACAATGTCTTGAAAAATGATGTGGTGGAAAGAGAGATATATTGTACAAAGCTTATAGATACATCATGATCTTTACAACCTGCCAAAAATATTCAAGACACCAGACACATTACAAACAACTTCTTGAACATGTTGTGATGGAACGAAAGATGAATGCTGTGAACACTCATCACTTCCCCGTTTTCTTTTGAAACAATTTCCTGACATGCTATTTCACGTGTATCACAAGGGGACACAATCATGTCTCGATTTCTAGCACATTCATTGGAAAGAAGGAGATGACGTACCATGAATAGTTTGTTTGATATCTATTACGTACCTTCAATAGACAGAATCACTCCTGTCGCCTTGTGCTCGAAAGAGGAGAGCCCCTCTGACGCCCGAGACTCAGCCATCTTGGAGGTGTAGATGTCCGAATGTATTGAAGTGCGTTCAAGAGATGGCGGCCAGCTAAGTATTGTGTGCTCACGGACTTTCGCCAAGCAGCTGCCAAAAGCGAAGACAGAAAAAACACGTATTACCGCTTCGTGTGCATGAGGGGTAGTTTGAAACGACATATTGTACATGATTTAGTGTGTGTGTGTGTGTGTGTGTGTGTGTGTGTGTGTGTGTGTGTGTGTGTGTGTGTTAACGTGCGTATGCATGTGCTGGTGTATCGTTGTTGCTGTTTTTCTTTCGTGAGTTTTCCTGATTGCTCGCGCCACGGGTGGGCGTTGCCGCGACAACAGATGAAGATGTGAAAGTGTAGGCCTACATCCATTGTCCTAAGCCGATCACCTCCGAACATCAGACTTTTTAAGATGTGATGAGAGACAAACTTCTGAGAGTCTCTCCAGATGTTATTATTCCAACTGGACACTTCACTTTATGTATTCGAATTTATGCCTTCAAAATTTCCGCTGTGGATCCAAGAACGAGCAACCCTATTTTTATATGTATGTTATATTTCATAAGCAGTTTGCATGGATCAGTTACTTTTTTTTATGTCGTTTCTACATTTTTCACAAATAATATATAAACCACTCAAAGAGATCAGAATTATATGTATATCGGTATACTATGTAATATATGTATATATAAAAGAATAATATACATATATACATCGAAAAATAGACGTATAGGCCTACATATAAGCCCTACATGTTTATTTTGTGAACTGGTTAATTGACACTGAGTTGTTCAATAAACTTAAGAGCCTTAAATTTTCACAGAACGGCGAATGTTTGCGAACAATATATAGCGAATTTTATCGAATTTTAGATTTCGACAGTGTTCGCAAACAGTTGCAATTGGTAAAGAGTTGCAATGAAATTCGCAAACACTTTTCATTGTCGGACAGATACTTTAAGGGGATAGCTCACTGAGCATCGAATGCTTGCGAACGTAGTGAATTTGGGATTTCGCCAGGGTTCGTGAAAGGTTGCAAAAAGTTCTTTTAAGGTTGCAAGAAAATTCGCAAACAGTTTTCATTGTCGCAAGGATTTTTTTTTTTGCCGCAAATACATTTTGAACATTTTCAAAATTTCTTTGCGAATCTATTTTTCCGCAAACAGTTAGAAGCGTTTGCTAAACAGTCGTAAGTCTTTGCAAACGGTTGTAAGACGGTGTCGCTGAAGTTCTTTCCACTCCGCCAACGCTATATACCGACCATATGGTTACTAAAGTACTGTATAAAATCTACCCCATTGAGAAAAAATTGCCATTTGCCATGAATGAAGCCATCCCGAAGAAACAAAGTACTAAAAGAAAGAGCGAACCCCCAGTTATGGCAAAGGCGAACCCTGATTTTTGCCAACATTCGTCAGAAAAGTTGGCGAATCCAAAATTCGCAACGTTCGTTATCATTCGCCGCTCAATGAGATACTGTACTCCCTTGAACAATAATAAAAATGAATTGTTTGCGAATTTAATTGCAAATGCGTATACGAACTTGATTGCAACTGTATGTGAACCCTGACGATACCTAAAATTCGCTACAATGTCATGTATTCTTCGCAAACTGTCCCCGCTCAGTGAGACACCCCTGAAAAGACATTAGCCGTCATAGAAAGTCATCTTCTCTCCAACGGTTGAGTCAACCGACCTACACGACCTGATATGAGCAGAACATGGTTTTACAATATAAGAGTGGGGGGGGGGGGGGGAGAGAATCTGGGGCAACTTTCCGCTATCCCTGGAGATCTGGGGAATTCATTCGAGGTATGTTTTCCAGATTATTTATAGTTGTTCTTTATTTATAGCCAAAGAGTGTCTTTCTCTAGCAAAAGTGTATGTGTTCCGCTTGTCTACCGATACGGTAAACTAAAAATGCTTGCCTTTTTTAAAACAGGTCACACGATAATTATGTCTTGTAAACTACTGTAAAAGTTATGAATGCAAAAGGGTCGCGAAATATGAGCTACTGACTAAAATGAGCTATGACCCGAATACAAGAACAAACTTTACCAGTCTTCTGAGATATGAGAGAAATAAAAGTATTTGGTGGACTTAATGCAGTTTCACAAAGGAAACAAATCATGGAAAGAGAATAAAACAGTAGTCAGAAAATTAATGGGCATTATTATATTCACATTCCACGATGTCCATTATAACGACCTAGCAATAAGGTTCAGTTCATCTTTTTCCCTTAGCTCAGATCCATTTGTCAATTTGTCTGCATCTTTACTTCATTTGCCAATGTGTGCATGTACAGATATATGATATATTTATGTGTATCTAAAATATTTGTTTTATAATGCAATATACAGTAATATAGAATCCTAAAGTACATTTTTAGGCTCACTCTCATAACATATCTGCTTGAAAATGAATCAGAATTAACATTCTCTGCAATACTTTGCTCGGTTTATTTGTCAATATTTCAAACAAACATAATTACCGCAGAGACACGAGCATTATAGTTATTCAATGGAGTAAAGTTGTCATGACTCCTTTATGGGCCTTTACTTTCAGCGAGCTGTCTGGGTAAAATTTCGTCATAGATGAAGATCCAAAAATGTCATGAGAAAGACTGGCAAAATGTCTGTGGTGATAGAGCAATCAATACATTGGCGACATTAAGCAGAGGCTTAAAGATTACAGTCTTATAAGACATTGTCTCATGTTTTCAGTTTGAAAAAAAAAAAACAAAACAAACCAAGCTGCACTCTTTCCTAATGCAATGTAAACTTGAGTGTAATTTTCCATCCATTCTAGCATCATTATAATATCAATCATACAGTTCAGTAGGAAGGGTTCAACAGTCTAAACACACACACACACACACACACACACACACACACACACAAACAAACAAACAAACAAACACACCACGATATGAAGCAGTGTCTTCACGCACTTCATGCAAATGTTGTAAAAATGGCAGACAAGGCTTTGTTAGCTAGACATGAATTTGATATGATGCCAGACGTATGTGGCCTGCAAATGGAAAGTCGATCCTTTTACGAGAAACTCATGACTGCTAGTACATTGCATGGAAGTTTCAATGTGTTGCAACATAAAATGCACTATTAACTCGCCAGACGTTACGTCTGTTAATAAACTAAATGCCAGCCAAAAACAAAAACATGAGGATGTTATAGTATCATAGCCTCTTTGGCCAAACATAATCAAACACGCAACCAGAACATGGAAAGGGGGAAAATAGCAGTTACAGGGTTCTGTGTACCCATGTATCACGGCGGCACGAAACTGCGAATCAGAAGGATATCGTCTGTTGAGGACGAATGTACGGCATTGAATTACGGGATAGAAAAACACGTTTGTTTTGTGCGCGCGTGTGTGTATACATGAGTGTGTGTTTTAATTTCACACTCAGATGGGAAATCCACAATGAGCTTACATACCAGCGGGGTCATTAACTTAAACCTTGGAGTGTTGTAGCACCATGCTTAAATGTTTAAATGGCGAACGGCAAGGTTCAGCGATAATGCAAAACCTATACTATCTCCCGAGATCACAGCTAGGGGAAACCATTACGATGTGACCTTTGTTAGCATCGGGGTTAGCATCCCCAAACGTCATGCTGACGTGAGGAAGCCGTATTTCCACTGGTCGCATGCATGAGATCGAGGGCTGCAGCTCCTTACCCCGCATAGAAGTTAATCGCCTAGATACATCTCGCCTGCAATAGCACATTCTATAACCACCACAATCAAAACAAATACGGCTGTATAAAGAACATAAGTGGGATGCTCTGGTGACAGAAACATGAATTTGCACAAACATTAAAGACTCACCATGCGAAAAACTCGGTTTTTCTGCAACAAATACGTGTCGGCCTCAAGAAGTTAGGCAGTACTTAGTCTGGTGCAAGCATTCAGACAGGGTATATAAGAGAGATTAGCGGAATACAAATGCAACGACTTCACGCTGCGCCAGCGGTTTTAAGCGATTTGTGTCTCGCGACGGAAAATCGTGACACGACATTTGCTCCTGCGACAATATTATTGCTCGGGTCTTATTTTCTCCAACACTTAGGTTACTATACTTAGGGTTAGGGTTGTTATGGGGTTTTAGGTTTAGTTTGATGTGAGTATTAGGATTTGGGTTAGGGTTATGCTTGTGGTTAGAAATTAATTTTTGGCTTAGCGTGTGGATATTCCAAGGGAGCAAAATTATTGTCGTCGGAGCAAATGTCATAGTAACCGGAAAATAATTGACCAGTCATGGGATGACCGCAGTGCACTGGCGAAACAAGGGATCTTACAAGATCATGATATACCTAGTTCAAAGATTGGGGGGGGGGGGGAGGGGTGAAATGAATAAATTTGGGCGCACTCTCGTACGAAATTATCAGCCTTTTTATTATCTTTGTCATTGGGGTTACAGTTCTGGTGGATTCTCCCAGTTGGCCCTGCTATTGTAATATTACCCTACACTCCAAAAACAGGTTCAACTTTAAACCTTATACCAGCTATATAGTGTCACACTGGGAGCACCTGTAAGATATCGCCCCTTAGTGTATGACGTCATCCGGACCTGAAAATAAAAAATCATACATGCAACGACACACGTGAGTTGTACTAAGTCTGATATGTGACATGGTGTCAGGAGTTTCGACCTAAACGCTCCGAAATGATACCAGAGTCCGAATTGTTTGTGTGATAGGTAACTTTATCATGAAAGCTACGGGATTTTAGCTGAAATCCCGCCGAGGATCTGTTCCAAAAGGGAATTTTGGACGCCGAGATTGTGACTGCCTCCACACATCGCGCAGTGAGTGCTATAGTACAGCCCCACATGTAGACATTTGTGTGCGTTTGTGAAATGCCAGCATGTCTTCAAGTGACAAACCGTCGATGAACTGGCAGGCTAAAGACTTGCATTATGAATGGAAGCGCTTCAAGCAGCACTGCGAATTTACCTTTGGAGGACCACTTGCTGGTAAGTCACAGAAGGAAAAGGTAAGCTACCTCATGACATACATTGGAGACAAAGGAAGAGAGATTTACCTCACTTTCGAGTGGAACACCATCACACAAGCTGATGGCACTGAAATATCAGAAAGGGACACATTGGCAGGTGTCTACCAGAAATATGAAACCTATGTCAAGCCAAAGAAAAACCAGATAAGAGCTACAGTAAATTTTCATCGCCGTAAGCAACAAGAGAGGGAACGGTTTCATGATTTTGTAACAGACCTGAAGTTGCTTGTCAAAGACTGTGGGTATCACGACAATGACCGCATGTTGAGAGACGCTATCGTGTTGAATGCACACAATGTCGAGGTTAGGCAAAAGTGCTTAGAAAAAGGCGATGAACTCACCCTTGATATGGCCATCAATATTGGACAGACATTTGAAACCGCTCGTGAAAGCATCCAAGCAATTGACAAAGAGGTTGATAAAGTACATGCTCTGCATGCCAGCCACAAACATGGGAAAGGGCACAGCAAGAAAAATGCACCCTTTGGCAACACACAGAGAGGAAAAGGCAGAGGCCAGAGCTCATATAGGTCCAACTTCAAACCCAAACCAAATCAAGCCCCAGAAAAATGCAAACGGTGTGGGTACGCAACAAGTCATCCTAAATGTCCGGCCTTGGGACAAACTTGCTCTGTGTGCAAGAAGCCCAATCATTTTGCAGCAGTGTGCAGGTCAAGGCGTACGCAGGTTCATATGCTTGATCGAGAAGACGCTGATTCAGCTACATATGAAGGTCATTACCATGATGGAGCATCTGATGACAATAGTGACCAGGAATATGCACACATGTACGCAGTCAGTGACGATGTGCACACAGCAAGTGACTGGTATGAAACAGTGACAATAGATGGACAGCAACAAAAGGTGCAGATCGACACGGGAAGTTCCTGCTCAATTATGCCAATGCACATCTTCAGAAACCTGAAGATGCAGCCTAGTCTGCAACCTGTCAAGAAGAGGTTTGTTTCATACTCAAACCATACTCTCCAATTGGAAGGCAGTGTAAAGCTAGCTACAAAATACAAAGACCGCTCAGTAGAGGTGCAGTTTCATGTAGTCAGAGCAGATGAGAAGCCAATACTCCTCTCAGGCTCAGATAGTGCCAGACTCGATCTGATTCAGCGGCTACACAACATCGAGGACTATCCTGAGCTGAAACTAAACACAGGAACACTGCCAGGAACATACTCTCTGAAAATTGACCCAACGATACATCCAGTTGTTCATGCTCCAAGACGGCAACCACAAGCCCTAGCATCAAAAATCAAAGACAAGCTGAAAGAAATGGAGGAAAATGGGCACATAACCAAAGTCAACGAACCAACAGACTGGGTCAACTCAATGGTCACAGTCGTAAAAAATGGCAAAGTACGCATCTGCATTGATCCCAAAGACCTCAACAAGGCAATCCGCCGCGAACATTACCCCATACCCACAGTGGAGGAAGTGATTGCATCCATGCCAGATGCAAAAATATTCTCGGTGATTGATGCCAAGAGTGGGTTCCTGCAGATCAAACTGGACTATGAATCGAGTCTGCTGACAACATTTAACACACCACAAGGGAGATACCGATGGCTGAGACTCCCCTTCGGCATCAAGAGTGCCCCAGAAATATTCCAGCGAGTCATGGATGAAATGTTGGAAGGAATACCAGGGGCCCGTGCAGTCATGGACGACATTCTGATTGCAGGGAAAGACATGAAGCACCATGATGAGATCTTGAACAAAGTTGCACAGAAAGCAAAAGAGTACAATCTGAAGCTGAACTCGGAGAAGTGCAAAATCAGGCAACCAGAGGTCAAGTACGTTGGACATCTTATCTCCTCAGCAGGGTTGAAACCCGATCCCGAGAAGGTCCGAGCTGTAAGAGAGATGCCAGCACCCGCATCTAAACAGGCTGTCCAGCAGTTTCTTGGACTTGTACAATACCTGTCCAAGTTCATTCCAGACCTGAGCACCATAGATCAGCCACTCAGAGCTTTGACCACCAAAGATGCACAGTTCCAGTGGGGTCCAGCCCAGCAGAAGAGCTTCGACAAACTCAAGGACTTGTGCACAACAGCACCAGTACTAGCCTTCTACGATGACAAGAAAGATGTGGTTATACAGTGTGACGCAAGCAGATATGCTCTAGGAGGTGTACTACTACAAGAAGGACGCCCAGTAGCCTTCACATCACGGGCTCTTACAGAGACTGAAATGCGCTACGCACAAATCGAGAAAGAGATGTTGGCCATTGTACACTCCTGCCGAAAATTCCACCACTATGTCTTTGGAAGGACGGTGCATGTAGAATCCGACCACAAGCCGCTCCAGGCAATCTTCCGCAAATCATTGCTGTCGGCCCCGATGCGTCTGCAGAGTATGCTCCTCAGACTCCAACCGTACGACCTGAATGTGATGTACAAACCCGGCAAGGAAATACCCATTGGGGATGCCCTTAGCAGAGCCAACCTACCTGACAGCGATCCTGACATGGAGCCGGTGGTTGTAAACATGCTTGACCACATTGCAGTGTCCCAGGAGAGATATGTGCAGTTCCAGACACGCACCGCCATGGAGCTCAATGAGCTGCACAGCATGATCAAAAGCGGGTGGCCAGACACAAAACAGGAAGTGCCACACTCCATACGCGAGTATTGGACAATACGTGATGAACTTTCAGTGCTAGATGGCGTGGTCTACAAGGGTATGCGCATCGTCGTACCCCCATCCATGAGACGAGAACTACTGGAGACCATACATGCCTCACATCTCGGCATTGTCAAGTTGAAACAAAGGGCCAGAGAAGCATTATACTGGCCAGCGATGAATCAACACATCGAAGAGATGATAGGAGACTGCTCAGACTGCAACACTCATCAGAAAGCACAACACACGGAACCGATGCACCCAACTCCTCACCCTGACTTACCCTGGCAAGAAGTGGCATCGGATCTGTTTGAGTGGGAAAGATCGCACTATGTGCTTACTATCGACTACTACTCAAAGTATATCGAGGTGAATGAACTCGCTACAACAACAAGTAATGCAGTCATTCAAGCACTCAAAGAGCAGTTCAGTCGACACGGCATACCACAAATCCTTCGAACGGATAATGGACCACAATATGTCTCCGCAGAATTTGAGGCATTCTGCGAAGAGTGGGGAATAACGCATCGGACCTCCTCCCCACATCACCCCCAGTCGAATGGTGAGGCTGAGCGAGGTGTGCAGACAGTCAAGCTACTGTGGAAGAAGTGCAAGGACAAGAATCTGGCATTGCTGGATTATCGCACGACACCCATGGCAAGCTGCAACCTCTCACCTGCCCAGCTATCCATGGGGCGAAGGCCCCGGAACAAACTTCCAGCAACAAGGCAACTGCTGAGTCCCAAGCTCTACCAGCCTGAGGAAGTCAAACAACGACTCAATGCAGAAAAGTCAAGGCAGGCCTACTATCACAACAAAAAGGCAGGCCAAAACCTCCCTGCATTGAAGCCTGGTGATGCAGTCCGGATGGCACCGCTCCCAGGAACCAAGAGATGGATACCAGCCACCATTGAAGAACACCATCGCTCCCCTCGCTCCTATGTGCTGAATCATCGTGGTCGCAAATACAGGAGGAATCGCAAGCACATAAGGCCAGCCATCCATGAGGCTAATCGCGGAGGGACCCGTGAGTCGCTCGTCATCTCTGAGTCATGGTCCCAAATGAAACGCCAGGGTCCAGAACCAGCAGCTGTCACTCCGCCAGCTCCTAATCCAGGAAGAGGGAGACCACCAGCTACCTCTACAGCTCCAAGTGCGCCGCGCAGCCCGAGGCCCCCTGAGGGAGTATGCAGATCAGCGGAATCAACTAGGTCACCGGCACCGCAGTACACGACCAGGAGTGGCCGAACCATTAAGAAACCGGACCGTTTAAACTTATAACATAAACTAGGACACACACAAAAAAACAAAACAAAAACAAAAAAGCCTAAAAATTGAAACGAAAAAGACAACGGAAAAGGAAAACTGAACTTTTGTTTTTGAACACTTCATTATAAAGCTCACACTTTTGGTCGATTTAGAATTGTTTTTTTGTTATGTATTATTTTAACACAGGACTTTTGGAAGATTTTTTAATTATTCCTTTTTTTTTTTATATAATACTAAGAGAGCTGTCATTTCTACAACCCATGTGATCCCCTTGGACATGGAATGAACTGTTTGGATTACATGAGCAACGTCTTACGGACTGAAACAATCAATATTTGAACTTGAAAGAACTGAGATTTCCATAATTTGGATTTCACATGTCATTTTTTTTTTGTTTCCGGTACCGTGATTAATTCATGTTTTGTTTTGTTTGTTACATCATATGATGATATATATATATTTTTTTGCATACAACCTTTTTTGGTTATAAAGAATTTATCGAAAAAAAAAACAAACAAACAAACATTCAGGGACTGCTAAAATTTGATATAGTCCTTTTTGCCTTTTGAATACGTGTATTTGTTTACCTGTTGCATTATTGTGATGGCAACACGTTAGTTCCTTTTTGAATTTGTGATAAATCATAAACTATCACAATTCACAACCAGTGATTGTGTTTTAAAAAAAAATAAATAAATAAATAAAAACAAAAATAAAAAAAACGAATGGATAATTTTCACACACGGAAAGTCTAGTGTGAATTGTTCCTTTTGTTTCTAGAACAACAAACATTCATATTTTGAAATAAACAGTATGAGTGTTGTATTTTGCAAAACAACAAAAAAATTTTCCCTTCGGTTTGAGAAATTAACGTTTGGAAAGTTTTGAAGATTTCATTTTTTTTATTTTGTTTTGAAAAAAAAAAAAGGAAAAAGGGAGATGTAAGATATCGCCCCTTAGTGTATGACGTCATCCGGACCTGAAAATAAAAAATCATACATGCAACGACACACGTGAGTTGTACTAAGTCTGATATGTGACAGCACCTATACGGGTGCAACTTTGCATCTTTCAGACAAATATATTAGCACCTATAAAGGTGCAACTTACTGGTCTGAAAGGTGCAAAGTTGCACCCGTAAAGGTGCTCAAAGTGTGACAAAAGGTGCAAAGTTGAACCTATTTTTCTTAGAGTGTGAACGCAGTCAGGTACCAAGTTATAATACTGCTTCAAGACTTTCATTGCGGGTGAGATATCTTGTCCATGGATATTGGCCTAAGCTCCAACCAGGATTTCAACCCAAGATAATAATGATGTTGAGAGTCTAGTCATCCATTTAGTATTTGGTCTGCCATCAGCGCAAGATGGGAGGAGATGTAAGAGAAAGATTTTACTCTCAATGTGTCAAACAACAACGCAATATTTTGATTCAAAAGGAGAGATAATTTTGTTTCCATTCCCCCTTTTTTTCATTCTATTCATTAGTGGAGGATGAATCATAGAAGCAGGAACAGATGTCTGGCATCTGGCAAAAAAAAAATAAAAAAATAAAAATAGAAATAAAATATAAAATATAAGAAGCCTCTATAGCTGGCTGCTAGTTTTGGGTAATCATCGGTAATCTATGAACAACATCAGAGAAGATATCTGCTCTCCTAATTGTCTCAAATAGCAGTGATTTCTAACTTGTAGTAAGCTCTTTGTGATCTCTCTCTCTCCCTCTTTCTTTCTTATACTTGCTTTGTTTTTTGTTTGTTTGTTGTTGTTTTTGTTGCATGAATGAGGCTTCTTACGTGCTGCCGTGGATACGGCAACGTGAGCATTTAACGCGTATCGCGGGTATTTATCGGTTGAGGATGGGACTACGAGACCATAAATGTGCGTTTAGTTTCCGTGTTAGAACTTGAAAAAGCTCTGATTAGGCGATTAATGGTATTTGCCTATGAAACATTTTGATGTCAACGCAAAATCTATGCACAGACAAAGGTCTTTTCTAGCCTGGTACGTAAATAAGGTGATTTCTGTCAGTTACAGATCTTTAATGTTATTGTTTGCCTTCTTTATTCGTACAATATGGAATAATTGGTTTTCCATTAGAAGGGTTGAACATCATTGGCAAATTTTGACAGATGCTGAGGAGAGCTAGAATAAACTGCTACGAGTTGATGTAAAGCAAGAATATTGGAATTTTATGGAACCACGGGATAGTACAAAATAGACTGTGATGGCAGGATGGACCGGGAAGTGAGGCGTCGGAGGAGGAGGGGAAACTGAGCCCTCCCAGCTGAACATTTTGAGACATCGCGACGTTATGAAAGATCAAAGTTTCGATTCAGGAGTTTGAATGGGGTCGTCACGTGACACCAAGAGAAGACAAGAAGGAAAAGGAAAAAGAAGACACATAGAAAAAGAGAAAAGGAAAGGGAAACAGAGAAAAAGAACTAAGGCCTATGACTTGTTAAAATCTATAATAAAAAAACGCTAAGCGTTCGAATAGATAAGAAAATATCATGTCCGACAAAGCTGTAATTAAAGGACAAGTTCACCTTCATAAACATGTGGGTTTTGTGAATGCAGCAATATTAGTAGAATCGATCAGTGCGAGTTTGAGGAAAATCAGACAATCCGTTCAAAAGTTATGAATTTTTGAAGTTTTTGTTCAGTCACGACTGGATGAGAAGACTACTATAGCTTGTGATGTCACATGAGTACAACGACATAAAGAAAGTATACAGAAAATTTGACATATTCTTACTTTTCTCGCGTAACAAAAAAAACAAAACTCGACTCCTCTCTTTCAGAAGGCATGGGGAATACTATTACCCTTAACTTACGTCAGTAACAAGTCAAAGAAATGTGCACTTTATTAACAAATTAAAGTTTTGTGAAATTCTCTTTTTACTTTCCTTATATCGTTGTACGCATGTGACATCATACGCTGTGGTAGTCTTCTCATCCAGCAGTGACTGCGCAGATACTTAAAAAATTCATAACTTTTGAACGGATTGTCCGATTTTCCCCAAACTTGCACTGATGTGTTCTACTAATATTGTTGCCTTCACTCAATCCACATGTATATGAAGGTGGACTTGTCCTTTAAGATTGTGCTGGTTAATGGCCAGAAATATCTGCAAGATCTGCACAATGATTTTTTTTTTCATGACAGGTTAAAGTTCATGAAAGTAAACAGAACATCCACGAATATGGCAGTGTTAACACAACCAAAATTGAAAATCAAAGAGGTATCAATATGTTTGATCATACTTCATGATCAATAAATGATATAAAATACTAATATACCAATGATAATAATTGTAATCTTTGTCTCTATCTCACACTGCTTGCTTGACATACCGACTTTGAATACATTCCCAAAAATTATAACTCAAGAAACGCAAGATTGCTGTCATAATCCGCTTATGCATATAACTACAAGATTTATCAAGTTTAGTGGAAACTAGCCACCCTTGCAATCCATGAAAATCTGGACGAGGCTATATGATATGTTAATTTTAGTACATTCTCCAATCTGTACACAAGCTAATTCGGCGGGTCAAATTATAATTTTTGGTGGGCGTATCCCCACTTTTTGTATGACTAAAAATTCTGCTTCTCGCTGGCAAGGTATTCTGCCGATCGTCCGATAAGATTGTGATGTACAAACAAGTGATTGAAAAGATTTTCTTTCCAAAAATGCCCTATTGCATGCAGAAGGTGGCCGCATATGACTCATTTCTGCCGCCACATCCCAGGTCTCCATCTCATCCCCGATCCAAGGTTGCACCTCCTAATTTTCCAGCCTCTCCACAGACCACGGCATTGCCGTTCTCCCAGTCGTTTAAGGTAAGGGACATCGTTTAAGGGCGTATCTCACTGAGCTGCGAATGTTTGCGAGCGTAGCGAATTCTGTGGAATTTCAGGGTTCATTAACAGTTGCAATCAAATTCGTTAACAATTGCAATCAAATTCACAGTTTCCATTGTCGTAAACAATTTTTCTTGTCGCAAAAAAAAAATTTGAACTTATGTAATATAACAATGTAAACTGTTTGCGAATTTGATTGCAATTCTTTACGAATTTTATCACAACTGTTAACGAACCCTGGCGAAACATAAAATTCCCTAGAATTCGCTACGTTCGCAAACATTCGCCGCTCAGTGAGACACCCCCTTTCAGAAAGGATAATAGCCCTTTATTTTGCAGGGCGTTCATAGTCTTCGGGTTGTGCAAGAAAGGGCGATATCCTAAACTATTTTGCAGAACATAGTCGTCAGGTCTGTAAGAAAGGGTGCTAGCCCTTATTTGCAATGGTAGGCATAATTATAGTCTTAATTCGCTTCTGTAGGAAAGGGTCCATTATATAGCTGTCTATATGCAGAACACAGTCGTTGGGTCCGGAATGATGGTTTACATGGCAGTTTTCTTTTTTAATCTGTTTAGTTACAAAGTGCGAATTCCTGTGGTTAGCATTCTTGTTCGTCATTCCTGATCTCCTAGTTATACATCATCATCATCTTTATGGGACGTCGATAAAATAATAATTATCATGTTCGCAATCATTCTTACAGTTTCACATATCCAACCTTTATACTTTGTTTTCCGAAATCGTCGAACGTTTGACCCTTTTTGCGCAAGGGATTCATGTCGCGTTCCGCATGCAGTGCGCTAAAAAGACTTCGTGGTTCATGATAAGCATGCGTGGGCGAATTATGTGGAGGAGGTAAACAATTAGATCATGATCGTTCAAACAAAACCGAAGTTACAATTGACAGAAAATGTTAAACTAGAGCCAGACAACCTGACGCCTGGTATCAAAATGTGATTCCCAACACTAACAACAGCTCAACAAAATTTACAAAATTTACGCAATATCGTACGACTGAAAAAAAAAATAAGCTGGATTTCATGTGTATAATCATAATAATAAATGTATTTACTTCAGTGCTCAGATAATGATAATCTTCTTGAAAATGGTGAAGTAGTCATTAATGATTTTAAAGTTTTGTTCAAAATATTACTACATCAGGGGCGTTTGCATGAATTCAAAGTGATTAGACTTTAGTGTAAAATTAGTGTAATAGATGAGGGGTTACTGCGTTCCGCTTTGTATTCTGTGAACCTGCTTTTATAGTTGTTCGTGTCTTTTGTATTTATTCATTCCTATCTACAAAATGTCTTATTA
This sequence comes from Diadema antillarum, assembly GCF_040938485.1. Lineage (NCBI taxonomy): Eukaryota > Metazoa > Echinodermata > Echinoidea > Diadematoida > Diadematidae > Diadema > Diadema antillarum. The sequence continues at coordinate 9,021,037 of NW_027270918.1, read as the reverse complement.
CGCCATTTCTGTTTCGTTGTGAATGATTTGATTGATTTGTTCCTTATTTCGTTGTATTTTGCGTTGTTGTAACATTGTGTTCACAGCCTCTCTGAAAAAAAGAGCAGTCTTATTTGGCTGACCGAGGACATTTGTTCCACTGATTAAATAACATAAAGAAAACAAGCAAAAGAAAACAAAGAACAAAATATATGAATCATTCGCAAACCATGGTGCAGTGCTGATTTAATCACTTAATCATTATGATTTTCATTCTTTTGAATATCATTATACTAAAAGTATAGCTATAAGGCCTTTTGTTTTGCCTATCATCGCTATATGTATTCTGCATTTATTGAAGATCTTATAATGTTTTTGTCTTTATCATTATACATGTATATACCATGTGTGTGAGTGTGGGTGTGTGCACACGTTTTATAAGACATAGCGGATAATTGCTTAAATTTCATGGACTTACTACACATATGGACTATGAACGGAGGTCTTTTTTTGATCCAATGTTCACCACCGCCACCTGATTATGTGCATCTTAATGAGTACATTCAGACGTTTGTATGGATAATGACGATTGTGTAATCGTGCATCGTCACTGACAAAAGAACCGTTTTCCTCATTTCCGTCCTATTTGGCCGAGGTGCCTTTTCAGACTCAACTGCCTTTGAACAACTTGTTGAATAAACACCAATAATGGGGAGCAGCAAACTTCAGACAAGGACAAATTTTGGGTCACAAAATTGGTAATTACTGAAGCGGACACTTGCGGCCACGCATGTAACGTCCCTGAATGGTAAGACAAGCATGTCATCTACTGTTACAGTCCGTGTTTACTCTAAAACAATGTGCGACAAATGGGGAAAATAGATTACAAAGCATATTTACCCTGTCTAATTATTTGCTTTTTCTTGTAAAGTACTTGTATTTCGCAAATGAAATTGCTTTAGCGATGATTTCGCAATATACACTACAACTGCACATGCATTTTCTTGATTTCAGAGAGTTATCATCTTCTGCGCATGTAATTTTTAGATTTCTCAAAGCACCGTCTTGTTTTTATCAAGGCTGAGTGTCGGTGGACAACACTGGATCAAAGCAGGAAAGCATGGTCAAAATGTTTTTGTGACGCTTTTGATAGAAACAGGTGCACGAAATAATTGAAGAGCGACGAATGTCCATGTGTACTTGGTCCATGCTTATTTTCAGCATCTTTTGCACTTGAAAGTATGTTAATGATTATGAAACTGCATTTCAGGGGAAACATTCCGAACACGAGGAGTAAGAAGAGATAATGGTCTCACAATTGATCATGTGCTCCTTTTGGCAGCTCCTCTCAGAGGTACGGATGGTGATGATGTCGACTGGATGTGGTGGTCATTCTCACGCCAAGGCGTCCAAAGATGGTGACAGGAATGACCGGATCTCTCCAGCCATTCCTCTCCACAACGAGTTCTCGGCTTCTCACGTCTGCGCGCACTGCCATCAGAAACTATGTGAAAAGTGTTTCAACCGGCCAATCAGCAACTCTGATGCAGAAGCACGCGCGGAGTGGTTTTGTGACAAACACGATGAAATTATCAAGTATCTCTGCACTGATCACGGTCTACTCGCCTGTCTGTCGTGCGCACTAGTTTCCCATAGACCTTGCGGAATTTTGCACATCAAGGAAGGGATGGTCGAACTTAGGGAACAACTAAATACAATGCTGCAATGTGGAAAACAGCGGCTTGAAGAGTGGCGCAGCCATGAGAATAAACTTGAAGTTTGCCACAAACTCATCGATGATAATTGCGCAACCATCGTCCGTTCAATACATTCTGCAGTTGATGCAGAAATAAGACAAGCAAGCAGGATAGAAAAGATAGACGCAGCACGAATTGAGCACGAGGCCGAAGCCGAAGTACGAAGCATCTGTGAGAGGACGGAGGCGCAGCTTCTACAGAACCACGAGACAGCAAACAGAATTCGAGCGATCTTCGAAGGAGAACGTGCGGAGCTCCTTGGTGAACTGCAACGAGTTAATGACGACATTCACGCCAAACTTGATGAACTCCTGGCTACTGCTAAGACTGTGTCTCCCTCTATTGAAAGGGAACTTGCAAAGTTAAAATCTGTGACTCTGACTGATATGGATGTTGTGAACAATGCACTGGACGACTTAAGATCTCTAAAAGAACTTCTAGAAGAAAGTTTGCAAAGTAATATTGTGGACGATATTACGGAAATGATTGAACACCTTCAGTTCTCAAGAAGAGACAGTGCAGTGTGGATGGATGGTCGAATTGTTGGCTTTGGTGAGACATGGGAAGTGGGTGATAAAATCAATATATCTGGACGGGTCAAAACCCCTCTTTTCGTAGGATGTCTCAGTGATGTTGAACTCGCGGTTACTGATCTAACCACGGGAGATCTTTACCTCTTCAACTTAAAGAGTAAACAGGCGGAGAAAGTGCTCCGCGGGGATGGTGCATCAGGTGTCATATCATGTGTATCTCTCGACAGGAATAAAATCGTCTGCGGAATGTATCACAATGATGTAAGTGACCACCTCCAAGTGCGACTCTACAGCAGAAGCTGGGAACTCATCAACACAGTGGACATTCCGAAGGTGTCGAGAACGAGCAAAGCAACCGACGTGTTGGTAGACATCGGCAGGGACGGGGCCGTCGTAGCAGCCCAGTATGGCTACACTGGGATCCATATCATCGATCCGACGAGAGGCAAGATTATCAGGACAATACGGGGTTGCCATGACGATGCATGGCTCGTAATGCGTGGTGTACACTCATCGGGAAATATCGTGGCAGAATTGGGCAGCATTCCCGCCAAACTGTCTTTCGTCGGCGAAGACGGAGCTCGGGAGATACTCTCGTTGCAGCCAGAGATCTGCAACTGCGCTGTTGACCCACTTACTGAAGATATCTTCGTTCTGCAGTGCGACGAGAAGTACGACCCTTTGGTCATCAATCGCTTGTCCAAGGACGGTGTCTTGATTGGTAGAAATATTGCAGAAATAACCTATTTTGATATTCACGACATCTACGACGACGAAGAAAAGGACGGCAGCTCTGTTACGAAAGAATGCGACGGTGAAAACCAGTTGTATGGTGAAGAGAACACAAAAGATTTTGGCAAAGACTCGTCCACACAACAAGGAGGGGATGAGGAAGCAGACGACAGGAGATGGAAAGACAACCTTGAGCAAAAAGGAGGCAGTGATATAGGTTGTGTTTCCCGCCCAAATCCTAGTTGTAAACTTGATGAAGCTACTGAAGGGGACAAGGAAGGCACTGTGACGGCAGGATGCAGGCAATACCTCTCTCCAATGAAGATGACCTCATCGGGAAAGTTGCTCGTGCAATGTTCAAGCTCAGAAATTCTAGTTCTCCAAAGAAAAACACTGTCCATCGACTAGTTTGACAAGGCACGTTATCAACTCACGTCAAATATGCGATGCTTGCGAATGTAAAGTTGACGCTTTTCACGATTAAGTAACGGAGTCAGCTTTCATGAACACCGATTCGAGCCGAGCCCCGTTGCGTTCTTCTTGCTCTGCGGGTGGAGGCCTGTCATCAATGAAGCAATTGAGCCTTGGTAGAGAACTTGGGTACTTTTAGTAACGCCGGGTTCGTAAGCAGTGCAGTGACATGTAATTATGTCGGCATAATGTTTATGTTTACATAACATAATTATATCATGTTTACATAAGCAGACACAAACCCTTAGTAATTGTTTTGATTTCATGGTCGTTGCATAAATATGGGTGCATATATGTATTATGAATGTGAATTTTTAGGTTATTGCTTTAAAGGAGATGACGAGAAAATGACTCTCTACTATAGGGCCTATAGATTGTGAAATCAATTTCCTGTTCTCTTTCAGTAATTTTTGTATACACTCAACAATGTACATAATTACGCTGTTATATGCTGAGACATGCGTTACATAATATGTAACTTTAATGTACATGCGTATTATGTAAGTTATTCGTATGTGCATATAAATCATGCACACACAAATGATCATATTCTTTAATGTCTGTGTATCTATTTTTTCTTTCATTTGAGTTAAAGAACTGAGAACTTGATAAATCTGCCTCGTTGAATATCAAACTTGACCATAATCAAATCGTATATGGAGTATAACGGCGTGCACTTGTGAAATTGTGTTGGCTATTGAGTTTTTTCTTACGAAAATAAAAATTTAGTCATCAAATTCTTGGCTGAGAAAATGATACCTTCTGTGACGAGAATCAATATCTTTATTAATTCATTGATTTATATTTGAAGAGCTTCCAACCAAAGGGCGCTAAATCCATTGAAAAGTGATGGATTTAGCTCCTTTTGGAAGCAAGCTCTTCATTTATTGATTCACATCTGCCGACTAAAGATAAATGATGGAGGAACCTACATCTAACGCAATCGTTGTAACTGACACAGAAGTCTACATAACGGAACACATAGACACAAACACATACACCAACACACACACACACACACACACACACACACGTATATATATATATATATATATATATATATATATGCATGTATATATATATATATGATATTGACCAGGGGCAGACGTATACTCTTGCGTGTATGTTCTGCTTCAGAAACAGATTTTTAATCTAACATCACATCGCATCCTGGTCGCTGATGAAGAATGCGATGACTAACCTGTTTGGTGTCTTGTTCTAAAACATGCGCTTTCCTCGCCAGGATAAAGCGTTTTAATGCCATTTTAGGTTTTAATCTCATATGTATATATATATATATATATATATATATATATACATAAAGAGTTTGATCGCAAAACGAGTTAACTCCATTCTAATCAATTTGAGCGGTTAAAGCAAATAAAAGCAAAGAAAAGAAAAGAAAGACTGGATATCTTAATCATAACTCCAAGAATATTCCTTGTGCCGAAATGAGATATCACTCGAAATGTTTGATTTTGCTTGATCTCTGATGATGGACAAACTTTAAAATGTTTACAACTGAACTGACTCCTAGACCGTTTTCCTATCAAGCTCCTCATAAATTATGTAAAACAAAAAGATACATATATATTGTATATATATATATATATATATATATACATTATATATATGTGTGTGTGTTAGGTAAATGTATATGTATACAATATTATATATATATATATATATATATGTAATCATATGTGTCAACTTTGTCCATTTAACCAAAAAAAAATGAAATATAGAATATTTGACTCCGGACTTATATCAAGATGATAACCACTGGAAAACACAATTAATCATTTTCAGGCAAAGCAACCCGTGAGTACTGTAAGTACAGTTTTAATGATTTGAAAGAGCTTTCCAACAGAATCTTAATACATAGTAACCATGGTCAAGAAGTGACTTTTACACTGTCCTTTTGCAACGAGATATAGTCCCGTGTTCTCACACACAAATTTTGCCTGATTTAGGCCTAGAGTTTGTTGATTTTTTTACTGTCAACTCCTGCCATCTTGTGAATCAAAATCGTTGCAAACAGGTAACGCATTTAAACCCAGCTTCGCTGTTTTGTCAAACAAAATCTTCGATTTCAAGACGATATGCTTACATTAATTTGTGTCTCCTTATAAATCTCCAAGAGCTGGAATAGTTTGCATTTGAATGATTATTGTGCAACATTTTACTATGCATGATTCTTGATCAAATTGAAAAAAAAAATGTAGCCAGTGGCAAACCTAGAGTTATCATTTCTCACTCTTACTCGCACATTACATGATACAACCACATTTTCCCACCGATGATTGAAAAAAAAAATAATCAGTTTTCTTATCCCGCACTCTTGCCATGATCCTCTACTGTGATTTAAAATGGATGAATCACATTTAAAGAAATATTAAATTGTTCACCTTCACCAACAACCTCAGCGTAAAGGTATCATTTCACTTATAACAAACAGAACACCAATAATAATGATTGAAATGAGTGGTACAGATCCCTCTGCCTATGTGTATAAAAGAAAACAGTTGAGAAAAAATTATGACAGACTATTTATATCCCAATAACCGTAAGATATTTCAAACAAATCTGACGACACGATATTTACGTGCACAATTGTGTTAATTTGTATGTCCCAAATTGGACTCTTCTCATAGCTCTGGCGAATTTATAGTGTTCCTGTGGCCACGAACGTGCAAGGTGTTAAGGACAAACTCGGTGCGTATGATTTTTAACATTTCAGTCGCGGTGTTACAGTATTTAAAGAAAACATTCTGAAAAATATAGCTTTAACGATGCTCAAACATGACGAAAATAACCGCATTCTTATGTCCCATGTGCACAGGGATAGGGCTATGGCTGATGTAAGGGACCCAAATGTCTCGAAAGAAGATTAACGATTTCATAAAGTTAAAAATATCATCACATTAACATGGATCTGCCGATATTTTCAGGGTTCGGTACTTAAAAAGTGATACCCCTGTAATTTTCTTTTGTTTCTGCCTGGCTATCCCTATGACTACAAGGACAGAAAGAAATTATCGTTTATGCCCATTCGTAATAAATGATATTCGTGGTGTTTTACTCCGTGTTTTAGTAGATCCAGATGCAACGTCTTCTTTTTTAGCCCCCCCTGGTTTCCAGTTGAAGGAGAAGCTCCGCCAGCTCTTGTTCGGCTCGTCTGACATTCGCATCTTGTTCTCCCTCTTCTTCCTCTTCTGTGTCATCATCGTCATCATCGTCGTCGTCGTCATTAGTGTCTTCCACGTTTTCTTGCCGGTTGTTTACTGCCACTTCTGCCTTATCTTGTTCTCCAGCTTCTTCCTCTTCTGTGTCATCATCGTCATCATCGTCGTCATCATCGTCGTCGTCGTCATTAGTGTCTTCCACGTTTTCTTGCCCGTTGTTTAATGCATCTTGTGGGTCGTTTGCTTCTTCAGCCTGTACTGAAGGAGTGTTATCTTCCTGCTGTGCCTGCTCATCATTGTCTCCACCTTCTTCGCCTCCTTCGCCAGGAGAAAACGCTTCCTCGGCTTCTGCCAGGGCCTCTTCAAGGGCTTGAGCCATGCCCTGGTCGGTGTTCTGATCGGCCTCTGCGGCACCCTCGGCCTGCACATACTGGGAGAATGACCCCTCGTATCCAGGCAACTGGCCCATCAAGTGCAACAAGACTGCTGCTGCGTAGAGATCGTCGACACCAGCTGATGGCAGGCAAATGTAGTTGATCATGTTAACCACCAAATCCCGCTTGGTCTGTGGACTGTCCACGGGAGGGTAAAGATCCATCGCATAGGAGCAAAGGTGCAGCAAAGTCAGTTGATTGAGAGCTGGTTGTGGAGGCTCTGGCTTGGCTGTGCTTGGCTTTGGCGGTGGCTGCGTGGTAGCGGGCCTCGCAGGTGTTGGTGCAGCCTTCGTGGTGGTAGCTGCTGAGTTCTCCTCTGCCAAGGCTGTAAGTACTCGCAGGGCAAATGACAGTCTCTCGAGATTGACGTCTCTTTCGTTCTCGATCTGTTTCACGAGTTGAGGGGGAAGGGAGGTGAGAAGGAGAGAAATACAGAAAAGGTGATAGTACTAACTTGTTTGCAGGTTTGTTTAATTCATGGTGTACACTGCATGATTGCGAACATGGCAATGGAATCTCGAAATGTATACGAACTTCTATTACAAAAACAGCGTAGAGCTAAGTAGCCCCATATATATATATATATATATATATATATATATACATGTCTTAAATTATACCTATGAGGTGGCAGTCCTCTCCATTCTTACAATGATCTTAACATTTGCGGAGTAACAATCAATGTCAACGATGAAGAACATTTTCGGGGTCGGGGATGAAGATGCCACAGAGGAACACTTAGAAGAGGTGGAAATGTCAGAGTTTAATATGGCGGAGTACAGACTTCAGAGAGAATATATTTCTGGATAACAATACCAATATCAATAGATACGGGCAATGCCAGATATGTGGCAATCAGAATCGTCACAAAATCTCAACCCTTCACTCATACACAGAATTATATTAAAAAAGTTTGGGTTACTGACAGTGTATGATATTAACAAATTTGCTGTCTGCATTTTTATGTACTCGTATCTTCATAATATCTTGCCTAAATTTCTCGACAACTGTTTCACTCTCATTCAGGTTAGAAATACATGTAATATTACTGGCAATTCTATAATTTGTATATTCCAAATTGTAGATATAATCACTACAGACGAACTATTATGTTTTGCTGGTCCATTTCTATGGAATGCTTTGTCAATGACTTAAAGTGTACCAACTGTCTGAATTTATTCAAGAAAAAATATAAAATACATATATTAAAGGGGAAGGCTAGTAACTGATCAGTGGGAATCAGTGGAAATGCTGGGAGATGATTGTTCCAATCCTTATGGGATTCATTCAAGAGTTCATTGTATATCTATTGTTGTGTGAAAATGATTTGCTTCAGAACGGTCTCATATTCAAGTAATGTGCAGATTAATGCTCCGTCACTGACCAGGGACGCTAACCTGGAAGCATTAAACTGCACATTACTTGAATATGAGACCATTCTGAAGCAAATCATTTTCACACAACAATAGATATACAATGAACTCTTGAATGAATCCCATAAGGATTGGAACAATCATCTCCCAGCATTTCCACTGATTCCCACAGATCAGTTACTAGCCTTCCCCTTTAAGTCATCAAGTATTAACACGTTATGCTAACTTGCTTTGTTGTTTTGCCTCTCGTCAGTTTTGTACCTTGTAGTGTCTTCTGTTTAAGTTTTTGTGAAGTGTGTTTTGTCTTGCCCATGTATAATCGGATACATTTCTTGGGGATTAACCTCGAATTACTGGTACAAGCCTATGTTGATTCCTCCACTTCTCTTGATATAAAGCCTGTTTTGTATATTTTTCATTTGCCTTTGGGGTGTTTGCTGCGATGTACAATGTAATTGTCTTTTTTATCAGATTTGTGGAAATGAATTGAATTGAATTGAGTTGAATAAAGAGTCACGGAAATATATACGCAGTTCAAATGTCGTATTCAAATGTCACTGACAATCATGCTATAGATTTCCATTCTACCTTCAAATGGTTTTCAAAACAGTGAGTGAGGAAACCCTTCATAATCGACAAATACCGGAATATTTCACCTCTTTTTAAGTTTACTGAAATATATATATATATATATATATATATATATATATATATATATTAGTAGAGGCATAACATTCTGTTGTGAAGCTTTATTTCTTATCTATTCTCTAAGCATAATAAGAAAAATTCTTATACCTACGAATAAACTGTTGACTCATATTGGTAGTGTTTTCTCCACTTGGATTTTTCTTAATTTTTGTCAATATCTTAACTTGACTCACTGCAATTGTTTATATACTGTATTTTGCATGAGCAGTGCTAAATTTCATATCAGAGAAGGGAAAGCTCGGTCAGAAATTCGAACAGTTCTTAAATGACTGCACTCACATTCATATTTCGTATACTAACCTTAACATCGGTAAGACAGTCATACCCCATCTCCTCCCCCCCCCCCCAAAAAAAAAAAATGGTTTAAAAACACATACATATTGTTTCCCTTCAAGTGCTACACAGAGTTTGAAACAACCCATTGGGTGTCAAGTTGCAGACGAGATCAGCACTGATTACCAATTCGCCAAAAAATTATATTTATTGGTCAAGTTCCAAGTTAAAACTACCACCAGGCACGACTCAAATCTCAAAAACATAGTGTTACTCATAGTTCTCAAGATATCCTTCTACAAATCACGTGATGTAGAGCCAAAATAACATTAGGAGACCAAGAGATAGTATTCGCCTATGCAGCCCCTAGACTGTGTAATGTCTTAAGCCCTGACTGAAGCATCGTTTAGATTTCAGTAAATGTTTACTATATTGACATTTGAAGCTATTCAGAAGCTCTTGAAGTGCAGAAGAATATCCGCAATGTACCTAGGTTTTGCGTTTTATGTATAATGTTTTTCATCATTCATATACAAATAAATTGTATTCGCGCCTTAAGCACTCTACAGAGTGAATTTGGCGCAATATAAGTCATATACATATACATTATAGCAAGCGTAGATATGAAATAACTTGTAATGTAATGCATATATGATGTCATAAATGATGAGGAGTGAAAACTTACTGGGGCACTTTCCGAGACAGCAACAAGCGTCAAGCAGACAGCGGCGACAAGAAAAAGCTTCATTTTGCCTTCGTCCTGTCTTCTTGTGCTTCCTCAGGAAAAGAATAAAAGCCTGCAAACGCAGAAAATAACGTGAACTTGAATTACACGGCGTCGACTGAGAATCGAAACCGTTCGAGAGCTCTTTCAAACTCCAAAATGGAGCTTGTTTGTCGAAGCGTTGTTGAATCTCTCGTGACGTTCAATAATCATCACCACCAAACTTCATAGAAATTCATCCCGAGACAGCCCACTCATGGCCTTCACGGCTAGGTGACTCCCATTGATGAAATTTAAGGAAAAAATATGTATCTCTCCGTAGGCTAACAAAACAATGAATAGCTCTGGTATGATCCTTTTCGCTCGGGTACATATTTGTTGAAGAGGCCGACTTTTTTTCCCCCTTCAACATGAATTCCTATGGGTCAAATCACTGTGGTTTTTGTTCCTTTTCAACTATCCACGCTATACAGACATTGGTACAATGCTCTGCTCTAGGGTGGGTGAACTAGATGCGGGGGTATAGTCATATAATATATTCAGTTTAGAATTATTACAATATCAAGGCATGAAATGTGATTCCAGATGAATTGCAGCATTTCGCGTCTCATCAGTGCTATAAAGGAAATGAAGCAAATAAGTCAATGAATAATAGGCAGCCTGATTACGATTTCGTGTGAAAATGGAGTTAATTACTCGCAAAACTTGGAGAATTGTATTTGATTTCGAGCCGGTAGAATAAATCGCAGTAAGCATATCATATCGTATCAATTGTTCATAACCAATTGGGGCCTACTGACCCGATACACGCAGTGGCTTGGGGAGAAATTATTGTTCGTGTGAAATGGCACGTCCCATTGCACGGGTGAATATTACGTTTCGGATGATAACGATAAGGGAATTTTTAACACCCTTTTTTGACCCGAGTGTCTGCCTCTCTCTGACCTCATATGCATGGACGCCATTCCTAATGTACAATTTCTGCTATGATACGTCCGCTACAGCCAAAATCTCTACTTTGATCTTACATGAACGACAATATGATACACTGTACCGTGGGATCCGGTGGGAGAAAGAATCGGTCCCTATGCTCTCGGTATACATACATATACATGTATATACATGTATATATATATGTATATATATATATATATATATATATATATATATATGTATATATATATGTATATATATATATATATATATATATATATATATATACATATATATATCCCAACGCCTTAAAAGGTAACCAGTGTGTTTTAACCTATGTTGGTCTATGTAATTCCAATGATTTCATTGCAATCATTACCGCTATTATTGCTTATACTATACTGCTACTACTGTTCCATTATTTTCACTGCAAGTGTATGTGATGATATTGCCTTTCCGTTGCTTTCTATATTTGTTTGATTTGTTTGATTTTCTTTTGCCTTGTTTTTGCCTTGTTTTTGTCTCATTCTGTTTAAATGTATGCAAATTGGTGTGAATGTCATGTTGCTGTCTATAATCCGTTTTATTTTTATTTTGCCTTTATTCTGTTCAAATGCATGGAAATTGGTTGCTTTTCTGCTTTTATGTTTATGTCTCATCAAGCCCTTGAAAAAGACTGGTTACACAGTCGAAAGCTTAGGAGAATAAAAGGCCATAGTGAACATTACTGCAACGTCTGCGAGTCATTCCTCCGTCACACATATAATATATATATAAAAGATGACGACGTAGAGTGGTAATGCATTTTGACAGTCCAAAGGTGCTATTTATTCAGACCAAATTTTCGACGAATACATTCGTCTTCCTCAGGGTCGACAATGACAATTCTGAAAGTAAACAAGGTGACTCTATTCTCAGCTTATAATAATACATAAGTGAAAATTTTCGTCGAAAATTTGGTCTGAATAAACAGCACTGTTGGACTGTCAAAATGCATTACCACTCTACTTCGTCATCTTTTCTATACTGGTACCAACACGCGGACTACAAGTATCATCATGTCTCGACTTTATATATATATATATATATATATATATATATATATATATATATATTGCAACCGTTTGACCATTTAGTCCAACTGCTACATTAGCTTCATTACCAGCTGGTCTACTTCCAGGTTTATATATATATATATATATACATATATAATATGTATATTTATATAATCTTATATGTATATATTATGTTCAATTTCCATGATTTGTGAAGAAGTCTCCGTTTTGACAGGAGGAGGGTAATGGTTCAAGTGATCTTTAATTTGGTCTACTCCCACTTTCTCTAATATCCATTTAGTCTCAACCCACATGGTCTAATCCCGTTTTGTCTGCAACCAGTTGACTACTAATTAGTCCAATTGCTACATTAGCCTCATTACCAGCTGGTCTACTTCCAGGTGGGCTATGCCCATTTCGTCTAATACCCACAGTTTATTAGACAAAATGGGAAAAATCCTATTAGACCAAATTGGGATTAGACCATCTGGTCATTAGACGAAACATAATTAGCCAAATTGGGCATTAAATCAAGTGAGGATTACACTAAACGGGCATTCGACGAAATTGATAGTAAACCAAAATGAGTTTAGTTGGGGTGGTGTTAGACGAACTGGGAAGTAGACCATCTGATATTAGACCAAGTGGCAATGAACCACGGTTCCCTGCTACTTATTTTTAATGACCTTGTCTGTGAATATCAAAGACGCGTCTTTCAAAACTCTTCTCCTTGTTCCAGCTGACACTGATAAAAGCAGTGTAGCTATGCAGGGAGCAGCAAAAGTTATATTACAGTCGGACCAAACGCAACAAAATAATTTTATACTATATATTGGTGATAATCTTACACTAATAGTAATTATATCATTATTTGCTAAACGCAGAAATTCAACTCCATAATAATATGGCCTTGAAATCAAATAGAAAACAAGAAATAAAAGGACTAAAATCTTGTAGCATTTTCAGTCTTCTTCAAACGTCATATTAAGCAAAGATTTTTGAGGAAATTTGGGATTCCAAAAGATTAATTTTCCAAGCAGTCATGCATTTACTCTTCAGATACCATTACGCGTCATCTCAAGGATATGGAGACCGGGTATTTTCCTCTATCGCTACTCGCCTATGGAATTAATTCCTCCCATCTTTTCTCCAGGACATTGACAGACTGGATCATTTCAAAGCCTCACTCAAGAGTCACATTAATTTCACCAGGCATTCAATTGCTAACTCTCTCGGGGGAGTCTGCGCCTTTGAATGTTTCCACAACAGATACATTGCGCTACACAAATGCTGTGGATCATCATAATCATCATTGTGATTGTAACACTGATAATACCGGCTAATTCTTAAAAAAACCCAAACAGATATCTGCATAATTCCTTCGATGTTCGATTTTCAAAAACTTCGACTGTATCTGTTTGTTATACTCTATTCGTCAGGACTGGTCATCTTTAAACCGCGTTGAAGCCAACAGAAGAAAGTTTGCATGAAAATGATTCAATAAATTTAGCTAACTCTAATTCCAAAAGAGAATAGTCGAGGATAGAAATGGAGGGTGGAAAATACAATGGTAGGGAGTATAATACTAGCCATCTTATACTGAGCCAGAATATCTGGTGTGGCGGCAATGCGTTGGAGAAGAGAATGCAGAGAATAGTGTTCGTGTGGGCGGAATCATCACAGTTATAGGCTGACAAAATCGCACAGACAGAGGTGGAATTGGAACACCAATGCCAAACAAAGTAATAGTAGGTCTACTGTTTACCCAGATTGAAGACTAACGATTGTGATCATGATGATACCACGGACAGGCATTTCCAAGATAATGACAGTAGAAATGCTATTGGTATTTGCGATGACACACAATGCTATGGATAATGATAACAGGATTATGATATAGTTCCAATTATAGTGGAAGGTGTCAACATGAAGACGTGCTTCACGTGGCCACTTAGGAAGCATGTTATAGGCCCCTTACTCTCTTCCTGCCTCGTTATAACCGGCTCACAGGTTTGTGTGTGAAGTTGTGCACATTTGACTCTGTGGCCCAGAAAGGGTAAAGCAAACAACCACGTGCTTTTTATATGTGCCCTCAGAAGGACTACACAGTGGGGATAAAGTTCCTGGATTAACCCTTTAATCTGCTGGGAGTTTTGAATGCGGATTTGCACAGAAAACCTCCATAGAATTGTTAACACTGCCCAAAGTCTCTGGCACAGGAAGGGTTAAGCACTATAGCGGTGTGTCATACGGATTCAAACCAGGGCCATTCATGACTGACACCGAGTCCGTGCGTGGTCCTATACCAAAATAACTAATACTGTATGGATGCTGATGCCTTTGACCATGACCAGAATAACGACATAAGCAATCTTAGCTAAGATAAAAGAATCTTGACGAAGATAATCATCACAGTGATAGGCCGTACGATTACTGTGATACATGGCTATTATAGTGAAAAACTTCAATAACGTTTTAGAGTCTTAGTTATATTACACTGCAGAAAATCTACTAAAGAATCAAAATGCGATTTCAACAAAGAAATGTTTTTATTGTCGTCCTTCAACTTTGCTGATCCTTCCAATTGGTGCAAAGACAGGGAAAAGAAAAACAGACCCAGCACACTATGAAGGGGTGTTTTAACCATAGCGGGGTAAAAGTAATACGGATACGAATTCAATGAAAGAATGCTGCGGAGATGATTCGAGTCGTATATACTTACTCTCTGAGGATTACATGAGTACGCCCTCTAGTGGTCTTTGCCAAAAATAGATAATTGCTGCAAAATTATTGTAAGAGCGATCGTACTGATTTAGCCTGTAGTCTAAATTGACGATGAAGTACTTGTCATAGTCATTCTGGCGTATATATTGTATTTAAAGTGTATTCATTTTGTGAGCTAATATCACACATTTTCCGATAGACTTATTTATAATCACATACTTGTATAAAAGATTAATGTTTTAGTCTAATTGTGTGTGTACATTTTGTGAGCATATAACTGACGAAGCCCAGTAAAGGAAATCCTTGAAATACAAACAGACTAAAACCTACACTATCCATTAATAATTATCAAATATCATGAACATTTTATATCACCTTGCACACAGAACAACTATGAATGAAAGCGTATTGATTAGTTCATAGCTCACACCATCTTTGATTGTGTTAACAAGCTTCTCTCTGAATATATACTCCTTTTGCCTGTGTTGACAATCAATCATGGTGCTCATGACAAGTAGTGCTTTGTAGTGCACATTCACACACACTATCATTGACCCTCGATCCTCTATAACTTGTAACTGAACTAGAGAATACACGTTGATAATAATCGTAAGTCTTAAATGAAACTCAATACAATAAGGTAAACCAGACACATCTCATTGCTTTCACATAGTATCACACTATGAAAGTTCGCGAAGAGATGAGTGTAACAGCGAAGAATGAGATGGAATAGAATAATATGATATAATAGAATCAAACAGATGTAATATCATCACAAGAGACACTTTTGTGTGTACACTTTACGCCCAACACCACAGACACAAAGCTGTATTATAAACACCAAGACATTTTTTTTTCCAATGGTATAAGCTCGAATAAATGCGCAGTTTATAATAATGTCGGACTGTATAAACCAAACCGTATTAAGTTGTGAAACTCTGATAAAACATTGTATAATTATCCTAAACCTTTTGCTTACCAGAAACACATTCCTTCTCGAGAAATGAAGAGACTTACCCTTAGAGAAAGTAGTACACGTCACAGGACACATAAACTCCTCCTGCCAGGGTAACAAGTACTCTCTACACAAGATACCAGACTGGTTTGCAACCAATCTTTCCTCATGGTATATACAGGAACGTGAAGATTTTTCCCACGGACCAAGCTGCACATGGCCACCCAAGACATGAGACTAACCTTTTGTTCCACTATCATCTTTACACGCATATTTAATGATACCTACCCTGCCTTTTCAGTTAGTATACATAGGGAAGGGTACAGGTTGGAAAGGTAAGGATTATTGTCAATAAAGGGCATAGTACCATATGAAACGTTCTGCCCTCTTTAATAAATAAGGTTAGAACTATGTATACTCTGCACACAACAGATGAACACGGTACATGAAAGCCTAGTATAAACCTCAAACATTTATTTCGTTTAACAGGAAACCGGTTAACTACATGGTATGGTACAGGCATAATTGAAGCATACTATACAAAATGTAGGGCCTACATACATGTACAAGCTGCTATATGCGACATGAAAGAGGGATAGCTGTCACACATACACACACACACACAAACATACACACGCGCGCGCACACACACACACATTCACACACAAACATGATTATAGATACAGGAATATGAATAATTATAATACTATGTATACATACCGATCTATAAATATATTATATATATTGTTGTAATCATGTCTTTATTGATAAACAAAGGACATGTATATATATATATATATATATATATATATATATATACATATATCATATCATATTATATGATATATGTATACATAAACTGTATATAACATGCATATATATATATATACATATATATATATATATATGAGAGACAGACAGACTGACAGACAGAAAGACAAGAGAGCACGTCATCCCACTAGTGCTACTTGTTTGAAAGTTCCGGAAGTTTCCATTTATTTTTACTGATTATGCGATCATCATGTAAACTATAGGCTAGCCTCGACCTTTTAAGCATTTATTGTTTCCTCAAAAAACCACAACAGCGTTTATATACATTTCATGTGAATGCAGCAATAATTTCGGGGATATATGGGAGAAATGCTCAGAGCATTCTTTTTTTTTTAATTCTTTAGTTCTCGTGCACGGTGTGGACACTAACCCTGTGACCTTTCATGAAAGAAGCGAAAACTAAAACAACCAATATTCAAAGAAAAGCGGTGTGCAGATGGAAATGACAACTTTGCTACGATGAAGAGAATAAAATCTGTTTTTGACCACGGACCTACTGGCCGCAAATTTCCTTTTAGATCACGTTCGTCTCAGGACATGGATGTAAACAAAACATTTGTATATAATACCATGGAGTACCTTTGTACCTCCATGATAATACTGAAGTAAAGTGACTGGTGAGCGTGTAGTCTGATATTCAGACCTTCTAGTGGTGTTTCCAATGTTGAGATTTTCCCTATCATGGCTCTCAGAGAAAACAAAAGCGTGGACAGAAAATAATTTCCCGATCTTTTCCTGTGACGGCACTCTCTTTCTGAATCTCAGTCTCAAAACGTCTGAACTTGTATGGGTGAAAAGAACCCCACGTTCATTTTGTGTGTATTTCAGTGAGATTCAATTCTTTGGGTCACCTCAAAATGCTTGTTCGATCCTGGCAAGCTTTTTTTTTTTTTTTTATTGGGGCGGGGGGGGGGGTCTTTCAATAAACTTTTTAAACCAAACTTCGCGATCAGCATGGATAGAAACATCAGCAAAATAAATTTACGTAATGGAAATACATGAACAGAACCCAAGAAAAATATACAAATACACAGAATAAAATGTTCAAACGCCGAACCTCTGAGAGCGGCTACCACACAAATGCACACACACACACACACACACACACACACACACACACACACACACACATACACACAAAAACAGACACCCACAGACACTTGCAAAAGATTAAAGACCATCCCAATGTACCACTGCCTGTCTGTCTAGATGTAAAAAAAATAATACTAATTTTCAGGTATCAAAGCATGAACGATGTAGGCCTATGTACGCTACAACTGAAATCATACGGTCTATTCCTGGAAAAAAAGTGTAATCCATAAATTGCAAGTGTAATGATTACTTTGGACTGAATGTGAAAAACATGCCTCATTTACATTGTGCTATAACACTTCAAGACAAATAACTGTCACATATTACTTCTGTACTGTTATACATTAGGTTAGGTTAGGTTGTTTAATGATTATTCTTCTTCATGTTTCCAAAATCCCCCTCGTCAAAAGCGCTAAACAGTAATTTGCTTGACAATAGCTGTAACTTCATCTACTCGCACCGGCATGTACTTGTGTTACTTGTTCTGTTATCTCGGTAAACGGATATACAACTGTGCAAATTGTACCAAGAAGATACGTCGTAAAGCGAGTGAAAGGGGGACTGAACAATGTAGACTAGCGGGTGTGAACCCTACCGCGTGAGGGCAGTGACCTGCCATTATCCGTGTTTCGGGAGGACAGGAGAGTGCCCTTGGGACAAAAGCCGCATTTCTCGGAGAAAGGTGCGCTGTTCGCTAGCTTTGTGATTCTCCCAGCGATTCAACTGCCTCACTGACGTTCGCGAACAATACCCACGATACCTGAACGTATGTCTTTTGGGGTGTAAACATCCAACCTGAGGATACCACTCTCGATAAAGGACATGTTGTGGGGGAACCATTGGAGATCCTGCAGTGTGTGTATGATACTATGAGGTGGAGTAGCTAGTGGAGGACTGCACTGGTAGGAGCAACCACTGCTCTTGGGAGGAGACCACGGAATGCACTAGTAGCGGCTAGCTGTTGAATAGCAATCTACGACCTTACACTGTATTTACGTTTGTACGTGCACCTGACTCGGATCCGTATAACGTCTGAAAACATTTGGTGGCGATGTAGGCTCAGCTGTAAAAGATGCATAGATGTCAGATGATTGAATGATCTTTCATCTCATACGTTACGTGGCTATTTCTCTCAGGACTCAAGTTGTTTTTACCCTTTCCGCTCCGTCACTACCTCGTATGAACTTAGAAGCGTCATCTTCTCGCGGAAGAGTGGACTTTCAGGCGACAAAAGAAAGGACATTGTACTAACATGGAGGTCACTGAGATGTCGTCTGCTAGGATATTCCTGTGGTGTGCTCCACGCACGACTTCCAACGTGTTCGCCAAGAGTCTTACGGCCATACCGGGCATAGAAGTGTGGATCGAACCCTTTCAATTCGCCCAGCATGCACTCAACGAGATCCAGGAGAATGGCGAAGGTTCTATAGACAGGCCGATACAATACAGAGGCAATGAGGCGTTGTTCCAAAAGGCAGCAAGTGGAATGAGCCGTTTCTTCGGGTCAGAGATCATTCCGGAAAGATTACCGTAAGAACCTCGAATTTGTGAAAAAAAAAGTTAATATGTATAGTCATGAAATTAGATAAGGACAGTGTTGTTTTATTCTATTTTATCTTCTATATTTGTTTTAAAAAGAAAGAAAGGCATGATCGCAATTATGATTGCATTCCAAGTTCTGATTCATCAAGGTAACGTTGAAAAAAAGCTCATAAAATCAAATCACTGCATCTGTACTTACTGATCTAAATTTCAAGGACGATATTACGTCCGATCCTAGACGCTTCATAGCTCGTCAAATTTGGAGGCAGGAAAACGCCGTTGCTGGTCGGTGCAGACTCGGTGTCGACAATTGCTTGGAGTCAATTCTCATATGATTACTAGCAGAACATCCTTTTGACTACTAAATTCGGGTTTGCCGCTTTATCCATGAATCATCATGGTACTCAGTGGCGAATCCAGAGGGGGGCGCAACCGGCGCACGCCCCACCTTTATTTTTCGTGAAAAACAAAAGAAATAAAAAGAAAAACAATGAAATGAAACCCGGAAGTGGCACCAGAAATATTAGTCACGCCCCGTGCTTTGATAAGCTTGGAACAATGTCTCTTCTCCCCCTCCATCTCATTCAATCTCTCTTTTCCTCTCCTCTCCCTCTCTTTCTCCTTTTCCCTCTCTCTTCTTCTTCTCTGCATTCATGAGTGTACGGTAAAATATGTTATGTGAATTGAAGAAAATATTTTGTTTTGTTTTTGTTTTGTTTTTTGTTTTTGATTTTAGTTTTTAGAGAAAGTGTCCTGCTACATAATAATGTAATCTTGTTTGTTCATTCTCATTTATTTGTTTAAGCTCATGGTTCTCTGCCCCTTGCTAAACTTGTGATGCAGTCTTGGCATTTGTAAGCTTATGTTTAGATACAAAGCCAAAATCATAGAGTGTAATGCATATCGGTGTATGTGGACTCTTCTCTACAGGTATGACGCCGTGAAACGCTCGTTGGAAAAATCTTCCAGTAAATATGTATTCGTGAAGGACATGGGTATTGCGATGCACTCGGACTCTCTTCGCGAGTATATACCAGCTGGTTTTAAACATGCCTTCCTCATTCGCCACCCAACGCTGGCCTACCGATCTTTTCGTAATCTCTTGTGTCGCCAACTGACTGCGGTCGGAGAAATCAGCCAGGCCGACGCGGACTCGAAGTTCGATATCCGCTACTTAGAGAAAGGACCCAAAGTGGCGGACTTCTTTCTCAAGAATCACGAGCTGTGGAAGTACATCCGGGACAACGTCGATCCGAATCCCGTGGTGGTGGATTCCAGCGATCTCCTGGCGAATCCGGCGAAGATCCTCCCCAAGTTCTGCGACGCTGTCGGTCTCCCGTACTCGGACTCGTTGCTGTCGTGGAATTCGTCTCCAGAATCGTATCGTTCTTGGATACTCGCCGGAGATCGAATCATGGAGCAAGCCGAGAACTTCGTCGGGACTCTGATAAAGTCGACGGGGTTCTCGCCGCCTTCGGAATTGCCTTTGCGCGACGAACTGACCGATGATGTGGCGGCTGTATCCGACTCAGTCATGTCAGCCTATGAAGAGATGTACGCCACAAGGATTATGTAATGTCGACTTAATGACCTCTTGAATCACTATAACCTTTACGTTACCCCCAGTGTGTCTTTGATCGATATATTTCTTCCATCTGATTTTCTATAGGTCTATCAGACGCTGTAAAATTGGGGGAAAAGAAATTAAGCCGAACACGTTATTTTATCTAGTCAGGTGAAATATATTGTTTATATCCTATAGGCCAGCGTTCAAATTACAATGTAAATACCTGATACGAAATTTGATACTGCATGTTTTATCTCACTTGTACATATTTTGTATTTCTCGAGAGCTCTGTAATGATTGAGTCTCATGAACTCAAATAACTTGGTCATGATTGAATGTTATTTTGTGTGAGCAATAACTACAAAAATGTGCCAACCTGTTAAGTGCTGCATTGTGTCAGGTCAAGAAACCAAGATTGGTAGGAAAACCATCGTGATATTGCAATCTTGGTAATTGTTATTGTTTGCTATCCTTCGTCAAGATTATACTGTAATCGCCGTGTACATGTATAAAATATCTTTCATAATATATTTTTAATAAGTATGTTTGTATACGATTACCGCAAAAATTATTCTTTAAAAGAATGAGTACTGCAGAAATTGCCTTCAAAAGAATATGATAATAAATTGTAGTTAATGGTAAACCACGTGTGATTCAGAGCGAAGTTTACCAACTTTTGACGCTTGCTTAATCGTCAAGAAATATGCAAACGGCCTGATTGAAAGAATAAGCGGGTTTTTTTTCTCTGAAAGAAAAGTGTCATCTGAAATATTAATGTTTAGACTGGGAGAGATCGAGAATGTTTGCATGATTTTTGATGGTCTTTGTAAGGCGTAATACATGTATCAGTATGATAACCATATAACATGTCTTACTCTCATTTACGTACAATTTGTGTTCTTATCAATGATTTCATCAGAATCCACTAACATGATGCTCCATTTCTTTTTGTACCTTGGCATTTTTTAAATGTTCATAATTTTCCCTAAATAGAGAGATATTAAAGGGATGGTACAGTAATGGTGGAGATGAGAATTGCATGGGCTGTTAACTTTTTGCGAGATACCAAGAAAACACTTATGAAATAGTACGGAGCATACCATTCTAAGAGGAATTCAAAGTTTATTTGATGAAAATTGGGTTTGGAGTGATTGGAACATCCAAAAACAAAGTAAAACAAAGCGATCGTAAAAAGGTGTGGGTCCCACACTTTATTAGAATCGCTCTGTTTTGGATATCTCAGCCATTTCAAAACCAATTTTCATCAAATAAACGTTGAATTCCTCATGGAATTTCATGCTCTTTCATATTTCATAAGAGGTTTCTCATTTTCTCATCAAAAAAATATTAGAAACCTGAAATTAGGTCTCAACCAAAACTATACCATCCCTTTAAGCCCGTTTCTGTGCAGATGATCTCAAGAAAATGTGCATACATGTACATACATTTACTCTTCTTCTAATTATAGAGCACTAGAGAACCTCGTCAAGCATGTGCTTAAGAGATTAGTCTCTTGCATTCCTACTACATGTACTCCTCATCGATTTGTTTAATTTGTCTTTTGAACAGCAGGCACGTGAAATCTATTTTTTGTTTTCATTTAATGCGTAGAGACACCTGCATTTTGTGTTAAGAAAGAATATTGTTATTTATTTGTGTAAACCATCAGCCAAATATCCATGTAATTCACTGTTCAAATGTTACTCAGGACCTTTGTTCAATTGGCTGTCTGTCATATTCTTGTACGAAAAAGGAACGCAGAAATGAAATCAAATCAAATCAAATCAAAAAGATGGAGAAAAGGAAAGACTGTAGAATGAGATGATGCTTCAGATTTTAATATAGAAATAAAGAGAAACCTGGAGATATTTCTATTCAGGTCATTAAGACTCATCAAATGCTATTTTATCGTGGCTTTGCACTAAAATCGGCAGGATTTTTTTTTATATGGTGTCTGTATATTTCAATACATTGTCTGAATAAATAGTATTATGACATACAAACTAAAAGTTATATCACCTTCTTTGTATATACTATATACTTTCAACCACTGGAATTAATGTACTTTGCTTTCAACACATAATCCGTGCATGCGTTTTCAAGCAGTTTCCAACTGAGTATTTCTTCTTTTCTTTTTTTTTTGTGTTTTGTTTGTGTTTGTGTTTGTGTTTTTGTTTGTTTGTTTGTTTGGTTGGTTTTTTTTTTCTTCAAACAATTGAGTGAATGTAGTTGGGAAACTTGGCCAAATTTGCAGCCTCAGGTCTTCTCATAGGAACTTCCTGAGCCGGGATGTGATGTATCTCCTAACAGTCACGCATTATAAGTGCTTCAATCCAAGCGAGTTAAAATCCCATGCACTCTTTCTTTGTTGAGGGCACGTCGCGCCTAATAAACGTTGAAGTGTTCCCATTTATTCTTTTTCCGGCCCAGTGTTTGCAATTTGCGACGACTCTACTAAAATAGCTGAAGCAGACACCTGCAGAAGTCGATTGCTAACTCACATATCCCAGGCATGATGAATGCCAATTAACTTTCAGAAGTGCTCTATCAACGTGCCTAATTATATGAATTAAACCTTGTCATGAACTATATACGAGGCATTATTTCCCACCTTGTGGCCTTGTATTAATTCTCCTGAGAGGGTGTGTACTTTATTTGTGATATGAAGTATGCCATCACGTGCTAAATAATGTGTTTTAGTTATGCTTAATGACAAGACTTACTATGAAATTTGACCTGGTAAAATATGCTGTATTCATTTACAAAGCTTGTTAACTTAAAAACCCACCCCACACGGTGTAAGTGCTTAAGTCAAACAGAGTATGAGTCAAACATAAAGTTTATAATAGGGGCTCCGTATAAGGCCAGTGTCATACACCAAACACAAACATAATATTATGCAAACACACAAGGAATGTGGCTCATATTATGCTGCCGTGGTCAATATCTGTATGATTTGGTAATTTTTTATCGAGGAACGTTCATCTTAGCACATGTATAATATATTTATACTCATTTATAGATGCATTTCACGCATAGTTTCCATTCGCATTTCTGGAACGGAAAACGCCACTTATACAGTAATTACATTCGAATACCTTGTACTGCCAGAGCGCGCACACACACAGTAAAAGAAATGCCTATAAATAATTGTAGGTTTTAAAAAAAAAGACCCTAAAAGTAGGTTTTCACAAATAAATATCGAACGTTTCTGTGTCTGAAGAGTGTGTTTTGTGAATATTACCGACTGCGGTTGTAATGTTATAAAAAAAACTAGAAATGTCGCTACGGCGACTGGTGTATGCCTCCGCCATAATGCATGGTTCTCCTGATAGGTCTATAGTACAATGTCTTGACAATGTGTGATGACAGTTTCACACAATTGGCAAAATATTAAAATGACAGGTTTGCCACAAATGTGCTGAATGTTCACTTTCCTAGAACTAGGTTCAATTGGATGAATGATTAAAACGTCAGAGTGCAGGTATTTGGGGGAACTGATGATTTTTACTTGACTTTTGACCCTTTTATAAGTTTATGCACTGAGTAATTTTCAAGGCGTTGAGAAAAAGTATAATTTCAGTATCAAATGGTAAAATAGTATTATCTAAACCTGGCCTTTGACCTTTGACCTCACAGTTCCAAAGAGAATCACTGTTAGGTAGAACATGCATAAATATGTAAGTTTCATGATAATACCTTGAGTTACTTTTGAGATATGGAGGAAGAAGTGCAATTTAGCACTTTCACTTGACCTTTGACCTTTTGACCTTTGACCTTTTGGAAAGAAACTTTCCACAGAATATATCATATTGGGTTATACATGCATACATCAAGAAAAAAAAAATCCTTCAGGCATTGCATATACTAGGTGTTTCAAAAAACATTTCCCACTTTTGATTCTTGATAATTCATAAACTATATATCAGATAACACTGACATTGATATGAGTGATAGCTGAATACTGTACAATTTGGTTGAAGGTGGTTTAAATATGAAAGCATAAATCAGTTTCATGAAATCTATGATTAATTTCACAGTTAGGTTCCAGATTTTGCTCAATTTTCAACCCTCTGTACAAAATTTCACTTTGCACAGGAGTCAATGGGTGTGTATGGGAGTGTGTGGTTAACACCCTGACAATGGTCCTGAACAATGGCCAGGGTTTGAATGCTTCATTATTTATTCATGAGAAATTCCACTGTCACAACTAGTCTTTATTCAGCCTCTGGCAGTATCTGTGTAAAGTCAAACACCTGCCGATACTGTCTTTCAGTCGTGACTTTGACAGTGCTCTCCCTAATTCTGAAAAACGAAATTACAATGAATACCTTCTGTTCTATCGTAAACATGGTGACAGGAAGCAAAGAAAATCAATTAGAGTATACACTTGTGTATATGGAGCCTTATACAAATCTACTGGTAAACAAATCGTCCCAATGATAAATGCTGCTGACCTCTTTATCAAGAATGATCTCTTTTTATCGAAAAAGCGAAAATTTGTCAGACTATTTAATTAGTAGACAGTTGTATAAAAATGAGGAACTTTAGATCATTTATGCTTAATTATATCCCAAATTTAGTGATATGTGAAGCAAAATTTGAAAATGATTGCCAGCTGGAATGATATGTGGTGTTTGCAAGCACGTGGAAACATGTGCTTACTTTTTCCATGTGCATGCATTTTACCCTTTACCGTGCATGAATTCAGACTAGCAGTGCCCAGGGCAATCAACATGAATTATTGATTAAGCATTCATGTGCCAGGGAGCGCGAGACTGACGCCTAGTGAACAGGTGGTTCAGGCATGTCCATTGTTCAGGGCCATTGTCAGCACACACTCACATACACATCATTGGTTTCTGTGTAAAGTTCATTTTTGTACAGAGGGTTAAAATTTGACCAAAATCTGAAACCTTACTTCAAAATCAATCTTAGATTCAATGAAATTGATTTATGCTTTCACATTTAAATTACCTTCAACAAAATTGTACATTATTCAGCTATTACTCATATCAATGACAGTTTTATCGAATGAACAGTTTCAGAATTATTATGATCAAAAGTGGGAAATGTTTTTTGAAACACCTAGTATATAAGGAAAGTAGGGATATTTTGAGGAGTTGACCTTGACCTTTGACCCCCTGACCTTTCACCCATGACCCCCAACTTCCCTAGATAATCACTGCCCATCGGTACAAGCATACATACGAAGTTCCATGAAGATACCTTGAACCATTTGCGAGATATGGAGAAAAACATGACATTTCAAATTTTTTTCACAAAATAACCTGTGACCTTTGACCTTCGACCCTGTGACCCTAAAATCCACACAAAGTATTATTCCCCAAGGATATACCCTCATACCAAGTTTGATGTAAAACCACCACACGGTTCTTGAGATATCGACAAAAACAAAACGGGACGGACGGACGGACGGACGACCCGAAAACATAATGCCTCCGGCCACTTCGTTGGCGGAGGCATAAAAAACCAACAACGCGAAACTTGGCAGTCTCGTAGATTCACTTGTTGTGGTTACTGGCGCCTGTGCTTTTGTCCTATATAACAAGACATGTGGTACGGTGCACCGCATTATGAGACAGACAGACTCCTTCTTCTTCTAGTATATCACTTTGAATAATAATTGTACAGTCCTGTTTGTAGAGTATTGTCGTACATGCATTGATGAGGCCGCAACCACGAGAATATATGACATTGGGTTCAGTATACATCAAAAGAACTAACTACAGTGCGAGTAACTAAAAAAACTAAGGCATCTCAACTGGAAGAGCTCACGAAGGGCGAGGGGTGCTGGGCCGCTCCGGAAAGAGTCAATCGATGGAGCCGCAGACATAGTACAAAATACAAGTAATTAGAACAGCCCCCCCCCCCCATACACACTCACACACCCCACACCCCACGCACAGGCCTAAGGGCCTGTACTTCGTCAAGACATGTAACAGTGATTTCAGCCTTATTCTCTAATGAGGAAATTCACCTTACTTGTCTGTGTTTATCATAACAAATTGCTTTATGTCGTGATTATGAACCCCACACGAAATGTTATTTGTCTCCAGAAGTACCCCCTCCCCCTCTCTCTCTCTTTTTCAAGGCGATACACACCAAGTCTGAAAATTTATAGAAGGACTCCTTAACATGAACAGTTCGCTTAAAGATGCTCATCACTGGTTTATCCTCAATAGCTTCCACCGACTAACGAAATATTTAACAATTATCAGTGCACTCCACAACATCTCTCAGGACAAGCAATTCACATGAAGTCAGGTGACAAAAACGCACTTACCGTATCGTATCGCACTGCTGGTCATTATCTGCATAACAGCGATAGAGGGCGCCTTCCGGCATCTTGTCTTCCTTGCTTTACTCTCCCTTTTCCCCAACGCTTTTCGGTGGTTCCTGCATGGAATATACACTGACAATAATGAGTTTGGAACGGGTCAGAAAAACTATTTTAAGTATTTGGGGACATTGAGACTGTCTCACATGATATCCCAAATATGGGTGAAGGTTGTCCAAGTTCCTCATTCAGAGTATAAGAAAGGCAATGTGTTGCCAGAACTGAATGGAGATTGTAACCTTTTCAGATTCAGATTCAGATTAACTTTGTCGACTCCACAAGTCTTGCTCAATAATAATATTATGCGATATTTGTAGCTCATCTCAGTTGCACCCATCTTACAAACTTATTAAGGATCCTCTCGGAGGCACAATGTATGCTTTAAGGATCTTTTACGTTCTTGTCGGTTCAATAATCAATGCCTATTCTTCACTTTCTTGCTTGATGACCGTGTTGACATGCTTTTAACGGATGGCCGCCGAATCTTTCACTGTTAACTTATATTTTTCCCTTCTCTTTAAGCTTGAGACTTTCAGTTTTAATGTACCTATTTGAATATTTGCAGTTCTTTAAAATGCGAACAGACAGTTTCTGGCTTGGTGTGTATGTGTATGTGTATGTGTATGTGTGTGCAACGACTATGGGTTTATTCAATTTATGCAAGAACTCTAGAAATTATTTCTGTATACACAGTATGTTAAAGGCATAATTTACCATTTGCAAATGAAACAAAAAACCCAGCATTAGTGCTTTAAAATAGTTCTAAAATGTAAGTCAGGGATAGAAACAACCACTGTAAAAGTTTGAATTTGTATAATCGATGTTAAGTGTTGTTAAATACACAAAACGTAAACAATAGTTATAATAAGAATGTTTCCAGACTAAACCGTCTACAGTTATGGTTTATTGAGGAAAACACTGATATCTCTTTATATCTTAGGCTTTATAGCGAAAATTTTATATGGTGGGATGTTTTGTGACACAACAAACCTATACATATGCATCAAATGTGATATCTTGAACATTTTTTAAATCACTGATCCCAAAGGTAAACAGGACCTTTAAGTCTTTCGTGTGGAAATTGACTTCCCCCACCTTTCCATCGGTCGGCAGCTCATGCACCCACACATTAAACATCGTTCTGTGGCCCCTGAGTATAGATAATTTGCCATCATGATTTAACACAGTTTCACATTAGAAACATGTGTATTGATACCCTGAACGTTCAAATTTTCGTCAAAATTGGATAAAAACAAAAGATAAGAAAGTTATGAAATTTTAAAATATTCCATGTTTCCCAAAACAATATAATATCTTGTACCAAGATCGAGACTGACGGTAACGAAAATATCAACGATGATAACACTAATGTTGATGATGAATATGACAATCAAATTTCGAATACTTTTCAACACTTTTGTATATCCCGTGAAAGTTTATCAAGAGCTTAGTAGATGTCAGGGATGCTCTCCATTTTTTGATACAAATAATATTGATATCAAAAGAATGACGTTATAACTGACAATGTCTCTCCATTTATATACATCACAAAAATAATATACTGTGTGAATATCAACAGTTTTGACCTCGTGTTACACAAAATTAAGCATCACAAGGTCTTGTTTAAATATTTCATGTTTAGTTTTTTATAACATTTTGTACAGATCATACAGTACATATTTTACATGTTTTAGTCTTGGCGCCATATTTATTGTCATTAATTCATACGTGTTGTAATAAACGTTTTATTTTGTTTTGGTGTCTAAACCATAATGTGGGTGTCCTTTGACAAAGTAATGGCTGTTTCGCCCTCGGTTTACTGGATACATAAAACACTAATTCTTCTTTCCGTTTCTATTCGTGCACCGGGATTAGATAGCCAAGTTGAAATAGATGTTGATCAAAAGATAATGACACGTATACATTGAAATTAGTTTCTTTCAGTTTCCAGGATGATTCCTTCATTACCGTAGCCCGGAATTGAGCGCTGAGTCGCTGTTCATTATTTCCTATAAACTTGTCCTCTCTCTAGAATACTGAGAAGTAAAGTGATGTGCTTGGTTACATGATACCACCTCACTATTCTCTTTAGATGGAGTGATTTATTTCCTTTACGTTTTGATCAATTAAATTCATGTAACATAAGGCAGCAGCAACTTTCTAAGAGAATGATATATAGGCATGACAGGAGCTCCACATAGATTACACTCTTTCACAGATTGTTCAACTTTTACTATAATAAAAATGAATCACGACACAGATAGGCTAATTAGGATAATTATCTTAAAATCAACGAAAAGAAAAGCAATTATTGTATGTATTAGTTCGATTGAATAATCAGTGATTTTGTATTCAGTTGTTTTTGTATGATCATAATTCACCTATACAATATTTCATTATTGGTACAATATGAAATATTTATATTCATTTTGTGTTGAATATAATGTGATTAGTATTGGAAATTGTTTGTTATGCTGTGTATACTTTGTGAAAAATGCAGAAATAAACCAAATCAAATCAATCAATCAAATCAATCAACAATGATTGATGCTGCATTGGGATGGTTTATGAATTGCTCTGAACTGGATAATGCGGAAAAAATAATGAAAATTAAAACAGTAAAACTTTACGGTTATATTATAGCGCGATGTAATATGAGAAACAATAAACATACCTCTATACTTTCCTATCTCTCTCTTTCTCTCACTCTCTCCCTCTCTGACTGACTCTCCCTTTCTCTCCCTCTCTCTCTCCATCTGTTTGTGTTTCTTCTCTTGATTTACTTCAAGTTTCCATTTTGAAAGATGACATTCTCTTGGTCGACACTATACAGAGTGTTATAAGTTCGAGAGTTTTTGGCTCTTTTCGAACTCGTGAACAACGATTTAGCAAGTGGAGAGCACCGATCGCTCTATACCTCTCGTCGAAGAAAAGCTGTCTTTGAAAATTAATGATAAGCTGTTGCAGTTTAGAGGATACGACCACATACTTTCAATCTTTGGCAGCGGTATTATTATACATTAGACAATAACACAATAGACACTTCACATTATTGCCATTGCCCCTAATAGTCCTTTAGTGAGGATTTAAAGTGGAATCACACATCATGTTCAAGCAGACTTTGAATAGAGTTAAGTCAGACCAACCAGCATCTTAATGTTTGAGGTTTCATAAGAAATCAGAACTGAAAGACTGAAGTCATGAATTTTTTAGTTTCACACGTTCTTACAATACATGTAAATTTCTTTCATTCCGTATGTCACATCTTACTCAGTCAAATCATAGTATAGAATCTAACATTGTAATAATGAAAACATGTAAATAATTATGTACAATAACAATTCTTCTGTGAATATTGTAAATACGTTATATTATAATCTATATCATTGAAAGGACTGGCCTCGACTAGCCTGCACGCTATTGCCAGTTCTTTTTTTGCCAAACTATATCTTATCTATTAATTGTTGTGACTTTGTTGACGATGTTTGTTTGTTTGTTTGGTAAATAAATCTCATTTCATTTCATTTCATTAATGCAATGTGATTGCACTTTAACGATAATGATGATTAATACACGTGTATATCAATATAAGGCGCAGCACCTATGCACATATTTGTGTTCTTTTACACTGCAAGAGCTCCTGATAAGTATCATGCTTGACAAAGGTGAACAGTTAAATGAAACAAAACAAAAATGTGTTGAAGTCTATATATCTAAATAACGATACAGTTGGGGTTTTCCTGGTGCACTTTAAGGTCATTCGGGTTGGTTGAGAGTAGATTTCTATACTGGCATTGTGCATGATTCCTTCCTTAAGTGGCAGTTATTAGTTTCTATTCCCACCACAAAACCACAAGCCAAGTGCCATTCCTGGCATGAATTAAGTTGTCACACACAAAGTGTGATATCCTGAACTCTCCGTATAAAGGCCCTATAGCATGGGCGTAAATCATTGGGGGGGGGGGGGGGGGTGGGGAAATGTATCCCCCACCCCTGAAATGGAGGGGGATGGCCTGTACAATCATCCCCCCCCCCCGAAATTGGGGGGGGGGGAAGGAAGAAGCAAAAATGTGATTGTATCAATTTCGGCATATTGCATGATGTTCTTACGCCCGCCTTCACAGAGCTAACAGAGCTCAACAGTATTCTATCTTTAAGGATTTGTATGTAGATATTTCTCAAGCGCTCGCTCGTGCATCGTCATTGGATTACCCCCACCCTTAGCAACAATAAGCTAGATCCGCAACATGTAACACGGTTGGTTTGTAAGTACAGTCAAACTTGTCTATAGCTGCCACCAAAGGGAAACGACAAAAGTGGCCACTATAGACAGGTCGGTGGCCATTTTGAGTGTCAACACTTGCAATGTATGATAACATAAAATGTTACCGCATGTTACTCTTTAAAAAACAAACTTGACACAAAAACCAGCAATATTTAGTTTGCATGAGCAGCTATAACATGGGGATTTTTTTTTTTACAATTTACTTCATTTTAAAGTTTATTTTAGCCTACTCCTGTTCTCCGACAGGACTCGGTAGAATTTACGCAGTGAATGTAAAAGCTAACGTATTCATGACTGATTCAACAGTTGAGCTCAGCTTTTGTGGCCGCTATCATAATTATGTTACGCAGTTATAGATATTCACAACGGGATACAAAATGAGTGGCTGGTAGCTGCGTTAGGCAGGTGACCGCTATATTAAGGGTCTATAATACAGCAATTTTGACCATTTTGTGATTTTTTTTTAAATATCATGTTCTTCGTAAAAAAGGAAATGAAAGAAATTTAAATTGAATCCTAACCTGTCTACTTTATCAAAGTTGGTATACTCATCGTGTCCTTTTGTTTGTCATTAACCTGAAATGGAAAAACGTGAAATATTAAAATCACTGTCATAGCATTTCCCGATGTGAAATAAATCATAAGACAGTGTACATGAATATGTAAAGCATGGGGAAATCACAAACCCTTCCCCCCCACCCCCCATGTCTTTCTCTCTCATGTCGAGCTCTCGCTATATTAAGAATCGCAAAAACAAACAAACAACTTGTTGCATACGTAAAGCGTGTCACATTTCCTTACGTGGATCATATTATTGCAAACAATAAGTCTGATGTCTGAATCTCCGTTTAATAGAACGGCTTAGGTCTATCTTTTGACAAATAAATCATATCATGAACCTATACATCATTTTCGCTCCTCAGAGAATTTTGTTTGACCTGCTGAGTGCACCCTGGACATGGATGACGTCAATTTACCCTGTGAAGGCTTGTTCCTGTCCTAACATTACACACAACCTGTGACGTCAAACTGAAATCAAAGTCCCATATAACGCGGAGTGGTAGAAATGAGTCATTATGGCTACTTTTATCCATGATGGAGTGTGAATGCGGTGTGATAAAATATAGAAGTGCGCACGGCAATATCATGTTGCAACTGATATGAAACCACATGTATAACCCGTATAAGAGCTCATATCAATTTTAAGTCGCTCCTCAAACAAACATTACAGCTGACAAACTTGACATCCTGCTGGTGGAAGTAATTTGAGCGAATAGCTTGGCCGTCAGTCAACCAATACTAGTACACAATACAGACCCGGAGGCATACACCTGCAAAGCACACAGCAGTAGCAGCATATCGTTTCGTCGCCTTGCGAACCAACCAGGCAGGCAGGGCAGGCAGGGCGTGTGCCGTGCGAGACTAACTTCAAGAAACTTGTGTTTCTTTCGTTTTCATCGCAAGTTTGAAGCAACTTAAGATAATGTAAGTGGTAGAGTGGGACTTCTTGGATGAGTTTCATATTGTCGATGGTTTCATGCCTTAGACTAGAGATTGATTCCGTTTTCTGTTTTTATAGGAAATTACGTGTAGTCCCACTTGTAAGGTTTAGTGTAAGATAGACTCTACACAATTATACACTGCAGCTGCGCTGCGCTACGCAACTTCTGACGTGAAATTGTGCATGCTCCACTTTTCGCGATGTTTGTTGTTGTTTTAGAGGTGTTTTGTATTTTCCCATTTCCATACATGCTGATCATGTAATGACCAAACATTTTGCTTGTTGAAATATTTGCCGAATTTTATTTAGCTTAGTTTTGGTCATGTTCGAAGATTTGAATTAGGCCTGCCATTGACTTGACCGAAAGATCAGTCTGTATCTGTCCGTCGGGGAATGTTCCGCGGAGACTACGCCTGGCTTCACGGAGGACAGCGTTAATGGCAAAATATAAAAGAGTCCTCCGGACAGACGGATCTTTCTGTGTAGCCATTGACCAGCAGTAAACTAGTAGAAACTAAGTGTAATTAGTATCACCAGCTTTTACCAGAATGTGTGAAACATTGTTGACATCATCACATGTTTAAGATTGTTTATTAGCATTTTTTTGTTTAAAAAATTATTTGATTTGTGAAAATTGCAATATGATAGAACTTTGATATTTGTGATAGAGTACGGGTACTGAAAATTCTATATTTCCAAGGAAACTTGATCACAAAATGTGCAATTCAACATTGATTCTTCTCTTGAGGAAAATTATACATAGTAGTAATAGATTATAAAAGCAGCATGCATCTAGCACTGAGCAGTGGTATTCATTTTTCAATTGTGCAAGAGCCAAAAGGAAACAACAGTAATAACAGTCATCTGTGTACTGATAAATGCAAATACCGTTAAAAATACATTGTACATGCAGAATTAAACAGAAAGATTATTTTGTTGTTCCTAATTAAGTAAACATGGTTATAAATGTACAAGTGTATGATAACTTTCGGATGGTTCAGTGCAGTGTTTTATCGATTACCTTTATTAATTTCATTCCGACAGAGTGAAGGTCTGGTCATCTGATCTTACCAGCCAGTGTGAGCAGAAGCATCCTTTCAAGCAGCCAGAACACTTTAGATAGAAGATGAGCTATCCATACCCATCTGGTGGAGGGTATCCGAATGCAGGAGCCCCGTATCCACAGCAGAGTGGATACCCGCCAGCACCAGGAGGTTATCCGCCGCAAGGCGGAGGCTACCCACCAGCCCCAGGTACTGTATTGTATCATGTGACCCATTACCATGACCATGATGATGTCACAAACACTTCTACAGCTGCAAACACTAAAGGCAAAACAAACAAACAAACAAACAAACAATACAAAGCACCAACAACTAAAAAGCAAAGAAAAATGTACAAAGTAAGGTGTTTTAATGTGCAAAACACTGAAATTTGACATTTCTACAAAAACACAAATATTTAGTGACTGAACTACCTTATCTCTGAATTCTAAAGTCAAAGAAAAAAAATCTGCCATTTATCATTTTTTACACTTTCCTGAACTTTTTTTTTTGCTATAAGGATGAAATTATGTTTCATGTTTCCAAGATAATCTAGTGAGTTATATGTATTGCAAAAGATATGTCAGAACTTGTTAATAGGATGGAAGCTACATAGGATTTCTTTTGTGCTTTGACTTACCATAAATAATATTGCATGCTTGGTCTGTATTATAAAGAACACCAACGACGGAAGCTTTTTGCTCTTCAAATGTGCACAAGGATTGGTTTTTAGTTTTGACTAATCTATTTCTATATCATGCTGGGTGGAAAAGAAGTGAAAATGGAAGGAAAGAGAATGAAGAAAGACAGACAAAAAATGAGAAGAAAAAATATGGCAAGATTATATTAAGTTTGTATGCATTATGAAATGTACCTTATGACGGAACTTTGTGGCGGACCAAAACTTTTCTTACGTATCGCATCGAAACATGTTATGTGAGATGTATGTCAAGTATTTTTTTTTTAATGCTTTGTGTTTTGTTAGTGTGCAAACAAGATTGAAATTTTCATACACTTGCATGAAATGTTCCGTGTCACAACCCATTGTATCCTATGCAGTCATTCAAGCCAAAAGCAATATGATTTTGTGAAAGCTTGTTGCTTTGTTTTTCTTACCTACCATGGGATTCATGTGTTATAGAAATAGAATTCAACATCATACTGACTTGATTTGGTTTAATCCCACCAACATGAAATGAATTTACCCTCCCAACATAAGTAAGAAATGAGTAAGACAAAAAGGTATTCGGAATCTCTCCCCTTTTCGTAAATGGAAAATCCAGATGCCATATTCCATGTTGTCAAATGTTCCCAGTAGCAAAAAAAAACCAGTGACTGGAAGGAAGACTAAGGTAGAATTGAAATGGTAACAAACTGGTTTCTGGTTTCCATGTTTGGGTATTGGATAAACCACAATGACCTTAGACCTTGTATCTAACCTCAGAATATCTCATGAAAATTGGCTGTGTTTGAGTGTGTTTTTTTTTCTAATAATTTGAAAAGTAATACATGCCATGATACATGGGTTGAAGGTGAATGCACTTTTCAAAGTCTGTGTTATCATGATCACATATATGTGACTGTGCTGTACAAAACCAGCAAATATTCTCACAGCGTGATTTTGTGTGAGGACTGCAATTACATGAAATGGGTCATCTTAGTCAATCTTTACTTGATTTGTTGTTTTTGTTTTGCATTTTTTTAAAAGAGCAATTTTTCTTTTGCCTAATTCTGAAGTTTGGGATCATAAAGCTAATGGGATACTCTTTTTTAGTCTTGAATAGAATGTGCTAATAGAGTGCAAAATTCAGCTTAGAAGGATGGTGCAGTATTGGTGGAGATGAGAATTGGGCTTTTAACTTTTTGCGAGATACCGAGAAAACACTAATGATATAGTATAGAACATACCATTCTAAGAGGAATTCAAAGTTTATTTGATGAAAATCGGGTTTGGAATGACTGAAACATCCAAAAACAAAGTAAAACAAAGTGATCGTAATAAAGTGTGGGTCCCACACTTTATTAGAATCGCTCTATTTGGATATTTCAGCCATTTCAAAACCAATTTTCATCAAATAAATGTTGAATTTCTCATAGAATTACATGCTCTTTCACATTTCATGAGAGGTTTCTCATTATCACACCAAAAAATGCTAGAAACCTGAAATTAGTTCTCATCCAAAACTATATGATCCCTTGACAAGTTCACCTTCATAGACATGTGGGTTGAGTGAATGCAGCAATATTACTAGAACACATCAGTGAGAGTTTGAGCAAAATCGGACGATCCGTTAAAAAGTTATGAATTTTTGAAGTTTCTGCTCAGTCACGGCTGGATGACAAGACTACTATAGCCTGTGATGTCACATGAGTACAACGATATAAAGAAAGAATAAAAAAAATTCAACATATTTCCATTTTTTTCGCATAACAAAAGAACACTCGACTTCTCTCTTTCAGAAGGCAGGGGGATTGATATTACCCTTAACATACGTCAGTAGCAAGTCGAAGAAATGTGCACTTTATTCAAAAAGTAAAGTTTTGTGAAATTCTCTTTTTATTTTCGTTACATAGTTGTATGCATGTGACATCATACTGCACACTGTAGTAGTCTTCTCTTCCAGCAGTGACTGCGCAGATACTTAAGATATTCGTAACTTTTGAACGGATTGTCATATTTTCCTCAAACTTCCACTGATGTTTTCTACTAATATTGCTGCATTCTCTCAATCCTTATGTATGTGAAGGTGGACTTGTCCTTTAATATGATGTTTCCCTCATTTTGGTTTCTATAGAGTTTTACCCTTTATTGTCCCATTCATTGCACAGAGCACGGCCTGGTGAGATTAAGCACTTAAACAGACCTAAACTTTAAAGCTTCTTTTCTCAGTAGATAGACACTTTTCAAAATGTCCTTTCCTCCCTTATTCAGATAGGCTAAGGAAGTCTATTTGTATTGAGTTATAAATATATATAATTTATTTCAAAGCTTAGAGTCTAAAGTATGGTACTCTTTTTGAATCTGCCCTTAACTGAAAACCAACATCTGGTTACTTTTTGGTGGTTATGTGATGCAAGGTCATGATATGATTTGATATGATATATGGTATGTGATAAAAGGGAACAGTAAAATGCAGATCAACAACATGAATATTAATATATTATACTGTGTAAGCCAAGTTGTGATATATACTGTAAAACAGGAAACATTCACAACATGACACTTTTGCAAATTGCCAGTGGCATTCAGTGCATTGTGTAGACAAAACCTTTGAGCAGTTTGCTTAAATTGCAAATCTTTGCTCTCGCGTTTCATGCAAGTTTTATGCACAGGAAAATTTGCATTAGATCAACAGGAAGAACAGAATGTGTTTTGTGCAGAGCAATGCTTGTTAGCAATACATTGAGTGATAGTGCACACATGTACAGAATATTCAACAGTGTGTAACCGAGATATCAACATTATTGTGTGTATGGTACTGCAAGAGTTTGTTGTTTTGATTTTTTTACCTCAGTCAATCACATGGCATCGTAAACTTGATGAACTCCAGATGGACTGGAAATTAGTCTACCAGTAGTAATCTTTCAGTGAAACAGTAAACCCAGAATGATGACAAACTCTATGTTAGTCTATAGTTTGTGTCAGTACTTTTAGGCACTGACATAATGAATATGAATTGTTTTGATGAAGGCCTTTTCCAGTATTATACCATGGCTAGTCCTAAAAAAAGAGCAACTCCAGCTAAGTATTTAAATTTTTGTCCTTGCATAGAAGTGCTCCTCTTGAAACTCTTAGACTTCATACATAGGATGTACAGTTGAACCTCTCGTATCCGGACAAGTTGGGACCGGGGCTCATCCGGATAAGGGATTTGGCCGGATACGGGAGACTCAATGCTTTATACATGTACATATACATACACATCTAATGTACTGATGTAGCCCATTGTAGTACCACATGTAGTAATGTGTACACTGAAACCTTTTCATTGTTACACTCAGTAACAGACCCCAAAGTAGAGGTTCATGTTTGCAAGAATGAAATCATTTCCTTTTATAAATTCTTGGGATGATTTACCTAAATAATTATTAAGAAATGTATCAAGTAGATCTTGAAAATAAACAGTGCGAGTCAACGAAACTACGTTTCAAAATTCGATCATCACGGCTCGGCAAAGTCGACTGTAGGTCGCCATTGTTAGATGGTCTCCCTCTCTCTCTCTTTGTGTGTGAACAATTTTTGAGTGTTCAATGTCATTCGTTGCTCAGCCAATGACTCGAAACAATGCATGTCTATCTAGTCATATGGACGGCTGTGTATGGACCTATATGTGGCAATGCGATATGAGAGAACTCGAGCGCATAATCTGTCCATGTTCTTGTGATGATTTGGGGATGTTTGGGGGTGTTAAAATGTTTGAAGGTAAGCACTTTGGAAGGAAATTTGATGTAATGTATATTAATCATGTTGGAATTAATATGAAATTCATGTGTGTTTGTGTAGGAGTTCTCAAGGAGTTGGGAATCCCCCTTTCCTCCCGTAATTGTTTTTTTAAAAAAAATCACGGCGAGATTGCGTCCGTATAATAGAGAGATGCGGATAAAGGGAGGCCGGATAAGAGAGGTTCAACTATGGGAAGATAGATGGGTAGGTTGGTAGGTAAATAGATAGATAGATGGATAGATAGATAGATAGATAGATAGATAGATAGATGTACTCATACATACATGCATTCTATACATACATGTTAAAACACATTCATGTTTTATAATGTCAAATGTCATACACAAGTAAACTATGGAGATTTTGGCTTTTTAAGATGACTCATTGTGAAATCTTTCCCAAAACATGAAACTTTCAAGGAGGATACCCTCCCCAAGTTGGTGGCTACCCTCCAGCCCAGCCAGCAGGGCAGTACCCACCAGCCCCTGGTGGCTATCCAGCACCCCAGCAGCCATCGTATCCCCCAGCCCAACCCAGTTACCCGTCTCAGCCCAGTTACCCTTCTCAGCCCGGATACCCACCTCAGGTAAGAATTGATGACTGAGTGTTTTGAATTTCAACCATCCTGCAGAGATGCCAACTGTTGCCGTTTTTCAGTATTCTGCACTTTTTTGCCCTATATAATACAACAGGTTTAATTGAAAATACTGTCTTTCCAAATTGTTTGATTACACATGTCTATTGCAGGAGAGATAAATATCCCATTTGACCACCAGAGATTGACCTTTTCAACCCTCAAAATATTGCACTGCTATTTACACGATTGGTATCCCTGATCCTAGTTAAAAACCCAGTCTACAGATACGGTACATCATGTTGGTTCCAAGTACCCGGTAGTGCTCACACATTGTACACTAGTAGGTTTTCTTGCTAAAGTTTTAATTACAATGAGCAAGGTACAGTGTAAGATTAATCACTTCCTGATTTTTGTCACTGTGTGGCATTGATTGTTGAATTTTAGAAGGGGATAATTTGCATCACCAAAGATGCAAACAATTACACATTTTTACTCGACATTTACTTTTAAAAACTTGACAGTGTCATATTGAAGACAGACATTGATAAATGCTGCGCTGTGAGTTTCCTCCAATGACTATTGTTTGTTTTCCTTTATGTTTGAACAGTTTGACCGAATAATGCATATAAGCTTTGTACATACGAGCACATAAACTTATGCACACACTTATGCATAATACAAACATATGCCCATATATTCATACATACAACATACATATACATACATGCATAAATACAGTCATATACTACTGTACATTCAGCATGTACAGTGCTCTAATAGCAACTGACCTTGAAAGATTTGTAATAAAAATGTGTGTACGCAACAGCAAAATAAACAATGCATGAGGTCTTGGAGAATTTTTGCTGTATGCCCAAGGAATGGTGCATACTAAAGTTCAACAACCACATGTGTGCTCTATACTGAAAGGAAAATTTGTCACCATGATTGCAAATTAAAGCAGCAGATTAGTGGGGAAATTCAAGTGAGTTTTAAAAGTTTGACCTCTGGCCATGTGATTCAGAGGAATTGTCTTAATAAATCACAGTACACCATGGTTGCTTGTCAATGGTTGCCATGGAAGATGCCCATTGGAAGTCCCATCAGAAGTAGATGTTCTTCAAACTCTCATACCCTGATAATGGTATCATTTGTCTAAAATTGCTCTGTTTGAGGCTAACTCAGTAGTTTTATTTGAAGTTTTACTGTGTGGGGGTTTGGGGAATCTTCAAGTAACAACAACAAAATATTGAATGTTGTACATTGTAAAGCCTATGTCATGAAGATGTCTTCCATTATCTGCAGCAGCCAAGAGACAGCTAATCACTTATGAGTATTCAAAGTGTGGCGGGGGTATAAAGGAATCACCTTGATGTTGGTCGGGTGGGCGGTTGGTCGGGCGGGCGGTCGGGCAGGCGGTCGGTCGGTCGGTCAGTCTGTCTGTTGCAAAATTTTGCGTCGCGAACTCCTCCTACAGTTTTGAAGCAATTTAAATGAAACTTAGGGTAAATGATGATATTGAGGTATAGATGTGCAAGACATGTTTTTTTGTGTGTGTTTGTCGGACAGTGCATTGCCATGGTAACCATAATTTTACCAAAACCTTGTGGATTGAATAACTTCCATAGTATTTAAGCAATCAATTTCAAAATTGGTATCTATGATGATCTATAGGTGTAGTTATGCAAGACACTCTTTGTGTTTGTACTTGACAAAGCGTTGCCTTGGTAACCGCATGTTTTCTTCGAAATCTTGTGGAATCAAATTTGGTAGGCATTATGGCCTTGAGGCATTGATGTGGAACAAATGATTTTTGTGTTTGTCGGACGAAGCATTGCCATGGTAACCATAATTTTACCAAAACCTTGTGGATTGAATAACTTCTACATCATTCAAGCAATTAAGGTCAAATTTAGTATGTATGATGATTGGGAGGTGTAGTTATGTAAGACACCAATGTGTTAATATAAGAAAAATGTGTTGCCATGGTAACCACTCATTTTTGTATTAAATTGAACCATTTAATCTATGAAGGTGAAATTTAGTGTGTATAATACTACTACTACTTATTCGAGGGCATGTACTTGCTATAATATGTACTTGCTTCAGCCGATGCCAACTCGGGTTCCATAAACAAAGTTGCGCCTCCAAACCTCTCTATTTAACATGACTGTCCGCAGGTCATTAATGCTTTCAAGGCCTGCATCCTTCTTCAGGACACTGATTAAAGTGGCCTTACGTCTTCCTCGTTTTGCAGTTCCCTGTTTAGGTTCCCAGAGTACGAGGGAATTCGCAGATAGCTCAGGGTGTCGCACACAGTGTCCCGCTAATCGCATCCTTCTCTCACGCACTTTGTCAGACACCTTTGGCAATGTACCATACAAGTCATCATTTCTAACGTAGTCACTCCATGACACATTAAGGGCTATCCTGAGCATGCGTGTGTACACTCCGTCCAATGCTTTCTCTTGTCTGGCTGTAAGTGTCCACGTCTCTGCTCCATACAGTAATACAGACTCAACTGTTGTGAAAAAAAGTCGCCGTTTTATGTCGTCGCTAAGCTGAGATTTCCACACTTTCCTCATACTGTGCAAAGCATTCCATGCGTGGCCACGTCTGATCCTGATGTCTTGTTCTGTCGAGGCAATCCAGGAGCCCAGATACTTGAAGTCGTTCTTCACATCGAGTACTGCGCCGTCTAAGGTTGTGATAGTGGTATCGTCGATATTAAATGCCATCACCTTTGTCTTCTTTGCATTGAGCCGTAGACCAATCTTCTTGCACTCCTTTTCCACTGCAAATAGCAGCTCCCTTGCCTTTTCAGTCGTATCTGATATTAAGGCAATATCGTCAGCAAAATCAAGGTCAGTGACCATTACGGGCGGAACACGACGGCTTTGGCGGGGCACCAATGTAAATCCAAGCTCCTCCTCCTTGCCATTGATGGCAAGCCTCAAAGCATAGTCAAGGGCTACGATAAACAGAAAGGGTGCCAATGTGTCTCCTTGAAGTACCCCAGCCAGTATTTCAAAATACTCTGTCTCTCCATCAGGCGAGCACACCTTTGCATGCGTCTTGGAGTAAATGACATCAATCGCACGAACTAGAGTCTCAGGAATGCCATAAGCGTTGAGAATCTCTAGGAGCTTCCCCCGATGGATGCTGTCAAAGGCCTTCTTGAAATCGATAAATGTGATCACTGCAGGGAGGCTCCTATCTCTCACTCCTTCAAGTATTCTTCTAAGTGCTAGGATCTGTCCTACAGTCGATCGTTCCTGTCGGAAGCCATTCTGGGAGTCCCTAAGCAGTGGATCAATGTAGGGTCTGATACGGTTCAAGATCATTCTGTTATATGTTTTGGATACTACTGAGCTCAGACAAATCCCACGGTAGTTGTCAGTCTGGGAGAGATCCCCTGACTTTGGTACTGGGATGATGTTAAGTGTAGACCACTGTTCCGGCTGGTCCCCATCCTCATATGAGCGGTTGATAAATTCTAAGATAATATCATCCACAGGAACATATTTCAGAACTTCAGGGGCTACCCCATCCTCCCCACTGCTTTTGTTGTTCTTCATTTCTGCTTTAGCCTTCGTGTACTCACTCATCGTAAACGGACCATCTGGTATGGGAAGGTCACTAAAAATAGGTGTTATTGGTTCATTACTTTCTAGAAGCTCAGGAGGGTTGCCCAAGAGGTTCTTGAAGTGTGAGTACCAGGTCGCAACTCTCTTTTCTGCACTTTCACCTCGAATCCTGACAGACTGAGATACCTTTCGTCCGGAGATGTCATTGATGAGCTTCCAGCTCAGTCCATATTTTCTATTTTCATGTGTATAATGCTCTTTAAGTGTAGTTTTGCAAAATGTCCTTTTATCAGACAATGCGTTGCCATGGTAACCGCATGTTTTTTAAAATCCTGTGGAGTGAACTCCCACAATTTTCAAGCAATTGAAACCAAATTTTGTAGGCATTATGGCCCTGAGGTATAGATGTGGAACACATAATTTTTGTGTTTGTCACACAAACCGTTGCCATGGTAACCACAATTTTACCAAAAAACCTTGCAGATCAAATAAATTTTCCATCTTTCAAGCAATTAAAGTCAAATTTAGTATGTATCATGATCTAGAAGTGTAGTTTTGCAAGACACCAATGTGTTAGTCTAAGGAAAATGTGTTGCCATGGTAACCACTCATTTTTGTATCAAAATAAACCATTCAAGCTATGAAGGTCAAATTTGGTGTGCTTGATGGTCTTTAAGTGTAGTGATGCTGGGGGAAAGCATGTTTCCATTTACTGTAAGTTTTATACTCAGTGTCAACTCTGTAATTGTACAGTGTGTCTCTAAAAAAAGTAAACCCAACTTCAATAGCAAATTTTCAGAAAACTATGAAATATTTGCACATTATTTTTTCATGGTTAGATAGTCCAATAAGTCCTCTATCCAATGATACCACAT
The DNA here is from genome assembly GCF_040938485.1 of Diadema antillarum. Classification (NCBI taxonomy): domain Eukaryota; kingdom Metazoa; phylum Echinodermata; class Echinoidea; order Diadematoida; family Diadematidae; genus Diadema; species Diadema antillarum. Next base: position 8,977,499 of record NW_027270918.1, on the reverse strand, counting down.
AGGTTATGTAACTCTCATGCATGACTGAGTATGATTCAACTTAGTGAATGGGTGTGAAATCATCACTGTGGCAAGTTATTTCTTGCTATTGTCATGCATTCAGGGCATATTTGAAGTTAAATTTTTGTCAGCAAAGGTTGTTCCTGACACAGGCACACTTCACATGCTTTCCAAACATGGTACAGTTGACAATTGAGCAGAGAGTATTCCTGGTAACTCAGATACCAGGAAACAAGAAGTTTCGTGGAAGTTCAAGAGGCTTTTCGGGTGCAGTTCCCCGACAGGCAGCCTCCAACACAAAGAGCCATCTGGTACAATGTGAGAAAGTATGCTGATCACGGAACTTGCCACAGTGATGATTTCACACCCATTTACTAAGTTGAATCATGCTCAGTCATGCATGAGAGTTACATAACCTACATGGTATCATTGGACAGAGGACTTATTGGACTATCTAACCATGAAAAAATAATGTGTAAATATTTTTTAGTTTTCTGAAAATTTGCCTTTGAAGTTGGGTTTACTTTTTTTAGAGACACCCTGTACAGTAAACTAAAATTAGTCTGTTTCCAATTCGACAAGTGCACAAACTTGGTATTAATGTCATTGCCCTCATGACATCTCATACTATAAAGCGACACTAGGGGCGGGGGTATTAATCACCTTCAGTGATAATTCTAGTTTAAGTTGTTGCTATGGTGACACTTGCAGTCATTTTCAATGCATTATGCTGCTAGGTTCTTGTGCCTACAGTCATTTGCACTGCAGTATGTGACGTTGGCATACTTGTCCTCTGTGCGCAAACACAACTTGTGCATTATTGGGGATCAAAGTCTCAGCAAATGGCTGAAGAAAAATGTGTGTGTGTGGTTTTTTTTTTTTTTTTTTTTTTTGTCTTTCACTTTTGGTAATTTGTCATGCAGTTTCGTAACACATTTCACTCAGAGACCAAAACTACAGTTATATGATAATGATAATAATAATGAATAACACTTATATAGTGCTTAATACTAATGTTTCTAAGTGCATTAATCGGGAAACAAAAAGATATATTGAGTTCTCCAAAAACTTGTCTCTTGCAGTCTTTATATATGTATATTTAAAGCACATATGCAGACATGCATATGGTCTATGACATTGTGCAAAGGGAACATTGCATAAAATTCCAAGGCAGAGATGTATTGTACATGTTCTGAGCTTTACAGAATGGATGCATAGCTTGGAATGCCAAGAATGTCATGGAATGATAACAAAGAAGGACAAAAATTTATTCATTGGTCCATTCCTTTCATTTTTTATTTTTTATTTTTTTGTCTGCAGGGACAAATGCCCATGCCGAGTGCTGACTATGGGTCCATGCCAGCAGCAGGAGGTTTGCCCTACGCACCCCAGCCAAACGTCGGCTTTGCAGTGAGTAACTGAAACACGTTATAGCAGGCTTACCTCTCCTCTGTGTGTTGAAAGATGCTGAAATATGTGTTTAAAGTGTTGGGCAGTTGGAGCTACAAGAATCAGTGCTCATGATATGCATGAGGAAGCATATTGATATGGCAAGTGAATTATCACAATAGGTACATGCAATCTGTGTGTATGGTATGTGATAATGCATTCAGTGTTTAGGTGTATTTTTGTGTGTGAGAGAGAGAGAGACATGGGGAATAGAATATGTATTTACAAGCATGCCACAAAGAGAGAAAAAAAAATAGAATTTTAAAAGTAGGAGTTTGTTGTTGTTGTTGTGGTTGTTGTTTTTGTTGTCACTCCAATATTCTACTTTGTCTTTAAGTGCTCTTATTTCTCCAAAATAATCTATTCTATTTGTGTGTGTGTGTGTGTGTGTGTGTGTGTATTGGAGGTTATCAGGTGCCACTTACTAATAAATACTCTTTTCTATTCTTAAAAAAAAATGGAAGGCACAGTGAGTATAAAAGGAAAATTGAAAATCCTCAATTAGCATATTATTTCATTTTCATTCTTGCAACTAGAAATTTATGTGAAATGTGACAGAAATTGATTAATAACAGCAAGCACTTGTGTGTTCGTTGTTGGAATTTGTACAAAAAAGACAAAAACAAAGACAAACTTTTGTATTCACAACTGTCTACTGATCCCAAGAATACCAGAGTAACTCCACAGAGCTTTTGTGTGCTGCGTAGAGGATACAGTAAAGGTTATTCACTGAAATGACCTTCCCAGATGCAGTGTTGTCATCGCACCACATGCTTCTGTGGAGTTATACGGCTACCTGCTCGCATAATTAGCACAAATATCCATGTATCATCAGTGCTGCTGATATACCCACTACCTTGTCCCATGACTGCACATACCCGGTATTCATGATGTATTCCTGGAAGTTAACTGAGCACTATTGAGCTTTGGAAATCACAGAAATTCAAAGATGATTATGCTTCTCCTTACACATATATGAACCTTTCTCTTTCTCTCTCTCTCTCTCTCTTTAGTTGTTATCCTTCTTCTTTATCATATTTATTGTCGAGACAGTTGCTTAGGATCTAGAGTCTGAGAAGATTGGCAACGTTAGGATTCACATTTTGATAGATTGCAATATGTCACTCTCTCAAGAATATAAAGAGCTGAGAATTCTGCTACAAAATAGTTTATCGTATTAAAGCCTTGATTTCATGAAAATACATTATGTATGTATGCATCTTAATTTTTGAAGTATAAAATCCAATCTATAAATTTTAATTTGTTGATTTATTTTCAAGGTCTTGAACCTGTGTCTGCATACAAAACACAGGTTTATGTGTAGTCCAATTTTACTCTATTATCTAGATATGTTACAATGCAATCTAACCAGCGATAGCAAATGTATAGTGTGAAGAATGCACAGTGCATATCAATTGTCACTATACCAGGCAAGCCTGTGAGAAACCAGGAAGAAGCTTTGAATCAGTCAGAGAAATCTGTTTGAATAGAAGTATGCATTTCACTGGAACACTTATACCTCATAAAAAGGCATACTCAACTGCCCCATGCTATTTAAAGGGGAAGGCTAGTAACTGATCAGTGGGAATCAGTGGAAATGCTGGGAGATGATTGTTCCAATCCTTATGGGATTCATTCAAGAGTTCATTGTATATCTATTGTTGTGTGAAAATTATTTGCTTCAGAACGGTCTCATATTCAAGTAATGTGCAGATTAATGCCCCGTCACTGACCAGGGACGCTAACCTGGAAGCATTAAACTGCACATTACTTGAATATGAGACCATTCTGAAGCAAATCATTTTCACACAACAATAGATATACAATGAACTCTTGAATGAATCCCATAAGGATTGGAACAATCATCTCCCAGCATTTCCACTGATTCCCACTGATCAGTTACTAGCCTTCCGCTTTAACACTGAATTGCAAAGTATTGTGCCATTGTGTCCTTGAAGTGGTAATCATCCATTTAATTGAACATAGCCTGCAATTAATTTTCCTACATGCTTTGTGATCATATACAGTTGAGCATCTTAGCTCATTATGATCATCATGGCAACAATGCATGGAGGAAAGGGCCACATCAATTGTAACTGCTAGCTATGACAGGGCTTGTGAAAATGAAATGTGATGTGGATGTGTGTGAGGCAGGTATAATAGCTAGTGAATAAAACAAACTGTACCTATTCATACTTGATAGCTATTGATGGGGTTTGTGTATTGGTAAAACTTAGTGTTTTTAGGACATAATGTAACTTGGTGTTAATCTGATCAATATCAATGTATAATTCCTTGCTATCACTAATTGCTACCTTACTCTCTCTCTTTTCCCTTCAAATTACCAGAAAATGGATCATTTTATCCAATCTGTAACCCACAACATTGTTATATTTCTATCAGTGATATAAGTTGTTGATGTAAATATATTACAATGTATAATGCATAGAAGCAAATGTTTGATAGTATTGTTTTTTGGTATAGATGATATTTGGTATCTAAGCACATCGCGTGAACTGTGTTTAAATAGCCAATCTCTGACACCATGAACAAGTATTATATGTTTCCACTGTGGAGGGAGGGAGGGAGATTTGTTGTGCAATGAAAAGCTGGTTCATCTTTGCACACATTTTGGAAGAAGGACAAAGAAAATACTGTATGTCCACAAAAGACTTCCTCAGTGGTGATAAAAACACAAAAAGATTTTCTTCTCTCGCAACATGCAATAATGTTCCACTGTTTTGTGAGTTAGTGTTTCTTCTCTGAGGATAGAGTTGCAGGAAGACATAGGTTGATATTGTAGAAGACAAAGTTCAAAGGATTCTATGTTATTATCACATGTGGACACATGTAGCTGTGAGCACTGGAATAGAGCAGTACCGGAAACTGCAAAATAACAAGAATAGGTGCTTAAAGGGATGGTATAATATTGGTGGAGATGTGGATTGGGCTTTTAATTTTTTGTGAGATAACAAGAAACCACTTACATGTATGAAATGATGTAGAGCATACCATTCTATGGGGAATTCAAAGTTTATTAGATGAAAATCGGTTTTGGAATGGCTGAGACATCCAAAAACAAAGTAAAACAAAGCGATCCTAATAAAAAGTGGGTCCCACCTTTTATTTGGATAGATTTGTTTTGGATATCTCAGCCATTTCAAAACCAATTTTCATCAAATAAATGTTAAATCCCTCTTGAAATTACATGCTCTTTATATTTCATCAGAGGTTTTTCATTATCTCATCAAGAGACGTTAGAAACCTTACGTTAGGTCTCGACATATACTACACGATCCCTTTAATGAGCTACTTTTTTTACGTACCAAGGCTGTGTGGAGGGCCTATATTTTTGTTACAGTATCACTTATTACGTACTATAGGACTTAGGCAATTCTGTATTGTGTACTGTTTCTAATATTGTCTATATTCTTCCCTGATTGATGGCTTGAAATGTATAGGAACTACTCATTTTATGCAAGTAGTGGGTTATGTCATTGTTTTCCTGTTAAGTGATTAAGTGATTTACTAACAAGTCATTCCTCTCATTCGAAGTGACTTCTGTATGTGAGAAGGTAATTTATGTTGTATGAGATAATGTGCTAAATCAAGAATAGAGATAAATAGAAAATTGACATTGGTGTTGAATATCTTCAATATGAACAATTGCCTTGTGTCGGTGCTATCAAGTTACATGTACACAATCATAATTACATGCAAAGGTTCGTGGTAAAACTACCATTTTGGAGAAAAAAAATCACTGATTACCCACTGGATTTATATGTTAGCCACCACCTCCTTTCTACTTCATTTGAAATTGTAAATGATAGTGATAGAAGTATTGGTTCGTGGTTATTGTGGTTTGCGTTACCCATGCATCATGCATGAATAGTATCAGCAGTGTAAACTCATATTAGCTGTGTGATACACACCATTACTTTTGAAATGTCTAGTGTCAGTCTGTGTTTCTATGTTCACTTTGTACTCTATTTCTTGCTCTTTCATGCGTCATGTGGACAACTCATACACTTTGTCATTCTCTATCTAAATCTGATGAAAGTTATTCCCGATCCCGTGACTTCAACGTAATGTACATGAATGAGCGGAAAAATTCATGCCATATGTCATTGCATTTCCATTCAACAGTGTTAATCCCTGCATGGCTGTGTAGTCAGAGATATGTGTCACCGTTTCCTCCCTATAGACTTTGTATTAGCTGTAAATATGAGTGACTTTGCACCAGCGTTCACGGTAGAGTTCTCTTCTTCTTTCACCTCTTTTCCACCGATCTAGGATGCGCCATATCCAACGGTTTGTATCCATTCTTCTCCTGATGCAGCTCTCATGGTTTGCGTGCTGTGTGACTTTTGTGTCTGCATTTCAGACTAACAACAGAGTTCTAATCAATGACACACACGCACACACACACACACACATACCCATAAACACATGCTGTAAAACACGATATATTCGCAGCATGAAAATTTCGCGAATTGGAGCCAACGGCCTTTAGCGCAGCACGAAATTTTCGTGATTTGCCACTGGCATCTAACACATATTAAGTAGGCAAGAACTTTCGCGTGCATTTTAACCCGTTGAGGACGAGTCCCGAGTATACTCGGGCAAGCGTCTATGGTAAATCCTTGTTGTACCAAAATCAAACCATCCTCAGTGGGTTAATTTTGTGAATGTTGGCACTCGCGAAATTCGTGAAATTAAAATGCACGCGAACATTCCTTGTTTTACAGTACATCATACACACAGATTCAGAGACACACACGTCCAAACACACAGCAACTCTTGGACCCCTTTCCTCCTCCCCTGCCCCTCAGCTCTGCCCCTTTCCTATGCCCCTCCCCTCTGCCCCTCCTCCACTGCCCCTCCCCCTGCCCGTTCTCCCTCCCCTCCCACCCCTCTGCCCCTCCCCTTTGCCCCTCCCCCTCTGCCCCTCCCCTCTGCCCTTCTCCCCTGCCTCTCCCCTCTGCCCCTCCCCTTTGCCCCTTCTCCCCTGCCCTTCCTCTTTGCCCCTTCTCCCCTGCCCCTCCCCTCTGCCCTTCTCCCCTGCCCCTCCCCTCTGCCCCTCCCCTTTGCCCCTTCTCCCCTGCCCCTTCCCCTCTGCCCCTCCCCTGCCCCTTCTTCTCTGCCCTCCCCCTCTGCCCCTCCCCTATGCCCCACTCCGCTTTGCCTTGTTACATACAGATACACACACACACACAGAGTAAAATTAGACAATTTCAATGGCACTCAACTAGCTTACATGCTCAACATAATTATGCATGATTAGCCCAAATGCAGTCAACTCCGCATATAAGTCGATGACGCATATGTACATGTATATGACGAGTAATCAGCTTAGTGGATGAAAATTAAGTCCTAATTTACATTCATAGCGTAACTTGTGTTATTCCTCATTCCTCTGTACACACACAAAAAATCAAACGTTGCATAAGAAGATGTGTTTTCTTCAGCCCCATCAAGATTACTTTACATGCGGAGTTGCCTGTAGAACTGTATGAGGGCTGTAGATTTTGTGCATTTGGAATACGGTATATGAGATATGAATTGTAGAGCATGTACTACTGCCTATCCAAAGGAAATGAAATATACTGAAGTATTCATTCCAAAGGAAATGAAATATACTGAAGTATTCATAGCATTGATACCTTGTTATGTTCATAAGTATTCCATGACCATGCACGATGACGAAAACAGATATCACATGACACCAATCTGAGCAATCACATATCATGTTATGAGTACACTTTTTTACAAAATCTGTTATACACAAGTCATGTGTACATATCTGCACGCTGAATCTTTGAGAAGTACTGTATATGCCATATATTTTGTGAGGTTTTTATTATCTTGAATTGTGCAAATTTAGCAACACACAAAATGATGAACATTAATCTTGAAGCGAATGCATGGTGTATGTGTACATTTTACGTTTTATTACTGTACGAGTTCCTCAATCGCAAATTTAACCACAAGCAAAATTGTCGGCAAGTCCTGCTTCGCTGAAAGATAAGACTTACTAGATATATGGCATATACAGTATATCATTTTACACAACATTTTTTTTTTGTCTTTGCATGTCACGTCAGTAAAGATGTGTTGCTTGGATGTGATGTCTGATTTTTTCACCCCTTCTCTGCTTGTGCTTTGAAACGTGGATTATTTCTCTTAATACTCACCGTTGTCCAAAATGCCTGTTTCCTCTTGTTTGCATCTCCTTGTATACCCTGCCTCTGTTTGGTGAATCTAATCTCTAGGGCCATTCTCACTCGAAGCAAAATGCTACAAGATTTTTTTTTTCTGTGGAGACTCAAACCAATGTGCATATTTTTCAATATGAAGTTGCAACATCTTGTAATTTGTTCAGTTTTTATGTGACTGAACTTGTGGTGAAATTTGAACTATGACTTTGGGAGCGAAACAGAATATTTAGAGGTTTTGATCATGAGACAATCAACATTTCCTTATGTAATCTGCATAATTGAGGTGCGCACATGCCTGTACCTTGCCATAAATCCTACTCCCAAGTTCTTGTAGGCTGTATAAGTTTTGTACCGCACATGAGGCCTGGACAGGCAAAATTAGATATTTTCAAAATGCAGTGCACATCTGAAAAAAAAAAATATGTACAATTAATTTTCATGAAACATACTTGATTTTCACAGTGAATGTGAACAAACATTTGCAATTGTGGTTTTTGTGGTATCTGCATGTGAGAATGGCCCCTTTCACCATGGATGTGCATGCAGTGACATGTTTTTTGTTGATGTCATATCTTAATCTTCTTGTGAGAGGAAGAAGGGCATTATTGCTATACAAAGTGCAAGGAGTCTCTTGCTCACACATTTTGTTGTTCTTGTTAACATGCAGTGTTTGATTTGGAAATTGTTTTTACTCCAACTTACAATAGTCTTCGTACAGAAATGAGTTAAGTTCTCTTGACAGACATGTATGGATATTGTACCTTTGGTTTGAAAGATATGGATTATTCTACTTCTTAAATTTGAAAGTAACAAGTTGAATTTCAATTTTATCACCCAAGTATTCAGATTCATGATAAACTAGTGCTTTGCTGTCATCAGAATATCAAAAGTTTTGCTTTTGATTAGTATTGGAGAACTGCAGGTCTCTATGGTAACCTCCAAGATAGGCTAAAACTTGCAAAATTATCAAAATAAAGAGTCAAGAATATTTCTAAAACCAAGGATCACACCGCCAAATGCTATGTTCAAATACACATCCAAGGACCTTTCAATGGAGGCAGATATCCAAACGGCATGTACATCACCATGTCTTGATTTTAGTACGTGTATCATGGTAATTTGCTCTATCTGTCAGGACATAAGGAGTATAGTTGATTACCGTGTTTGTATTGTACAATGTATACAGATGTATATCATACAGTGGAGGTAGTCATGACTGCAAAGTTACCTCAAGAAAGTTATTGTTTCCGGCAATTAGGTATTTTTTATATTTTGTGGATATATTTCTTGGCAGGTTCAATTTTACCATTTTCTCTGTGCATTGAGAAGGTGTAGGAGTAACATTCTTATGAAACATTAAGTTACTTTCTGTTCTTACTGGATACATGGTTGGTGCATTTTTATGCACAGGCTGCTTAGAGGAAGCTGGAGGCATTATTGTTTTATGTGTGGACAATGATGATTGTTTTATTGTCATTTTTGGTCTTTTGGGCATTCATCATTAGGCTTTGGTGATAAGTAATGATTGTTTTATGACTGCATGAGACGCAAGACATTTATGGGTTTTGTTTATCGCTCATATCGTAACAAGTACCAACAGGAATATGTTGACACTGTACTTCAAAGGCGACACAGGACAGATCAACAAGAATATTAACTGTAGGCAGCTCAGATGACAAAGAAATATTAATGTAGCAGAGTATGGCTGTGATTACCAGTAAACGGAATCATATAGCATATTGACAGTGATTTCTGTCGTTGGTAAAATTTAGGTGAGGTGTAGTATAAATTATTACTGGTAATGGCAGTATTACTCTTTTCTTCATGCATGTGTAAAGTCCATTTTGATGAAAATGACTGTCCCGATGCATTGACTTCCAATGTCAGTAAACACATGAGCATAAAGGCTGAAGGGTACCACAACAAACTGTAAAACACTGTGACTGCAAACTGTTACATTAGAAGAACATGGAGATGGAGACTGTACATATTATGTGTGTACACTGTATGTAAAAAGAAAAGAAGTTCCTCCTTCATTTTACCTGCTGCATTTGTGTGTACAGGGTGTTTGTGCATGCAGAAGCCTTGTTTGAAAATTAAAGCTTTAGATCTGCAATGCGAATGCTAAGACGACGCTAATCATGTAGGCCAAAAATGGTGTTCTGCACGTGTGCGAGACAGCTGTTTCCATTGTCCAATCAGGAGGAAGCGTCGTTGTAGCGTTCACGCGGCAGATCTAAAACTTGCTATTGCGAAGTATCTGAACTTGGTTAAGACCAAGACCACTTGATATGGAAGGAGAGGGGGAAGAGTGTGAAATTACTTGATATCCTGCAAATAGCATCATGTACCACCTCGTGGGCTCTGTAACATTGTACCATCTTGTTGCTTGCTTCGCAGGGAGCGGCCATGGCAGCAGCAGCTTTCCGGGCACCCGCTCCAGCCCCCGGCCCAGCTCCGGTCCCTGGAGGCCCAGGCATGCCCATGCCCCAGACTGCCCCAGGTCCAATGGCTGCGGCTCCCGCGCAGCAAGCCCCTCCACCTCAGCAGCAGCAGCAGCCAAGGCCAGCACCTGTGAGTAACAATAAAAGTGATCATGATACAGTCAAAACTGTCTATAGTGGGCCACTTGGAGAATTTTTTTTTTAAAGTCATCCAACAGATGGATTGCTAGGTTAGGCAGGTTGACAGCCAATATGACACTTAATATCACATATCTATACTACATATCACAAATATTTCTCCAATAGGCATGTGCATACGTACATGTACAAGTAAGTGGTCATATGGCTTGACTTATTATCTTGTATCAGAAGTAATAATTGACAAAGAGAAGAAGAAAGCAGTGTATCATGTCTAGTTTCCATTAATATTTGCTCATCATTTGGAATGTGCATTGAAAACCATTATGTGGGGTGCAGAAACGGGCTCCACCCCTTTGCAGAAACCTTGGCAGAAAGAATAATGGCAGAATAGGTTCAATCTATGACCACAACTCCTAGTGAAGTATTACTCAGGGAAGTTCCTGCTGCCTGTGTGAAACAGGTGAACCAGTATTATGCAAGGTCTTTAGCACAAAATTTCTTGGGGGGGGGGGGGGGGGGGGGGAGGGGGGGTAGTAGCAGCTGCATAAAGCAGGTGGTCATCACCACGATGACAGGTTTGACTGTGCATGGACTCATTTTCACAAGAGAAAGGATGAAAGGACATGAAAGGACATCAAATAAAATGCCAGCAGGTATTAAAGCTTCAAATAGGAAAATCCAGCCAAGACAGCATTATGTCAGCTGAATCACTGATCGTACAAGTCTTACATAAACATGTCTGTGTCAACACATATCTGTTTAGTATTCTCCAGCATGTTTTCTGCTTATGTTTGTTCAGGTTTCAATAGTGTTTGTTCATAAGATCGTAAGTATGTGGAATTTGGGTAATTGAACTTTTCTTAGCAAGCAGGAGATTTGATTTTTTTTTTGTCTTGAGAGTAACAATTTTTTTTTTTCAAAACAAAAATTGTGCTGTATTTCAAATGTATGAAGAATGTTTAATCTTTTCTTGGCAAATTTTTCAAATTTAGGCATGGATGTGCACATTCCATTCATTGTTGACCTGCCAAAATTACTGCAGCAGTCATTATGTATATTCTACCATAAACTACACACTTCACATGCAAAGGACATGTACATGTCAGTAGATTACACAGAGTGCACATATATGGGTAACACATACATATGTACACTTTTACATATCATGTACATTTTATGTATGAACATGCAAATAAAGCAGTGACATTGTAAAGATCAAACTAGGGTCACAAAGTGTGGGATGTAATGTTGTGTGGAAAATTTTTCCCTTCTGATGGCAGCTTCTCCAGTGACATTTCATTTTTGGGGCATAGCCAATGTGATGCTCAATGAGAGTGTATCCAGTGCTTTCTGCTGAAGAGGGTGAATGACTTGGAAAATCATCACATTGCCAATTTCTGGGGAAAATAGTGTCACGTACAAATCAGAAATACATTCCCGGCTGTGATGCATGTGTGGATTTTGGAAATTACCCTTTGCTTTCCAATTAATTACTGCACTCAATGCCAAACAACTGCTCTGATGCCAAAATGATTCAAACAGTGACTTTAGTTCAAAGCGCTGTGGGTAATGCAAATGTCGATCACCGTGATCCCGGGCAGCCAGCCAATTTGCCACAGGTGCATGAGGTTATAACCGATTGTCTCTCAATTAAGTGTGGAAAGTTTTACGTGACGTCATGATGTCGTGGTGCGAGGCTTTCAGGGAAAGTGATGTCATGTTTCAGTGAAAGGGTATCTCCCTTGTTTTGGTGCCTCACTGGGTACAATGAGTCACCCACCAAGGGTAGGAAATCAAATTCGTCCTCTCCGGACGGCCCGTGCGCAACACTCTGACGAAGACGTCGAGCAGCTGACGCAAATTCTGCTCCTCTGTAGGGACTTGACGCAATCGGCTACTCAAGAACTTTGGCTAGTCCAGATGTCCAGAGTTATAAGTGTGATCCTGCACACTGCCGTGTGCAGTCTTGATGGGGAGCTCTGCTGGAACTTGCCAGCCTGATCAATTCCATTTGTTATTGACTTACCATTCCACTGTGTTTCAGTCAAGAAAGTTTGTATCCTGATTCTTGGAGAGTTCTGACGCCAGAGTTTGCTTGCATCCGCGACCACTCTCTGGAGATTTAAGTGGAGAGATTTTGTCAACTTTGTGACCTTTTAAGTGATTGGGAAGTTGCTTATCAGCAAAACTCTTGTTGGTGTGACGTGTCAAAGGATATATTTGCTTTAGGTTTTTATTTCTAATGACTGCCTTGCTGTCTGAAAGAAAGAGCTTGTGAACATTAGTGATCTGAATAATTGTCCAGTCAAGTTTGTGCAAATATAGACACATAGTCGTAATGGAACCTGAAAGTTCAGAGGTGAGTGAATATACTGTATATAGAGTTTGATAATAACAATGATAATCATTTAAAAAAAAGTAATTTTCCACACATTGGATACAATAGTGCACTTCTGTTATAGTGAACACAGTTCCAACAAAATTTTTGTTACAAGGAAGTAAAAAGTCAGGTCCCAAAATTATCATCTAGATACATCTTTATGTACTTAAAACTGGTTGGATATAATGACATTTTGATTTAACCAAAGAAAACTGCTTGACCCAAGGACTTATATAACAGGAGTTGTCTGTACAGTGCAAAATACTTTGATGTGTGTGTATATTGTGGCTGGTGCACATTCAGACATCAAGTAGAATCTGTATGCGCTGAATATTTTGCGAGGTTTTTATTTTTCGCAAATTTCGCGAATCAGGTGCTATTCACGAAATTAAAGACACGCAAAAATATTGACTCTGATCCCGATGTGAATGTGACGTACGCGTGTACACTTCTCCGTTCAGAACAGGACTCCACGATCGTGAATTTAACCACTCGTGAAATCGTTGGGAATTCCCGATTCGCGAAAATTTAGACTCGTGAAATATATGGCGTATACAGTAGGAGTACAGTTTGGTGGTGGTATACAATGCAGTACAGATGCTGCTGTGTGAAGGTTTATGATCTTACTTTTCCAAGCATTTTCCAAACCTGAAAAAAAAGAAAAAAAATGTGCATTACAGCATTACTCTTCATTGTTATGTGTTTTTGTTTTGTTTTGTTTTGTTTTGTTTTTTTAAACATGCTTTTTCTCAACCGGTTGAGTGTTCGCAATATCATGTGAGACTTTTGAGGAATTTCTTTCAGCCAGTTAAAAAGATCAATGAGAGATTCTACATACATTGTATAACATCAGTCCCTTAGTTGGGAATGGTTTTAGCTTTGAATTTTTAATCAGACTTGCAGCTGTCTTGTCAATGGGCTTTATATTTGGCTCAAATGTTTTACTTTTGAGGATTTCAGTCTTCTCTTTCTGTGAAACAAACCATATTGTCAGAAAAAAAGTTGTGTTTCTTGAAATGGTTTCATGCATGTACGTATCTGGCAGCGGCTTGTAATGACTTATCATAACTGTATTTGTGCACTACAGATGCTACAAACATTACAGCCAGAAAAAGGAAAGACAGAATTTGTGACATTTGTAGTCAACTTCCTTTGATATTTTCCCTGGTCGCAAGGTCATCGGGTGTCTGTACTGCAAGTCACACCTTGTGTAGCTAGCAGTGTATTACTGTCCTAATGGATATTCTTCACATGTATTAAAGGCAATGATTAGCTTTGCATGTGATTGAGTGTAATGCCCCTCTTGCATCATAATGGCCTTTTGTAGGCACATGATATCATTAGTGTTCATACAGTAGGAACATATACATTCGTTACTCATAGATTTTGCGTCAAATTTGAAATTTCATGAGCAAAAAAGTACATGTGATTATTTTATGACTAGTTCATTAAAAAGATATTAATACATTTTTATGCATTGTTTCATTTTTCTCCCAATTTGGTCAGGTTCAGCAACCAGCTGTCACCAAGACAGCCACTCCTCCCACCCAGCAAATGGCAGGCATGTCTCTTGCAGCGGGAGCAATTGTTAGGGTAGGTTAATTACATTCACACCACATCAGGGAGAATTTGGCCAGTTAGTTATGAAGTAACACTCTTTTTTTCTGTCTCGTTTTCTTCTCTTTCATACATTACGAGATGGGAAGGACTGTTTTCTACTGTGTGGTGAGCTGAGTGTGGCAGAGATGCGTATATGTGTTCATAATGTGACGCATATGTCTGCAACCACCAGGGAGACAGTGTGTTGCCAATTTGAAAAAACAATTGTTAAATCATTTAAAGCTGTGCTTCTCAACCTTTTTAACCTAAGGCCCACTTTGGCTCCTTCAAAGTTTTTTTGAGGCCCATAGTTAGATCAAATAAGTTTTTTTTTTTTTTTAATTTAAGTTTTGTTCAATATCACAGCCCTCTGGTGAGAGCTTGGTGACCCACCAGTTAAGAAGCAGGGATTTAAAGGGAAGACTGAACATATGATTCTTTCATGTTTGATTTCATTGTTTGTCTCCTGCAGGGTACAGGCACAGTAAAGCCAAAGGCAAACTTCAATGGACAGAAAGAAGCAGAAATCTTGCGTAAAGCAATGAAGGGAATTGGTAAGTGTGCACAATCCATTTGTAAAACTTTTTTGTACAACAGTTGAAAATATGAGGCTTTACTATGTTCAAGTTGACTGGCATATAAGTAAAAGCAGACAAGTGAATAGTAGATGTATTATCAAAAAGTTGATGTGAGATGTGAAAATTATCAATTTTTTTCAGTTTCATATTTTTCATATAACAATCTTGTTTGTCCCAATCGCAATGCCAGTTAGTTGAAGTTATGATGTTATCAACTCATAACACTCCCAATGGGTCGTGCACTAAAATACCATGAAATCCATTATCATTTTAGGTTTGTAATTTAGCATGTACAACCCTTCCCCCTGAAAGTTAAAATTGTAAGATTAGTGCAACCCAACAAAGCTTTGTATATGTGAAGAGGAGATTATGCACTTTACTCCTCTTCCTCCTCCTTTCTGCCCCTCCTGTGATCAAGGATGCGACGAAACGGCGGTGATCTCCGTGGCAACGACATGCAATGCGGTCCAGAGGCGACAGATCTCCAAGGACTTCAAGACGATGTATGGCAAGGACCTGGAGAAGAACCTGAAGGGAGAGTTGAAGGGGAAGCTGGAGAACATTGTCCTCCACCTTTTCATGCTTTCGGCTGAATTTGACGCCCACATGCTCCGCAAGGCGATGAAGGTTGGTGGAGTGACCTTATTAGGCGCTTTCAGACTGGCAAAAGATTGAGAAGATGAAGTTTGCGACCTTTACCATCTTGAAGTTTTGCCAGTGTGACTGCAAACTTTTCGCAAAACTTCTTGCGAAACTTCCCACTCCAATTAGGGATATTTCCCCCACCCCCAACAAACTTCTTGGTCTGTTTGCGGGTGGTGTCTCCGAAGTGCGAGGCCATTGTCATGTACAGATGTGCATTGTTATGTCACAATCACTATAGCCATTGGATGGCACGCTCTTTCTTGCATGTGCGTAGCAATGACCCAAACTTCTTGATCCAAGTTTCGTTGTTAGTGTGACTGCACGACGAAAGATCCTTAAGACTTCTTGATGTTAAACTTCTCAATCTTTTGCCAGTCTGACTGCACTTATTGTGACATTTTTGCTTGTTTGTTTGTTTGTTTGCTTGTTCTTATTTTCCATCTCACAAGATTGTTGGATTGCCCATATTCAGCTGCATTTATTAACTGGTCTTCCATGGGGTCCAGTTGTGCGTATATGGGGTGGACTACTTCACCAGGTGTATGCACCCTGCTCTTCGTAATGAATGAATGAAGCAGGATCTTTCTTACATGAATGGGTTGTGACTCTCTCACACACAGGTCCTCCATTTTATGTCCCATCAAAGTGCTTTGCCTCAACTAGAGGGGACAGCATGATAACACACAATAGCTCAGTGAGACTCACGTCGGTTCGAACCCGTACCGGAATCTGAGCCATTCAATTGAAAGGCAGATATACTACCGACTGAGCCACCTTGTTGTACCCACATGTGACAGCATCATCAAATTCTCACCTGAAATATAACTTTTCTCACAGCCCTCACTGGGCCTCATTATGTGACAGTGTGATCTTATTCTCATTCACAATGTTGGCTACAAGTGTAGGAAAATTCTTCCTTTTCCTCCAAGATGGCTAATTGTATCTTACAGGGCGACTTCAAAGCAGTTAAGATATCTGCCAGTATTTTTGTGGCTTTCTCGATGTATGAGAATATGATTTCAGTTTCATGAGCAGCCCTGCTAGCAGTGTTGAAAAATGCTTCCTTGCCAACGTCACAGTACCCCACAAGATGACTATAATCTTACAACACTGGAGACATGTAAAGTGACCATGTAGAGTGATTAATCAAAATTCATTGTGAACCATTGTCAAAAGCGTAGAGAAAATAAAATCGAACTTGTTCTAACTCTCAAGCTCTTTCTAGCAGGCCAGTTAAAACTTTTCAGTCCAACGCACCCCTTGTTTTTACATTAAGTGTGTGTAATGACAAATAGCCATAGTACAGTTTCACTCATTTAGCTCATAAATGGATAAGTCAGGTAATTGACAGCTCCCTTAGTACACATTTAGTAAGCATATGGAAGGTTAACTTTGCTGACAATAATGTGGTTTTGTCTCCAGGGACTAGGAACCGATGAGTCGGTATTGATTGAAATTCTGTGCACCAGGACAAATGACGAGATCAGGGCTATCAAGGAGGCTTACAAGAAAGGTGAGTACTCTTTGAAGATACCATAGATAGTCAAAGCAATGTTTTATGTAAAGGTACTGTAGATCGAACTGAAGATAGTGAGATATGTGTAGAATCAAAGCAGGCAGTGTTGTAGGCAGGTACCCAGTAAGTAGAAACCAGTGAGAAGCATGATGCATGTTGTAGGACAGTTTTCATACCTGATATTGATGTAACAGATTTATTGAAGCGATATTTGCTCTCACTTTTAGTTTCTCATTGTTTTCTATTCATTTTCTAACTCAGACTTCCAGTGGCAATCAATGCTTGCAACACACCAGCAAACTGTATTCATATCTTATCAACATGTTGTGGGCGGATGAATAAAGTGGTTTGTATTTCGGAGCATACAAGCTATCCTTGAATTTCTCTTTGACGTTTACTGGAATTATCATTCCCAAATAAATGCCTTTAAATCTCTGTTATCCACTCCGGCCAAAGAAGATCCAAACAGAATCTTGGCAAGCTAGTATTCGATTTTTGAAAAAAATGAAGATCAACAAAACTGAAAACATACCCCCAGTAGCTCAAAGTGTAGCCTCTGTTTGTTTTGTGATACAGTACTTTGACTTCATACCATACCTGCAATGGTTGTTGGAACTTTTCATGCACATTCCTTGTCTTTTCCCTCTGCCAGAATTCTCTCGAGACCTTGAGAAGGATGTTGTTTCGGAGACGTCGGGTCACTTCAAACGACTCCTTGTGTCCATGCTCCAAGGGGCGCGCTCAGAGGTTCAGAGTGTAGACCATGCAAAGGCCAAGGCTGATGCTAAGGTAAGCGATGCCATCTTGTTGCCATTCAGGCATTTATTACTTAAATTAAGTCGTAAAACCTGTTATCATTTCATTTCAGTTGACTGTGCACAATAACCCAAACTTTCGTTACTCAATTTTTTATCTGAAGGGAGAGTTGTGATAGCTGTAGAGTTCATCAGGGATAACTTTACTTTGAAAACTGAGAGAGCAAAGATGCCAGAAACAAAAGAGCATTTTGTTGTTGCTGTTGTTCAAAGGGTTTTTTTTTTTGGGGGGGGGGGGGTGGGATTTAACTTGGTTGGATTAAGGCACACTGTACAGTGGCAGCCTGACTGGAATACTCTCCAGCAAGTGGAGAGAAATAGAGAGCACTGTTTGTTACAGTTTAATACCAGTGACAGGGTTATAATACTTTGTAAAACATTTTTATCAATACAGCGTAGTAGACAGACACATGCAAACAACAACTATTACCTGTTGGAGTCTGATAATGGTGACAGTAACCTCTTTTTCTGGCATGTCGATATGAGTTTAAAGATAATCATAGATGTTTGCGTCACGTTTGTTGACCTCAGGCCCTTGTGACAGCGGGTGAGGCCCGATGGGGGACAGACGAATCCACCTTCAACTCGGTGCTGGCATCCCGCAGCTACCCCCAGCTGAGGGCGACGTTTGAAGAGTACAACAAGATGGTCAAGTACACCATGGAGCAGTCCATCAAGAGGGAAATGTCCGGTGATCTCGAGGACGGCATGCTGACCATTGGTGAGTGGGAATTTAGTGGGTGGTTTGATCTTTAACCCGTTGAGGGCGGACAAATTTCCCTACAACACGAATTTCTCATAAACACCTGCCCCAGAATACTCAGGACTCGTCCTCAAGGGGTTAATAGGGGATAATGGGCGAACTGCTTCTCATCCAGTAATTGTCACGACATAAGATACCTTTTGTGTTACTGTTGGTTTCACAGTTAGCAGCTATTTCCTCTGATATTGAACACAGTTGGGAGTTAATATGAGTAGCGACATTGCGGCTAATAGCAACAACATTTGAGGGATACAACTTAAAGCATTCACAGCATAAATTTAGACAAAGACTTTGCTTGAAGCTTAAGGCAACCTATCTCAAGGCAGCTGCTGAAAGATGGAGTGTGCATATTAGAAAGTGTCTTGAAGAAGTTAAAAATGCAAAAAGTTTTATACTTCATCCCTTCACACAGAAGTGTGAGTTGGAATGTTGCCTATCTTTTCCTAAGACAATATGCAATATTTGGACCATTGTAGTTATTGCTTGTTTGGTCTTATATCTTTTAATTGCTATTGTATGCAAGAGATCATACTGAGCACATCTTTCATTGTGCATGTTATTGTGGATATTGCTTCTCCTGGCTATCAGTTTAATCTCAGAAAAAATTACTATAGTGTCCCCACTAAAAAGTGTTGATTTTTGTTGTTATTTTACGTTTACTACCTGAGAACAGCAGACAAAGTTGAAAGCATTATTAAAGGACAAGTTCACCTTCATAAACATATGGATTGAGAAAATGCAACAATATTAGTAGAACACATCAGTGAAAGTTTGAGAAAAATTGGACAATCGATGCAAAAGTTATGAATTTTTTAAATTTTTGTGTTGGAACCGCTGGATGAGGAGACTACTACAGCTTGTGAGTCATATGCGTACAACAGTATAAAGAAAATATAAAAGAAAATTCAACATATTTTCACTTTTTTCGCATAATAAAAGAGCAATTGACTTTCCTCTTTCTAAAGGCAGGGGGAATAATATTACCCATAACATTTATCGGTAACGAGTCAGGGGAATGTGTACTTTTTTCAAAAGATGGAATTTTGTGAAATTCTCTTTATATTTTCCTTATATTGTTGTACGCATGTGACATCTAAGTTATTCATACACTGCCGTAGTCTTCTCATCCAGCGGGTACTGCACAAAAACTTCAAAAATTCATAACTTTTGAACGGATTGTCTGATTTTCCTCAAACTTTCAATGATGTGTTCTACTAATATTGCTACATTCTCTCAATCCTTATGTTTATGAAGGTGAACTTGTCCTTTAAACTTTATTACAAAATACTAGCTACTTTTGTTGTTTTATTGCCTTTTTTATTGACAAAAATGATTTCAGATTGTATGATCCTCTCACTCATCTGTTTTCATTCATATTCTTTACTTTGTAGTGCGATGTGTGCGCAACACGCCATTATACTTTGCAGAGAAACTGTACAAGTCTATGAAGGTAAGAGTTCTCAGCTATTCTGAGCAAATCTATAATTTCAGGACAATTATGAGGAGAATAAGAATTACTGATGGAATTGAGGTGTGTTGGATAACAGGGAGGTTGACCACGAAGATGATAATAGCTTGAGCTGAAAGCAATCTTTGACATCCATTCTCCTGTTTTAGTATTGGTGAATTCCCAATTGCTGTTATTAGTATAGGAATTATTGGTTGGTCTTGGGTAAAGTAATTCTACATCATTTTACTCTCCTTACCCGAAATCAAATGCTCCATCAATGTCTTTAATTTCCCACTTTCAACCCAGCTTTTGTATGCTACTGAGAGGCATAAGTGGTGTGCAGAGCTAAATTTAGGAAAGAAATGATTGTATTCATGCTTTGTGATAAGTGTGACAATGTTACATTACCTGCTAAGGACTGTCAGAATCTTATGATGAACTGATGAGGCCTTGACAAGGCGTGCATAAATTTTCTGTTTTGGCCGGAATTATGAAAGTATATCAAGTATGTGCTTTGCTACATGACTGTAATGTAATAGCAGTATACCATTCCTGAAATTAGGTGGAGCTGCTATGTAGGCTGCCTGTTCCAATTTTTTACGATATGTTGGTTAATGAAGTATTACTATTTCCATATCATGCTCGGATAGCACTTTCCTGAGCTGCTGTGTTGAGCAGGTGCATACTAATCAAAGTTTTAATCATGTGGGTATATCTATTCGTTCATTAGGTAATTAGTTGTTTGTCGTTTGTCTTATATAAAGAATGGGGCTTCCATGAATTCCTAATGGAAGATTAATATCATGTGAAAGATAGATTGGTCCAAAGGTTGTGTTATACTGGCAGGGATGTGAACCCGCAACCCACAGGAAGAAGAATCACACCCAAAACCACACAACCTCAAACCAAGCATCTCTGTATGCACTGTCCTACCAACACTACAAGCACTTTAACTTTACGATTACCATTGGCAACCAGTTAATACAGGAAGTCAGTGGCACTTTGAGATGGCAGTCAAGAGGGGGTTAATCTTTAAAGTCACTCACCATGCACTTACACCAACCTTACCCCCCCCCCCCCCCACTTTGTATAGGGTCTTGGAACAGATGACGACACGCTCATGAGGATCATCATCTCTCGCTGTGAGGTTGACATGGTGGAGATTAAGCAGGAGTTCCAGCGTCAGTACAACCAGAGCCTCGGCAGGTTCATCAAGGCAAGCCCAGACATTCAAAAATTAAATCTATATGATATGCTAAAGTTGTTTTCGGGAAGCTCATCAAATTTTCTGCATTGGATCTGTATCAAATACAGTACCTCCCACTTACTGTGCTGCGCTGTGAATGCTAGTCATCAGTATTTTCCTTCATCTCTTCATCTTGTAATTGTATTATGATGAAGGTTTTTTTTCATTTATTTTTTTTACTTATTGTTTAAGCCTGTGCACTTAAAGAACTCAGTGGGCATTTCAATATGTGTTGTGTAGGTTTGTATGAATGTTACTTCTGAAATTGTTGTCTTTTGCAAGAATGTTGAGATGGTATAGGGCCCACTAGAATAACAGTTTATGTTGCATCCACTTTAGTGCACTTGATGAATTTCGGGAAATTACCATTCAAATATCTAGAAATGTTAATACAGTATTCAATCTTTGGTTTTTTAAAATGTGTATGCATTATCCTCATATGTATCTCAATTTGATTTTACAGATGCCTGCTGTGATTAGCAGATTATGTGTTTGCCTATAAGCTAGAATGTTATCTTTTACTCTTGCAGCCTTTTAACATACAATAGTGCACTGTATATTGTCAGAAGTTAACACACTTATTTTTTTTTTTATCCAGTGCTAAGGTTTATTAACATAATGAATGAGCATGAATATAATATTGATATTCATCTAACAATGGAGTACCAGTATTTACTTTTTTGTTTGTTTGTTTTATGTTCTTTTCCTGTGCAGGGTGACACATCAGGAGACTACAGAAAGATCTTACTGGCCTTGGTGGGAGGGGAATAAAGAAGTCTGTTCCCTATCGAAAAACAGCTCAACCTACATCTTTCTCCTTTCTGATGGAATATGTGTATATGTGACTTTACTTTTCTGTGTTTCAATTTGTTAGATTAGAAAGATATCTATCAAATCATAGAAGCCCGTGTAGTATAGTTGTAGTCGTTTTATTTCAGAGAGTGGACGCTGTGTTATTACCTCCTGTAGATATGACCAAATCTTGTTTAGCATACAGCTTTGTCCTGCATCAGTGGCTTTGTAGACTCCATTTTGATATGCTTTCTTCTGACCTTGTCCATAAAGGACACAAAGGGAGTGTGTCTCCATAATCGGCTAGTAGTCACTCGTAGGTGGTCAAAATGAGCTGAAATTATTCACACCGTGTCTATATCATTGGTTGCAGGCTTTTAGTGTAATATGGCAGAATATTTCTTCTGCAACTTGTTGATCAAATGAAATAGAAGTACCTCGGTGAAAACACTAAAATGAAATGAGCTAGCAGTAAAGAAAATATATATATAAAAATGAGTAGCCCCCCAAAAAGAGAGAATTAAAAAAAACACACACATTATCTATGTAGACTAGGAGAAAAGCATGTTTAGCTGCCTGAGGTACAACATAGCACTCAGAGTAGGCAAAATGGTGTTGCACATCAATCAATACAATGTAGAACTCGTGATGATGTGGCCATTTTGAGACTTGCTGAATAGTCAGAGTAATAACGGAAAGATAGATGAAAAAACAACAACCAACAGATATTACTTGAGATGAAATAATTATCCTTCCATACCTCTTGAAGTATTTTGAAGTAACCAGCATTACAGGTGATGAAAACTAAAGAGAGTTATCATGTTTATGGAATTTTGCCATTTGTAACTGTACATATTTTAGGATATTGCAAAATTCTGAATGCCTTTTTATATAATTTACTCCATGTTTTTCAATAACCTTTCCCCCTACATGCTCAAGAATAGGATCTTAGTGAATGTGTTTTGAATGAAATTTGCCGTGTGCAATCAAAGTGAATTGTAATATATTCATAGCATGTTACAAACTTGTCCACATTCTTCACTTTCATTTGTATTGACATGATAGTGTTGATTATTTTACTATCATTATTGTTGTTATTATTGCCATCATTGTGGTTACTATTTTCTGGTCAGATTTTGCATAATCTTTTATTACTAGTATCGTCATCATGATGTATGTGCATTCTGCTCACCCATCCATACCCAAAGGATGATACCATGACTTGCTGCAGATTTATTTTTATTTTGATATTTTATTACTTTTATTTCTGACTCGTATCATCGATGTGTTTTAGTACTTTAGTCGTATGTGACTCTGTGAGGTTATAGACAATTCCTCATCAGGCTCAGGTAGCGCTGAATTCATACCTTCTTTTTGCACTTTGCCATTAAATGAATAGCGCAGTCCCACTTGTAAATCTCCCCCCCCCCCCCCACCCACTCAATTCATCAGGTGAGTGCTTTGTTTAGGAGTGCGGATACTTGTGACATTCAGAGTGTGTACATGTCAGCTGCTAAAATGCAGTGTGCATCATGCATGCAGGCAAATGTACCTGAGGAGGCAAAATATGCTGGTGTCAAAAGGGACCTAACTCAATAACAGAGTCTCTAAGGATTTCTTTCATCTTAAAGCTTCAGTGTATTTAGTTTAAGAACTGGATTTGGTAGTGTTTTTTCCTGCATGTTTTTCTTCATGTGGTGAACATTGCTGTAAGCCTTGCATTCTGCTCAGTCTCGATCTGACACAGCATGGATGAATTTTCGTGTCATGTTGGGATTATTTGAGCATATTTCCTACAGTGTTACACTGAGGCTCTAATAGAAGCTGAAAAAAGCCAGAATATCATAGAATTGGACAAGAGTAGTCAAGTCTGAGGTCATTGCATGAGTTAAAGTCCTTTCATCGTGATTTATAAATGTGTGATACTGGTGTGTGTGTGTATGTGTGTTGATAGTAGATGATATGCTTTAAACAGAAATTAATAGTACTTAGAGACATTTAATGCCGATGTGTACCATTCACTAGATGAAGCATGTTGCATTAGTTACTCTCCTATGTACTCATTCAGCAGTGTATCTATGTATATTTACCTATTGCTTGTGGTATGCTGAGAATTTACTAAAGAATTCGAGAAAGTATTATGAATGTGATATATTCAAATATGGATGTTCTATCAAGGGAAATTAACGGTAACGCTTAATACTGGAGTGTAATCACCTTCGAGTTATCAGTATGATATGATTTGTACACATTGCTTCCAATGACCAAAAGGGTTTGCAAGTGTTGTCACAGCCATTTTGATACCATTAATGACATAGTAACTATGAGCGTAGAACAAACGAAACATCTGTGCACATGTCTCCTTCAGTATTTCAGCATGAAAATGAATGATTGGAAAGATAGTGAGTCATATCTTCATGCTCTGGGAATGATATTTCTAAAGAAAAAAAAAATTAGGAAGAGGCAGGAGGGGCCTGCAGCTAGAAATTGTTTGTCTCCTCAGTGTGGTCAAGTTTTTGCCTATTTTCTAATCATGGTTTTTCATGTTTTTATGAAATTGGTAACAATGCACATGTAATCACATTCAGTTCATGTTAGAATATTGTAGACTGCCTTTGGAGCTATACCAAATGTAACATCGAGAATCGCTGGATGAGACTAGTGCAATTGTGTACCATACTCGGTAATAACCTATGGAAGTGTACAGAATAAACAGGAGTATATATCAGTCAATGTCATGTGTAACAGGGCTTATGAAATTATGTCTGCTGCTGATTATCAGTAATCTTTGTATGCAGTCCCCATATGCGAATATTGTTCAAGGGTAGAGTCAGTCATTCGTTTTACTAATTATGCAGCAGTGTTTTAAAAATACTGAGATTTATTTTCCCATTAGCTTTATCTGTGCCATAGGTCCCAAGTTCACATGATTATGAAGTGATTACAAAGCTTATCTTTCTCACAGAGTTCAGTCTGGATTAGTGAGGAGAGGTTATTATCTAGAAGTACATTGTATGTAGGTTGATAAGAGAATCGTGTCACACAAACATCTGTAAATGTAACCTTGAGAATGAATGAAACGATTCTCACTCAAGTCATCTCATACTTCCCTACGGCCTTTGACATTTCTACTCTTTTGGGATACATTTATTTCTGGTATATTTGATACAGAATATGAAATGACTTTGAAATATACTATCGAAAAAATGATACATGTAATCATTGTTCTTATTGAATGTTTATTACGATGAGTGTGTGTGTTAGTGTGTGGGTGGGTGAATGTTTGAAGGTGTATAAGTATCATGGTAATCATGTAGCTTTGTGGGCTCGATTAGGCTTAATTGATTCAAACATCTAAAACACAGACAAGATACATACTCAGAAATCTACTTTACAGCACCCTCATAACTCACTTGACACATAGGCCCTACAGGAAATTTGTTTTCCTTTTGTGTGTTGATGTCAAGTTCTTCTATTTTAGTGTCTAGCAATTTTGTTACCTCTGTTTTCTCATAGAACATGTGTAAATTATGCTCACACACACACTCACACACACACTCACACACGCACACACACACACAGTCACACACACACACTCAGTCACACACATGCACACAAGACAAAGTCTTTGTTATAATATCTCCTAAAAACACAAAAATGCTTCAGTACTGCAGTTCACGATCTACAAATCTCACAATTTATCATGCCATTTGACCACTCAGAAGCACAAACAGAAAGCAATGACACGATTGAGAATAACCAAGGTTTTTTTTTTCTTCAAATTTTATCCATTTTAGCAACAGATCAAATACAATAAATTATGAAATTACACAGCAGAAAGAAAAAAAAGTCTCAGATAATGGCTGTGCATTAAATACAAATTTGCAGCTCTACAGCACACTTTTGTATCAAAGTTGTGTATGACTGTTGTTACGTTTGGGACAGTATGACTGTTTTCACAGTACACAGCAGTTAAACAAAGATCAAATTAAGCTGTACATTTCTAGTGGCAGATTTGTCTCTTCTCAAAATTCTGAGGCTGTGTATGTTAAATGCCAATCAGAACAAAATCATTCTGTGGGAATTTACATTTAACAGCAAATCCACTTGGTATGATAACAGACAAAAGAATGGATAGGTCAAAATCTTGAGCAACTAGGACAAAATAAATGCTTTGACATTTTCAGTGCCATTACAAGATTGTAATACATGTATTTGCAAGATCATGTGTGTTCTTGAGTACTAAGACAATATTTCACATTTGAATTCTCATACTTTTTTCTGCATTTGTACAGTGCTGCTCTTGTGTGGACCTGTTATCGCCTCTCTGTTCATAACACCTCCTAATACGATGCAAGTTCAGGATTCCGAGTTCCAATTAAAGCTTACAGTTATGCACGTTAGTATTAAAAGACAATATTTCTTTTTTTAGCAGCCACACACAACAGCCATTGAAATATATGAGAAAAGATTTTACATTAGAGTAGATTTTGCGAGCCTAACATAATTCAGTGGATTCACAACAAAGTCAGCACATGCGCATCAACATGCATGAGAAGTTAGTATATAGGTGAATAAGCATCAAACATGAACTTCAAGAAAACTCTGAAGGTATGGCCATTCACTGTTTTGGACACTATATGCTTGCTAGACAGGTGGATCACATAGGATAGCTTTGCGTAATCAAGTATTCCCACTATGTACTGCGTAGTCTAGTGTTTGGCAGCTTGCTGCTGACACCATTGTGCCAAGCTGTAAATCCACCAAATTACATGTTCATTAACTGACTGGCACATATGTGATTTGTCTCTGCATGAAATGATAGGTAGACTTGAATATCAAGGAAGTTTTAAGCATTTAATTGCTTTACAACACTTTGTCTCTCTGCCAGTAGCTGCCAGTCTGTCTGTCTCTCTTTCTGTCTCTCCCTGTCTCTCTCTCTCTCCCCCTCACCCCCTCTCCCCCTCCCCCACCCTCCCATCTTTTTCTCAGAACTGCACTAACATTCCACGGATGAGTTGGAAAACACAGATATTTAACAGCTTCAAAAGTGAATGTTATTCACAATTGTAATAAACGAAAATTACAAACAACGTAATACATGTAGCTTAGAGAAGAGTTGCAAGGTGAAATAAGAATTATACGCATACATACATAAAATATAAGTAGGTATACTAATCATTAAGTTGCATACTTGACACATAGAAATGGCAGATATCTATAGAATGATTAAATGAAATATCAGATGTGAAGTTGGTGCTAAAAAACCTGTCAAAGAAATGTGATTGCACATGCAAGTCAGAAGCAAGGGTGATGTAAAGAAAGGAGTGAGTTTACAACAGGGTTATGTAATGCCAAGAGATTAAGTAGTTAAAGCAGAGAGAGCCCACGCTTGAATGTTTGCGCCATATCTTGCACGAAAATTACACTTATACAGCCATCTGCAAACACCACTGCTCAAAATCTATGTAATCACAAAACTGTACATGCTCCTGACATCCTAAATTTTGCCAGCAAATATGCCAGCCAATCACATCATGAACACAGCATAATTAAGGCAATCAAAACTAACAGGACTTTTTGATACTTAAATTTGCAATGGTCAAAACGAAAATGTCACAAATTTCAAAAGATTCTTCACTGCACATAGAGATTCATACAGCTTGCTCATTGACAATTAATTGCACTGCAAAGATATACAGCATAGCCCTTCATTTCCCCCCTTTTTTCCCCGTAATTGCATCACTTAAAACAATCAAATACTCAGCCTTTTGACAAATGCCTTCAAAATTATTTGCATCAGCACAAAAATAACAAAAAGCAATAATGCACACATCAAACATTGAGGAAAAAATAACCATGTCCAATATTTGGTTAGAGTTCATTGCACATGTTTTTATCATATCTATATGAATGTAGAATTAATTGTGCTGAAAAAAATTGCAATGCTCTCTTACTGTACACATTTTAGTGCAATACTGGAGAATGCACTGGCACTTTTGACAAGGAGCTTTAACACTTCAGACTCCTGTAGCCAGTGAAAATGACATCTTATATGAGAATATAAAAAAAATACACGACATCCTTCATGTACTTCACTACAATTTAGGATCGATCTGACACAGATAAGTGCTAGTGTTAGCTTTGTGATTTAAAGTATCAGTTCTTTAATCAGTTCATTGTGTTACATTGTCCTGAGGTAGAATGGAACACTATAGATCTCTTCAGCAGATCACACATGGGGACTTGTGCTTGATACTCTTACTCTGCTACAAAATGTGACTCTAAGAAATTGTTTGGAAGAGTTAAAAACAGGTGGCACAAAAGGTAACAGTGTAAGCAGTGTTAGCAGGAAGAGATTAATGAATATAAAAATAAAGAAACTATATGCTTTTTTTACCAATATCCTGTGATTCTAGACTCTATTACTCATGAACAAATACAATTAAATCATACTCCATTAGAAATAAATTCTTAGAACAATTACATATTTTCAGTTCAGTCTGTAGTCATATCTCATCGTGTGAAATCTATGACTAACAGATTGGAAAGACTTTTAAAAATTGCATAGTCAGTAGTTTATAGACATTCAGCGTACATTTAAAACACCCCTGGCTAGATATTTCACATGAAGCAATGATGGGTAGGTGATGAGAACTGTGTGCATTAATTGTGAACTGTGCTCTTTGCTGTCTAACACCCTGGAGTCTACACAGTCTGAGGTGAGTAGAATGGTAACGGCAAAGAGTCTCTTGGATGGAAATCAATATTGCAATATGAAACGTGCACGCAAGTATGCAGGTCTCTCACTCATCAGCTTCAGTACTCTGGATCCGACATAGGTGCCCTGCAAGAAACAGAAGGAGAAGAAGGATGGAGAACTATTGTCAAAAAATTACATATGACACTTAATGCACATGGATGTACATCAATTGAGACCTTACAATGCTACCTGTTTATCGATATGTTTCTTGGTTTGTGAGCAAAATGAGAGAATGCAGGATGTCTGCATGATACCTATAGACACAAATTGTGTCTTCACTGTCTGAATGGCTTTTATCCTCTCTTCTATGTGCTGAATTTCAGCCTACAAAGTTATGACTCAAACATAAATAGATATTTTTGCACTCCATAATTTTGATGAAAATTAGATGAACATTTCCTTTTTAACTCTGATAATTCCCTGAGAGTTATCCAATATGATACATTTTCTGTAGAATATGAAACTGATGTAACTTAATACATGTACTATGAAAGAACCTGATTGTGTTAAGTAAACAAAATCTGAACGCTACGAGATAAACTCAGTGACAGTCACAAGAAACTTTAAAACAAGGGACAATCAAAGGCAAATAACCTACCTGTAGCCTGAGCTGACTCTTGTAGCTGCTGGAGCTCTTCGGAAATGCGATGTTGAACTACCTCTTGATTGGCTACTATGGACGGACGTTCTTGAGTGTGCCGATGGACTGCGGTTATTGTATTGCACTGTATTGTACTGGCCACTGCTTGGGCGACTGCCCGGTGGTGTGTAGCTGGTACTAGAAAGGGATGGTGGCTGATGTTGTGGCTCAGGGTAGCCCCGATGTAACTGGCCACTCACGGGCCGGCTAGGGGCAGAGTCACTATTTGCGGAGGAGGGGTGTGCACTAGTGGGCCGCTCCGTTGTGGCATTGTTGTTGCTGTTGGCGAGGTTTGGCAGGTGGCTATTTCTATGGAAACTGGCCACAGTATGGGGGCGGGACATGGGTTGCTGGGTGCCAGAGGGCCGCCATGTTGCCTTAGAGCCCTGAGTGAATGGGAACATTGTCTTGTAGGAGGAGTCATTTGGGGCAGGGTACCTGGAGGAGACAAGATATGCAGTGCATCAGTTGTAGTTAGAGTTTTAGAGACTGCAACATAAGTGAGATAAGATAAACACCAACAGCAAGTTGACCTGAATCCTTTACTTGCAAAATACTGCAAGTCCAAACAGCTCATTCCAAAACTTGTTCACACAATCATCTTAGAAAGGTGACATTATTGATTATCAAGACGCAAAGGTGACATAATTGATTTTCAAGACACAATGTTGTGCACATACTGAAAGATTATGTGACAACAACAGAAAAATATTCATTTTACTAAAATGCAACAACAAGCAGAAGTTTCACAAAATTTGAGATTTTATGAAAACAATTAAGTTGTTCAATTGGAGAAAACCTGAAAATTTTAGTGTCATTGCCAAGGATATCATTATAGGACATCACTAAATACTACTCTCTGAAATTTATCCTCTTAATCTAGTGGTAGACACAGGCAATATATGAATAAAAGAACTCTGACCTTAAACTTTGATATTAATATCAGATGAGTAGGGAAGATCTTCTTTAGCATCCAATAAACGCAATCTGAATGTTACCAAATAAATAATAATAATTACAATTTATATTCACTTCAATTAATGAAATGCTCAAGGTACAAATGTGAGATTAAATGTCAACTCACCATGGTTCCTGGAATCTGTGTGTGTACTTCTCTTCTTGTGCCTTTCTGAATACTCTGAGCTGTATACAGGAGATATAACAGAAGGGAGATATTTTGATGCTAACTGTTCAATGAAAATGAAATCTGGAAAGAGTCGAGATACATCAATAAATGCACCAAATATACGTTGTAAATATTTGTAATGTATCACAAGTCCTCTTGTTTATGACTCCAGTGGGAGCAGACTGTAGCTGAACCGTCCAGCCTGTCTAGTCTAGTCAATAAATGCACAATGCAAGGCCTATGTTCATATAATGTTGAGTTTGATCCAGTGAACCCTTACACACTGTAGATGACACATTGTATGTGCAAGCACAAACACTACTGATACAAACTAAAATAATTCATGATATTAATCTGTGATGTGGCAGAAAACATGGCTTCTTCTTTCCATACTTATTTGTCTTTATACTAAGAAGAAATTTATACATCATGCATGACACTGATTGATTAATACGTGGCAAGAAAACAGTAAAAAAAACACAATCATATCAGAAAAATTTGAATGTGTCATATATGTGTCGTGATACACACGATATACAAATATGTCAGATTTAACAGCTGCTTTGTGTACTTGCATTCTGTTTTTGTTAGTGGTGGCCCAATTTTGCTTGTATGCTTGATGAACTGCTCTTTGATCGGCTATCTCGTCTACATTTACGGTAGGCCTACATTTTCCTTTTGATACCGTTTGATACCCGTAGGGTGTTAAATTGTGGCAGGTTGTGCACAAAACCTGTTACATTTATGCACATTACAAGAAACTGTAACAAAATATGATATGAATTGATTTTAAAAATGCCTTAAGATTTGTACCATATTCTCCATTTCATCATGCAAGTAACTTTGTTTTCATGTATTTATTTACATTTTGCCTTGTCATTCCTTTTATTTCATTTTTTTTTTTTTGGTGGGGGGGGGGGGGGGGGGGGGGGAAGGGGTCAAGTAGGCCTAAACAAACAATCAATGAAAGCATGTACTGTATATAGTTGGTTGGATATCAAGTGAGGTCACAGTCATGAAATAAGTAAGATCTGTAAGTAATTAGATCTATTTTATATACGTGTATGTCTGCTACCTGCCAGTTGGTGCTTTTACTGGCCCCTATGGGGTGTGCCACACGTACAAATGTACAAACAAAACCTCTCCCCCCCCCCCCCCCCCCCCCCCCACCTTCTCCTCTTTGGCCAAAATCAATGCCTTAATGACCATGGCAGAGTATTGCACCAAGAATATGTCAGAAATCAATGACGTTCCTCATTTATTCCCCAAGACAAGAGAGGGAGACAGAGGGAGAGAATCAATAGCATGATTGCAGAGGAATGAATCGACATTCTCTGAGATTACAGAGCGTGAGCTTTGTTTTGCAGAGAGCACTTCAAACAGTAACAACACAATCAATGCGGACAGCTATAATACAAAACACATGTCAACACTGTGACATGTACGTAAGACAGGGGGGAGACACT
The DNA here is from genome assembly GCF_040938485.1 of Diadema antillarum. NCBI lineage: Eukaryota > Metazoa > Echinodermata > Echinoidea > Diadematoida > Diadematidae > Diadema > Diadema antillarum. The sequence goes on along the minus strand of NW_027270918.1, from coordinate 8,945,468 downwards.
CTCTGCATCACAAAATGATGTTCATCGATCTACACCAATGTGGACAATGCATTCATGTTGCTGCCATTGTTAAAAGTCTGGCTGATATCCATTCATGAATGTTCAATACAATTTGTGATGACAACCCTTGCATTGAATGAATTTGAATAGATGGAAACTGAATTTACATCACACAAAGAAATCCTACACATACATGTACTTACTATGAGAGAGCAAGTCAACTGAATGATATACCACCACTATACTTGCTTGATAAAGCAAATATTGTTTATATGTTCCATTATATATAATCCAAATACAGCACCCTTCTACTTGGCTATATAGCATGCATGAAAGCAGTCTCCTTCAATTATTCAGCCGTTACTATCCAAATGAGACGAGGATTGTTTAGGAAGATACCATGGAAACAGCCATATCCGTGAGACAGAACAAACCCTTCAGCACAAGGTCACTCCTCGCTGTGCTATCTACTAAAGCTTGCAACGGGGAAGAACAGGACACACTCTGAACTCAACAATATGCCACTATGTACAGTGCACCGTCATGTATAATGTAGCATCTCATTGTGGGTGTCCCCATAACAAACTGATTATCACAAAAAATATCAAGTTGACTATGGAAGCTGTATCTGAATATGGGCAAATCAATGACAACTTGGTTCTTCTAAAAACCATTAAAAACACATTTAAAAAGTTCACCAAATACCCATATTGCCTGACATCTCATTGGAAATCTAGTTTCAGAATGCTCTGCAAAGTGTTTAAATTACAATTCACTTGAACTCTATATCTAAAGCTCATCAAATGTACTACAAACAAGTTGCTCTAAATCAATTTTTAAATTCTCTTATGTGATGTGCAAGAACAAGGTGTAGCTGTTACTTTTCTTTTTCATTTTCCCCTAATGGAATACTGAAAAAAAAGAGAAATACTGTAAGGAGAAATGATTCTCATTGATGAAATTGAGCTGCACTATAGCTGTCCACTATAATGCAGTCACAATTAACATGCCTAGTTTGAATACAGCTGTAGTACTACATGGAGTTTTACCTCTTATCAGGGGGAATCTCTTTTTCAAACACTCACAATAACTAGCGATAGATGATCTGTCCCTCTGACACACACTAAGTATTGAGTGAGGATATCTATCAGCTTTGTTTGCAATACCATCGCCCATGTACACTATACGCAGGTCATGGTTATTTAATATACATACAGCACAGATAACCTTTACTCTTTTGCCAACGAAGCTTTTTTTGAGGAGGTTTAAATTTGTACACTAATAAATGACAAAACCATTCCAGTAATCTTTTAGAATAATCTTATTCATTATACCTGTATTTGATTGCCTGATGTGGTGTTCTTGTAGTCATGGAAAGGTGGGATGAACCAGCCAATCTCCCCCACCCAGGTGGCTCTTCTCTGGGGCGGGGCCGATCCTGGTGCACCCCTCCATATGTACTGTAGGGCGCTGGTACCCTCCGGCGACATAGTGCCGATACCAACCATTCTGTCATCTGTAACAACATTCACTTTGTAATCCCTGATGCCACTCGGACCTAAAAGAAATGGGGATCAATTGATGCAAACATGTACGACAGCTCAGGAGCACATTAAAGGCATTATTTACCACTTGCAGAAGAAAGAAAAAATAACAGCCTTAGTGCTTCAAAATAGTTCTTATATATGAGTTAGGGGTAGAAACAGATGTAAAAATTTGAACCAGTATATTAATGTTAAGCATTTAATTGTTTAATATACAAAATGTGAACAATAGTTATAAATAGTAAAAATAATTCTAGACTAAACTGTCTACAGTTATGGTTTAATGAGAGAAATAGTGATATCTCCTTATATTTTAGGCTTCACTGCAAAAAAAAAAAAAATTATATGGTAGGATGTTTTGTGATACAACTGACCTACACAAATATAATGCATCTAAAGTGATATCTTGAAAAATTTTTAAATCACTGCTCCCAAAGGTAAACAGGACCTTTAAGTTAGAGAGGGAGAGACAGACAGACAGACAGACAGACAAAGACAGACAGACAGATAGAAAAGTAGAGGGAGCTAGGCAACAGTGAAAGTCCTGTTTCAGTGGCAGATCCAGAGGGGGGCACAGCGGGTGCGCGCCCCCTCTTTATTTGTTGCTAAAACAAAAGAAATAAAAGGGGAAAAAAATGAGATGAAAGTCGGACGTATAGCACCAGAAGTTTGTGCCCCCCCCCCCCCCCTTTACGGAATTCCTGGATCCGCCCCTGTGGTTACTGACAAAAAAAAAAACAACAACAACAACAACAAACCATTGCATCCTTGCCAGCCTCTCACAACACATTGTTAAGATCATTAAGTTTTAATGCCCGTCAGGTGCATTTCATCATTACATTGATTGGGCCCTGACACAGCTGAAAGTGTGCAGAGTGATACCGATAGCAATACATCAGATGTGGGGTGTGCTAAATAATTGATATGTTTACAGCAACATATCCGCAGTTTTAACCGAACACCTAGATAAAGTGATGTTTTGGGTTTTTACACACAGAGCAAAAGCATGTTTTTGTTTTCCTTACCATGTATTTTATTTCTACACAGGGAATTGAAATTTTTAAGATGTATTCATGAATGTAATTTAGATAGGGTCTAGTTTTGATGAAGAGGGGGATATACCGGTATTGTATTTGTACCTATCCACCACGACACCTGAAAAAAGCTGAACTACAACTATACCGGGACTACAGTATACACAGCCTGATTACATGTATACATGTGGTGGTCAGTTTATTCAATCCGGATCAAATTTGTTATGTTTCTATTTCCAGTGATTATTTACTTGAGCTATATAATAGGGTTCCATACTACTAACGTTAGTTTTAACAGCTAACAAACGTTAGACCATAGACGGAAGGTCCGTAAACGTTGGTTTGTCGTTGCCTCGACAGTTTCCGCCCAAAGGCTATTTTTTATTCCAAGAATTTTAACTGAAATGCTACTACACCATTTTTAATGGTTACGAGGAAATTTGTAGGAACACTTACCAGTAAAGAGGATTTGGCCCTTGCCCATGGGGTGTGTTCCGCTGCGAGTCATCCACGTCGCATCGGAGTAGGGGCGGCTGAGCTGCGACTCCGCAACCGCACTGTGGGCCGCCTCGGAGCTTCGGCGTGAAATAGAAAGAGGTGCTGCCATGTCGGGTCACTTAAATTCAATAATTTAATGACTTCTCCAACACTCGCTTCAATCCAAGTTGCTAGATTTCCGTACGTATTGCGTGGATTCTGCTATTTCCGACTCATTCTCATCAGTTCCAGCAGGAATTTGGACAGAAATTCACTGTTTTTGGTTCGTATAATGCGACTACCAGGAGTCGAATTCGCGGCTCCTACAGTGAAAGTCTAGGCGTGAGTGAATGTATAGGATACGGTACGCTATCATAGGCTGTTCACAACAATAGCATGACTACAGTACACTGCACTGAGCTATCATCGATGCAACGTGCGTTGGAGGGGCGGGCGCTTGTCTCGTTGCTACGTTACGTCACGCAATAATAGAGGCGGCTGTGCAGTAGTCTCAATCACACACCGCTCGCAGACTCAGTCTTTCATTTTAGCAATATTAGTCAAGTATACAATTATCATGCCAAAAAGAGGGCAAACCAAACCCTATACCTGCATTTTTATTAGATTCAAATATATAATATACAACGCACAATCATAATTACATTGCATGTTTGATTGAATAGTTGTGCTCCTCATATGACAACTGTTTACTTTTAAGACTATAATAAATTGCGGACGATGCGAGTCTTCTCCCATGCTCCAAGCGTGGAACTAGCAGCTCCGATGTTGAAGCAATGAGGTTGAAGAGAGAGAGAGGGAGAGAGGGAGGGAGAGAGAGAATTGAATGCAAGTGAAAAAGATAACGAATGACGGATGGAGATAAATGAATACATGTATAATCTAATAAATAACTATGCTACTAGTATTTCATCCACAAAATGACAAACGGCGGAGTTCCTGCTGTCTGTGAAGCACAAATTAGCAGATTATAGAGCTGACATAATTATGCAAAGCCGTGATCATTCCATAATGTCGTACAAGCAATTAACATAAGTCAAAGGGGATGAATAAGGTATACATCAGCATGGCCGGCGGAACGGAACGGGGAGGAGGGGGCTTGCCCCCCCCCCCCCCACACTTTTTGTGCACCATACAAAGGAATACATAAGGTATCATCACTTTCGGACCCCACTTTCTTTAACCCCGAAGTACGTAAGTAGTACTAAAAAGAAATAGATAGATATCTTCAAGGTGAGCGGTAAGACCCTTCTTTTTTGTTTGTGTCAGCTGAAGAAACCTGGAAGTGGATGGGGAGAGATGAGCTGAGGACATTTTTTTTTTCTTATTAACTCATGAAACCCAGAAGAGGACCCCCCACACTTTTGAAAACGCTCCACCGGCCCTGATCAGCGCTATAGAAAAGAACAATTACATAAGACACACAGGGGAGGGGGTAAACTAGAAAAATAGTTACTTAGCATTTATCAGGTAATTAGCATTTTTTTTGAATAGATTATCATTTTTGTTTTCATTTTAGATGATATCCTCATTTTAACACCATTTGAACACACAGCATTATTAAGTAACCAAGCCCCTAGAAACAAGATTTCTATGGTTGGGTGCTTTGTGCTTTATTTTTCATTTTGACTACCTTGATAGCATATTAGGAAGGCATAGTAAAACCATGGAGGTTCAAAAGCTGAAGTTCCAACTGGTTATCATTGATCAAACAGCTGTCAGTTTTCCAAGAATGCAACAATAAAGATTAGAAATAAATAAATAAATAAATAAATAAATATAATCCAACATCTAATGTTAACCCCAGATGCATATTTTGTGCCTTTAATGATCAAGGTTTGGTGCCGCCACTTTTCTGAGCAATCTGATGAAGATTCATTTTGAACTGCAACATAATATTAGGTGTATGTTGCTTGTTTTATTCATTAAATGGTAAAAACATAAACAACAGTCAGACCCTTTCAAAAATAACTACATTGTATGTGCAAAAAAGGTGTTCAAACCTCTGAGCCCCCCCCCCCCCCCTCCAGTTTTTATTGGGTCTGCAGTAAAGTTCAGAGTGGCCTAATTCAATAATGGCAAGATGATAATGCTATTATCAGCAGCAAAATTACCTAAAGATTAATGATTTGTTAAGAAAGGTTTGCAGGGATTGATAATGTTTCACTGTTAATTGGGAAAAGTAGGGCCTACTTTATTCAAAATATTGATGTAATTGTTTTATAAGGATACCTTTTTTAAAACGTGTGACATTTAGGAGATTTATACCAATTTTTCTTGTATGTTTCATTACATAGGCAAATTCATGAGTGAATATTTACCTTCGCGCTAATTTTGGGCCGGATGCATAAACGCTAGCAATTGCTTGTGCTAGCCTTTTACTTGAATCCGTATGCATAAAAACAAGCAGTTGCTTACAAGCAGAAGCTTTTGCTAGCAAGCACAAGCAATTGCTTGCTGCCCGCAAGCAATTGCTTAGAGACCAAGCGTTTGCTTAAAAACGTATGCATAAAACATACCTTTTGCTTGTTCGTGCTAGCAATTGCTTACGATTTTCCAAGCTCTGGAAAATGAACTTGAGCTTTTGCTTAACTTGGACGTTCCCTTTTAAGTATCATTTTCACATTCATACAAGAAAGACCACACTTGTGCAGGAGTGGTATAAATCTACAAGAAATTACTCTTTAGCAGTGTTAGAAACTTTTTCATTTCAACAACGGGAAAGTCCAGTGGTCAGCACGCAAAATGTGATGAAAAACAGGTAGATGTCTGACTTCGGTGGAGAGCAAGGAGACCTCTCTCCACGTGAGATCTGGCAGATCCGGGCTATCTCTATAAGCAGTGATGGGAATCAGCCAGTACGTAATAATCTCTTTGGTATAGTCTGATGTGTGTGTGCGTCTGTGTGCGCATTTATGAGTGCCATTTGATAGCTCTATTGCTATGTCAGGAAATGTTTCGCACACACACGCCCTTTCAAATACATGCTGTCACACTCGCCTTTGTTCTTGTTGAAAACGTAAGCAATTGCTTGTGCGGGACAAGCAAAAGGTATGGGCACTAGCAAAAGGTTATGCATATGGATTTAAGCAATTGCTTGAGCTAGACCTTTTGCTAGACGAGCTTGTGCTTTTGCTTGAAGCAATTGCTTACAAGCAATTGCTTGTTTTATGCATTCGGCCATATGTTCTCATGCTTCCATACAGATCCAACATCAGAACATCTCCACACTAAATGGCAGGGCTGACATTACACTCACATATGAGGTAAATTTAGCTGCCTTTCTAGGAAACTTCAGAATTGTATTGGCAAAAGCATAGGCCCTACATACACTCCAATACACACACAGATACTCATAAACACATACATGTACACACAATCACATCCCACAGACATGAAACAGGCAAACACTGTACCCCTTAGTAAATTAATCTTAACTTGACTTGAGGTAAAAAAAAAACAAACACACACTCAACAACTATTAAAACAAGATGATAAAGTTCTCATACAGTATGCAAGATTCACAGTGTACTCAAATTTATTCATCGTTACGTGAGTTCTCTCCTGATTGCATGGACACAAATGTTTCAGTCATGTGTTACGTCATTAACAAATGCAACGTTACAGGTAGAATGAACATTACTAGCAGAAATTGTTGCTATGACAGGCAAGCAAAAGTGAAATGTCAGACACTTTCATAATATATGAAGAGTTTTATTGCAAAATGAGCTAAGTGCGGTTTTTACACATTTCAAAGTGTAAAGTCCATTATCAGATAGAGCAAAGCAAAACCTCTCCGGTAATACCTCACTTCTAACATAACAAGGAATATATTTTAGAAGTTATGATTAAAAATATACTGTATTTTCTTATTATTTTCTTTATTTTTTTGCAGCTTTAACAAACTAGAAAAGCACTCTGAGAGCGCAGACCTTTGCCAAGCATGCAGCTCATTTCCACCACTGATCTTGTTCTTCCCGATAAGAGATATCAGTGATTTCCACCCATACATACTTTATGTGCTGAAAGTCGCCCAATTTCTCAATATAGAAGCCTTTGTTACGTCATAAACCCTCAGCTGCACGGCACGCCTCGCCCTAGCAGAAACTAGAGCACACACTTTAGTGCGCGTTTGAAAACCTCAGAAATGCGCAGCTTGAACTCCCAAGTTCATTGACCCTACCTGTCAAAATATCAAAAAATCCTTCATAAATTCCCCCAAAATTCACAGGTCACTACCAAAGTCTAATCATTTGTTCCTTGTGTCATTCGCAACCTTCCCTGCAAGCTTCAGCCAAATCCGTGCACAACTTTTTGAGTTATTTTGCACACAGACAAACTAACTAACAAACCAACGGTAATGAAAACATAACCTCCTCCCTTGGCGGAGGTAAAATTATCTCATTTTAACAATAATGGAGTTAGCTCATTTTGAAAAGAAATTCTTCATATATGAACCTCATGTAGTTTCTGTTAGAGGTTACTGTACCCATGATAATCCTAAGGCATGTCAGAGAGTCAGAGGCTGACCAAGGCCCCATTTCATATAAGAATTGATGTTAGCATAGCTACTCTTGCTGGAATGGCAGCTTCCCAAAGCAACAGCCAATCACGAACCTGGATTCTTGTCATTACCATGACAATTGCCATTCCATCAAGAGTTTAATAATCAAATCAACATTTTATAAAATAGAGCCCTGACTGAGCAACAGCTATTGTATAAGATAGGCAACATGCACTCCCACAGAACTTAGAGCAGTTACGTAGTACAATTGGCTAGTTTATAAAGATGGAGCATGCACACATTTGAATATGCTATGTGAAACTAAGGGATTGTATTGCCTCTTATTCAGAATTTCACTGTCATGGATAAAATTTGACTTGCATTTTCCAATTGTTGCTACTTAAAGAGAAATTCTGGACCAGCTAAAAGCTAGTCTGCAAAGAAGAAGTAAAATGTTACAAGCACAATTTAAGTGAAAATGTGATTTTTGTTATATCATCGATATTTCTGTTACGTATTGAAATCTCACGGAAAACATGAAAACAAATGATTTTCCTTGGTATGCGGGCTTGTGCTTTCATGTGATGTCCTACCTAGCAAAAACTCATGACAACATATAGGAACAGATGCTTGAGTTTAGCCTTAAAAAAAAATATGAAAGGGAAGAAGCAAGTACTGTAGAGAAAACTGGCATTACTTGCATAACCTGAAAGAAACATCCATGAACTTCAATACATTACAAAACTCCCGAGTTGGCCAAGTCTCTGACAAAACACAAGAAAACTCTCCAGCTAACATTAAAACTTTTGCAAAAAAAAAGTGTGTATGAAATCTGAATGCACTATAAAATCTCTTTATTGGCTTGTCTCAAGTGTGGTTGTTATTATTGCAGAAAAAAAAGAAGCTATTCTACGATGATGGCACTACCTGAATGACATGCCCAATACACACACTACCATAAACTGTGTACATACAAATCAGCAACCCAAGTTCAACAAGTACTGTACAGAAAACATCGGATACAATTATTGGATACCAGTGGTCTGTAATATGCAAAACACAAAGAAATATACAACTTCTTCATATTAACAACTTTCGACACACAAAAGAGAGAACAAGAATGAAAGATCTGCTTTACAGCACATTGTTCAGTGTAAAAAGGAAAACAAAAGTGATTGCAAAATATGCATATCAGTACACTTACAATAGAAAAAAAAAAGCTTGATTGAAGCAATCAATAACAAGTTATACATTCAAAGTGATAATGAACATTGAATCAAATTTCAAGAATAATTAACTGTTTTGCAATACAAAAGGTAGGAATGTGTATAATTCAAAAGAGATGTGTGATTTTCATACCAGGGCTAACGCCAATTCTCACCGCTACTTGTCATATATGAACTGGACACAAACTCCTGATACGCTATACTGATCATTACAGCATATCTACCCGGCATCTAAGGGGCAAATACGTTTCTCTGAGGGAAAATAGACGGATAAAATATCTGCTTGACTCTAAATGAATATAAAAAAAAAGAAAAGAAATGAAAATAATCAGGATGGAAGGGATGGAAGAAAACAGAACATAAAACAAAATAATTTCCATGATATATTTCCTTTAACAATACTTCAACGTATTCCTAAATATGCCTACCCCTAACTAGTACTCATCTAAAAATCACTGTACCTAGGGGCCTTCATGAAATATTTCAGAGAACTGTACCCGCCAACTATACTGGAGAAACTAAGAGAAATGACTATACAATCTATAAATTGACATAATAATCTAAAATAGAAAATAATTTATGCATGTTCCAGGAACTGCCTGATTTAACTGTAACACACGCACTATAATCCTACTGCCTTTATTTGCTTCACATTGCTGTATGACAAGTACAAATAACAATCACGAAATCCAAGTTTAAAAAAAAAGATAAAATTTTGAAATAGCCTGATTTGAATTCTTACAACAAATTCTTGATGAGGTGTTCACATTTCTTTTTACATTGCATTTATCCAGTTTTGCTCAATTTTGATACAACTATTCTGAGTCTGAAGCATTCATGACCCAGTCATACACATCACAACTGGATCAGTCATTGAAGGATAAGTTCACCTTCATATACATGTGGACTGAATGAATGCAGCAATATTAGTAAGAACACATCAGTGAAAGTTGGAAGAAAATCAAGACAGTTCATTCAAATGTTAGGAATTTCTTTCAATTTCTGTGCAGTCACTGCTGAATGAGAAGCCTACTACAGTTTATGATGTCACATGCATAGAACAATAAGGAAAATACAAATGTATAAAGAGAATTTTACAAAATTTCATTTTTTTAAAGAAATGAACGCATTCCTTCAACATGTCACTGATGTACATTACGGGTAGTATTATTCCCCCTGCCTTCTGAAAGAGGCAAGTCAAGCTCTCTTTTATTATGCGAGAAAAGTGAAAATACATTGTATGTTGAATTTTCTTTATATTTACTTTACATTGTTCTACTATGTGACATTACAAGCTGCTGTAGTCCTCTCATCCAGTGATGGCGGCACTGAAACTTCAGAAATTCATAACTTTTGAACACATTGTCCGATTTTCCTCGAACTTTCACTGATGTGTTCCATTAATAATGCTGCATTCTCTCAATTCACATGTATATAAAGGTGAACTTGTCCTTAAGCAGCTCCTTCAAACAGCTCAAAAGAACAAAAATATCAACTACTATGTAGAGGTATGACAGAGTAATAGCTGAGCATTAATCTGAGTACACTGACACTGCATTAACTGTTCATCGACACTATACTCAAAATGTCATGCTTCCTTGGATGCCCAATACTTAATGCTGACAGTTCAGTACAGTTGATCTGCAGGATTTATTTTCAGTGACAGTATACCTACTGCAGTAGATTTCTTAACAGCTACATGTACAAACTGTAAACATAATGTGTAAGAATGGCCTTACATAAATGATACTTTATACTTTTCATCAATGGATAGTGTACATTTAACTTCTCAAGTTGGCAACTGGCATGTCAGCATTGTGGATGATACATTGTAGATTGATAAATACAAGTGTATCAATCACTTACCAACCAAAGTAGCCAGCACATTGCTCAAATAGCAGTCATATAAAAAACATTGATTTAGCCAGCATTCATCATGCGACAAAAGAAAATAATCAATATGCCTGTCTGATGAGGTGTACAATAATAGTCATTAATGAAAGGACAGAACATTCATAAGCAATTAATACATAAAGCTAAAAAAAAAAAGCATTAGTCTAGGAAGCTAAGTCGTCTTAATTTGCATTATCTTAAAAAGAGGTCTATTCAGGAAATTCTAACTTCATAACTATGTCAAATAAAAGTACATGTAGATCTTGACCTCCATTACTTCTCCACTCACCATCTTTTATCTGTAGAAAAGAAATGTTCTACGAATTATCCCTAATGAATCAACTTAACCACCACTACACTGCTGAGGGTCATTATATAAACACTGACTTAAAAATACATATGTTATGTTTAAGCCAGGAATGTTGTTGAGCATCCGTCTCCCATCCTAAACCTGTTGCATCTGCGTAGTTCCAGATTTCACTTGAGAAATTGCTATATGCCGTTTATACAACACTTTTTCACAAAGGAATAAGACTAGTTCTTTGAAATCCGAGTCAAAATTATGCCCGGCATCCATCAACATTTTGGGGCATGATTTATCATTGCACCCAATCTACTTCAAGTTTTTTAAAGTCATTCTCAAGATATCTCATAACATAGGAATTGTTTTTAAAAAAATCGACATTAAATTGACTTTTCACTTCTGTTCGTATGAATAAAGCTCAAGTTTTCACAACATCCAGCTCAGCTATTACACACACTTGTACCATGTTTAACTCCATCTTGTCCAGATTGTTACTCTAATTTAAAAACAAAAACAAAAAGGCAAATCAGAATTGCTGTCGACATTTGACCTTTACACAGTTGTTTTTACACTACTGTAAAAGTGGAAATCTTTGCAAAAGTAATTTTTCATGCTTGACCTGGTCAGATGAATTTCTCATGTTTTTGATTCTGAGCAATCAAGACATATTATAATGCCACAGCTAACAAGCAAAAAATTCACATGCTTTATCTTCATACTGGATTCAGGTCGCGCAAAATACCGGTACATGAAATTTACACATTGCACAAATTTCAACTTTTACAGTATAGCTACATGTATGTACTACAACACTACTCTGTCACAATCAAGATGAGCATAAAGTTTATAACATTTTGTGGCAGAATGTTACCATTCAAACACAACAAGTGACCTTCTCGTAGAATCTACAAATGTAGAATGTAATAAATCGTGCTACATTGTCAATATACTGTAGCATGATGGATTGAAATATGCTTGCCGCACTCTCTGAATTATTGCTTCCAGTGTGGAAAAAAAAAAAATTGGCCAGATAAGACATGACCCTGAGACCTTGGAATGCATAACCCAAGATCTTATTCAGTGATGCTGACATAATCAAACACAGTTCCACTCACACCTTGCACCATACTCAAACTAAACAAGGTAACAAGAGTAATTTTGCACAGACAGATAGGCAGACAGTTGCATAGACAACAGCAGACAATAAACTGGTCACATCAACACGTCCTCAAGAAATAAGTCAGTGATGGACATGGACAAAATTAAGATGGTAAGCTAGGGTAGTGTCTGCTCTGCTGTTCAAGATTTTGTCAATTATAGAGTCTAAAGGTTTCAAATCATACTTAATCCCTGACATATATGAACACATAACTTCAAAGATCACCGGGTTTAGATTTCCCACATATAGTATCTTGGTGACGGCTGGCGTAGAATTTTTAATGAACCATGTGTTACAGGACACACAAGGTTCTTTCTGAGTTCATTTAACAGTGTGCAGAAGGGGGAAAAATACTTTTAAAATCATGTCAACTGTTCTTCCACTGACAACACAAATATTAGCACATAGTCATATTGCTGTGTACACCCATTGATCAAACCTGCAATCATATAAAAGTCCTTTCATAGAACCCAAGGTGCCAATAACACTGTATTTTGTCACACATTTGTTATGGACAGGGTGCTGCCTAGTTCCTGCCCTTTCTATGTAAAGATCTTTTTTTAACCATAATGAAACAGTACCTACTTGTGAGAGAATAAAAAAAGAGAAATCATGATATCAAATATAAACACTTTCCAGATTATTTTTTCCCATCACAGATTACAAAGATATGAGGTGTTAGGAATCAGAATGAATGTATCACATGAATTCCTACAAAATTTAAAAGAATATGACCATATTTTGCCCAATTTCTCAAATTATAATACAATATTTAATGTGAAATAACTCTAAATGGCATAAGCATAGTTTTCCTTTTTTCCCACTCATTACTGCAGTGTTATTTAGACAATTACGTGTTTGTTTGTTTGTTTGCTTGTTTGTTTGTTTGTGTGTGTGTGTGTGTGTGTGTGTGTATGTGTGTGGGCAGTTTTAATGTGGTTTGGTTATGAGATGACATTCATAATTAAGGCAGACAATGGTGGGTTAATTGAAGGCTATTGACTATTCCTCAGGCATCAGTTATACACTCATTGGTTTTCCAGCTGGTTTTGCTTTCTTAGTGGACTGTTTTTCACTGTCTGGCTCTGCCACAGCAGCAACTGACTGCACTGATGAGGACTGGTGAACAAGAAATCAAGAGAAAAGAATTAATGAGATTTCAGAAATAAAATCACAAGTGGATGAAATATACTGTAAAACGCAATATCTACGTAGCATAACATTTTCGCGAATTGGAGCCGACGGCCTTTTTCGCAGCATGAAATTTTCACGAGTTGCCTCTAACATTCAATGCATATAGTGTAGACAAGCACCCTAGCATGCATTTTAATTTTGCAAATTTTGGCTCTTGCGAAATTCACAAAATTAAAATGCATGTGAACATTCCTCATTTTACAGTACTCAGTTTCATTGAGCTAATATGAGGAAAACTCTGATGTAAAGAAAGGGCGCTACAATTAGGGAAGACACAGGGGAATCTAACACACTGATGAACATGCAGTAAGAAGTCAATCATTACGGATTCTATTTGTGTACCTGTGTTGTGTACCTGCGATCAAACTATCAAACCCTGAACAATATCACTTTTGTTTTAGAGTCAGAAGACTGGTTCAATGCAAACTTCCTTTAACATTTTGTACTCATCACTAAAGGTCAGTCTTGTAAGGCAGACACAACACATTTTCTAAACACACAGGATTTGAGCTCGTGATATAGTTTCAATATGTACCAGTATAACAAGTGTACAGTTGTTTGTGGACTATGCACTTGTTACTTGCCAATATTTATGTTACTGCCAAAATAGTACATTGCCAAACACCATAGCTTGGATATAAAATGAAAGAATGTACAAACAACATTTCACATCTCTTAATTTCACAAGTTGTGTATTACAAGGAAAGTTTGGAATGTGGTTGGAATGGACTCAATCAGGCATGCCAACCTCTGCATTCTAAATGCTTACCAATGCATAGCAAAACAACAACAAGCACATTTCTCTTAAAAGGCAAAGCTCATATTTTGTTTCAAAAAAGACTAAATAAATAGGAAACTCACAAATACTATTCATACTATACTCATCAATATTTATGTTATCATGAAAATATTGGACATGACCTGTATACAAATGAGAGAATTTTCACATGTATTTCAAGTCTCTTATTTTTACAATTTGTGAGTTACAGAAAAAAAAAAATGGGAATGTGGTTGGCATGGACTCATTTAGGGTTGGCATCCTCAGCACTCTATAAATATAACAATACACAGTAAAAATGAGGCAAAAATCATATTTTGGTTTTCCAAAATTGTGAAACACGCAAATACTATGCCCGCCAAATCCTTATTTTTTAATCTAAAAAAAAAAAAAGGCCTATATTTGTATTTTTGAGGAAGGAAAAACACATACTGAACATTGTAACTGACAGCTCTGCTTATCGTAGATCATAAATCGACAGATGCACAATCAGGTACATGTACTTGGGACGTATTGGGGCAATTACCCCCCAGCTAAATACTGGTTAGTGATAAGGTTAGAGTAAAGATAAGGGTTAGGTTTAGGTTTAGGGTATAGAGTTTGGGTTAGGGTTAGGATTAGGTTAAGGATTTCGATTAGGATAAGGGCCAAGGGAAGGGTCCGGGGTAGTTGCCCAGGGGGTAATTGCCCAGGGGGTAATTGCACCCACTTGGGAAAGCAGGGAACTATGCCAGTAATGCACACCCTTCTGGACTAGGAATGGGCAAGGTCAAGTGATACATCAAAATGTGTCACTTATTGCCACTGTAGTCAAGTCTGACACAAGTGCTAGCCCTCACTCGTTGTTTACCTGCGCATCTCCCATCATGAACATGTTGGGAATCTCACTGCCGAAGAAGACCTTAGTGTTTGCTGCTATGGCCTGGTATCTCATCATTTCTAGGAACTGGGGTGTTAGTTTCACCTGTCAGACAAGAGAAAGATATAGTACTTCAGCACACTCTGCAAACAAAGACAATATCACACAACATAGTGTGCACATCATGTTGTTCTTCACCACAATTAATCCATGATTATATCCATTACTGTCCTTGGCAGGTAGAATCCACATCTTCATTTGACCCATACTCAAGTTTTAAAAACCTCCTCTTCTTCTTTTTTTGACTCCTGATTAACAAAAACACCTCCTGCAATTTTCATATGATGGCTTAGGTTCCATGACATTTGCTCCTGTGACAATTGCTCCCATGAAATATCTGCAAGCTAAGCGAAACATAACTTCTAAACACAGACATAACTCTAACTCTAATCCTAATCCTCACATCAAACTAAACCTCAAACTCTATCACAGCCCCAATCCAAACCCTAAGTCCTAGGGGAAAATAAGACAGGAGCAGTTGTTGCAGGAGCAAATGCCATGTCACCGATGGCTTAACAGTGAAAAGTGTGTCACATACAATCATTGTGGCTATAATTCTTTTTAACATTCCACAAGTCTTATATTTGGTTCGTTGCTACTAAAGGATGCAGCTTTTAGTTTTAAATTTCCACCAACCTCATTCGCCTTGGCTTCCTGCTGTGCTGTGTAGAGCTCTGCATCAGCTCTCGCCTTCATTTTGGCTAGATGCGTTTCATCTGGTCACAGAGAAGGACACGAGAAAGATAGTCAAGATATAGAAATCCATATTCACGTTTTGAATAGAAACTTCTCATCTTGTTATAGTCTTCTTCTATCTCTTTTGTCTTTTATCTTCACTCCAAGTGATAAGTTTCTCTCACACACACACACTCTCTCTCTCTCTCCTCTCTCTTCCTACATGACAGCGACTTAGTGTAAGGATTTGTCCAGGGTGTTTGTTTCGGGATAGTAACTTCTAGGTCTCCATGTCTTAGTTTCTTTTGTTTTTCCACTTTTAATGTATATCAGTCAATCAATCATATAATTTGTTGTATTACGTGTGGGGGTAATGCACCCTACAAGCACTGCTTTTTAGCATTCCTCCCCATTTCCAGCATTTCTGTATACTTCCAATATTTTGTAAACTTATCCTTTATTATGTATTATGATGAAATTTATGTATTCAATTTCTATAAAATATCTGTATGTTTCTCTTGGAAATGGAAAAAAAATGAATGAATGAATGAATGAATGAATGAATGAATGAATGAATGAATGAATGAATGAATGAATGAATGAATGAATGAATGAATGAATGAATGAATGAATGAATGAATGAATGAATGAATGAATGAATGAATGAATGAATGAATGAATGAATGAATGAATGAATGAATGAATGAATGAATGAATGAATGAATGAATGAATGTATGAATGAATGAATGAATGAATGAATGAATGAATGAATGAATGAAACAGATGTCAATACAATGTTTCCCCTCCAGACTTAGATTTACAGGATTACTGCAAAATATTGTATCTGGCTCTGATAAAGTAATCATAGCTTCAGTTTTGAAATAAAAGACATTGAAGTAAAAGAGATGCTAAGTGTGTATTCAGAAGAGACAGAGAGAGAGAGAAAATAAATGATAATAGTCATCATTGCAAAATGTCACAGCTCAGAAAGCAGACAAGTATGATCTGATACCTTCTATCTGCGATATCCTCTGCTCACTCTCCTTCTCCATGATTTTCTGCGAGTATGTGATCTGCGCGACCTGGGCGGACTTCTCCGCCTCGATGACTGCCCGCTTCCTCTCGGTCTCTGCCTCCTTCTCCACCACTCGTTGATGCTGAGCGGCGATCAGCAGCTTGGTCTTTTCGTTCTCCCTGCAGTACAGAGGAGAATGGGCCAACATTTGGAGATAAAAACATACTGTCTTCTCATCATTTCTTATGTAAGGCCTATATCCTCACTAAAAAACTATTTCAGGCAATCATTCAAGAGAGGAAGGGGTTAAAAATGATGAATTGGTGAAACAGAAACAATACAAATGCAGCCATATGACCATTAAATCGATCAGTCATAAGGTGTTGCTAGGTACGGGTTAGAGAGCTTTGTTGAGATTTGAGAAGGATGCAATTTCTTGTTGATTCCCTTAAATGAAATCAAATACACTCAGTAAAAAAATATTTGAGTTCATATTTGGCAATTGTGCACTTCACGGCCCTATATTATCGGTGCGAGATTTTACCCTAATCGAGCAGTGTGTGCGGATTTGAGTACCTACCAGGCACCGCGGGTTCGACAGTGTCTTCCGGCACTGTACTGTGTGCATGTGTGCGAGATTTCGCGCTGGGATGCAGTGTGTGTGTGTGTGTGATCGTGATGAAAGTACTTACCGTACGCCACATGGTTGCTCTGACACCCTTCCCTGTGCGGCGTGGCGTGCTCGAGCATGAGCAGACCCTAGACAAACAAGGTGCTGTTACAGGCACACAAGGGAACTCAATGAGTGGTAAACTTACGTGCTTCCATCATGATTTTATATGGATGAACTCTGCGTTATATCTCATGCAGGGATCACTAATTAACCTATTGTCCACTTGCGGCCTTGGCGAAATTATTCTGTGAAATATAGATATCAAATAATAAAAGAAACCCCAAAATCTTATCCCGATTCGTCAGTCTGTTAGTGTTTATTTCATCTACAGACGCCGTGTGAAGTGTGTATAGCTATCGATTTACGGGCAGCCATTACATGGACACACACACACACACACACACACAAGCCTCGCACGCGTGGTTGGTTTGCAAGATTTGTGATGGGGTCGGATCGGGATGGGATGAAGGAGGCATAAAAAATATTCATGTCACTGCTGTGGCGAGCTGGTGCAAGCTAGGGGGTTCAAAAATGGAATCTATTGTATCACAGACTACTGTCAACTTTCTCACACTTTGCGCCATGATCGTGGCAATTTTCTGCGATGCAACATTGTAAATGTAAAAGCTCGATTGTTGAGTTGATAATCCTGCAGCAGAAAGCAAAGAAACGCGACATTGCAATCGCACAGAGTTCAATGTGTCAGCTTCGCAAAAGCGCATTGAGTGAGGTGGGCTTCTTGTGACCTTATCACTTGTCAAACGGCGTTCCATACAGCAAGAGATCGAGAGAAGCTCGCCAGCTGCTCAGTGCGTGGTGGTTCATGGGATATCAACTTGGCATACGGCGAATGAGGTACCGATAATATAGGGCCGTAAAGTGCACAATTGCCTCATATTTTTCATACAAGATTTTGATGAAAATTAATGTACTATATACCATATCAAAGGTAATTTAATTGGCTATCAAGCTAGTAGGTTAATACAAAGGGAAACTTTACGTATGAGTGAATACATTCATTTTTGCTGTCAAAGGCACAAAGGTAAAAATTGCAAAATTTGACATACTGTCTTTCATTTGGCAATGGCCTTCAAGATAACAATGACAACAAAAAGTCAGTTTAACACGATGACATGAATGAAATAGCAAAAACAGTTTTTGTTCTATGTGTGGTTTTTCTATAACCTCACACAAAACCAAAATGGGAAACTACAGGGGGAAAATAAGAATTTACTGTCAGCTTAAACTTCAAACAACAGAGGGCATAAAGATGATTAAATAACCAGAATTTCTTTATTTCACTCTTTTTATTTAGTAATTTAACGATTCATGACATAAATCAAAGAACCAAATATTATTTACAATTTTTCCAATTTGAAAACAAATTAAAATTTTTACCATTTTTTGTTAATATTGCTTCTTCTCTCATTTCATTTGAATTTGGGTTTACCCAAGATTCTTCATTTTTCTCCCTTATTTTTGGCCTTTATTGATATTTTGGGCTTCAAAGATATTAGAGAGATCATATGGTTATTTTTGCAACTTAATTCATGTATCTTATTGTGTTGAATTTGTCTTTTGTTCTTATAGTCATATGGAAGAGCACTTACGCATGAATGACAACTTGTTCAGTTTTGCAATTTTTACTTTTGTGCCTTGGAAGAGAAAAACAAAGGTGTTCACTCATGCGTAAAGTTTCCCTTTTTACTGACCTACTACGCTGATAGCCAATTAAATTACCTTCAATATGGTATATAAAACATGAATTTTTTAGTGTTTACTTTTTTTTTTTGCTGAGTGTAGTACATATGAATTGCAGATTCCTGTTGGCAAGTTTATTAGAGAAAAATTAGTAATGAAAACAGCGTAGAATTATTGCATTTTGTAAGCAGCAAGAGAAATTTGAGAATTTTACTGAACATTACAAACTGTAAAGATGAGCGATTAATAGAATGAGTTAACTTACATGAATTCTATTTCTCCTGATACTCTCTGGAAATACCTAAATGCATGCACTTAGGTAAAAAAAGAAACTGGCAAATCTAACAACTGTTTCTGATGAGTGATCACTACACAGAGTTTACTTACATGAGTTCAAAATTTTTCCTGATGCTCTCTGGAATTTTTGGTTTGGTGACTCGCACTGCCTGCAGGAGATACAAATCATTTTGATATCACAGTTTCCATAATAATATTCTTATTGCAATACAGAACATACACAATATGATTTTTTTTTTTTACCCTTAGGTATAAATTAATATTGTTTGATAACACTTTGAAGGGTGAAAATACATTATCTTAACTACCTTTTAGATCAGTCTAAATTTTGTGGTAATATAGGTTGTCATCCATTTCCGCTGTCACCAGTACAACTTTTGATAGTGCCATTGTAACAAAGAAAGTCTATTAATGTAAGGGTCTAAAAAGTGCTTCAGTTTAAAATAAAATTGTTCAGAAAACATCTATTTAGATTTTCATTTTGTATGAACAGTACACATTCCCTCCAACAGTTGTTGAGATACTTTAGGACAAATATTATTCCCTGTGACTTTAAAGGATATTGGTAAAGTGTGCTTTTGATGTCACAGAAGACTAAAAGTGAATTTCTGTGAAATTCTGATTGCATTTTCTAATCATCTATTGCCATACTACTGTGACACCATGAATAGTTGTAGAGTTGCCATCTTGAATGTGCAGCATATCATGGAACTAACCCATTTGTTTAACATTTCACACATTTTTTCATAGAGTGTTTCACTAATTTGTTTGCATTGACTGAATCAACATAATGCTTTGGTGCAAATGCCCCCCTTAATGACTTCAGTGATCATATACCAAACAGATTATGTGCACTCAAGACCAAAGTTCCCATTCAGTTTAGACTTACTTGGATTGTCAAGCCAGGAGCCATTACTGTCAGATCTTGTTGAAGTGCTTTCTTCAAGTTTTCATCAATTTGATCTAGAAGCAAGATTTTTAACAAGCATAGTATGACTGAAGACTAAACTCCATCATTTCTTTGTTCATCATTGCAGAATTTGAGGCTTTGAATGACTACAGCTTTACTGTCCCTGAGCATCTGGTATCTTTAGACTGAAAGAGATTTGAACTCAAGACTCCAAAGAAATCCTGGCATCCTACAAATCCTTTTGTGTCTAGTAGACTACAAGAAGTATTACAGAAGAGCAGTCAAGGTTTTACTCTCACATGCTGCACGCCCTTCTCACTACTTCTCACCACCTCATGACACAACAAAAACAAATCAATTTATGAACAAACACTAATGAAAGTAATCAGAGTTCATTAATCATCTCTAATACATAATGCAAATATATGCTTAAAAGAAATGACTTCCACTAACCTGATAACATGGAAATAATGACAGCACAAATTTACTACAATGAAGCATTTCTTAGTTATCGCAGAGCAATTTACACATTTACCTAGTATACGAGTCTCTCGTCTCCCACAATCTGCACCATCATCATAATTATCATAATTCTCATTTGAAATGACAGTTACCAACAGGAATGTCATCTTCCTCACATCGTCACCTGCATTGACTATATCATCATCATCTTCGACTTCTGCATTCTCATTTGAAATGACTGTCAGTGTCATCAGTATCATAATCATTATCACTGTTTATATCACCATTGACACCACCATCGATCATATAGAAAACTAGTGAGAAACGGGAAATTTTCGGAGTGGTCACTATACCATGGGGTCAAAACTTCAAGGTCACACAGAATTTGCAAGGGTCAACCGATTATCACCAAAATCAAATTGATTCTTTCCTGTCATTATCCAAACATCCCCTGAACATTTCGTGCAAATCTGTTTACCCGTTCTCTTGTTATCTTGTACACAAACAAACAAACAAACAAACAAACAAACGAACGAACGTACGGAACCCTTCACATAACCCCCTGCCGATTTTCATCTGCGTGGGTAACAATGTAAGCCCCACAGGGCAGACTTACCAAACAGTTCAATGTACACTTCTTGTAGATGGTGGGCACTGCAGAACTGATTCAGCTCATGGTGGATCTTGTTGAAGATGAGCGTCCTGTCGTAGTCTGCTGTGTAGTTTTTTACTGTCTCAAAGACCATCTCTGGCAGTAACTTATTGACGACCTCTATTCTGTCAAAGTAGATCATCACTCCTCCACTGCACAAGAAATAGACAAATTATACAGTTTTACTTTAACCTGGAATATTAATCCCAATGCATTACGAGTTGGTTGCTTTGTAAAATTCGCTGACTTCTTCAAACCAGCAATCAATAATGGATGTAGAGTGACCACAAACTTATTTCTGAAATATTCCATTTTTGTTGCATATGTCAAAAGAGATCATCCATGATTTATTTTGCAATTGCGTTATAAACAATGATTCCTTTCTCTAGCAAGATTTGAATTTGCATATCTGCGATATAGCTTGAAAAAAGTCTACAGGGAAACAAAACATATATCAACTGAAAATGAAAAAATAAAGAAAAATTAATTACTTTTCACTCACAGCTTTCAAGTGTTCATGCTTTTCATTTCAGTCACATCACCTCGATGACTATTTCAAGAGTTACACCACGCAAAATAATACGTAAAACCGATATTACGGTGGCAATGATTTCCACAGATAGGTTACTATGCTTTTCTCCATAATTTTGTTTGTTTGTGTATGTTGCTCGCTCGAGTTTATAGAATATTTCTCCCATGAGATCCAATTAACTGTGATAAGAATGTGTCTCCTGACCTTCTCATGAACCTTGAATCTATTGATGGCATATAAAACCGTAGCCTCAAAAGTATCTGAAATAAAGCCTTCATAGTGGTCACGTCATAAGCCTCTAACAACCCACCTCGTTCCGCAAGGTACATTCTTCACTTCATCTGTCTGCAGAGTTGTCTGTAGATGGGGAGCATAAAAGTTGTCCAAGA
Organism: Diadema antillarum; assembly: GCF_040938485.1. Classification (NCBI taxonomy): domain Eukaryota; kingdom Metazoa; phylum Echinodermata; class Echinoidea; order Diadematoida; family Diadematidae; genus Diadema; species Diadema antillarum. Next base: position 8,923,111 of record NW_027270918.1, on the reverse strand, counting down.
TGGAAATATATATACATGTTTTTAAATCAAATTCATATGATGTCTACACTGAGTTTAACAAAGATCATTCATCTCTGTCTTGGGTGCAGACATATGTGGGAGGGTTTATGTCTGTGTCTGTGGGTGTGTGCATCATGTGAGTTACTAAAAACTGTGCATAACAAACACTTAAGACTCATGAAGTCCATCAGTTTAGCTTGAGATACATGAAGAAAGCACAATGTAACCGGGAACAAGCCATTCTTGATAGGTTACGTAATCGGATATGACCTGCAAATGGAAAGTGGGAATCAAGTTTTGTACTAACACACGTCTACTGAAGGCACATGGGATATCTTGTTTCACATCTACAGTTACCTAACAGTTTACAATACATACATATAGATGACTGTAGAATCAAGAAAGTAGAGCTTAATACAATATACTGTATGAGCTGAAATTTTCGCGTACAGATATTTTCGCGAATTGCTACTTAGAGGACATTTTAGTGTGTTGTTAATTTCGCGGTTGCGAAGGTCTAACTGAATTTACTTATTAGCGCGTTGTTATTTTCATGTGCTGTTATTTTCGCGGTTCAAAGGCGATTTGCGAAATTCGCGAAAATAAAACCACCGCGAAAATTTCAGCTCGTACAGTAATGAGTATGCTGGTTTGCTGCATGTAAACATGCAATTGCTATTGCTCACTATTGCTCACTATTGCTCACTACTCACTGTGCAATTAACACACCCCAGGTTGCCACAGAAATGTCGCAGACACAGAGAATATGAGTCTTAAGAGATTATGTTTGCAGCAGTTGTGACCTCTTTGTCTTTTCCCCCTCCAGACAGAAATTTTCTGAGGAAAATCATTATGTGACATCTCTGCTCTTCAGCAATACATATGTATACACGCTGTAAGATATGTGAATGCATAGCAAAGATGTGGGCATGAGTGACTACTTATTAAGCGCTGTGCTTTGTCAAAGAAATGGAAGTACTGGATACAAAATTAATTTCATGAATTAGGACTTGCAAAACAACTTTGTAAGTGATTAAACTCATGCTCCTGAACCCCAGAAATAAAATTAATAATCATCACTGCTTTTCAGGAGAAAACTTTTGTGATTTTCAACCTTGAACTACTACATAAAGTCATTTTGTGCTACTGAAGGTAATATCTGCAAAATTTGCAAACTTCACAAATATTGGTCTACTCAAAAATTTGTGGAACATACTACGCATATCGCCAAGAACATAAAATGACGTACCTACCTCCACTCCAGGAAAGTAATAAATTCTGTCTAATCCCTTTATCTTAGGTCAACAGAAGACCATGAGGTTCATATCGGTTATCTTGAGCTTGTTAGTAAGAATGTACAAAATAGAAAAAGAAAAATTAGGTACTATTGAACTTAGCGTTCATGCAAAAAAAAATAAATAAATAAAACTCAGTAGGAACTAGAGAGGGGCCATCAAAGGCGGCAGACCCACGCCTAAGTACAAAGTCGGGGTAAACATAATGTGCATTCGGTCATCTACCAGAATTCGGCCACTTAATTGCCAGTGTGCTTTATCACCAGCCAGTGAGTTCTACCAAAGATCGTACACTGAAGTGTACGATCTTTGGTTCTACAGTCACATCACACGCAAATCACATCATTACACATACGGTATTAACACTCATTCACGTACAGGAAAGTCCTTAAGTCTCCTCCAAAAATCCATCGAAAATCCCAAATTCCACCGTCAAAAGTGCAGAATCGGAACTTTTCCAAGCGCGCGCGAATTAAGTCCAGTTTTAAGAGTATTGTCTACGCGACGGGTCGCGGAAAAAGCGCTAAAAATCGAGAAATACGCCGTTTTCTTGCGGGATATTTTGATTATAGCAAGCCGAGAGTGTGATGATATCAAAGGTCGTATGAGTGTACGATCTTTGATGGTATCCACAAAAGCAAAAAAGAACAAGGAAAAGTAGAAATTACGCCGGAAGTAGCATTTAGTAGCAAAATGCACAATATAGGTAAAAAGATGAAGGTCAAAGGTCAAAGAAGTCAAAGGTCAAAATTCTATGTACAAGTTTTGAAGCCCTCACCTAGTGCCATCACATAAAGCAAACGGAATCGAAATCGGGTTAGAAATGGCGAAGGAGTAGCATTTTGTAGGCAATGTGCAATATAGGTCAAAAATCAAGGTCAAAGGTCAAAGAAGTCAAAGGTCAAAATTCTGTGTAGAAGTTTTGAAGCCCTCACCTAGTGCCATCACTTAAAGCAAACGGAATTGAAATCGGGTTACAAATGGCAAAGGAGTAGCATTTTATAGCAAAATGTACAATATAGGTCAAAAATCAAGGTAAAAGGTCAAAGAAGTCAAAGGTCAAAATTCTGTGTAGAAGTTTTGAAGCCCTCACCTAGTGCCATCACATAAAGCAAACGGAATCAAAATCGGGTTAGAAATGGCAAAGGAGTAGCATTTTGTAGGCAATGTGCAATATAGGTCAAAAATCAAGGTCAAAGGTCAAAGAAGTCAAAGGTCAAAATTCTGTGTAGAAGTTTTGAAGCCCTCACCTAGTGCCATCATATAAAGCAAACGGAATCAAAATCGGGTTAGAAATGGCGAAGGAGTAGCATTTTGAAGCAAAATGTACAATATAGGTCAAAGGTCAAGGTCAAAGGTCACAATTGAAATTCTGTATAGAAGTTTCAAAGCTCCCATGTAGTGCTATCATATAAAGCAAACAGAATCAAAATTGGGTTAGAAATGGCGAAGGAGTAGCATTTTGAACATTTTGATCACACACGGACGCACACACGGACGGACACACGGACGGACGGACACACGGACACACGGACACACGGACACACACACGTACGGAGCCCGTTTCATAGTCCCCTGCTCGAACTCGTTCGGCGGCGACAAAAACAAAATTTACGTACCCCCTAGGCAATTACCCCTATGATTAGTGTCTACGGGAATTATTCAATGCAAGGGTTGAATGCAAATGTCTACTGCACCAGTATTCGGCCACCAACGAGCGCCGCAACGTCCCCGGTGCAATTTTGCACCAACAGTGTAGAGCGCGATGCATTTTCAGCGGCCTTGCACACGCATTGACATTGAGCACGCATATCGTGCAGTGTGACTGCGACCGAGCAAAATGCTCCTCCAACGAAAAAAACAATCAATGTTAATTTGAAAAATCATCAAATATCAAAGGTCGTATGAGTGTACGATCTTTGATGGTATCCACAAAAGCAAAAAAGAAAAACAAAATTTACGTACCCCCTAGGCAATTACCCCTATGAAATAGTGTCTACGGGAATTATTCAATGCAAGGGTTGAATGCAAATGTCTACTGCACCAGTATTCGGCCACCAACGAGCGCCGTAACGTCCCCGGTGCAATTTTGCACCAACAGTGTAGAGCGCGATGCATTTTCAGCGGCCTTGCACACGCATTGACATTGAGCACGCATATCGTGCAGTGTGACTGCGACCGAGCAAAACGCTCCTCCAACGAAAAAAAACAATCAATGTTAATTTGAAAAATCATCAAATATCAAAGGTCGTATGAGTGTACGATCTTTGATGGTATCCACAAAAGCAAAAAAGAAAAACAAAATTTACGTACCCCCTAGGCAATTACCCCTGTGATTAGTGTCTACGGGAATTATTCAATGCAAGGGTTGAATGCAAATGTCTACTGCACCAGTATTCGGCCACCAACGAGCGCCGCAACGTCCCCGGTGCAATTTTGCACCAACAGTGTAGAGCGCGATGCATTTTCAGCGGCCTTGCACACGCATTGACATTGAGCACGCATATCGTGCAGTGTCACTGCGACCGAGCAAAATGCTCCTCCAACGAAAAAAACAATCAATGTTAATTTGAAAAATCATCAAATATCAAAGTCCCTCAAATAGGCCTAAACGTAAATTTCGGAATTCTTACGAACATTTGAGCAGCGAAGTCGGATCGTTGGGGAGTTTATGTGTTCGTATGGTAGCGGAAAATCGCAAAGTGAGAAACGGGAAATTTTCGGAATGGTCACTATACCATGGGGTCAAAACTTCAAGGTCACACAGAATTTGCAAGGGTCAACCGATTATCACCAAAATCTAATCGATTCTTTCCTGTCATTATCCAAACATTCCCTGAACATTTCGTGCAAATCCGTTTACCCGTTCTCTTGTTATCTTGTACACAAACAAACAAACAAACAAACAAACAAACAAACAAACATACAAACAAACAAACAAACAAAAACAAACAAACAAACAAACAAACAGACAAACAAACAAACAAACATACGGAACCCTTTACATAACCCCCTGCCGATTTTCATCGGCGTGGGTAAAAAAAAATACTGCACAGATTTGACAGTATTGACATGCAATGCTGTTACTGTGAATGCTTGGCCTCAGTATAATTATATGAATTTAAGTCACAGTTTGAAAACAGTCATGCTACAAACAAATGGACATCTTACCTGCACACTTCTGTAAGATGTAATGAATGGAACCATTACATGAAAGCCAGGACCACTTGTTGATGATAATAAGGCACCACCCTAGGATTGTAAGGAGCCAAACATGGAGGAGAGGAATTGCAAGCATTCTGTTTCCAATAAACTCAAAATATCTGTTTGGTCAGCTGGTAAGTCAGTTGGGCAGTTGGTCATTGTTTGTTGTTTTTCTATTTTTCTTTTTTTTTTGGGGGGGGGGGGGGATTAACAAAAAAGGAAAAATAAACTGGCGAAGCCATAGAATTCCTGCTAGAATTTCAAAAATTCTAATTGCATAATTCCACATTAACATGATTCTTTATCATGTAACTGTAATATGATACACAAAATTCCTCCTAAAATCAGTCTTTCAGTACACATTTTTTTTTTTTTTTTGGTGGGGGGTCTAAACTTTGAAAAGCAAATAGCATATACCCTCAATTCATATAAAGTAGTCCAATGCATTCGAAAATATGCTGATTGTAGGTAATGATGAGATGAGATAGAAAATCTGACCTTACATCATTTGTCACTTCAGGGAGCTGAATTAATCCGCCAAAAATTACCAAAACGTTTCATCAAACAACTTTTGTAAAAACAAGAGGAACGCATGAAAGCAATCACACAAACTTCCATTGACAAGGAAGGAAAAGCAGATTATCTTTCTAATTCTATGCAAATGTCATTTGCCTTTCCATTCCTTATATTACGAATGTCTTATCTTACATCTATTCAGGGATTAAAGGCAAACATCCCTGCCAGCAGTAGCTTTATCAAAATATTTGTTCAAAAAGTCCCCCCACACTAATCCGTTCGTTACGGGAACCTGGTATACCAGGTTCCCTTGGGAGCAACTGAAATATATATATGGGAACCTGGTATACCAGGTTCCCAATATGAAGACACGAGTGCTTGCCTTCGTGGCCTAAATTTTTGTTTCTTTGTGGTAAAATGACCAGAAAAATGGGTTTGATAAAGAGATAAGTATATTCTATCAGTATTCATTCTCTTTCTGTTGGGAAAATGCGTATTTCACAGAATAATTTACCTTTCTTCTGATTTAGTTAGCGCTTGTTCCGCTAAAAAACTTATATGAACATGTGCAGAGCGGTCAAAGCTGAGCTCAGTAGATTTCTGTGTTCGCTGACCCCAGTCATCCAATACAGGTGCCTGGTTTTGTGTAGAACAAAAGAGGCTGTGAGCCCATCAGCATACGCTGTATTCATACCTCGCACCCGATTGATATTTCCATTGTTCGATGGCACATGTAGTTGACCATGGAAAGGGGATACATGCACTGTTTGACTGCTTTCGCACAGGTGGATTACCAACCTATCTGTTCTCTGTTGATGGGCAAAAAGAATCTCGTTTTGAGGCATTGAAGGCACTCAAAGAACTGGGGAAGGAACGGGTTAAAAACAGCCTTGTGATGTACAAACAATTAAATGGAGCTGTATGCATTGCATTCATTGTGAATGGTCATTGTAAACATTACATGCAAATACGAAAAATAGGAAAAAGAATGGGGATAAAACTTACCCTGTAATACACACCAACATGACCTATGTAAATAAAATACACAAAAAAAGACTACAACAAAGGGAATAATATGCATGAGACATGTATGTTTTATACTGTTCATCACCTGGACTGCATATCACCTCGATTCTAAGATGAATGATAAATATTCTGCAATTGTTTACCTTCTTATCAGGCCTAATATAAATGTTCAATTAATCATCAAACTATCATGATAGGGCTTTAACTTATAAATCTAAGGTCCTACGACATGAAATTTTCTTACGCATAAAGGACATGCAATACAAAGTTCATTAACCTCTTACATTTCCTCCCAGATTTGGAAATAGAATAGGTATTACATTATTATATCACACAAGTAACATGTCATTCTGGATATCATACCAAGACATTGTTCCAAATTCAATCTTATTTGAAATCTAATTGATAAAGTTTTTATTCTCAAACATGTTGGGGTGCATCAAACTGACAGGCATCTCTTGTATGAAAATGAAAACAGCCTGACAAATCACACGTGTACACCAATCTTCATTTGAATTTGATGCATATTCCTAGAGCAGATAAAAGTAAGCACAGGTAAACTTTGTTGTAGATTATATAATTATTAGAGAATTTTTACACAGAAATACCTTCTTCAATTTTGTGAAGGGCAAAGTTGAAGATGAAAGCAGACAATGCAACACCAAAGGCAATAGCTGGCAGAGGATTGGCCATGGCAATGACAGATGCTTCAGTCCGTAACCAACAAGAACTCTGTGGAAATAAGAAACCCACATAACAATACTATTGTCACATTCAAGTACCATGACAAATAAACAGAACACATTTTATTGATGCATGAGAAATGGAATATAACAAATTTATATTATTGTTGCTGTTGTTTCAAGGACAGGTAGGAGTACAAGTATTTTCACTCCAATGACTTGAAAAATCTTACAATCATTGTATACAATCATTATAACTTACATTAAATGTTTAAGCTGCCACAGTAGCAATACCCATTTACTGTATACGCCATATATTTCGCGAGTCTAAATTTTCGCGAATCGGGAATTCCCGACGATTTCGCGTGTGGTTAAATTTGCGATCGTGAAGTCCTGTACTGAACGGAGAAGTGTACACACTAACGTCACATTCACAACGGGGTCAGAGTCAATATTTTTGTGTGTCTTTAATTTCGCGAATAGCACCTGACTCGCGAAATTCGTGAAAATAAAAACCTCGCGAAATATTTGACGTATACAGTAGTTTGGAGCTTTTCATTTAATGCTCTTCAGCGCATGTATTGTTACTATTAGGCTGGTGCCTTAGGCTGGGATTTCACGGAGCACGCGAACGATTTGCGAAGGACGCGAATGACAAAAACCAACATTCGGAAAAGTTTTTCTCCGAATGTGTTCCGACAATGAAGCCAAAAACTATTCTTGCGCAATTTGTGCGAAGTTTTCACGACGTATGTGCGAATGTCGTGTGCATCATTGCTAAAGTACAGCATGTTACGTACACGAAGAACACGCGACGGAAATGCAAACAACGAAAATTTTCTAGTAATCATGGGAGAAAATGTACCCAAGGAGAGGTGGAAGCTGTCTTGAGTTGAAATTTTGTTCTTTCCTTCTATTTCTCCTTTCTTTTGTTCTCATTTCTCTATCGTGTGCTTGCCTACATTTTTTTTTCCCTAATGCCTATCTCCATTAGTAAAGCCTTTTATTTTTTTTTGCAGTTCCTCCAACACATAATCTCTACAGTTTAAATGAAATTTTACATACTTTAGATTAATTTTAAGTGTATTCTGTGATTTTTTCTTTTTTTTGTATATCAAACATTTCTTTCTCTTTGCTAGTCTTTAATTTCTTTTGTTACTATAGTTGTTAATAATTCTTTGATGTTTAGATGTATGCTACGATTTTTATTTGTAGAAAACGAATAGGTCATACATCCCCCAAACGTGCGCTAAACGTTCGCAAGAATATCTCAAAAGGTACGCGAACAGTTTGCGATTACGTCGTAAAATGATCGGAAAAACTTCGCAGATTTCGCGTAACATACGCGAGACATTCTCCATAGTTTCGGAGTCTGTTTGGGGTTTCACGAACATTTTGCGAACATCGCGCGTGTCTTGCGAAGGTCTTGCGCATATGACGAGGCTTTAAAGACACTTTCGAGAACAATTCATGAGCAAATCACGACCAAGCGTGCGGAAAAGGTTCGCAAAAAATTTCAAACTTTTTTGAAATTCTCGCCGAAGTAAAAACGACATTCGCGAACAATTGACGACGCTTCCGAACCCTCACGTTCGTTTGGCGATCTTTTGCAGGCTAAAATACGAATGCTGGATTTTGCCATTCGCGTCCTTCGCAAATCGTTCGCGTGCTCCGTGAAATCACCCTATAACAGCAGCTATCTAATACATGTACTACAGAAAATTACCAGGCACCAGTTGTTCTTTGTGCTAAAATGCATTCAAAATCATGCTGCCCCACATTAAATTCCGACATTCATAATTGTTTTACTAGTAATTCACTTGGAACAGCAATCGACTCCCTACTGGATGTACTGCTTCTGTGTACTCTAAATAATCACAAGATCCGTACATCACACCATAATCACAAGTTTACAAGCTTACAGATTTCACAAGATTTTCAATGCTTTTGGAGTTTTTTGAGAACACCTGACTATATAACATTATACTGTAGAAGTGGATGTTTTCCTGCGACTTATTTTTCGTGCTAGACCGTGTAAGACAATTTTTGAGTGTTTTTAATTCCGCAGAATCAAGACATCCACTATTGGACTATACGGCAAGCAAATACATTCACATGCTTTTATATTTGCGCTAGTTTCTGGTTGCACGAAATGGGCGAAAATTTCAATACTGCGAAAATTTCCAATTTCATAGTACACATTTTATGATATTAATAAACTAACAATTTGCAGTTTTTTGTTTTTTGTCGTTTTTAGTTTGTTTTTTTTTTTGGGGGGGGTACAGCATTCGTACGTTAGCTAACAAGTGTAAAGTGGTAGAAATACAGCAAAACAAGTGTGTGTGTTGCCTTGGGTGCATTGATAAGGAACTTTTATTTTACATTATAGGGCCCTACCCCCTTCATTTTAATATTAAATTTACATACAATCAACAGGATGGGGCAAACAAAGATTCTTAATTCTTCTGCTGCTGCTGTGCAAGAAACTCGAAAACCACAGCATACAGAACACTGGTCAGACCTCTAGTTGAATATGCCTCCTCCGTGTGGGATCCATCAACTGCAAGGAATATCAGCAAGATTGAGATGATCCAGCGGAGGGCAGCCAGATACACTCTAAACCGATATCGGAATACATTAAGTGTATCATCAATGCTGCAGGAGCTGGGATGGACATCACTACAACAGAGACGTGAACATCTGCGTCTTGTGATGTTCTACAAGATCCACACCCAGCTTGTACCATTCAACTGGGAGGCTTTCATCACCAAATCCACCAGACCATCCAGAGGTGTGAACACCCAAGGCTACCACATCCCTCAATCCCGGACACAACAGCACCAAAACTCATTTCTTTCCTAGAACTGTTAGATCCTGGAATGCCCTCCCTGACGATGTTGTGACGGCCTCTTCAGTTAACGCCTTTCGTCTCCTGCTGACGGAAGGCAGCAACAGCTAGAATCGAGGCAGTTTTTACTTGCACCCTGTAAATTATTGGCACATGCACCTTACCCCTATGACACACACTATCACCAAGTTCTGCAAGAATCTTCAAGGTTGAAGGAAGCAGACTACTGACAAGAAGAAGAAGAAGAAGAAAATATCAGAGTAAATCTATGCCCGCATTCTCTGCTGACCGTTTTCATGGTGATGCCTTAATTATTATCTGACCTATTCAAGTTAACCAACACAGTGAGGCATAATCATGAAATAGTCCACCACTCCATTCACCGCCATTCATCTCGTCATAGCCGGTGACTGCTTTCAACTTCCATAGACTTAGCACATAGTGAAGACACACACGCAGGACAAGAGGGGACCGATATCCCGATTTGGCCAACAGTGAATGGGTAAAGTTACCGTAACCAGTTCTAGTAGGTGTCCAACACATCGACTCTGTACATTGAAACCAACACCCCGCTATAATTTATAGTGATGACATGTGCGGAAAGAACAAACTTTTATGCATGAGACTACATGCAGTGGTTTTGCATTCTTCACTGGGGATTTGATGATGTCCAATTACTAAAAAACTTGATAATAAACAAGATCAACAGCAAAACAATAATTCCATAGATTATAAATGCACCATTGCATTGGAAAAGCATTGCGTGCGTTTCACCCGTATTGTCAATAGAGGGTACGGGTGTTGGTTTAAAAAATTACGGCGCAACCGAGGGCGTCAAAATAAGAACCCACGAGTTCGAAGCAGGCATCAATTATCTTGGAAAGTTGGAGCGTGTACCGCAAATCGCATTTTTAATGCGCGCTTGTGAATTCAGAGTAGAACTCTAGAATTCTAGGCCTAAATTTACTTTCTTGACATGTGAGTCAGAGTAGTGAGTAAAATTTCAGGCAAATTGTGAGATATTCTAAGTATCTATTGATAGAAAAAAATTAGGGTGTCGATGTGTTGGACACATAATTATAACGGTTAGATCCTCTAGATCTAACGTTTGGTTAGACCCAATTTACACATTTTTTTTCACGTGGTTTACATTAACTAACACAAATTGAAATGTATGGGACTGTTATAGAACTACACTCCTCCTGTATGATGCGGTGGCACACACAATCTCTCCACACAGCGGGTCTAAATGTTCCTTAATCACAATTCAAATATAATCATGAAAAATAATGGGCTGCCAACATCGCATACCTACTGATATGAGCTGGCTGAGCTAGCTAAGGAGCGCAATACGAGGTCGTCAGCGTATCCGATGTCGAACTCAACTCCACCGCACGCAGCACAGTAGGCAGGGGCACGGATTCTACACGCGTATACGCACAGTGTATGTAGAAGTTATGCATAATCCATCAAGGGCCTGGAAATGGAAGGGATGGGCGTGCACGGCCTCTTCTTCTTCTTCTTCTTCTTAGTCTGCCTCCTTCAATAAGCTGAAGAGTCTTGCAGACTATGTTATTTACATTATAATACAGTTTGTTTACAGATATTTACAAGCACATAACAAATACGAAGAACAAAGTTAAGACTAGCCACTGTGATCAACCGTTTCGAATGGGCGAAACCGACGTGGGGATCAGAGCCGTGAAGAGGATGCATGGAGCCGCGCCGCGGTTACCGTGCCAAGCCACCCTTTTCTCTCACATCCTACTGTTATCTTCAGTGACATCGACATTTATCAATCCTACCTCCCGGATCCCCCGGGAACGGCTGCAGTGACTGCAACTCTACGGGAATGTATTGACTTGAGTCAAGCTGAGTTGATTTAAATACTAAACTCTTTCGACCCCTTTCGGAGCATGAGAGTATAGCCAAACAGCATTTTTTTTTTTAAACACAAATTACTCGTTCAAACAATTTCCTTCTGTGTTCAATATGACTCTTTAATCCCTAATCTCAGCTCAAAGATAGTACGATGTTAATAGATCAATATGAGGATCATTAGAGCAGCTGTATAGTGTCTAGCTGTTTCTCCTTCTCTGTTCCATAGGCCCCGAACTGACCCTACACAATAAGCATGAACATAAAGACATATTCACTATCACGAACAAACAGCTAATGCAAAATATTCACAATAATTTTCTCCTTTTTTTTGCACGATACGCCGCTACACTATACAATATCTTCATTTTCTTAAATTTTTTTCTCCGTCACAGTGAGTAGTGACTTGAGTATATCCCCTTAAAGAAGAGAGTGCCACTCCAGAACTTTATCAATTTCATAAGAAAGAGAAGAAAAAAAAATCCCCTGCAGAACTGCGCAAAAAATAATCGAAATCGGATAAGAAATAAGGAAGTTATGACTTTCTGAAATTCATTTTTTTTTTTTGGAAAACACCTCTTGACCAGTCGTTATGAATATTCAAATCGACAGGTTAGTGATGTTATGCTCTCACAATTTCTTATTCATTTCATAACATAGGCCTACAGGGCATTCTATGACAAAAATGTCAACCAAAATAAAAAGGAACAAATGTTAACAATGACTTTTAATGGCAGTATGCTTTTACCTGGTACTTGTTAAATGTAGGCCTAATAGCTAAAACCTTTTCCCTGAATTTCATAATAGGCCTCAAAGGTAAATGAAAATTGCATAAAGGGAATCACATCATCAACTCGTTCATTTAAATATTCATAAGGACTGGTTATATGTTTTCCGAAAATGTGAAATTTCAAAATGATTCCTTATTTCTTATCTATTTTTGCCATTTTGGAATGCTGTATGTGAGGATATGTTTTTCTCGTTCTTTTTGAGTTAATTCATTTAGGGGCGGATCTGCTTTTCAATTTGTCGCATTGTACAAACACTTTTTGAGGTCATTGGGCCCTATCCTCAGTTACTGGGCTCGTCAAGCGTTTGTTTTGCTCTCCTGTGAAGTTATAATCAAAGTTTGATACTTAATTTGTCTCTTGAACATATTATTGCAGGTATACATTTGATTATTAATTAAGTTTGCGTATGCCTGAAATAACACCTGCTCGTCTTCATTTTGCATTTTCATGGAGTAGACCTACATGTATAATGTCGAACACTTCAATAATCACTTCCCTGTTTCAACTTTTTGATTCAATGTTTTTACCTTGTTCAATTTACTAGGTTACATTTATGAAAAAGAAATTTCAATGCAGAAATAAAAACAAAGTTGCATATCAAAATAAATCGATCCTCGTCGTCTGAGTTTTTACAAGATTTCAAGTTCAAGTTCAAGTTGATTTATTTCACTTCCAACAAACAATAGATAAGAAATACAAAGAAACGCTGATATACACAGACGTCATGAAATCAGTACCACAATGCGATGAACAGAATAACATTGTAAAAGAGATACAGGTAATATCAACAGAGATACAAATAACTGTTACGTCACTGTGGTAAATGCATAAACAATATTGCTGGAAATGGAGGGGACTGCTAAAAAGCAGAGTTTGTAAAATGCAGTCCCCTCAAAGAGAAAAATATATATATAATTGCAAACAGCAACAACAACAACAAATTTCCCTAAGCGGTAGCAAAAAAAAAAAAAGACAGACAGAGTAATACACACATACATGCACACATATAATTACGGACGCACATTAACAAACACAGTCATGGCGGCTCTCTTGTAAGGAAAAAAAAATGATGAGAGGATAGAAAGATATAGTAGTGAAGAAGGTAGTAAGTCCGAGGTGGACAAGGGGGGGGGGGGGGGGGGGGGGGGGGAGAGGGGAGAGGAGAGGGAAATGGTGGGTCATAACCAGGGCACTGGAGGCACAGAAGCACGGGCTCGCTGATGAAGAAAGAGTATATAGTGAGAATAACGAAGCAACAACAACTTTGAAAATCAAAGGTAAAAAAGAAGAATGAATTATTATACTGCGTACAAAGTTTTTAGATGATTCTTTAACTTTAAAGAAAATGTGTAAAAACTTAAAGCTTCTTTTATATCATTATCCAGAGAATTCCAGAATTTTGGTCCAGAAAAGGAGAATAAAGATTTTGCAAAAACCGTCCTAGTCAAAGGCAAATGATATTATGGGATTGACGGGTTGGATATATGCATGAACAGTTTCATTCTTTAAAAACATGGAATCAAACACACAAAATGATCGGTTCTGGATCATTTTTGTGTCCGCCAAAATTCAGGAAGCATGCAGAGAGCTACTCGATGCACTGATCATAAATGGGGGTGCCATTTTAGTTTTTGTGTATAAGGTAGCGTCTTCGCGTAAAAGCAACTACTACTTGGAACACGACGCAGGGAGACAGAACGGCCAAAGTAATCGTCGTCTTAACGTCCGCGTCGCAAATCTAGAGCTTCCTAAAAACAGTTTACGACGGGTGAGGGAGGGCAAAATCACAATGGTTAACGAACAGTTTGTTCGCAAAAACCGATAAGTCCATATTTGCCAAATGGAGATATTTGCGATTAATGGTCAAGAAAAATAAAGAGAATAATAAGAGAATTTTTGCTTCTTTTGACCATAACTTCAAAAATGTACCTTTATATGTAGTGACCAATATATCATTTGAAAGGTATTATTTTGTACTTTATGACAGAGACCGTACTTCAAAATCTTAAAAAATGGACTTATCGGTTTTTGCGAACAAACTCTTCGAAGTTTGTCTTTCTTCAACCATAGCTGGCGGCTGCTATTATTTTTCGATAATGAGCAATTAATCGTGTTCCGTTTGCAGGGCGTTGGGATCCTGCCCCAGAATTAGGTCCCGCTTTCTAAAATCATTGATAAGTGTACAGAATGTTTTCGGATTGATATTAGATTATCAACCTGGATTGATGGGGCCAAAGTAATGAGTCACAAATCACGGTGACTACTCAGTAACTCCCACCAGTATGTAGGTCATGTTGAAACCTCTTTAATCAAAAGTACTTTAGCGACATCTAGCGGCAAATTCTTTACAGTCTCAAAGCACGAAGTTATGAATGTCAAAGGTTGCGTAAGATACCGCGCGTATAATACACACACCCACATGGCGGGACGACTCGTCCTTAAAAAAATTGTAATAAGCAACTCGGCCAATAGGGAAAGCAATTCCCTTTTGACGAGCGATACTATGAGATTTGCCATATATGGCGATGACGGGTTCTGAGCTGCACGAAAATCAGTGTATATCGATGGGGAAATATGCTTTACGAAGACCTGTATGTCTGGCTTCACGGAATCCCTCTTCTAGGTAAATAAAAGCCTGTCAAAGTAGATAATGTTTCAAAACTCTTCGAAACAGACTGATTTTTCTATAGATCCCTTTTCCTAATACTCAGTTGTTTTACCGCATGCAGTTCGTCCCTGCTGGACATTTCATAAACAGAGATAGATCAGCACCAGTATGTTACGATGTTACAAGAAAGTCAGCAGTTGATGCCAGTGAGCCCTGTTGAACTCCATGCGCAATCTGACCACAACCCATCACAGGTGTGTGTGCGTGTGTGTGTGTGTGTGTGTGTGTGTGTGTGTGTGTGTCTGGTTATTCAAATAGATCAAAATGTGTAAAAATCCTTAAAATACTTTGATTATCTTAACAAAATACATCATTTTTAAATCTAGAACGGGAAATAAGTTACCCACTGGAGAAAAGATGCAAAAGATTATTGTTGAATTTAATAAATGAGGAAAAAATCCTTGCGACCAAGGCTGGGAAGCTACATGTACATTTACAAAAATGGGAATATTTTGAGACTTCGTTGAATAAACCAGTCTGAAGCTACGTGCAACGTCTGTGACTTTTATGAAAATAGTAATGTTTCCATAGTATTCCACTCTTTCTTTCCTTCATTTTTTCCTTTCCTTCATTCCTCCTCCTCTTCTTCTTCTTCTTCTTTTTTTTCTCTAGTGTTGTTTTGTATTCCCCCCCCTCCTTTCCCATGCGTTCCTGTCAGCCTGTTGGCGGGCTGATTATATAACTATATTTACTATATTGAGATGTGTAGGCAAGAGCAGTTAACCAAATTAGGTGCATGTGTATGTGTGTGTGTATGGGTGTGTTTGTGTGTGTTTGTGTGTTGCATGTGTATACATAGGGGTGGGGGAGGAAACAGGAAGGGAGGGAACTGGTGGGGGTGGTCATAGGGACTCAGTAAGGGATATGAGTTAGTAGGTGGGCGGGTATTGGTTGATAAATAATATGGTTCCATTATTTATTACTGTATAATTTTGCTGCATAATTCATTTGGATGATTATTAAGATTAATGCTAGAAGAATTGAATTATCACTGTTAAATTTAAGCAATTTTTTTGAGAGCATAGGGGAAGTGACTGTATGTAAATTGATAATTGTTCATGAAAATGTAATTTTTATTATGTCATTATGTACAGCAATAGCAAATTTGCTATTATGATCACAAATGTATATTTTCATCATTTCAATTGTAGCAAATGAAAATTGTTATTTTTTTTTCTATTACTTTGAATGGAACAGAATAAACATCGTTGAAAAAAAAGTGTGTGTGTGTGTCTAACGGTGTGTGTCACAGTGAGCCTAGGGACAACTTATTGCCATGTTCACCTGGTTTATTAGCAGCAAAGGGGAGTGGCTGTGTATTAAGTCTACATTTTACTAGTTGGAGTCAAATTAGCTTAAAAACACCTCCGTAATGTTCAGTCGATACAGGCCTTTATGAAATTGAAAAAGAAACAAAACACTGTTGAGCCGAAGTCGAATGTAAACAAAAGTTAAATATTACCTGTAGTATCTCTACAATATCAGTCAGTAGAATTACAGCAAATGAGTTCTCATCATCAGTTTCAATTACAAAGTAGATTGATTACTGACTTTGTTTTCCGCATTATATTGTGCGATAGCCTATACACAACTGCTTGAGCTAGGCTTCTCCTATTTTTTTTTCCCTCACGTTGTCATCAGTTTTTATTTCTACATCCAGAGGTGAAAATACTAGAAGTTGCAAGGAAAAAGGCAAATCAATATGAAAAGCACATCATGTCATTGTGCCTTATAAATAAACGACATGATAACGCATTAGCAACCCATTATTGCTCAAGGTACATTTAGCAGTTTGTGCATGATGTTTTGTAGGTGGATTAGTTCATAGTGAAGTCCGAATAATGAGCCGTTTATCTTATGACCGATTTGTGTAGCGCCGCGTGTATAGATACTATTCGCGCGCTGTCGCGTAAATCTGCATTCATCTTGCGTAGTTCATCTATTCGCACCGACACAATAACTGGAAAAGTACCGCAAGCCGTATTTGAATTTCGCCTCTTCGAAATAACTAACGTTGCCAGCTTTTTATATTAATTGGATTTCCGTAGACTGCAGAAATTTCAACGAGATTCTGTGATGATATTGCTTTTAACCTCGTGTGAAAGACAATTTTGACAGCCGGTGTCCTGTACTACATCATGCTATAGATCATCTATGTAATGGAACCATTGTAGCTGCGTGCTATTGTAGAACGGACGTTTCTGCTTCCCCGTCTGTTGAAGCCTCTGCTATGTTCTTTATAAGCTCGCCGAAAACGCCGAGAAACGTCAAGAAGCAAATTGAATAAGGAGCACTGCACAGTTTAATTGCCTTTCCCATGTTGTCAATATATCTGACTCATCAGATCACAGGAAAACTGCTGCGACATCTTGCATCGGATTGACGATTTCTTGACTCCTCTGTTGCCTGCATACGATATTACGCAACATCAATTGCCGTTTACGTGCATCACTCCGCTTCAAAGCTGGAGCCTGAAAGATCTGCCGATCATCATTTAAGACTGTACCCGATCTTTCAAACCGGTGGCAAAGTGACGCCGGTTAGGACAGAATCATGCATCGACTTCAGACATTAGTAAAGACAGGTCGACCCTGTGTTTTGGCGGCCACACGCTCGATCAAAAGCAGAGACTTATCGAGCAGGACGTTCAGGCCGCCTGCCCAAGATGGGCAGGGTCGCTCACCAACGGGTGTTCTAGCCACAACTCCAGGCGCGAATGTAAGACGTTACGTGGCCCCTGTGGCCACTGAGCCGTTTTTGAGCGGTAGCAATTCAAACTATGTGGAAGAAATGTATCAGTCGTGGTTACAGGATCCAACCACAGTTCATAAGGTGAGCAAAGGTGACGTGGATTGTGGTGTTTACATCTGGCATCTTGCAGCGGCAGTAGACGAGAAGTGCTTGATCATTAATGAGGAAAGGGGATGGGGACAGAGTGAAGATCCCATCATATCGTCTCAAGACTTTGAGATGATCGAGACACACGAGTGATTCAGCGTGATTTTTTTTTTTTTTATGTCTCGCTAGAGGAATTATCTATAAAAAAAGTTGTCTGTCCATCTTTCCATCTCATCTCTCATCATTGTTATTAAGAAAAACCTTGAATTTCTAGATTTTCTTGATAATGGGCCTGAGTGTGCTATGTGAGTTGTAGATGCAGTGCAAAGATTTTTGGACAAGGAAAAAAAAAAAAAAACCCAAGAGGCTGATGCACAAAATTCAACAAACTTCTACCGTATACGTTACTAGTATTTTATCTCTGAACTTCATTTTGAATACTGGTACTTTGTAGCAATATTATATACAGTTGAACCTCTCTTATCCGGCCTTCCTTTATCCGGATCTCTCTATTATACGGACGCGATCTCGCCGTGATTTTTTTAAAAATAATTACGGGAGGAAAGGGGGATTCCCAACTCTTTGAGAACTCCTACACAAACACACATGAATTACATAATAATTATTTAGGTAAATCTTCCCAAGAATTTATAAAAGAAAATGATTTCATTCTTGCAAACACAAACCTCTATTTTGGGGTCTGTTACTGAGTGTAACAATGAAAAGGTTGCAGTATACACATTACTACATGTGGTACTACAATGGGCTACATCAGTACATGTGTATGTATATGTACATGTATAAAGCATTGAGTCTCCCGTATCCGGCCAAATTCCTTATCCGGATGAGCCCCGGTCCTGACTTGTCCGGATACGAGAGGTTCAACTGTACCATTAATGTGGGTTTAGTAAGTGTGGAAATGAATGAGGAAGTACATTTTGTATTAAATACACCGTGTATAGAATAACGATAGGGAAAGATAAAAGATCGCAGTACTTCTGCCAAAATGGTCACCACCAACTATTGTTGAGCAGAGAATTTCTCATGGTGATTTAACTAGGCAGACAGAGTAGAAATAAATTCTTTTCATTACATAGGTCACAGGTCAAGGTCAAATGTCATTGTACTTTGGTCATTTCAAGCTAATACTGCAGCTAGGAATGTTGAGTGGTAATGTAAGTTGGGTGGAAAGTCCTTTCATGAACAATCAAGAAATAAGGATTTAAATCAAATACATGAATGAGAAACAAGCACCAAATGTAAATGGGTTGGCAGCATAAACACTGATTCCATGGCCATGGGGTTGGGGTACACACTGTAGATGCTAGAGCTCGATGACTGGTTATGTTTAGCATTTGCGATGTAGCAAATGGTTGGAACCGAAGACTTTCACATTCAGCAACAGAGCTCTGGTAAGCAAAGCCAGGATACACTCAACTTCCAGTTTCTCTTCAGTGACTCCCCCCCCCCCCCCCCCTTGTTTGTTTGTTGTTGTTGTTTCCTGACAAGTTTGCATAACAGTTAATATTTCTTTATGAAAAAAAAAACCAGGATTTATTGTCAGATGAAGTACACTTTAAATGACCAAAATGATTGTTGCAAAACACGAGGGCTTTCTCTGACAATAAAACAAGTATCTTACAGTCTGCCTGACTGTCAACTGCAAAGAAACTTCTAGATAACAAATTCTCATATTGGAGAAATATCAGAGACTTGTTATAGATGGATCTTAGTCAATAATGAAGCCAACAGATTTTTGTGTTGAGCACTGTTTGGACCCAAGCTACCAGCAGATGGAGAACATGGCAGCTTCGTATCTGTTGGTCATGCCACAGCACAAAGTGCCTGTTTGGAATTCATGGTCCCATCTTTCGTCTCGATATGTTTTGAATCAGAAGAGTCAGGCGCTACAAACTGGCACTTACTACGTCACTAGCCCAGGAAAAGTAATTGAATGTGAGGCAGGTAGAAACAAATGTGCACTTGCTTCTAAAAATATTTAGCATGAGGCTCTTTCTCAAATCCCTATTTGAGCAAGCGGGAAGAATATCTTTTGTAACACCGACCACAGTTGGAAAAGTTTTGAAAAAAGAAACAACCCCAAAGCATCCAGCAAAGGCCAAAAGTCATAATTCAAGTTCGTTTTCTGAGATTCCTCTGTTTAACAATTTCAGAATATTCTTCACAATATTCCTCGCATGGGTTGGATGGATATTGTAGTACAAAAACACATTTACAGTGTAGGCCTATAGTCAAATCTGTCATGGGAGTGTACCCAAATATAGAATAGGTGCCGACCTACAATGGCCACAAATCCCCCTTCTTGTATTTATGTAGTGGTTGCACACAATGACTCTGTGTCTGACACAGTTGGCAGCTACAGGACCATTAATCCCTTGATAGTTTAATCACACCCAGGAATCACTATAGCAGCCACAGAAGTAAAATCTCTTGACCAGTTTCTAATTATGTGCAGTGACCAGTATTTGTCAGGCTGTCCCTTGTACACAACGAGACACGTACCTACAATAGAAATCAAATCCTGGATAGGGATAACAAATTTTTGTAGTTACCAGTAAACTGTGAAGTTGTGAAGTAGCCTTTTAATGTTGATTAAGTGAATTTATTTTGGTAGTCAGTGAGAAATCTGTGTGCTTGTATTGATCCTATATCCAGACATTATCAGTAACAAAATGAGTAAATTTGTGACAAAAAATGTAACTTTGTGTGTCAATATGTGCAATGTAGCTTGTAGCATCAGCATTATCAGAACATTTTAGTAAAGATGAATGGATTTGCTCTGATTAAAAAATGGCCTCCATGGCTGTGTAGAAAGGTTCTCTCTCCCTAGGTTACTGTTATGTTTCCCTCACAATGGCCATTTTGAAGAGGTTTTACTACAATGAGATTTGGGGCACAATCTAGTGAGAGCCATCAAATATGGGATATGACTGTTTTCAAGATGAAATCACTGTGCCTTGACAATATCACCTAAGTATGTAAATGAAGGCTATCAGAATGAAACTGGCTGAAAGTGTCTTATCTTACACAAAATTTGAACAAGATTTTATTGTTCATTTGTTGATTTGTCATTGTTAAATGTTTTTGTTCAGATCTTATTTCAGTGAGTTCTTTTGATACCTTTGTGGATAAGACATTCCTGAAGCTTTGTCCTTGAGCCTTCTCTTCAAGAAAAAAACAAAATAAAAAAACCATGCTGTCTAGATCAAGATTATACCCATAGGATGGTCTGGACAATTAGTACACTACATTTACTGAATCTGTATAACTCAACCGGAAGTTTTAACTTTAGTGTAAATGACTGAATGCTATTGACATTTATATTTCTGACCCGTTTTTTTCCCCTGATTTATGCTTATTGACCAGTCCATGTTGTACCTGCTTATCAGTCGTTATCATCTTGGAGTGAAATGATAAAAGAAAGACAAAAAAAAAGAAGAATTTGTGGGTAGCAACAGATAACTGAATTTCTTCCCCATCTCTGTCCATATCATTTAAAAAGCCTGATATTGGTAGTTTTGATTTAATTAAATTTAATTCTTATTACCCCTGTATCCAATGGGAGTTTCCATGCCTGTCCAAAATCTGCTTCCCTTTCCAGTCATGGGACATTTTCTTCCGCAACGCTCAAAACGGCGCCGCGCCCGGGATGGCTTACTCCCCACCACCACCGATCTCCAGTATGTATCCAGCTCCATCATCGCCACGGCCCTCGCCGATGACCACCGTCCAGGCACCGCCGGCCGCTGTAGCCCAGGCCCAGCTGGACCGGAAGGTGATCGAGGATCATCTGTCCGTGCAGACCATCATCAGGTCCTACCAGGTCAGTCAGACTGTTGCCTCTTGGAGGAGGTGTTTATAAAGCTTCCTATTTCAAAGTATCACTTTAATTACACAAAAATAATATTTCATATAATGTAGAACACTCATATATTCTATACTGATTATTCTTTGTTGGTATTTGTTTGTTGTTTTGTTTGTTTTGTCTTGTTTTGTTTGTTTTGTTTTGTTTTGTTTAACTCTACATTTATTTTGCTTTGTTCTTTGTGTGCTATTTTATTTTTGCACTCATGAAATATTGTTAACACTCAATCTAGCAACTGAGATAGCCTCAAAATGGTGCATAACCCACCCACACAAAAGGAAAACAAATGAGTTCCCTGCATATGTATCTGAGCACATCCATAACTCAAAATTAGCCAATAACAGGCCTTGTGATCAAGACATTATCTTCCTACTATTCTTTTACATGCATCCAAACATATACTTTATTACACATTTGTATTTTTTCAGCACTAGGGGAAAATGCATAGAATATGTGAGACAGCAAAGCCTATATCAACTGTATGTTTGTCTGGATGTGGTACATTTTTGAATAAGGACCATTGATCACTAAAATCAAATGCAGAGCCATGCATATATCTGCAAAAAATGTTGTACTCCTACACATGAGCCAAGTGGGACTTCTGTAGAATTACACTGTTATTTTACAGCTTTCACAAAGAATGATAGACAATGGTAAATGGGACAAAGAATATGAATCCTACCAAAACAGTAACAAAGGGATTATTTTTACCAATGCAGTGGTATAATTGTTAATTGCTGGCAGCTGGCACCAAAGTCTGGTTTGTCCATTCATCTCTTTTTTCCCCCCTAAAAGATAGTTACTGGAAGTAGCTGGCTTGATTCCATGCGGATGAGACTATCGCACAGAGCTTTGGCTCAGTGCCGGTATTTTGATAGAAAGATTTTAGGGAGTCCATTGTATTATTAGGTTCTGTATAGGACACAGGGAACTTGTGATGTTTCTGGATTGACCGTAGGAAACCTGTTTCACGTGTTCAAGGTTTTCTTGGAATTTTGTAGTATTGCAGCAATCAGTGCACAACTCTTGCTTTGATGCTTTTTTTTTGTCTTTTTTCCAAGATCTTGTCTACCTTTTTTATGGATGTTTGGGCAGTGGTGGAGAGATTACTGATATCTTTCTCTCTGTTTTTTTTTCTTCTTCCTACAAGTAAATTGCCCCTTTAATCTCAGTAGATATTTCTTGAGGGATACATTTAAAAGAGAAGCTTCAATCTGTGTTAAAGTTAAAGGCGTATCTCACTGGAGGGGACTTTGCCCCGACTGCCGTGACTGCCGCAACTCTTGCGACTCAAAGGACAAAAAAAAATTGGCTTGCACGCTCACCAAGAAGGCCACTCTTCTGCGACTTCAGAGACGTCTCCAACTTAGATGATAATTAACCATCCAGAAGTTGCAGAGATGTTGCTGCAACGTCTTCGAGACATCTTCTCAGGGGCGTAGGCCTCTCTGTGACATCTCCGGTAGGTCACCAATGGGTCTCTGCAAAGTAGTGGAGATGTCTCAGAGACCTTGCGAATAAAATTGGTCTCCGCGACTTGGCCACGACTAAAAGGCGACTTTGCAGAGATGTCTCTGCAAGCAGCTAGAGTTTGAAGAGGGTCTCTGAAAAAAAAAATGAACATGTTTGATTCACTTGCAACTCCCTGGAGACTCAGCTACAATTCAGGAGACGTTGCAGAGACATCTCTGCAACCAGTCCACAACCAGGGAGACTCGTGTCACAACCAGGTCGCCATCTAGTCTCGAGCCCAATGAGATACCCGCTTTATAGTAGCTCTAACAAACAGAAGAAAGCTTAGCAGAACAGTATAAGTTCAATTGATATTAGACAAAGAAGTGAGACAATTCCACAACTGTGAAGTTTATCTGTTTTTACATCAACAACCAATTATATACACATATTATTACCAAGTCATTCTGAAAAAATGAACTTGCAAAACTTGAAAATACCATTGTTTTGTTTGTCCAATCAAAATGATATTTCTGCCTGTTTATTTGTCTGATTTTACCGCATCTATCAAACTCAACTTGAATTTGAAATTGAATGTCACTGAAACTGAAATTCTCTATGGGTCAGGTGTTTCCTTATATCAGCTAATTTTTTTGCTTTGATCTAAGGTAAAAATCACAATGGTCAGAACTAGGCCACAAGATGAACTTAATATTTCTGTTAGAAAGGTCACCTTGTGCTCAATATTCAAATTTCCTGGTCAAATCGCATGCCTTGAAAACTTGGCCAAAATACAAAGAGATAATGTCTGCACAGTTTCTCACATGACCTCGTGAAGGAGTCCAAGGTAGTAAAAACCACAGTCCCTGTTTAATTTGACTGATGCAGTTTGTACTACAATGAGGGAAGTCCGCATGCACATTCCAATAATAGTTAGCAAGTTAAGTATAATGCCAATATTAAACTTTGTATCAGCAGTTGTAAACCATGACAGAGGCAGAGATGTCAACTTCCATTTTTTGCTATAATTTACACTGTTTTGTGTTTGTGTTTGTGTTTTGTTTTTTGGTAAAAACCCTTAATTAATACAAAACAAAACAAACTGCAGATTCATGGCAAAAACTTTTTCCCCAAAAGTCGCATAAGAACACGTGTCAATGGCAGGAAAGGTAAAAATACTGTTTTTTTGACCAAAATTTGCCTTTACAGCCCTCAAAATACTGCTGTGCAGTTTATAAGGTTGTCATCCCTGCATAGGACTTTGACATTGATGTGGATAAATGGAGGAGAGATTCAGAAGGTTGTGGCCACAAATTTAGATTGGATTCTGAGATGAAACACCTAGGAAGTAATGTTCTTTGTGCTTGTATGGTACAATGTACTCGTCCTGATAGATGACATGATTTGACCAATACTGATCACCTGGCAAAAAATGCAAGGAGTCAGTATTATTCCGAAGTATTCAGACTGAGTTGAGAAATTTGATACAACTTGTTCAAGAGAAGTGCTGTACTGAGAAGATTACCAAAGAACACATTTTTTGAATTATTTTCACAAAGTTCAGTGCTCATTGTTGTATCATATGACAACCCCAGCGTACTTTTCTCTATGCTCCATGTTAAGTTGAGACAAATGAATGTAATGTTACAGTACAGTATGCTGTATCGGCTGAATATCTTCAGGAGGCTTTTGTTTAAAATTGTGAATTTTGCAAGTTAAGTGCTATTCAGGAATATGAAAACACATGAAACTATTAACTCAACTCTCAACAGGAGTGCACACATACATTTCTTCATTTGAAAAAAAAACTAAAGAATTAGACTTGCTAAATGTATGGCAAATACAGTGGCAGATGACAACAATGGCTACAATGTACGTGAGATTAAGTTCATGCTACAAGACAGCAGCTTAGCAGCCGCAAGTTAATTGGGAGCTTTTCTGCCGTAAGTGTAATTCAGTGAAAATTGCAAACTGCTATACAAACTGGCTGAAAACTATTCCCTTTCCCTTTGCAACTGAATATTACATAGCCATCGTGGTTCAGTATTCATTGGGCATTACAACATTTCTGTGTAGGGAACGATATTTTTCTTCCGTTTTTTCTGTCCTCATCACAAACTCAGACACAAAGGTTTTAAGTCCTTCGGAGGGGACTTCAAACCATTAGTCATGTGGTAGCTTTCTGTAAAGTAAAATAAAATAAATCCAAACACAAACATACAGAGTATTCAATGTTACAAAAAGAGAATGTGGGAAGTAGCTATTTATAATCTTTAATTAGATTATGCAAACAATAGATACCTGTGTGAGTGGGTAGGTACAATGTCATCTTTTATTATACCCCCGCCAAACGAAGTTTGAAGGGGGTATATAGGAATCAGCGGACGGTCGGTCGGGCGGTCGGTCGCGCGGTCGGTCGGGCGGTCGGTCGGGCGGTCGGTCGGGCGGTCGGTCCGTTGCAAATCTTGCGTCGCGAACTACTTCCTCAGTTTTCAACCGATTCCCATAAAACTTGGCACAGATGTGTGCCTTGGGTTGTAGATGTGCAAGACGTATTTTTTGACAGTACCCAAAAGTACGTTGCCATGGTAACGGCATATTATGGGCAAAAATGGGTACAAATCTTGCGTTGCGAACTACTTCCTCAGTTTTCAACCGATTCCCATAAAACTTGGCACAGATGTGTGCCTTGGGTTGTAGATGTGCAAGACGTATTTTTTGACAGTACCCAGAAGTACGTTGCCATGGTAACGGCATATTATGGGCAAAAATGGGTACAAATCTTGCGTCGCGAACCCCTCCCGCAGTTTTTGATCAATTTTTATGAAATTAGGTACAGATGTTCATCTGAATATGTTAATGTGCAAGACACATATTTCCGCAGTGGCAAAAAGTGCGTTGCCATGGTAACGGCATGTTATTGGTAAATATAGGGCAAAATGCTTCATGGCAAAACTGCTTCATCAGTGTTCTTCCAATTCTCATGGAATTCATATTGAATGTTTGTCTTAGGATATAGGTCAGCATGACACATTTCTTGACAGTGACAAAAAGTATGTTGCCATGGTAACAGCTCACATATTATGAGCCAAAATGATGGAAAATTTTGTGTTGCAAACTACTTCCTCAGTTTTTGCCCAATTTCCATGAAACTTGGTACAGACGTGTGCCTTTGGTTGTAGATGTGCAAAACGCATTTTTCGACAGTACCCGAAAGTACGTTGCCATGGTAACGGCATATTAATGGCAGAAGATCAAGGAAAGATCTTGCGGATTTAACTACTTCCTCAGTTTTTTGACCAAAGCTTATCAAATGTTGTTTTGACCAAAGCTTATGAAATGTTGTTTGATGGGGGTATAACCAGTCGCTGTAGCGACATTTCTAGTTCTGTCAGAGTAAGTGCACTGGATTGAAACAAAAAAAAAAGACAAAAGGGCTGACATTTCCATTCACATTAGATGCCTTTTGTTGTTGAACATTGTGTTTGGAAGGTATATCTTCATCTATATCTCCCAGAGTAAATACGCTGACTTAAAATAGACTTTTCTTTCGCACGAATGCCTCTTCATTCTGTCGTTGTTGTGGTTGGCTAGAATTTTTACTAGTAAAAGGTGGTGTGATGGCGTTTAAAGGACACATAGCATTCGCCTTTATCAAAATTAACTGATATACACCCATGAATCCAATTGTCTTTTCAGTCGCAGTTCCATTTCTAACTGTGTATTATAGTGCATGTGTTATTTTATATAGATCAGTGGCAGATACTGCATGTGTTATTTTATATAGATCAGTGGCAGATACTTCCGTGTTAGGTTCCATGCACAGTTAATTACTCAGCATTTTTTTTTTTGAAGTTATGCACATGACATTGAAACTGCATAGTGAAAGAGGAAAAGCACCTTCTAAAACCAGGTGAAATTTTGGAATATATTCGTGCTTTGCCACAGCAGTTAGTTGGTGGTTTGTGTCTTTGGCATTGATGATTAATGTTTTTATCCAGAGGGCAAAGGTCAAGGTTGTCTTCTTGGATCGTAGATCAGTTGTAGTCACATTAAAAATGGCATAGTTCTCGAACTCTATTTGATATACATGCAAGGAAATATCATTGTAGTCATCCCAATATGTCTGTGCATGAATGCTTTTGTCTGCATGTATATCATAGAGAAGGATATAGTTCATAGTGAAATTCTGATGATATCAGACATATTGACTTGGGAAGCATTCAGTTAACTTTGACAAAAGGATGCAATAGTGAAATTGTTACCCCATGAAGCGATATGGTTCATTTTAAGGTCCACTTTCTTCAGTGTCAGAGGTTGGGTGAAACACCTCACAGAATGCTTCACAAGCTGAGAGGAGAAAATAGAATCAGACAGACACACAGATGTTACATAATGACATAAAAAGATCTAAGTTGTGATGGATCTTGGTGGTCTTGATTTTGAATTCCAAGTAGGTTAGTTCAGTGTTTTGTTTTTGCTATTATTTCTGATGTCATGTAAAGACTTTTTTTTTCGCAATAAATAGTTCTCCAGTATAATTTGTCCATACCCTCTTCAGTGTATAACCAGGCAGAGGAATTATCAGATGATCCCTTCTTTACTTTGAACAGTATACAAGCTAAGCAGGTGTTTTAAAGATTTTCTTGTAGGTACTTTATCATAGTGTCAACGAGGCCTCAAATTTTCATTACTCTTGTTCACAGAGGTTTTTGCTGACATAGGATATACTGGTACATGTATTTTGTTGCAGTCTTTATGAAGGTCAAAACAGTGAAATCTGAATGGCCGACCTGTAATGACCATGTACGCACACATGTCCGTCTACATTAGACATTTGCCTCTTCATTAGAGTGGAGTACGTAGAGATACTGTGTTGAACAATTGAAGTGTTGTGTATGCGATATATGCAGGGAATTTTTGTATGGCCGGGTTATGGCCACGTTTTTACACATCATGCATTCACACTTTTTTCATCCACACCGATGCACTCATTTCAGACTGATGCCTTTGATTTTAATAGCTGCTGATTGTATTAATTTTAAAGCAACTGGTTTCTGCACTTTTGAGGCTATCTAGAAGCTGGAATCACTGTTTTATGTGGCTAGCATTGATATTGTGTCTGTTTGCCTAACTATAACTTCATCTTTTTTTTTCCTTTTTTTTTTTTTTTATGCTGCAGCTGATATTCAAAGTACCCTGCATTTGTATGTTTTGCATGTTTGAATATATTCACTATACATTGAATTTCCATTGGCTGTGAATGTCTTTGTGCAGTAATTATCATTAGATTGATTTCAAGATATAGAGACAAGCTAGGTAATTCTTCTCTCTAGTCTAGACTTGCTGCGACTTGCTTTGGGTGGCGAATGTCACCATGAAGTGATCCTGTCAGCCAGAGTACCAAGCATCAGAACAAGACGAGGAGGATAATTGCTTGGCTCAGTATTAGAGTTTTTGGAATACAGTGTATGATGAGCTCCAAGAAATCACACAAGAGACTCATTTTACTTCTGACCCATGTTTTAATCTGCAATAATAAATATGTTCTGATCAATAAAATTCCCACATAACCTGTTCGACTTCGAACATGCGTTTCAGTGTATATTGATAGTTGGTTTCTGATCAGTGAGAATTCTGCAAAGTTTCCTGCAAAACTCATCTGACTTCTGACTCATATTTTGACCAACATGATGAGTATCTTCCGCTTGAAGAGTTTCCCAGAAAAATTGAAGAAGACAGCAACAAAGGTCTTCAGAATTCAAGGCATTATTGCCCAAATTCATGACATCACTTGATGGGGAGCGCTTTAAACAGATACATGTATCTGCATTTAAAAGGCTCTATACGAACTCCCTGTCTGAGGAAAAATTTGCATAACTGGCAGAAATGGGCTACATGATGTAATGATCAAGCCTTCATATTATGCCGGGATAATCTTATGTTGTATACTCTATCATGTGACTTTCAGTAATCATAAGGTGATTGGTTCCTTATCTATCACAAATCCCTTGGTGTTACGGTTTATGTTTGTTGTGGATGCATATCTTATCGTAGTTTGTAGTGTCTTGTGATGCATGCTGTATGTTCATTATCTGATCACAAGTATGCCATGGAGTTATTGTAATTTCATCTGTGCTAACTAAACTAACATATGATTTGTGTGGTTTAATATGCAGTGATGACTGCTTCCAATATTTGTGTTTATCAGTTTCCTAATTCACATATTTTCTGCACTGTTTTATAATCCCATTGACCCTTATCAACCATTGCAAGCTCTCCATCCCATTAACGTTAATAAGCAAATATGATTAAGGGAACTCTAGATCGACAAATATACACAGAAAACTACATGACACGCAATCATAATGCACCCTACAAAAGAACTAGTTCAACAATATGATACTAGTACACAAAACCACTCGCTGTAATTGTTCTGAAGGACATAGCGTTGTCAAGTACATGTGTGTCGAACAGAATACTGTTTTATAAACACCTACTCTTCCTGTACCTTTTGAACGAGGTCATGTTTAACCTGTTGAAGTCCCAAGTATACTCGGGCAAATGTCTATTAAGGGAAAAGTGTGTTGTAGCAAAATCAGCCCGTCCTCAGTGGGTTAATAAGGATACAGTGTTCCATTCTAGTTACAATATTTTTTGTTCTTGTATTGTACATGTATAAACTGATGGATACACTCTTTGAATTTGGCAAATAAGCCGAACTGTCAAGGATGATTAAAATAAAAACGTCCCTCACCATGAGTGATCTAAGAAGTGTCACCCCATGTCGGTAACTTGCAAGTAGTTGGCTGGTTAATATTGCAGGCAAGGAACCCAAATTTAGCATCAAGACAGTAGATGTCATCCCTCTAAAAGGAAGTGAGTCATGACGGTACCATTTCTAGTTGTCACCACAGAGTTGCCCTTAAATTAGGAAGTGATGGATTTAGTCACACACCACCAAAGAGGGGGGTATTTCCGTATTTCCACATGAAGGAATTGCATGTGATACTAAGCGAAGACCTATGATGTAAGAGAATGACATTAGTTGACAAGGTCACAGGTGACACCTTACCAGCCAGAGCTGATAACATTGCCAGCTTGTACTTTTTACTCTTCTTCACCCCCCCCCACCCTTTTTGCCTGAAAACATATCATGACAATTACCCTCCAGGGACAATTAGCCTACCCCCCTCCCCTTTATACAGGTTAGTGATAGGGTGAAGAGTAAAGATTAGGGTAAGGGTTGGGTTATAGTGTTACAATTTAGGTTAGGGTCAGGATGAAGTTCAGGATAAGAATTAGGGTTTCCGGTTAGGGTCAGGATTAAGTTCAGGATAAGAATTAGGGTTTCTGGTTAGGGTCAGGGGGAGGCTCTGGGGTAATTGTCCAGTGGGGTGATTGTCCTAGAACCAATATCCAGACAATTGACAGAGTTGCTCTTTAATCGAATTCACGAAGGTAGTACAAATGAAACCATGGTTTAAACCATGGGGTACAAAAACTGTGGAGCGCCATGTGTCACATGGAATATTTCATTACGAATTCTGTCATTTCGTCGATGAAATGATTATTTTGTAATGAAATGACAACATTTGTAACTAAATGAACATTCGTCCACGACATGATAATTTCGTTAATGAAACGATCATTTTGTCAACGAATTGACCAGTTTCGTAACGAAATATTCCGTACGACACTTGGTGCTCCATGGTTTATGTCCATGGTTTAAACCATGGTTTCATTTCTACCATCTTCGTGAATTTGGGCCAAAGTGTCCGACATTCATCAATCATTTCATGTCCGGTGCCAAGTTCACCAGTGCTCATAGGCCATGAGGATTGCAGATAAATGTCAGTATTTCAAATATATGATCTTGCTACAGTGGCAAACTCTGAGTTTCTCTCCCTGAAGTTTAATTCATACTATCAATAGTTCATGAACCTCGTAAAAGAGATGTCATTTCGCTTTCCTTTCCAACACTTTGGCATACAGCTTTTCATGAGTGCATGCTTCATGAATTGTATGAGTATGTACAAGTGGACTTTGCTTTCAAACACCCAAGTAAAGGAAGTTTGAAGAAGGGTTACTTCAAACATCAACATTAATTCACACAAGTCTTTGTTGTCGAGTGCTCACCTCTCCCACACAAGTTAATGAAATCACTTATTCTTAGTCAGGCTAAAATGGAAAACATGTTCACTTGTTTAGTGAACGTCTACTCACATGTAACTCACATAATAACAGATCTTATGCTAGAAATTTCTAGTCGTTTTTTGTCATAAAAATACACCTTGTAAAACAAAATATGATCCAGTGGTGTCAATCCAAGATCCATGTACAAATGTGCAATACCTATACACTGGCAGTCCTGTAGTGCATTAGGGCATTGTCATGGCACAACCTTGCTCCATTTCTGTGAATCCCAAGCCCTGTTTACCATAAAACAATCAACCTTGCTACCGAAGTATTTGTAGGAGTATTATCTTTGCCGTACTTGTACTTTAGAATCTACAACATTCTTTCTTGCATGGCACACTGTCTGCAACACTGAGATGTGGCGAAACACTCCCCAGTGATCACCTAAAGTTTGCCAGTACCCGTACCTGAGTTGCCCTTGAGAATCTCAATGTCACACCCAAGCCATTGAAAGCTTGCTCTATGGACTCATAAATACAGTGAGGGAGGAACAAATACTAGTAGTACTACAAGGGTACACTGTATTACTATAGTGGGGTGGTGTAACTACATTTTGCTATCCTATCTTTATTTGCATATGTGCTGCCTAGTGAACTACGTATCTATAAATGTAGCTATTGCACACTGAAGTTCATGGTGTCCTAGAGTGATAATGGTAAAGTGTGCTTAGTGGTTGTGTAATCTTCTATGATAAACAAACATATCTTGTTACTGGTACTGGGTACAGCAGTATGTCTAGATAATATGTTACAGAGTTCATTTGTGAGGGTTTAGTGTGTAAAGCACAGACCTGCTGGCTCTTGAGAATTATAGCAGGCAAGCCAAATTTATGACAACCAGCCAGGTTTGGCCAGTCCCAAGCTGGATTGATCAGTTTAGTCTAACGGAATCATATTGTTCAGTCTAAAGGGATCATATATAGTTTTGTTTGAGACTTAACTTTAGGTTTCTAAGGGCCGTGTCACACCATAATACGGGCTTGTGGCGAGGAGGTAGTTTCCAGCACGTAGAAGATTTTCAGCGGGCGAACAAGAATGTTTGCAATTTTCATTCATGCCTTGTCATACCGTACGGGGGAACTTCTGCGGCTTGACTTGCGGGGAAACAAATTTACTCCAAGTAGCTCTCCGCAGTTGGTCCGCACCTGACAGTATCTAGCGCGTAGTTGCCCGGAGGTGCTCACGCAAGTCCGATTTAACCGCAGCCAAGTTTTGAGCATGACCAAAACTTTTCCGGGTGAGTCGCGGGAATGCCCGTAGAGGTCCACGCAGAACGCCAGTAGGAGACCCTTAGCGGCAGTACTTCCCAGGCAATTCCCACGCAGGTACTTCACAGTCCCGTATGCAGCCAAGATAATGAAATTCTGTGAGATTTCAGCCATTCCATTAGAGGAATTCCTTCACTAAGTTGTCAGCCCCCACGCGACTGGTACAAAGGTCACACAGTACACTCGCAAGTATAACGCGTCCAGCAAGTAAGACACATGCGCCGACTCGCACAAATCCTTTTCCGCCCTCAGGAATGTCCAGTATGCTAGAAAATCCCTACACGTAACAAGAGATACATGCTAGGTACTGTCATGTGCGGATATCTACGGGGACCTCCGGGTAGTCAAAATTGTTCTTTGCAAGTCGCACGCAAGGTTGGTGTGACACAGCCTTAACATTTTTGTGTGTGTGTGTGTGAGATAATGAGACACGTTGTATGAAATATGAAAGAGCATGTAATTCCAAGAAGAATTCAATGTTCATTTTATGAAAATTGTTTTGAAATGGCTGAGATATCCAAAATAGAGCAATCCTAGTAAACGATGGAACCCTCCTTTTATTACAATCACTTTGTTTTACTTTGTTTTGGATATCTCAGCCATTCCAAAACCGGTTTTCATCAAATAAACTTTGAATTTCTCCTAGACTGATATGATCTGCACTATTTCATACATGGTTTCTTGATATCTCCCAAAAAGTTAAAAGGTCCCAATTCTCATCTCCACCAGTACAACACCATCCCTTTTGATAATGGCAATTAAAATTCAGATTGATGTGGACAATTCTTATGTGTCAGATGGTGTATTCTACAAGCATTCCTCTTCCTTTAAATGTCATGTTTTGGCTAGTAAAGGGAGACAAAACATTTCAAGCACTTCTGAGGATTTTGGTTTGTGTGGCAGGCAAGTCAAAGTTAGGACAGGTATTCCCGTCAACCTGACTTGTACCCAACCAAGTACTATGTGGCAATGGCATACCACATGGTACCCTTGGTATCAGCTTGTTAGATTTGAAGTTTATTGCTGCACATAT
Organism: Diadema antillarum; assembly: GCF_040938485.1. Lineage (NCBI taxonomy): Eukaryota > Metazoa > Echinodermata > Echinoidea > Diadematoida > Diadematidae > Diadema > Diadema antillarum. Next base: position 8,889,527 of record NW_027270918.1, on the reverse strand, counting down.
AGGAAGATGTTACCATTTTTCTCTTCTTTTTGTTTGCCACCAAACTAATCTTACAATTTTGAGGTGCCAATATCCGTGATACAGTAAATATGAACAGTGTTAGTTACATTAGGTTCATGTTGATCATTGTCTAACTTGCAGTCATATCTTTACTGTCTTGAAATGTTGTATTTGTGTGGGGTTTGGGTTTTTTTTTTTCTTTTAGGTTGCCCATATGCAGACAGTTAGACATTTCTGCACTAAAAGGATAGGATAAGCTGAACAAATGACACATTGATTTCCTCCTTAACAGTGGCTAAGATCATGCTATTGAATATTTTTCTAATTGAGATGCCAAGATTTTTATCATACCCTCCTATAAAGACCAAAGTTCAGTTGTCCCAGTACTAGTGCCTGCTAACCAAGTAAATTGGTGTTTAAAGCCCAAACAAAGTTCTGGTACGCCTGCAAAAGTTGTCAAATTTCGCTCCCAAAGGTGAAGGTATGCTTAGGAAATGTGCAGGATAACGATGTTATTACAAGGTATTCGATGGGTAACGACGAAAATGCCAAATATTAACCAAAAAGGTTCAGTCTCAGAACTTACCCGAAAGGGGTCAGGCTAAACTCGGACTCGGGGATTACTCGGCGCTTCGCTTTGACGGCGGGATGAGTTGTAATGGTTGTCCCTCTGATTGTACAGTGTTGTCCTATGGGAGCGGCCTGTACAAACTAGCGCTTCGTGTTCTGGCTACTCGCAGTAATGGTCCGAGTTGTTACAACGCGCGCATCAAAAACCTCTTTTGAGCGCATGCAAAATTAGTGTGCGCCTATCAAGCACCTCTAAAACAACCAAAGGCGCTTGATAAACAACAACAAAAACTCCAAAGACCGCGCGTCTCAGCAACTGAGGACTGCGCGCTGTCATTTTTGTTTTGTTTTGTACAGGATTACGTTAGCACGCACTTTCCTGTCCATTCAGTTAGGCCTCATTTGGTATTATGCAGTGGCCAGTATGTAGCGATCACTTACTGCGTGTGAATTGTTTGAAGTAGGGTCGAATTCTTCCCGAGACCGAGTTAGTCTGGAGCCTTCTGGAATAAAAGTCGGTTTTCCTACTATTATTATTTTTCTCAAAATACTCCAAACCGACTCATCATTCCGGCAAACCGCATCAGCCAGGTAAGTTTCTTAGTGGACTCTTTCGATATATTGCAAGCAAAAATGAAATGGTGCTAGACGGGTTCTCAAGCACTTACCGAAACTTAGTTTTCACTTTAACCCAAATAGTAGGATAACATTTAGAGTGAAAACCCAAATGAGATAGACATAACTTCCAAAGTTTGGGAGAGAAAAACAGACAGATAAACCCACGTCCATTCACAGCTGATGAAATAAATCTGTGATTTTCCTAGCACGTTATTCATTCCTTGTCATGGATCCTTCAGTCCCCATCTGTTTGTCCATCCTTCCATATGTCCATCTTTCTGTCTGTGATCAACTTCGTGGACAGCATAACCTAAAACCTTTTGAGGTATCCTAATGAAACTTGGCATATGATGATTGTATTAGTGAGCGTAGTTGTGTCTGTCAGCCTTTAAGTGCACGTACTCAAGGTCAAAGATCAAGGTCAAATTCTTAAAATTTCACTATTTTTCCCATATTTATGCAATGCCTTAAGGTATTATCTTGTACATATAGGCCTCCTTGTATTATCACATCAAGATTCTCTAGCTGGACCATAGGGTCAAAAGTCCACTGAAATTTGAAAATGCTACAATTTTACTCTTTTTTTTTCCATATCTTGGAAAAAGCTCAGGGTATCTTTACATGAAACTTTGTACATCATATCGTCGCTGGGGCAACAAGACCTCGTATCTACAAAATGTCAAATGTTCAGGAGAGCCAAAAAACATGGCGGCTAAAGCACTATGGTGAATGGGATATCCTTTACTTTGACATGCCGTGGTGGCTTCATCTTTGGAGTAAGACAGTTGGGATTTGGACAGGACATCACTTAAGCCATTATTTGACCATTGATAAAAAAAGTCATTTTCTCCAAAATTGCAGATACAAGGTCTTGTCACCCCAGCGACGATATGCATATACCGCCTGATAATGATTCTCTTGGGAATTTTGGGGCCATGGGGTCAAAGGTTATGGGTCAAAGGTCGGGTTAAAATGCTAAAATTCTACTATTTATTTAATGCCGAAATCACACTTTTTCTGGAGATTATATGCATAATGCATTACTGCACAATCATTCTGTGAGGAAAGGTTTTGGCCTTGGGGTCAAAAATTAAGTGATGTTAAAATGTTACTATTTTCCCCCCCAGTTTGAAAATAGCTCAAAATATTGTCATGAAAAGTGGATATTACCAGTTAGTGATTAATTGAAGAAAGATGTAGGCTATAGTACGATGTCAAAGGACAAGGGCTAAAGGTCAAGTGAAAATGCTCGAAATCCAGAATGCCTGACCTCTGAAACTATTTGTGGCCGTGCATCACAAAACGAACAAAAAGTCGCCAGGTATGGATCTTTAGTTGAGGGCAGATTCTTAAAGAGCAGACTCTAAGCTTTAAAATGATGTATAACTCAATTCAAATGGACTCTCCTAACCTACCTAAATACTTGAAAGAAAATCAACGAACAAAAAGTCGCCAGGTATGGATTTTTAGTTGAGGGCAGATTCTTAAAGAGCAGACTCTAAGCTTTAAAATGATGTATTTATAAAACTCAATTCAAATGGACTCCCCTAACCTACTGTATACGCTATATATTTCACGGGGGTTTTATTTTCGCGAATTTCGCAAGTCGGGAGCTATTCGCGAAATTAACAACACGCAAAAATATTACCTTCCAAAATGAATCCCTTGCCTTGATGATACGAACATTTCAGTACTAGTATACCATGTCACGGCTTACCGAACGGACCATACTGGCTAAGCTTGTTTACGAACGTCCACGTCTACTTACGAATACTGTAGAGAGCCGATCCATTATTGCAAGGGGACCACTCGTCAGAAATCTAGCGCGATGGACGTAACCACTTCAAAAATGTTGAATTCTAACTTACTAGTTCGCAGAGTTTGGTAAGTTTTTTTTCATGCGGTGTATAACTAGTATCATTCTTATTTGCTACATGTAGGAAGTTGAAAATTCACACTTTCTTTGCCACTTCATATTTTCTCTGGTCCCCCAATCGCGAATTTAAACCACTCGCGAAAATGTGTGACAGCGGCAATTTGTGAAAATCTATGTACGTGAAAATTATAGCGTATACAGTACCTAAATACTCGAAAGAAAACACACACTCTGGAAAAGTGTGAACTGAGAAAAGAGGCTCTGAAGTACAAGGTCTATTCAAGCGCTTAATCTTTCATCAAGCCGTGCTAGCTGTGCGATGAAACTGACAAAACACAGGATGTCAACCACCGGAGTAACAACAATGGAGGAATTATCAGATTAAGCTGAAATTGAGCATGTTCTATTAACACATTCTGTCCATGATTAATGCTAACTTTCAAAGCAGCAGAGTTATCCTTTCAAAAGTTATTAGACTTGAAAGTGAACAGTGTGTAAAGGATTTTAAGAAATGAAAAGGGGACTCTAAGACATACCTGATCATCCTATTCTCCCCAAAAAGTAGGTTGCAGAAAAACTGCTGAAAACACACTTTCCCATTCATGTTATGATCCCAAACTTAAGAATAATGTAGAAGAAGGATAGCTCTTTCAGAAAATATGAAAAGCTCAAGATTTACTTGGTTGACCCATTTCACCTTTTTTGAGTCCTCGCATATAATCAATGGGTGCGACTTTTTGTTCGTTTTGTGATGCACAGTCACATTTAGCTATTCAAATGAAAGCTGATTTAAGAAATGTATAAACATTAAGTTACACATTTGAGGTTGTGCCATCAAAACTATCAAACATGTCATTTCAATTTTGACTGATCTGATGATCACGTAAAACTCGTCTCGCACTATCAAGATGTACAACAGACCTGTGTGGGAGGCATATACCATTCACCACAGTGACATTTCTAGTTACTAAATAAAATTGTCAAGATTGAAGATGATGAATTGAAACGCGCAATCATGTCATGATTGCTTGAAGTGAAAATGTCCACTGCCTCCACTTACTTTGGGCATTCTCCTTGTTTGGTAAGGGAAGAATGAAACACCAATTAATGCTGTACTTTTACTACAGATTGATTGCCATAGAGTCGTAGAATGCTACAAACAGACATGAGAATGGTAACACCTGTTGCAGATCTTTCCCAATTCATTTTCAACAGTCGACCGCCAATGCACCACTGTCTATACATTGCTAATTTGCAGACCTCGGAGGAACAAAGGTCGGTCAACGGAACTGTGTCAAATTTGTGGCACATTTTAGAGGGGAATGTACCCTAGGGAGAGGATTTAATGAATTCTGGGATTTCAACAAATGAAAAGTCAGCTGCTTTCTAAATACAGAACCATGCCTATGAGGTGGATTATGCAGTGACATGGTATTTTCGAAGACCTACATGGATCTTTTGATTAAATGTTATTCTACAGCACACCATGTTGACTTGTTTGTAGCATTATACTTCTTTCTGATTTGATATCAAAGCTTCATATCACCACTGTTATTCTAGACCATGTTTCTAAAATAAAAAATCTGCAAAATCCTAGAAATTGTTGTTACGTACTAAACTACGCTGTATTTGTACGTTGTGCATAATCTGCATTGAATAAAACCCTAGTCCCCTGCCCTCCTAACACTGTACATTTTTTGTGCTTCCATCGTGTTGATCAGATTGCTTTGTATGTCAAGTTATGCTGTTCTTGAGCACTTACTGATTTTTTTTTTCACTTGCAATAGAGCTATGAAAATTGTGCTGTGCCTGATTTGTTTTTTTTTTTGTACCTTGATGTGGAAAGTCTTTTATGGAACTAATCATGTGTAATCTGTAGTCCGTGAAATTTTGTTGAAAATTGTGAATATCGTGTTTGTGATGCAAAGGTATGTGATGATGTTTCATGCAAGTCATACAATGAATCTTCTTGTGTTTTTTTTTTTTTTTTTTCTTGATTACAGGGTTGTTTCCCCCTCCCCTTCACTATTGGGGGAAAGTAAACTCAACTGACTTCGACATAATCTGCAAGAAGAGTTTTGATAAAATGTCTTTGGAAATGAAATGTCTGTTGACAAACTTTGATTTTCTGTGTTACCAGTGGGTTAATGTTCTTGCCCTATTCAATTGGATGCTTAAATTCATTATTTCACCTTTAACCTAACTGAACCTCAGAGGACAAAGTACAAGCTATTTTCATTTGTTCCGGAACTTAATTTTCACACAGGTTGAGCTCATTGTGGAAGTATGTTCCCACATTGACAGATTAATGCTTATCATTAATTCAATGTACTCATTTATTATTTTTTCACACTTGATTTGTGAAATAACCCATGTTATTTGTCAAACTATCGATTTTGAAAAGCACATTGTGTCAATTATGTGGCAGTGTGTAGGTAGTGGCCTTCAAGAACTTACATACTATGTGCTCTTCCTTTCTTCCTTTTGCTTGTTGAAATTGTGAACTCTAACCACATTTAACGAACAAAACAAAAATCTGAATTAAAAAAAAGGTATAGTCATTACAGTACTGTATATGAATCTTTTGGTGACACAACATTTGCTCCTGCGATAATTGCTTCGGTCATATTGTCTCCAAGGACTTAGGTTAAAGCGAGGAGTTGGATATTAACTCCTTGGTTAGAGTTAGGGGTGTGATGGGGTTTTAGCAAGGAGTTATCTGATAACTCCTTGGTTTTAGGTATAGTTTGATGTGAGGATTAGGATTAGGGTTAGGGTTGTGTTTGTACATGGTATAGAATTAATGTTCAGCTTAGCGTGCAGATATTTCATGGAAGCAATTGAAGCAGGAACAAATGTCATGGAATTGAATGTTGTATGACCTTCACAATTTTGACAAACATCCAAGCAAATATTATTAGTCTTTAGACCAAATTCTTTTTTTTTTCTCCCTGTCTTTGGTGCTCGTTCATGCAATTGATTCTATTACATGCACAAGTAATGGCTGTCAAAGGGCTGTGTGTGATTGATTTGCCACCATTGCTGCAATACAATACAAGTATGCACTGAATTCTGTGATGTAGGGACAGGTAAAGATGGATTCGTAGAGACCGCTAGAACTGTCAAAGGAGAAATAGTTGCAGAGTGGAAATTTTTTGTATGAAGTTCCCACGACATAAAACTAGTGCAAAAATAAAAGCAAGCAGGTTTTTGTCTTATTGTTTTGCCCTTTTGTTATTTGTAGTTTCCTTTTCGTTTGTTAGTCCTGTAGCACAAGTGTATGTGCTGTCATAGAGCAGACCATTACTTTTAGTACCGTAGTATGTGCTGCCAAAACCCCAAAACCACCATGGCAGTATTGAGCTGTTTGAAGTGCTCGTTCAATGCAAAAATTCATGTTGCTTGGTTGAGCATGAAAAATCGGTCGTGCGAAAATTTCCGCTTTTGCATTATTGTCATACACTCCCAGGAAATAGTAGGTACACTGGAGTCATAGAATGATACATATTGCCCTGACATTCAGTGCTTTAGGATATAAGGTAGTTTTGCAAAGTGCTCTATTTAATATTTTTCACTTTAATACTGCATATGTACCGTACTGTTTTTAATATGGAGTTGCTGCTACTTTTGTTTTCAAAGTATTTTTTGACAAACAATAATGGGATTTAATGTTGATGGGGAAGTAATGGGAAAAGTCTTACTTCTCAAACAACACGATATTGAAAGATCATGCTTTAAGTTCCTTGCAAAGTTAATGTGTGTACTGAATAAGAGTAAAGTAGCATCCTGTTGTGTATAGATCTGTATTCTGACTCAATGCTACAGTTTGTGTTGCATCAAACCATCGTTCATCTTGTGATTGTCTTTGAAAAATTTAAGAGTGATGTGTAAAATGCTTCTCTCTCCTGCTTTTAAAACCTCTCTGTGTCTTTCCATGTTTGAACACAAACCAACATGTGATATGAACGGAGCATATGGTATTGTATATTTATGTTGCTGGTAATCAGTGATTAAATTGTATTTGCTGTTGAATAAGTGATTGACTATTTATACCTGTCATGAGCTTCATGATCATTCTTATTTACCTATATCCTCCTGCCTACCTTGCCAATCAAAACAACTCAGATTCGTGGTCACTATATGGCCGATTTGGACCCCTTACACATCAAGTCTGCCGCCACTGGTATCTCACCGGAAATTGTGGTCGCTAGCCATCGCCTAGGTAACTCGAGAGTCACATGACTTCATACCCATTCTGCATCCTGTAGGAAGCCCTGGTGTAGAAGTATGCAATGGACCAATGAGGAAAAAAAAATGCTAGAAAAAAAAACAAACACTTAACCCTTTCAGACTACCATTTTGTATTACTGTTGTCAACATACATGCAGTATGGTTACCGGTGGCAGTGATGGAGTTATACAACAAATGTCACTCCATTTTCTTAAACATGCTCTCTGTGGTAGATGTTGACGTATTGTAGAAACAATATGTCAGAATGGCTGCACAATCCTCTTGTCTACAGATGGGATTTTGTGAGAATAGTTCAGCTTAGTGAGAGTATGTGTATGTTGGTGTTGGTGTGTGAATGTGCTCAATGTGCTACCTGTAACTGTACGCTTTATAGTGTCCAATCTAAATTTTTGATTAAATATACTATGATAAATGATGACAGTACATATAATGATGCTGTTATGTATAGTTATTACAGTTGTTTTCTCCCTATTGGTTTATGCTGACAGACTTTATCAAATTCTCTGAAATAGGTAATGTCAGTGTATTCCAGGAAATGCCATGTTTGTTCATTTGTAACTTGATTATCTTATACGATTTCTTTTCTTTTTTAATGACAAGCCAACAACATGCAAGTTTTAGGGGCTAGTACGTGTAGATGCCTATGGCATGCAGGGATTCAATTAACCCGTTCCTTACGGGAACCTGGCGGCCTGCGTATTAAGTCTATAGAGATTTCAGAATTCAGTATGGAACGGGTTAATTAGCTTTACAGACTTGCCAACAGGGCATACAGAGCCTTTAAATAGAGTCCAACAGAAAATGAATCTTTGCTAAAGGCAAATAAAATCTTCATCCGATTTTGCTGCAATACTTAATTTTTTGTCACACTGATTACTTAGACAACAGAAAATGAATCTTTGCTAAAGGCAAATAAAATCTTCATCCGATTTTGCTGCAATACTCAATTTTTTGTCACACTGATTACATTTTATAGTTTTGTTGTTTTTTTTTTAACATTCTGGCCTGAGCTCATTTTAAACAGATCTGAATGCAATACATTACTGATTTTGCTCTCTTCAATTCCAGTAAAAAGATGGATAGTAATCAGCACAAGGGGAAAATGACTTGGCTGGAAGTCATTGTGTTTTGTTTGTTTAGTTTATTTCATTGACCTGAATGGATGTACAGAGCAGCTGACTTGTTTTGTCAGTGCTGGTTGAGAGAAGATGTGATTTCCTGAAATGGGATGGCATCATCTGATTAGGGCTCATCCCATTGATTGGCCAGCATCGATCCGTAAGGCTGGAGGTGCGGAGCGTCAGGATGAGGTGGAATTATTCCCACCGCTTGCTCCTGTTCAGGAGGAATCCCTTCTCTTGTGCTTAGTTCATGTGTAGTCATATTGCGGAGGCGTTTACATGTATGGTGATTTTAGATTTTGATCAGCCGTTTCTAGAACGGCCTAATTCCATCAGAGGACACCCTTTCCACAGGGATGGGTTGAGTGCATGAGAGTAGTGAGAAACAGATGTTTGAAGGGAAGATTTGAGCAAAATCAAACAGACATCATAGGAAGATATACTGTATGACTGTTTCACCATGCTCGTTAGTGCAGATCTAACCTGGCCTTTAGTTTTCAACTGACTGTTCAAAGATATTCAGTGTATGTCACCGTACTGTGATGCAGCTTGAAAAACACACTTTATTCTTTTCTCTTTTGATGAAATACCATTAGTTTTTGTCTGAATTTTATGTTTTTATTTCTATTAAAGTATTGCTAATGTTAATTATAGTTTCGTTAGGACATGTAATGCAGTAGTAGTTTTACCTTAGTAGTAATAGTAATATCTTAACACTAGTACCGTAGTAATAGAAGTAGTAATAGTCGGTGCATTTTATTGCTATTGATAACTATCACAATATTACGTATTATTTTATTGTTGACATTATAATTATTAGACTGCTACAGCTGCTGTCCTATATTGTGTATCAACCCAATACTCTGATATGATATGGAAGGGGGAAAAAAAAGAAAAGATTAGTAGTCTGAATTTTTAATGAAGAAGCTCAGGTTGTCTAATCTCTCAGAATCATTAATTCCAGTGGAAGGATCCACCATGTACTAATATGCATTCATACAACGTAGACCTGGACAAAATGGCAACGGTTAGAAGAGTGAGATTTACATACTTCCACTAGATTTGATTGCTTCTTTATATGCAGTGTTAATAAGCCTCCCTATTCTCACCCCCTAAGGAGCAGTCAAAAGAGGCCCATAGAGGGACCTCATCTTCCGGTACACTGCAGGCCAAAGCTCCATCACCTGTCTTCCTAGAGTCTCCAGCAACCTCAATGCATTTCAAAAGAGCATGGACTGATTGTTGTTATGAGTGCCTCGATCAATAAAAGAGTTGCCCTGGATGCCTTGTGTGGATGGCTGTACAATAGCAGTGTCGGTAGTCCATCAGATGTATAGGTGTATGTCCATAAGACATTCAGATATTCTTTTTGTGATTGATGAATTTTAACATTTATATCTATGAAAGAAATAAGTGACTGGAGAGTAGCAAAATGTGTGGATGCAATATAAGCTGGCAGCTATTGAAACTGTGTTGAATTGGCTGCATTTAGATTTATTCATTCCCTTCTTGCTCTATCTGGAGATGGAAACAAAATGGAAGTGCATTTCCAAAGTGATGTTCTTTAGCCTAAAGACATTACGTCCCAGGCAAATCAGCTCTGCCTGCGAGCTGACCTTGGCCATAGCGAAACTTAATAGGGAAACTTAATCGAATTTGGCATCAGGAACATTTACATTTGGCATTAACTCAATAAGGCTGTCTAGCCATGCGAATACAGCATCAGTGAAGTGTGTTTGTATGCCTTGCTTCCCTAGGGATAGACATTGAAAACAGTAATGGTGGTTTTCTACAGGCTCAGTTATCAGGTAGTTCTTAGTGGTAGGCACTAATTGAATATCCCTTTAATGGTGTGCTCAACAATTAAGATATATCTCTTCAGTTTTTTTACATGGTGAGAGGTGATGTAAACTCAGTTTACATGGGTAAATCATGCAAGGCAAATTTTTAAAAGTAAGGTTAGCATTGCTTGTAAGTCCAAATGTCTAAAATTGATGACTAATGATTTGTTTGTATGTTTTACCTTCCACCATTATGGTGCCCAAAGTGTTTAATGATGCATTCTCACCATACTCACTGGAACCAAACATTCATCTTCTTTATTAAAGGCACATAGTCCCGGTAGTGTAGAGGGCGCTGTTGAATGATAGTGCCAATCACCGTTAGCATTGATACGAAGATTGCCGAAGTTGAGCTGTCATCAAGAGTAAAGCGCGTAGGTGTTGCTAGGTAACGTTGCCTTAGTTGTCTTCTCTGCGCATCACGCAGTCTGTAGTAATGCCAGGGTGCGTGCATATGTGCTTCTTATTATGACATCACAAAAGAAGTTTGCTAAAGCTGTCATCCCCCTCAGCCGAATCATGAGCCGAACTGTGATCGGACCACTGACTAAAACAGTGGATTGGACTTCTTTGGACTCGGGGAAATGGGTCACAGCGTAAGCGCTAAAGAGGAGTCAATAGCGTAGGTCTCTATAGGAAACTTGCGCCGTGTGCCCGCGTACGCATTCGACTAAACCACGGGGACCATGTGCCTTTAATACGCCATGTACTTCGATGAATATCTGGTATTTTGTGACTTGGGACTTTTAAGACTAATTTCCAAGGTTCTCATTGGTATTCATGATTGATACGGCCTCAATGAGAAACAAAAAAAAGTATCTCCTATCAGGAGCAAGGTTACTGATTTGCCACCATTGAGAAGATCTTACAACACATTTGCATTACAGAAGGTAATAATTTTTGCCAAGTGTTGATGTCAGGAATATCAGTCGATTCATGAAATTCACAGTTCTACCTAAAAACATCGCCAAATATACTGCACATTTACCGTGCACTCTTTATACTCTCTGGTGAATATTGTAGCCAGGCTGCTATTTAATGGTTCGCAAGTGCCAAATCGGGCAACTGTGCATTGACATTGATGGTGAAATACCATTGTATTTTGTGCAGCATTTCGTTATATGATTGCAAATACTCCGTGGAATACATTGCAAGATACCATGGTATTGAGGATGGTAATTTCACACAAAATATGCATGCTGAACTTAAGTGTGAATCAGGTTATGAAAGTGGACCAATCGTGCGGTGGTTTACTTTTCACATGACCTGAGACACCTTGGCCCAAATTCATGAAGGTGGTACAATCTTGTCCATGGTTTAAACCATGTACAAAGACCATAGTTTTGTATGGAACACCAAGTGTCGCATGGCCTATTTTGTTACGAAATTAGTCATTTCCTATGTTTATTTCCTTACGAAATGATCATTTCATCGACAAAATGACTGATTTTGTCACGAAATATTCCATGCGACACTTGGCGCCCTATACAAATCTACAGTCTTTGTCCATGGTTAAAACCATGGACAAGATTATACCACCCTCGTGAATTTGGGCCAAAGTGTCTATTTCCATGAGAGATATGGGCATGCACAATGCTTTAATAGAAATACATTGTTATTGTGTGAATGAGAACTGTAGTGTCACATAGTGACCTAGCACCTTGTCACTCTGTGGTTTTATTTTTTTTTTAGACCTGCTAGTTCATCTACTAATAGCAATAATAACTACCGTTATCGCTACACAGCCACACTAAAACTTTAATAGGCCCATGATGTAAACACGATTGAATTCACGTGCACACAAATCAATGTTTGACTGACCGTTTGACACCACTTTGTTTATTTACTCATGTGTAAATTCTACAACAGGGTAATGATGCCTTGTGAAGGAGCTTGGCATTAAGTCTATACAATCACATAAAAATTATCATTAGTGTGAGCACTCAACTTAGATACTGTAGTCGACGTCTGCATTGGCTATACCAATACACGCAGCCTCTAATACACCACACGTCCAATACAGCACTGTCTGTGTTCGCAAGATGTCCCCACAAAACGTCCCGACATCGTCCGTCCTTCCCCAGCCGGATCCAGATCGTCGACCTCCACTGCTAAACCCTCAGCACAGCACGACGAGCGTCACGATCATTGTCTTTGATGAGAGCTCACCGACCTCCACTGGTAAACCGTTAGCACAACGAGCGTCACGGTCATTGTCCATGATGAGAGCTGACTTGCCTATCGTGGTCGTCCATGCTTCCTGCTTATCCTCTCCCCTCAGCTGTATCTAATTCCCCGCACGTCTACCTTACCAATCTCTCGACTATAAAAATGCATAACCTCCCATACCGAATGTACGACACTACAATACGTCCTATACAGACCACGGCGCACGGAATGTGGTCGCGTGTCAGCTGTTTACCTATGGTCTACTGATTTGCATACGATAAACAAACAACTACGCAAATTTTCAAACCCACCATATCTTGGCTATTATACTTCCATTGATCTAAGCTTACACTGTTCTCTGTAAAAAAAAAAAAACAACTATCATGATCTATCACTACATGCTTGGACACCTAAGGAAATACATGTTTCATCCTGACATGTAGCAACTGAAATACCATGGTATCTATATTACTGTGGTATTTCACCAGTGAGAACAGTGGTAACAAATTACTGTTGTATAATCCCAGGGTATTATGTCTAATGTGAATGTACTAAATGCTCAACTTCCTATGGGCTATACCCTGATATTTACCTTGGTGAAAAGGAGTGCTGCGGATACAATGTCTTGCTGAAGGCCACAAGTGCCATGTGCTGCTGTGGGGATTGAACCCTGGGTCCTCAGATTGAAAGTGGGGTGCTCAATCCAGTAGACCACTACACTTCACCATCAAAATGCAGCCTCAAAGCTTGGCAATGAGATACATTGCATTTCACCTCTGTGTGACCCAGAACAGTCTGCTTCATAGGTCTATTCTTTTGGGAAATTATTTTGCCCTGCTTCTGGATTGTTGGTAATGTATAGTATAGGTTTGGGGGCTGTTTTATTGTCTGTTTTTGATCTGTTTATTTGTCTCCATAGATGTTTTACTGTTTGATAATAACTTGAGAAGTACCCTGTAGGATTGTACTACACAAGTGAAGTGTTTAAATTGGAGTCACTGATTACGTTTTGAGAAATATTCGTCCAAGGTCAAAGGTCAATGTTGGATTTAACATTTGAAACAGCAACAAATAAAGTTTGTTTAATAAATTTGAAGTAATACGATGTTGGGTCAGGTTACAGATTAAGGTCAAATCAACAGTGTGAACGGTATTAGTGGCATTGCTCCATACTCTCCTAGAACAGTGTGTAATATTTGATTTTTGGCTGTGTATGTGTTTAATAACACAGTGGGTGGAAAATATCTGCTTCTAAAAAGAGTTGGCAAAGGGCCGACATTTCATCTTCTAAATATTGATCATTGTTATGTAAAACAGTAATATTTATGTCTAGATGGGCTCATGACCACAGACCTGTTACTGTCAACACATTGAATCAAACACTGTCCCTCATGCATGGCTAGACAAATAGTCGTAGGTAAGACCCAATTATCCAAGATGCATGTCTTCAACAGTCTGACATATCTTTGACCTTGCACGCCGTCCCGATCATGGGTATAGCAAGGTGAACTCCCACATTATGAATAAATACATTTTGAGTTCTGATCATGATGGCTTGACTGCCATTGTAGCAGATTTTGCTGGCAAGGCCAAGGGTGGGATTCTTTTATTTGTTAGTCTATCATATGGGTTAACCCTTTCAGCTCTCTGAATGCCGATTGGCTCAGAAAACCCCATAGCATTGCACACACTGTCTAAAGTCTGTGGCACAGAAAGGGTTAGTGTCGTACAGCAAGACAGACAGTGAAACAATATGAACCTTGAGACAAGTGTGACATGCCAATGACACCCCCATACACTGCCAATGTTGCTCCCTCTGAAAGCCTATCCGATGGTGGGTATTAGTTTCGCAGATGTCAAACAAACAGCCAGTCTAATGAAGACCCGGCACGAACAGTTTCTCCGCCGTGCACCCGTACCTGCGTGGTGTGATCAGCAAATGCTATGCCACGAGGAGCACTCCATCTCTCCCCCTCCCCCTCCCTTCTTTCTCCCTATTTCTCGTCAGTCATAATGCTGGTAAACATGCCCCCTTCTTCTAGTGTCAGCTTCCAACGAGACGTGCGGAACGAAGGAGGACATTGTGTGGGCGACAGTGAACATGTTTTGATGGGATGAAGTTATGCCCGGCAGCGTGTGTGATGCGCGTGATCAACATTCACAACTACATGATGAATGTTCAACATGTTAATCTGTTGATACGCTGAAGAGCCACAGATGTGGACAATCAACTACTTAGTAATTGTATTAGTATGTTGTAGCTCTTGATTGACAATGCAACACGGAAGTGGTGTCCAGTAAAAGTCCACTTAATGGGATTACAAAATGCCTGAGCTTTACTTTTCATGTGCGCATTATGCATCTTAGTACATACGTGTATGTATGTGGTCAGTTTAGCCTGCATTGTATTGCCAGCAAATACGCCCAGCCAGCTCCCATAATCATCACAGAGCCACTGTAGTGTAAAATTGAGAAAAAAAGATGGCCAGTTACTGTTCTGACTACTGAGGTAGCATTACCATTTTTTATGTACCTCAAATTTTTACTTAGATCATGAGAAGATGACATCTGGTATAAGATAAGCAAGTTGGAAATTCCATCCCAAACTTTCATTATGAATAATATTTAAATTATGTTATGGCATCCATGACAATGTGCACATTAAGGTAAAGTACTATTGTAGTATGATAACTGTTAGAAGTTGCTGGTATCTGAAGGAGTCAGTCCAGAATATTAGATGGTCAAGTATTAAACCAGACTGGACTTATACTGCCATTCTTGTGGTCTCTCCCCCTCCCCCAATACCTTCTTCAGAGTTGACCCTGAGGGGTGCCTACCTACCCCCTTCATGCTTTTATGTGCCCCCCTCAAACTTGAGCCCTGAAGTTGGAATGTCCCACCTTGGATACAGTATACTCTACCTCTGACTGGATTCAACCAACACTGGCATTTTAGTAAATATACATTAGGATACCTTCGTAGAGTCTGTTGCTGACCTACATGTAATGAGGCAACCCACCTCACTGGCAGTTTGTGTGTGGGAACCAGTGGGTTCAGAGTTTTGAGCTACTTGGAGCTGTATCTCTGTAGTTTATTGTATGCAGTTATATGTGTTTGGTAATGTGATAGTTGCCATTCACTATGTGACTAGCTGGTAGGCAAAGGTTTCTATCAGCGAGGTTTTCCTTACTGAAGGGGAAGCAACAAAATAATAGATTATGAAGCTCTACCACCTATGTGAGGTAACAGAAACATAGTATTGATATGGTTCCTAAATCCTGTGGAAATAATCAATTGAAAAAGTAAAATGAAAGAAATCTTTGCCATCAAGTAAGATAAACAGAACATAGTATCAGTACATTTCGTATTCCTGATAAAATTAAGCACAAAGGAATGGACTTTTAAGACTTCCGATGAAGGGAACATACAAGTAGTATTGATGTGATCGTAGAGGAAGGCATTGTTCAGAAGTTGGATGTCTTTCTATAGATGGGGGTTGACATTTAGTATTGGTATGTATCACATGTAACTGAGGGTGCGTTTATAAGATTTTTCTTCTGGCCCGAAACAGTGTTTTGAAACACTGTTTCTGGCCAAACGGTGATTCTAGCTCGAAAAAAATTCTTATAAACGCTCGCCGTGATTTGAAACAGTGTTTTGAAACACTGTTTGTAAACGCACAAAATAGTGCATTTACAAACAGTGTTTCTGTGGAAACAGTGTTTCAAAAATCTTATAAACGCAACCGCGATCTCAAACACTATTTATGTGACGTCACAATGCCTTGCGCGCACCCTGTTTGACCTTTTGCCGAGGAAAAACTGCGCAGAGTGAGTTGCGTAATGGCACAGTCTGAGCGAGAGCCCCAACACGCTCGGAGAAAATATCTTATAAATGCTCTCCTGACGAAACTGTGATTTGAAACAGTGTTTCAAAACAGTGATTCAAAACAGTGATTCTAGGCACGCAAAATCTTATAAACGCGGCGTAAGTCAGATAGGCGGACCTTGTTGTGAAAGACAAAACTGTGTATAGTAGATGGAGTGACAATAGAATGGAGTTCTTGAGAGCATATTCAACCTTTTGATTGCAGAACCCATCAATGTGCATTTTGCATTACGAAGGCCAGCAATTTATCCACGTGAGATGCTGTTCAATATCATGGCTTCCTTCCCATGCTCCCCCCTCCCAACACACACACCCACAAACCCACATGCACACACACTCACATCAAAGGCTGCTCTTGTATGTCTCCTGTTCTCACTCAGAAATTTTCTCACCTCTCAATGATGCATCACTGTCCTGTAATCACAAAAATACATTTCCATCATTAATATCATGGAGGTTTGAACAGTCTGGCTACATTTGTGTCAACGCAATATCATGCTTATACTGTACATGACATGAGCACTGGCTGTGAGAAGACATGGTAAGTCGCATCATAATCAAGATATGAATGTGCATTCATCTCCATTGATAACATACTGCATGCACACTGTGTGGCGTATCCAATATTTTATAAATCACATTCGTCTAAAATATCCTTTCATACTCTTTTATTCATATCATGCTGACATAACCTTCTATCATATCAAAAATCACAATCAAGTCATGCTGATCACGGATGAATGACTGAAGCAGTTTTGCACTTTAATCAGCAGCAGGTTCCTCAATTTGTCATTTGTAGCACAGATGTACATTGTATGTCACATGATAGAAACATATTCCCTGTGCTGTTTGGTGCTAAGTGGTTGCTAATGAGAGAATGTAGCTGGTGACTTGCTATGCTATTGAAGATGAAATATGTACACTTCAAGAGGAAATTATGAACAAATGATACATATTTTTAACCCTAGATATTAACCCTATGATATTTAATAGTATGGGTGCTGCGGCACTATATTCTCATGTAGATGTTTGTTTTGAAGAACTGTTGAAATCTGATTGAACTTCCACTGTGTCAAATCAGATAGAAATAAACTGTTTTCTCTTTTCATTACAAACATCAAATGCCTTTATTTAACAAAGTTTCATGCTTGTTTTTCACTAATCTGCTGTTTTGTTCTGTTATTGTATGTTACTGTTTTCTCTTTCTCTTTCTTGATATTGATAATGTTTCAACTGTTGAATAAATCATGTGTCTTCTCTTCTGCCAAATAAAGTTAATACTCATTCATTTTAGAATATTTACTGGCATCCTTGTTTTCCAGTTTCTTCATCATGTTTATGTATTCATGTGCATGCATGAAATAAAGGATTTGCACGATGATGAAATAAAAGCATTTCACCTTTGTAGGAACGAGCACTAAAGGTTGCAATTAAGTTCAATACTACCCTAGGGACAATTTGTCCTTCCTTTCTCAGAGGAAGATTACGCAAAATGAATAAGTCAACCTATAACCTTTTACAATTGAGTATATGAATATAAGAACGACCCAAGTCCAATTTTTGGCCAAATTCAGTTTGACAAGGGAAATTGTAGCTTATGCATGGACTCATCTTGTGTATAAATGATAAATCATAATTACCCCCGGAAGTGCCTGAAATAAATGAGTTAAATCTTATATGAATGTAAGAATGAAGGACTTGGGTCATTCTTACATTCATATTATAGCCCCCTCTCTCATCCTTCTCTCATCTCTATAGCAGAGTATCATGTATATGAATCAAAGAACGACCCAAGTCCATATGAATCAAAGAACGACCCAAGTCCATCACACAAAATGGCCTCTCCACAATCAATGTTAATGTTAATTGTCATAGTAATATATGTTCTAATTTGTAGATACAATGTTGCATTCCCATCACAGTTAAATAGAATATTATTGGACAAACAAAAAAGATATGAAGTTTTTTTTAGTTTACTCGAAATGGTCTTCCATGGACTTGGGTCGTTCTTATATTCATATACTCAATTGGATGTAGCAGTTAGTATGACACAGGTTCCATTCTGAATTTAACATAAGGAAAGAGCATGACAGCATTGCCTTGAAACAGGATATTTTATCATGATTTTTGAACACTTTTGCTGACTCCAGGGGAAGCAGCTAATACTCTACCCTTATTTTTATATGTTATAGAAATTAGGCACAAAGATGCTTCCATTTTTCAATCTTTGTAAGCTGCAGACATCTTGCTACAGTTGCGTGATTTTTCTGTATTTTTATAATGCATTTAAGATATGGTTGAAAGTGAGATAATAATGTGCAGTGCCAAAATCTTTTTCTTTTTTCTTTCATAAAACCTTTCCTGCATTTGACTTTGCGACATGATCCATCCAAATACTTTGAATAATACCTACTGAATTGGGCCCATCATCATGCGAACCAAAAGAAAAAAAAAAAGTCATTGTCCACAAAAGCAAATTTCAAGAGAATGACGCTTGCTGCCATTTTGCATGTGTGTCTATCTATCCACCGTCTAGATCCGGGGTCACAACATGGCCGACTTAGATCCACTGGGCATCAGCCACGCCGACTTGCAGGAGGAAACACCCCCCGAATTGGTGGTCACAAACTACCATCTTGGTAAGGCATGGAGAGGGGACTGCACCAACGGGGCGTGGGTTTGTGTGCTGCGTGCTAGGCTGGCTTACGTCATCGCCAGGCCAGCCTCATGCTCTCACACTCTCTCTGTCTTTCCTCACTTTGCCCACTTTTATTGCTGTCCATAATCCATTGTCATGTGTTTGCTGCATGACATGAGTTGCACATGTTTCTGTGTACTGCCACTGCTGTATGCTTTCTTTATTGCCTATCAATGGTTATGGGAATTCCTTCTCACTACAACTCCGAGAGTGCTCTGCATGGGGCGTGTGTAAAGTGTCAAATGTATCTGAGTCACTTATGAATAACTCTGGTATTTTGAGCATGGAACGCCAAAGGCACAGTCGCTCCAATTTTCCTGATATTTGATCATGATCATGCTTTATTCAAAACAACCCAGAATGCCAGCTTTGCACCATGAACATTAAAAAAAAAAGTTGTGTGTGAAAGGAGTATGGAGTATAAAAGAGAATCAAATTCAGGAGATGCCTGTTATAAATAGACTAGAATCGATATTGATGAAATGTTGTGAAAAGATGTTGTCATATAGGAGGATGGAATGATAGAAGTGTGTATGTCTGTCCTCTTGAGGTGAAAGGGTTTGTCTCCCCTTGAGAGTGTAAGAAGGAACCTGCAACTGATTTCATGCAGAGTTCCTGTTGGTGCAGAGGGTCTTCTGTGCTTTTTAACCCCTGCTTCGTGCAAACATCTTGCTTTTACTACTTGATGATTACATGTACTTGTACAAAACTTGTAGCTGCAGGGCTAACCAGGATGAGGGTGGGGTTGGTGTGGGGTTTGGTGTATGCGAACGTTTGCTCAAATCTGGGTTCAGAGGGAATTGGTCTGTAATAAATGAGAGAACAGAGTTTCATGTAGAGAGGTAACAAATTAGTTTTCTGTTGAAAAGCTTTATTTGTAGTCGTTTCTATAAATTCAAGGGAAGCCTAATCACTTGTAAACTTCATCCTGAATGCCAAAGTATCACTGTATACCTGCTTACATCTGAATTCAGAAGAGCTTCTTAGAGTGGAAGTCGCTTTTCACAAGCTTTAGCTGGTTTCCGCATGCTGTGTACAAATCAACAAGAACTGCACAAGGGAGCCATTTCTGGCAAACGCACACATTATTGATAAACTGGCAAATAGCACATTTAGTTTCATGCAAATTTCCTGTTGGTGAACTCTACATTTTGCCCAATTTTAAAAGAGAAGCACACAATTCCTATTTTACTTGATAAACAGTAGTTTCAGCCTCAGGGCAATCTCCTATAAAAGTGGATATTTTCGCGCGACTAATCTTTCGCGTTTGGCCAGGTCAGAAGAGTTTCGCGTGTTTTTAATTCCGCGGAATCAAGACATCACACACAGGAACATATGGCAAGCAAAAATATTTGTGTGCTTCTATTTTCGCGTTAGTTTCTGGTTGCGCGAAATGCGCGAAAATTTCAACACCGCGAAAATTTCCACTTTTACAGTAGATCATTAGGGCATTGCTAAGTATATGTCTTCCACTTGCCCAGCACTCATGTGGTCAAGGATTCCATGCTATAGGTAGATGCCCAACAGTAAATTTTAGTCACCCCAGGCAAGCAGGTGAGAGGATTGTTGTACTCTTTGAAATGACCGCTGCTGAAAGCTGATATTATTTTTGTGCAATGCATGGGCATTGCTTTTCACGCTTTGAAATATCTTAGGCATCTACACACAAGTGTATCATTAATACGTAACTAGAAATTTGCTTGCCACTCCGGGTGCATGGTGTGTGTTAGATGTAGCAGTTGCCTGTATACAGAGCTGCTTTCAGCATCTGATGTGAATATCTTGTGTTCCATATGGTGCCTACCACCCAAACTTGGACAGCTCTGTGAATGAAGACACCGACTCTCAGGGCCGGTACACAGTGTATCACTGTGTTACCAAACAGGGAGTGACTGCCAAGAAGATAGCACAGTCCCTGCGGTGAAATGGCGTGCTTGAGGCGGCATGATTTGTCCAGAACTACACCCAGAAGTTTCTTCCGAGATGCTCATGCATTTACGACAATTTTTGTGTGTGTGTTGAGACGTCCTGACGGATGAGTGATAACATGCCCCTGGTACAGATTTAGAGTACAGTGCGGTGTTATGCATATATATAAGAGGCACAATTAATTTAGGGGCTTCGTTCATTATTCTATTATGAGAAGGAGATGAGTGAGAGTACTACCATGTAAATACAAAGTTACCTAAACTACCTGCCCAATCCAATGGGGTGATCAAAATTCTGCAGTGGTCATCATGAATAATGAAAAATATTATCATAATTATGATTATGTTTAGTAGCGTAGCGTAGTACTCATGCATAGACTTGTTACATAGTACTACAAAGTGGACTTTTTTTTGGGGGGGGGGGTGGGGATCATTCTCATTACAAAAGTCTTCAGGTATCTTTATTAGTCCAGTCTGTTCTTATGTGACTATTACCCAGTGGTGCACTTACATAATGTACACAAGTACTTAAAACATTGATGGTTTCACAGATTTGCTTATTAAATGTACACGTATGTGAATATACTGTGAAATACAAGTTTTGTTTTTTTTTCTAGGTGTGTTGATCTGCTAGGGATCCAAAGACAGCCCCCTAGGCATCATGTTTTCTCATTTACAAATTATTTTCTTTGTGTATCTCCTTTGGCCTGGGCATAAATAACAGAACTTCCAGCAAGTGGTGTTTTTATGTAGTGTGTCAGCCATGGAAATTGATTTTTTAGGAATGCCGAGCATCTCTTTCTGACAACTGAGCTATAAGTGCATTGGTAATTCACTTACCAATGCATATATGTGAGACATTCAAAGAGGAAATTTCAATATTTCACCATTTTGAGAAAAAGAAATCAATTTGACATTTCAACTGCTGTAATGCTGATACCAGCACAAGGGAATGTGATATATGTTTTAGATCAAAGTCATCAATGCTAGTTAATAGGAAATATGATGCTCTCTTTTACATCAGGAATGCAGATTTTGAAAATTTTACACTGGAAAAAGACTTTTTATGGACATTTTTCTGCTTGAGGCACACTTTGTGTCACATTTTCCTCCAAGCTCAGCTTTGAGCTTATCTGAGTCATTTTCTGTAAAACAGCAATTTTGATTTAAGAAACAGTTTGGAATCATGTTTGAATCAGCTGACCTCTAGCAGAGTCAGTTGCTCAAGGATGGCGATACGCCGAGATGTGTCACAATTATTCAAATGTAAGTGTGGCATGAATAGGAGCGATAGTATTGTCAGGATGGAATGATGGGATACATTGAGATAATCTCCAGAGGCTCGAGCACGAAACTAGCGGAACTTTCTGAGCGTGCCGAGTTGGAAGTGGCTTCCTGTCTGACATGCCGTTCCACATTTCCACTTCAGTTTGTTGGCAGCAGCACAGCCCAACTGCCTGCCACGCTCTAGGTGTGTGACAAATGGCGCGAGTATTACTGTGCGGTACTGCCCACCGTCATCAACTGCACACAGTTATAAATACGCACATACTGTGCATTACAGGTTGGCCATGCACTGTGATAGATGACAGACAGTCAGAAGCATGCTCATCTTTGATGTGTTAATTCAAATGGAGATGGTACCATTCCGAAAGTATTTGCAGGCAATTAGACATTTGCACCAAGCATTCAGAAAATGGATACGTTAACACCTCTCGATGGAATGTAGACAATGACAGTGTTCCACTGTATCGTGTTAATCAAATAGATGTGGTTGCACTGTTTGCTAATTCTATGTTCACTTGTTTTTGAGGCCGATCAAATTGCAGTGCTTTGTCATGATTCTGACCATATTATTTTTATACACATTTGCGCTGAACCGAGAGGAGAGTAAGTGTGAGAGAAAGAAAGTGAGAGTTGGATTGAGTGGTTCATCAAAATGTATGACAAATATATGTATCATCAACTAGCTATGTGCAGTTCATGTTTCAAAGTGGTTCAACTATCGGTGAAGGCCATGATTATAATAGGAGATACATGTACATGTACCCATGGTAACCGTGGGCCTACATGATGTGTGAAGGGGGATAGGTAATTTTCCTGTTTGCAAGTAATGTGTATCTGCATGTGAAATCTGCTTACCCTGTATATTGGACAAGTGTCAAGCTTTGGCCGTTTCTTTTTTCAGTCTTACATTATATGTAGTTTTCCTGGCTAGCCAGAGTTGGAACTCTGTAAAAAGTCTAACCAGTCTACCCACCATCTATTCAATACATATTTTTAGATATTTTGAAGTTGGAACAGGGCTAGCAGTATAGAGATAATGTTGCAGCAAGTAGAATTCCTCTTTGACCTTCCTTGTCCTGCAAGTTCAAAAGAAAAGAGAAGCGGTATGTGGTTGCTTGACATGCACACAATGCTTTATTGTGAAATCTGTAATTGGTTCATTTGAGGATGGCGTGACAGTCAGGGTGCTCTCGCTTGTTCAGCAGCATTCTCACAGAAAGCAGAAGCTTCCATAAATATCCCCGTGGATGGTACGCCCAGCCACCTACCAGCCTAAGCTATCTATGACTCATTCGACTCGTTATCATTTTGGATTTGAAGCTGAAGTGCCGATATGAATGTTTTATGCACACCTGTTTTATGCACTGCATAGGTGGCAGATGTTGGTGTTGTCATTTAGGAAATACAATCGCATGGTTCATATCCTGTGTTTATGGGTATAGTAATGCTTCATATCTGCTACATTCATAATGTTAATTTGTTTGAATGTCCATGCGGAGCAGTGATAGGCACAGTGAGGCAGTGAACTCCTACCTGTAGGAGCCCAGTATCAGATTTACATTTGTGTAATTGAAGTGTTGGGCGTAGCACACCATTAGTAGGTGATATCATTTGTAACAAATGTAGAGTAATTCTGAAATACTGAAATTATAGCATTTTGAACCCAAGTTCAGGCAGCAGTAAGCACTATTTTGCCAGTGACAACTTGACACTGATAACAGGTGACCATGAGCAAATGAACATACTGTAACTCCTGTTGAGAGTTTGAGTGTTAATTAATTGTGATGTGGTATGTTTCTCCAGACTTCATCTAAATTGTTTAAAGCCATACATGATGTCAGTGACATTACATCAGCTTCTTCTCAGAATTATTTTGTCCAAAAAAACACAGATTTTACCTTTAGCAGAAACTAGACCCATCAAGTACCAATGTGGAGCCAATCAAAAACATGTCTCCAGGGGCTACCACTACAAGGATTGCATTATGGTGTCTTCAGCTATGGAGCAATTGTCTATCTAAAATGAAATGACAAACTTCATACTATTGTTTTGTTTTGTTGGGGGGGGGGGGGGTGTTTAGGTTAAAATTGATTAATTTTAATCGAAGTGTAGCATCAAATCCTTCTTCAACAAAACATGAAAACTGTAATGGACTTACGGTACATTATCAAAAAATGGGGCCTTGCCCAACGTGTATTTTGCAGGCAGTTTAAGCCATCTTTTATTGGCCTCACATTTACCTTGAATAGTAGCTTAAAAGTATCAAAGCAGTGTATTGCTCCTCGTAATTCTCTTATAGCCAAAGACAACACTATCACACGAAATAGAAATAGAAGTACATCCTGTATTAAGACGGTGGACCAGAAAGGGTTAGATTGTGTGGCAGTGACCTGAAGGAACACATATGCATTAATGTACAGTGGGATTCTAATGGTCCAGATGTGTACCTGTAGGCCTTTCCTTGCACAGAAAGGTTGTGTAGATCCTTTTTGCTGTGTGCCTTTCCTGAGGGTATCTCTATGCACCGACCTAATTTACATTGCTTCCCTGCGGAGGCCAATTTACTTCCATTTCCAGATTGAGATTTTCCATGGGCTCATTCATTAGGGAGTGAATCAAGGTAGGGAAGACGAGCGCGTCATTGCTGCAGGGACGGCCAATTGTACTTGGAAATGTTTGTTGGCTAGGCTTATAGTACAGACCTTCATCAGATGTCAAGGGCTAACACATTTGGAAAAGTCTACACCCACAAAAGAAGTACCCCAGTATGCCTTCACTTTAATGTTGGTATGCAACAGAATATTCTGCATGAATTGTCTCCATTTGAAGCAAAAAGTTACTATGATGTGCAAATTCATCCATGATATGGCCCATGCACACCCAATTTTCAAACCTCGTTTTTCATGGTGTACTTGTATGGAAAATTTCAAGTACGTGTTTGTGGCACCTGGTATTAGATTGCATATTGCTTATTGCTACAGAAATTGAGTTTTATGCAGCTAGAAGTTGTCAAATATTCCTTTATGTATGTTTGGTACGGTATGTGATCGTATCTTGTCTGTGTAGCTGCGCATCCTTCTCTCTCTCAGTGGTCGTGATTTTTACTGTAAGGGTATGTTAGATTTCCCTATGGTTTCCCAAAACTTTTACAGAGGTGCAGCAATTATATTACTGCTGAACTATGTGCCCTGAAAAGTCAATCACATTGTATTGCTTTGTGGGGTTTTGGCAAAAGTTTTATCATGTGACAAATATGTTGTAAAGGGTGACTGGGGCATATCCTCCTTTTTTTTTTTAAGTTGTATTATGAAAGATGTTTTGTTATATTTCTGTGGGGTTACACCCCCCCCCCCCCAAAAAAAAAAAAATGAAATAGGTCACACAAAATCTCAAAGGGAGTTTTCCATGCATCAGATAAGAAAGACATTAATCTTATCAGCCAAAAGTAATCTATAGTTATGGCATACCTAGCGAGGGCGATTTTTATTATGTGATGGGTGCAGAGGTATGTATACAGCAAACATAGAAGGCAGTGTGTACAACCATGATTTTATCATGACAATAGTGAGAACAGAAATTCCTTCTGTTCTGTACAAGTAGAACGGTATGCCATAGTTTGAGCATGCATCATCACTGGAACATACAGGAGAAGGTTAAGCCAATGAATGTCATTTCTTGCATTGTAAGAGATGCTTCTGTTGATGGAATGACAGATTTAGCCATTTTTATGTCTTGTCCACATGATCATTTACTTGACGTTTTGTAGATTAAAGTCGATCTACAAATCAATCCATGAAAACCAGTGCAAACAGTCAAATTTAACTCTCTAGACATTCAAGTTCATGAAGTTAGAATCAAAGTCAGTGCAGGAAGTAATGCATTTCAGAAGGCTTTTATCTGTAGTGTTCTTTGCACAACTCAGTTCAAGCAGTTAAAGGTAGCACTTGTCATCACTCATCAGATGAAAAATGAAGTTTTTCATTCCTTCTCTTTTTTTTTTATTTTTAGTTGAACATTAAGTCATTAAAGAGAATGTTGAAATGTCTTCTGAATGACATGTTTTGACTTTATGCTGCCATCGTATTTTCCTAGGGTTTTTTTTTTTTTTTTTTTTTTTTTACAGAGACATACTGCTTTGCGAAGTAACATTAAAGTGAACCTTTGATTGTGGAGTGACCAGTTGTTTGACTTATGGTTTAAGTCCAGTAAATCTGTAAAACCATATAAAGGCTGTTGTGGTATATTATTGAACTATTTCATGCATGCAGCCATGACAAATCATGTAATTTTCTGTCAAGAAAAGATACACTTTGAATCGAGGAAAACACTGGTTTGTTGATGTAAATCACCCCCTATGCTTACTCCTTTCATGAACTTTCCATGGCAAACACAGAGTTTTTTTGAGGTTTGCCAAGAAGTTTGTTACATTGCCCACTGTGTAACTGGTGTGTTGATGAGAGCTGGAGTGTTACCGTAAAGTTCCGTGTATAAGACGCACCCGTGTATAAGACGCACCCCTAATTTCGGACCTAGAATTAAAAAAAAAAAAAAAACACGAAAATGTCCACGCAAATATTGCGTGTGTCATACATACTATTTCAGCTCAAAATTTCCCTAGAATGTAGCATGTATTTGCTCTATTTTTCGTTTCCTTTTATGTTTTCTTTTAACGGTATTCATCGGACATCAACAAAATATGGAAGACGCAAAATGCGAGACTTGTCTCGGTACTCACTTGCTATTGTTTCGCCTTTCAATTGTGGTACATGTGTCATGCATATCGTACTCATGAGTGTACAGTACGATCTTTGCTGTCATACATAGCAGAGGGTGTCTCGCATATTGACACATGTCAGACTGGAAGGTTCATAACGAAAAATAAGAAAAACATCAACAAGTGTAGCAGAGGGATCATACGGCAAGACGTACGGTGCGTAACGGTAATTACACTCATGCACTGTTACCAGTAACATGTGTGTCTCTTCAAGGAGCTTCAAACACACTCCTTGGTCTCTTGTACCATGCTTGTATGCACAGTGCTAGCCTTTTGCAAAAGGCAGCTCGCTATAATTTCAGCACACGCACACAGAGAGCAATGGACTTGCACACACAGCGCGCAACGGGCAAGCGCGCTTCGATCCGATCGCTGTGTGCACGCGAGTCCATTGCAAAAAAGCCTCTCTGCAGCTGCTGCCTTTGCCAAAGGCTTGCTAGCTAACTAGCTAGCTAGCTGCAGTGTAGCTATGCTATCCTAGCTGGCCTCGCACTCGTGAAATGAAGAGCAAACGAACGACATGGATATGCATGCATGCTTCACACATCGTTCATATTTACGGTGACAGAGTGTCGATCCTACTCCGTATTTTACAGCTTTTGTCTATGGCCATATTGATACTAGTACATGGATAAGTTTTACGGTATCGGTAATTTAGTAGTGATACCTGTACTGTACATCGCGTATTCCAGCTACTAGGTTGGCTGTTGGTAGCTTGGTAGACTGACATCGGTAGCATACAGCAGTGCTGTTACAGCTGTTGTCTATGGCCAGATTGATATATCGTTACTGCACAAGGCCAATGTAAGTTTATCTCGTATTTGCAGCTTTTGTGTGTGTCCAGATTGAAAGATCGCTCTTTTATCCGTAAGTTTTAGTGATTGCTTACCTTCCAAACGTCGATGGGCATACATGGCCCCAAGTTAGCCTTATAAAATTGAGTGTACATGACAGATTTTTTTCCGTGATTCGACTGTACCCGTGTATACGACGCACCCCCGATTTTCAACGTTTTTCGACGAAAAAATAGTGCGTCTTATACACGGAACTTTACGGTACTTCGTATGTGATGTTGATAGAGTGTTGGATGATTTTTCAAGCCAATGTGAATGAGGACAATTAAAATGTGCAAGCCATTGAACATGTTATGTTACCTACATTGTAAAGGCAAATATTAGGTTTGTTGCCACCTGCAGTTTATTCAATGATTAGTAACCTGTAATCAGAGAGCATGTTATCTTAAAATGTACAATTTTTGTCCAGCTGTATGAGGATGAGTACCTCACCATCTCAGTCTGTTGCATACTTCTCACCACTGTATAGCGCGAGTTATAAGCTTCATGTCCCTGCATTTTGTATGAGTGATTGTATAGCACATTGATTTGTTGTAGACAAAGAGTTTGTTGTGACCATATGACATATCAGGCGCCACTGAGGGTGTAAGAGCCTTTTGATTATCTTTAAAATATTTTGTTCATGTCATTGGCTCCTTTTCTCTGATTTCACTTCTTGTAATATAAAAATGTACAAAGTCAGATCATTTATTGCTTTACATAGATGCTGTGTACTGTATGTCAGATCAAATACTGGCAGATCGATAAGGATTGGAATAATTTGTATCAGCATCTGAACTTCCAATATCTTGGTAGCTAAATGTTGATATTTCTCAGTATATTTCTCACTTCTTTCATTTGTTTGTATGCCACAATGTGCAGGGCTGATAGCATGACAAGCCTTTTGCTGACAAGATACTAGATAGTTTGTAGGATATTGATATAAGACAGTTTAACAGACTGACAAAAAGATAGATAGATACGGGCAGATACATAGACGAAAGAATGAAAGTAGATGTAGAAAGATAGTGTACATGTATGTCTGTAAATATAACATGCTAGTTTCTCTCGCCCAACGCCGTTCTCTGTTCATTTTGTCCTTGACTATCTCAAGACGAGAATGACATGGACCGAGTCTTCACCCTGCCCCAGACCACTTTCATTGGCGGAGACCAACAAGCGCTGCCACTCAGGGAGATTATCAAGCGCCTGGAGGTAAGACTAGCAAAGAGCTGTCATAGCATCGTAGTTTACACTTGCTATCACAAACTGATGAAGTAAAATGCCCTATTACATTTGTGGTAGCCAGAACTTATTCTTGAAGAATTTTTATGCCTCCGCAACGAAGTGGCCGAAGGCATTATGTTTTCGGGTCGTCCGTCCGTCCGTCCGTCCGTCCGTCTGTCTGTCCGTGCTAACGAGAGTATGCTTGTGTGGCTAGGAGAACAATAGTGCACAATAGATGGCCTTTATTCCGTCAGGCTTGTGTGGCTAAAATTTTTGCTTGTGTGTCTATTTTAACAAAAGGGAGAACAAAGGGGTAGACACACAAGTATATCACCGTGAGGTCGTCCGTCCGTCCGTCCGTCCGTACGTCCGTCCGTCCCGTTTTGTTTTTGTCGATATCTCAAGAACCGTGTGGTGGTTTTACATCAAACTTGGTATGAGGGTATATCCTTGGGGGATAATACTTTGTGTGGATTTTAGGGTCACAGGGTCAAAGGTCAAAGGTCACAGGTTATTTTGTGAAAAAAATTGAAATTTCATGTTTTTCTCCATATCTCGCAAATGGTTCAAGGTATCTTCATGGAACTTAGTATATATGCTTGTACCGATGGGCGGTGATTATCTAGGGAAGTTGGGGGTCATGGGTCAAAGGTCAGGGGGTCAAAGGTCAAGGTTAACTCCTCAAAATATCACTACTTTCCTTAAAATGCAATGTGCCGGAAGGTTTTTTTTTAAAACTTGATGTATGGCATGTATTACCCAATATATATTTTTGGGGAAGTTTCTTGCCAAAAGGTCAAAGGTCAAATGGTAAAAGGTCAAGTGAAAGTGCTAAATTGCACTTTTTCCTCCATTTGCTAAATTGCACTTTTTCCTCCATATCTCGAAAGTAACTCAAGGTATCATCATGAAACTTACATATTTATGCATGTTCAACCTAACAGTGATTCTCTTTGGAACTGTGAGGTCAAAGATCAAAGGCCAGGTTTAGATAATGCTATTTTCCCATTTGATACTGAAATTATACTTTTTCTCAATACCTTGAAAATTACTCAATGCATAAACTTATAAAAGGGTCAAAAGTCAAGTAAAAATCATCAGTTCCCCAAATACCTGCACTCTGACATTTTAATCATTCATCCAATTGAACCTAGTTCTAGGAAAGTGAACATTCAGCACATTTGTGTCAAACCTGTCATTTTGATATTTTGCCAATTGTGTGAAACTGTCATCACACATTGTCAAGACATTGTACTATAGACCTATCAGGAGAACCATGCATTATGGCGGAGGCATATCAGTAGCCGTAGCGATATATCTAGTTGGAATCTGTTTCTGGATGATGAATTGCAAACTTGTGCATATATACCCTTCATTACGAAATATATGGCATTATGCGGAAGGACAATTTTTGAAAAATTGGACCAGGTAGAGATAACTCATGGAAGAGCCCCATCACAGATAAAAGTTGATGGAATTCTGGAGCAATTTTCACGTCAAAGCTTCTTTTGCACCTGATTTGTTCCTTAATATGGTCTTTCATGTGATGCTGACAGGGAAGGGGATCACGTTGACAGTTCTTGGATAATTTCTGAAAACAATTCTCAGAATTTAAGCCAGCAACAACCAACTGTCTCTCCTTCTGTTTGGCAGAAGAGTTAACTCTCTTGGTATTAGGACCCCTCCCCCCAGAAAAAACAAAACAAAAACAAACACCAAAACAAAACAAAAAACAAAACAAAAAACTAGGAATTTTTTGGTTTATAGCAATCAATGATGGTTTATTTGATGAAAATCAGTTTTGAAATGACTGAGATATCCAAAAACAAAGTAAAACAAAGAGATCCTAATAAAAGTGGTGGCTTGTCACATTTTATTTGGATCGCTTTTTTGGATACAGCCATTTCAAGGCTAATTTTCATCAAATAAGCTGTGAATTCCTCTAAAAAGTACATGGTCTTTCATATTTCATAAGAGGTTTCTCATTATCTCACAAACATACACACACACACACACACACACACACACACACACACACACAAGTTGGAAACCTGCAGCCCCATCTAAACCAAAACTGTACCATCCATTTGAAGTGTATTGGATCATTTATTTTGAAAGAGACATGCCAACACACACTCTGTAGGGGCATACACTATATTTTGTTAAACATGTCAAATCACTGTTTGCATTGAATAATCATTGTGTGTAGTTTTAAATGAAAATATATAGATGGGCATTTCCACGGTAACTCACGTTACATTTTGAACTCAAAATTAGGTCGTTGAGATCAATATCCTTAAAACCTAATTAGTGATATGAGTTACTATATGTGAATGAGTATCATGCACCTCCATCCTACCTCACAGCAACATTACATCCACAGACTCTTATGAGAACTATGAGAAAAAACACTACAAATGTCGGTAACTCACGTTACATAATTTGGACATGCAAAAATTTGGCATGTCTTATATTCAAAAGTTTCCTCAAACAAGAAACAGAGAGACTTTAAAGTCTATTGTGTCAAAGTCATGGACTAACAACATACATCACCGAGTATGGTAAAAATTCAAATTGTCTTACATTCTTCAGGTATCGTCATGTGAAGCGGTAACTCACGTTACGGTAACTCACGTTACAGTTTGTCCACATGATCACAAGACGATTTTTTGTCTTAATAATCCAAAGAAAACTTACCAAGACAACTTTTTTTCACAAACTCCATGAATAAAGAATCTAAATTGATTTGAACATTAATCTGACAGTTATTAATCCCATTTTATCCATGAGATTACCAAAAGGCAGGAAACTTTACATTTAGAATACCAACTTGAAGATAAATTTCATTTTTAATTGAGTCGTTTTCCAAGCTTTCATTTGTACTGAGACAAAAATTGTATTCAACAAAATGATATGAAACAGAGTCTATTTCACTATTAAATTACACTCTTTTCCAGTTAACAAATGCATCAGAAATTGAGGATTTAATTGAGAATTTGATTTGATTGTTTTTTTATTTTACTAGATTTAAATGGATTTCAGGCTATCTAGATAAAACAAGTCATCCATAAACTATTCCATTTAATACACTGAGTCACAAGACTAGAGACCTGTACATGTAGTCTGTGGAGAGTTTCAAGGTTCAGAAATGAATATTTCAATAAATCTTTTAACTTTTAAACAATGCAATTTATATTCCAATTATTTGATAATTTGTTTGAATTACTCAATAATCAATTGTTTGTATGTTTGATTTGTTTACAAATTCTTTTACTAAACTGGTACAGAAATTAGACTTGAATTACAGAAACTGCAGATAAATTTTAGTTATCTGCTACCAGTATTGATCAGTTTAATAAAACATGTTCATAAATGTCTAAGCCTTAAAAAACAATGGCTTTGTTCTATGAAATGTCAAGTAGCCATTATTTAAATTGTATATACATGTAAAAAGTATACTAGTATTTTCTATAGTAATCAAGCAGACTGAAGCAGTAAATCCCAATGAAAAACATGAATGGTAAATATTTTGTGATCAGGAGGCTAACTATTAATATCACAAAATGTTGATAGTTTGCTTTAAGGTACATGACTGTCCAGCTCTTAAAGAAAATGTCTGATAATGAGGTTCACATTCAACAAGTTTTTGGTAATACAGTAACTGTAGATCAGCATGTAAAGTAAATTATAGTAAACATGGAAAAGTTTCATTGTATGATTTTGCAACAATATAGCTAAAACCTCAGAGTAGAATAGTATAAAACACATAAGCGTGTCAAATTCACAATGTTCAGTTCTCAAAAATCTCAGAAAAAAACAGCAGGAAGCGAGCTCCAATCTTAAAATTCTGTTCATACATGTAAATGTTTCAGCCTCATAAACAATGGCTTTGGTCTATACAGGTAGTTATAAACTATGAAATGTCAAATAGTAATCACTTGAATTAAAAAAACAAGAACTTTTCAAGAGTAATCATGCAGTGATTATCCCAATCAGGAGGCTATTAATAGTTATCACAAAATTTTGATAATTTGCTGGAACAAGGTCCATGCAGCTTTAGAAGAAATGTCTTTTAATAACTTTCGTAACAGATCAGTATACATGCACTGTAATATTAAATAGTAAATATGGAACAGTTTCTTTCAGAAGTTAACATGTGATGAACATGTGTAATTAATACATTGTACATGTAGACCAGTTGGTTTGGTGATAGAGAGAGACCAAGAGAATAACAATCTACTGGAAATAGAATCTTAATACAAGAGTTCAGTAATCATGTACTCATTGGTTACTTACAATCACAACCTTCATATCATTTCTTGGTACCGGTATTAAAGAAAAATCATGTCGGTAACTCACGTTACATTGTGGTAACTCACGTTACATGGTAACTCACGTTACAATTTTAAGACCTCTGTTATGAGAATTTGAAGCAAAGACTATAAGTCCCATCATATTTCTTGGATGTGTGCTGCATAGTTATTTGATAATCCAAAATACCATGTCTCAGTTGGGCATAGTAAAATTGCTAGGTTAAAAAGTTCATGTTTCGGTAACTCACGTTACAGCAGCTTCTCGAGCTATGTAAGAGCACGCTGGTGTCCGAAGTACATATCTTATATCGAGGTCTCCACTTTATTTACTGCTAGATTAATATATTTTTGATTTGTAAAACCAAACAAAGTTTGATTTGAGCCTCAAATATAAAAAATAATCACAAAGAGCAACAAAAATGCATTTTTAGGGATTTTTAGGTCAAAAAATGCTTTCTGGTTTCGAAAGGTATAAAAATGCACAAAAGGGAACTTTTCTTAAAGGTAAAGTTGGTTTCACACACTTCAAACTATGGCTAACAAAGTAAGATTATCAGTTGTCCTGAAATATGCGGGTAAAATTTTGATGGTCATGTCGCACAACTCACGGAAATGCCCAGATGTGTTGTTCTGTCATAGAATGATAAAGAACCAACAAGAAACAATTTTCACATTCTCCGTTGTTCCAATCCCCCCTTCCCCAGGATGTATACTGTCGCAGTATTGGAGTTGAGTACATGTTCATCAATGACCGCGAACAATGTGATTGGATCAGACAGCAGTTTGAGTCACCGGGGGCTATGCAGTTCTCCAAGATGGACAAGAGGCTCATTCTTGAGCGCCTGATCCGTTCTACCAGGTAAGTCTAATGCCAGATAGAGACAATACAGGTGGGAAAACAAAGAAACAGCCTAATCTTTTTTTTTATGGCCATTGGATAAAA
The DNA here is from genome assembly GCF_040938485.1 of Diadema antillarum. Taxonomy (NCBI): domain Eukaryota; kingdom Metazoa; phylum Echinodermata; class Echinoidea; order Diadematoida; family Diadematidae; genus Diadema; species Diadema antillarum. The sequence continues at coordinate 8,855,190 of NW_027270918.1, read as the reverse complement.
TCAAGCATCCATTATTTGTGTGTGATAGATGCACTACTTGACAAACCTTATTTTCATTAAAGTGCAAAGTTTTAAAAGTGTGAGCCTGTTAAAGTGAGCCAATCTCTGTTAATTTGTCATGGTTATGATTGCACGGATGACATTGTTTTCTTTGTTCAAAAAATGAATATTTCCAAATATTTGTGTGCTTTTTTTATTTCAAACTTCAGTAAATATTTCAGAGATGCAGAAAATATGTGAGAATATCCATACTGTCAAGTATTCCATGTTTACTGGGCTTTATGCCATTGTGCAACTGTACCAAGCAATCGCTATCTCAAAAGTATATACATATATATCTGAACTATATCTTAGACATCTTTGGACTGATGCCAAACTACATGGATTTTATCAGTTGATATATAAAGCACATTTCCATTTTATCACATGAGTCCTACTTATTGATATTATAGATATCAGATGTAATCAAAGATAGAAAATCATATTTGATGTCTGGAGATGATATCTTACCCACTTCATTTTTGTGGTGAAGAGTTTATTATACCCCCGCCAAACGAAGTTTGAAGGGGGTATATAGGAATCAGCGGACGGTCGGTCGGGCGGTCGGGCGGTCGGGCGGTCGGTCGGGCGGTCGGTCCGTTGCAAATCTTGCGTCGCGAACTACTTCCTCAGTTTTCAACCGATTCCCATAAAACTTGGCACAGATGTGTGCCTTGGGTTGTAGATGTGCAAGACGTATTTTTTGACAGTACCCAAAAGTACGTTGCCATGGTAACGGCATATTATGGGCAAAAATGGGTACAAATCTTGCGTCGCGAACTCCTCCCACAGTTTTTGATCAATTTTTATGAAATTAGGTACAGATGTTCATATGAATATGTTAATGTGCAAGACACATATTTCCGCAGTGGCAAAAAGTGCGTTGTCATGGTAACGGCATGTTATTGGTAAAATATAGGGCAAAATGCTTCATGGCAAAACTGCTTCATCAGTGTTCCTCCAATTCTCATGGAATTCATATTGAATGTTTGTCTTAGGATATAGGTCAGCATGACACATTTCTTGACAGTGACAAACAGTATGTTGCCATGGTAACAGCTCACATATTATGAGCCAAAATGATGGAAAATTTTGTGTTGCAAACTACTTCCTCAGTTTTTGCCCAATTTCCATGAAACTTGGTACAGATGTGTGCCTTTGGTTGTAGATGTGCAAGACGCATTTTTCGACAGTACCCGAAAGTACGTTGCCATGGTAACGGCATATTAATGGCAGAAGATCAAGGAAAGATCTTGCGGATTTAACTTCTTCCTCAGTTTTTTTACCAAAGCTTATGAAATGTTGTTTTGACCAAAGCTTATGAAATGTTGTTTGGCGGGGGTATAACCAGTCGCTGTAGCGACATTTCTAGTTCTTCTAGTCTTATGTGTGGGTTTGTTTGTTTTTCAAGATAGAGATGCGGAGTTTAGTGTGCTACATACTGTTTTCACTAGGTTGTTCCTACAAAATACCATTTTTACCTCTCTTTTTTCTTGCTTTCTTTCTTTGTGTTCCTCAAGTGTTAATGCAAGATGCATGCTTGAAGTTTACATGAGGGTTGCCCCTAGGTCAGTGGTGAGCACAGGATCCTCTCAATACACAGACTTGTTTTTGATCTTCTCTTTTTCTTGCGTAGATTTGAAGAGTACCTCGCCCGCAAGTGGTCAGCGGAGAAGAGGTTTGGCCTGGAGGGGTGCGAGGTGCTCATCCCGGCTCTCAAGTCTATCATCGATGAGTGCAGTGCTAAGGGGGTGGAGAGCTTCGTCATCGGCATGCCCCACCGGTAAGTGTGAGGGATTGGAGGAGGAGGCGTGTCTAGAGGGTGATGAGCATTAGTATGCATGCCCTCCTTTTTTGCAATTTTGCCTTCTCTTGGTAGCTGAAGGTCCAATCAGTCTGGGTCAAAAAATATATATAAATATTACGTACTTCCAAGAAATCAACCTTTATGACATGAAAGTTTGCTGAATTTTTGAGAACTTTTAGTGGATTTATTGCTGTATTATTTGGACTGCACTCTTCAGGTTTCTCTGTAAGGATTGGAACTTCCAGTGTTGACCTGCTGTTTGTTCAAAATTTCAAGAAACAAGGGTCCAAAGGTGGTTGTTTCAGAAAGAAAGATTGTAATTGAAATACTACAAGTGGTAAAAGCATTAGAGAAGTTGCACAGTTTTAATAGCAGAAGAGAGAGATGGTGGTTACAGCCACCTGGGCTAAGAAGGAATGACGTCATCTCTTGGACAGGAAGAGGGAAGCCAAGAAGAGCAGATTGTCCACGCAAAAAGGTTTCTTACTGCTTTTAACCTGTTGAGGACGGACTGATTTTGCTACAACACACATCTCCCTTAGACAGCTGCCCGAGTATACTCGGGACTCATCCTCAACGGGTTGACGAGAAAATGATGTGCTGGAGTGTTATAAAAAATCAAGGAGGGAATGCCAAGCACATGACTGGTCATTTCTTGGTGTGAATACAGTTCTGAATTCCTGTTCTTTGTAGTCTAAGAACAAATGATAAAGATTCCTGGAAAAAAAATATGAAAGTTATTAACACTTTTGTTCGGATATCATGCCACTGGGTATGCATACTTCTGTGTGCCACCCTATAGAGAAGCTGAGAGAAGATTGTGCCGTGTACATGTATGTCAATGTGTTCATGAAGAGTTACTCTAGTAAAAATTGACCATAGAAACTCTCTGGGCAGTGACATGAAGATGAAATATTGTCAAGTTTTTAAACAAAAGTGACTGGCAAATATAATGCACATGATGATACTTTTGGGAAACCATGACAACTGTACATCCATGAGATAAAATTCCTTTCAAAAGCCCTCCACTTAACGAGGCAAAAGTACGGCTATCCATATCGTAAGACCTCTCATCCCGTCTCCCACCATGCAGGGGCAGACTCAATGTTCTGGCCAACGTTGCTCGCAAGCCCCTGGAGCAGATCTTCTGCCAGTTTGACTCCAAGCTGGAAGCCGCAGACGAGGTAAACTTGAAATCACACCATGCACTCACTTCACTTCATGACAGGAACATACACAAAGTCTGATTGCACCCTGTAAAAGAAGTACAACAGATGCCAAGCAGTGATGATTTGCAAATCTTAGGGGTAAAAAGCAACAACCTTGAAAACATTTTGTTGGACATTCCAGTTATTTGATGAATGTCTGTGCCGTAGCAGCTAATGTGTATCCATCACAGATGAAGTGATGCAGGATGTGAAAGCCTCTCATTGTGATATTAAATGGCAGCCAATTTATAGCCATTTGTCTGGCAGGGACACAAGTCCAGGGATAACTACATTGTCAGTGCCAATGTTGCCTGCAAAAGTGCATTGACATTGTGATATGGGGGACAGGGGTAGGGAGATAATCGTCTGTCAGAATGTGGTAATGTGATAGCAGACTTCCTTTCAAGGCAAGTCACTCCATCCAGCATTTTCATGTCTTCCTGATTGATTTTGGCAGTGGTAATTTAAGCCAAAATAGAAACCATTGTTTCAGGTTTGCGAAACCAACAGTAACATTTTTTGTGCAATCCTGTTTGTGCTTGTGAGCATATTGTGGTAGTGTCTCGTAGTTGTTCAGTATAGTGATAACCTGTGAGAGAAATATGGCCCCACAGAGAAAGCTGTTTTTATTGCACACTGAATAATCTCTGGAAAACACTTTAATCAAACAAATTTGCTGATGATGATTGTTTGAATGTTTGAAACAATTGTGTTCATTATTTCAACTCATTATTACACTACTCTCAATTCAATTCAATTCAATTCAATAGTTTATTTATTTCCATCAAAGAAGAAAAAGATGATTCAAAACGGTACAAATTGTCAATTTGACTTTCATTCATCTGATAATACAGTTTGTTGAATACAATATAAAGTATATGCACGAATGATACTCTAGCTTGGCATATAGAAATTATCATATGTCTACTTTGTCCACATACATTTAATGCCATACATTCTGTAGTTTTAACAGTACTGACCTACAGCAAGTTCAGATTATTTTTAGCAGTTCCTGGTACATAGGAACATTTCATGCTGCGAAAATATCATGTTTTACTGTACTGGATTGGGATCTGATGATAATTGTGGTTGCCATCATCGAAGTGACCTATGAAAATACTGTTTGAGTTTACAAATCACGTTCCCAAAAGAGATTTCACTTTTAACATGCCTACAGTGTAGTGCATGTGAGTACTAACAGTATTGATTCTTTTTGGTGATTTGAGAAGTGTGACATTGTAAATATATAGAAAGAGCACAGTGGGTAAAAATTGTAATTTGTTTCTGATTCCTTTCTCTGTTAAAGATGTTGTCAAAGCATTCCTCCATATACAAATATTTAGTTTCTTTGTGTTTTTGTATGAATTCAATTTTACTTGCCACTCAAAGACGGAGAGAAAAAAAAAATAACATGAAAATCATGTTAGCCGTGCAAATACACTGTCATCATGTGAAAAAAAAAAATGAGAACAATAATGTGGGGGTGTTCTGATTCAATATTCTGTACATGATATTTGTGCTTTAAACACACTTGACTTCAGTGAATGTTATGGGGATGTTATCAAAATATTATAATGTACTTGAATGTTCTGTTGATCCAAACTTAGTATGTAAAGCGCACTTGGTATCACGAGTACTATGACAATCACCTTTGCTTTTGATGCAGCCGACTTACTGTAGTTGATACTGATTTGCATAAACTTGGCTGTGGTCCCATATGCTGGCCTTCACTGGAGATTTCTGAAGAACAGGAAATATGCACATACTATCACATAGTATGTGAATGTGTAACCTTGAATTGCTAATAGTCTCTCCTGTTTTAACATGTAATTCAAACACACCTTTACTATTCAGGGATCAGTTTAACATGCTCGCCTTCATGTACATTGCCACCAATTTAGACATTTTTCTGTAACTACTTAGACATTTTTATATCAGTAATGAGATCATACTCTTATCATATCATGAGTGATATACTCTAGAAAATTTTCAGCATCACATTTCAAGTTTTTTTTTTTTCAACACGCCCAACCAGTTTTCAAACTAACCAAAGTCTGTAGACAATTATGTTTTGACAAATGATTCCAATTACTGTAAAAGTGAAAATTTTCACGCATTTCACGCAACATAAAGCCAGTTAAAAATTAAAGCACATGAATATTTTTGCATGTGATTTTGTTATAATGTTCTATCTCTTTGATTCCCTAATATTAAAAACATGCGAAATTCATTTTACTTGACTGAGTGCGAAAATTTACTCACATGAAAATTCCCACTTTTGCAGTATATTCTTTGTGGCCTTTTCATACTTCTCTTCTACTCTTGTGAAGCGTGGCTGAGCTTTCCTCAACTTTAAAATGAGACATTTGGTCATAGATTATGCTGTGGAAATGGCTGAATTAGTAAAGACATGAAAGTACTGATTCTTGATCCTGCTCTTTTGTTGTTTTCATATTCAGGGATCCGGTGATGTTAAGTACCATCTTGGGATGTCGATGACCCGGCACAATCACATCAGCAAGCGTAACATCAACCTGGCGCTGGTGGCCAACCCATCCCACTTGGAGGCTGTTGACCCCGTTGTGCAGGGCAAGACCAGGGCTGAGCAGTTCTACCGGGGTGACACGGAGGGTAACCAGGTGAGCTATCCAGGAAACTTGGATAGATGGAAGCGGTTCTGGAACAACCCCTCTTGGAAAGATTTGCCTTGCAAGCATCTCTATGTGATAATGATTTTGCGACATGATCTTATTGACCTCGGGAGGCTTCTTCAGTGTCATACAATTCTTTCCAAGGACCCTGCCATTATTGTTGCACAAGTATTGCCCAGTAATCTTTTGTGCCTCTGCGTCAGGAGGGATATTGTTGGTGAAACATCTTGTCCAAGGATGTAACTACCTGGGAGGATTCAACTTGGATCTCATGTTTAACTTTCTTGAACCTTACCACAGTACTCGCACTGATAGTGGTCCATGACTTCAAATTAGTTTCTATAAAGTATGTAGCAAAGGTATCACTGTCATCAACACATGAACCATGCACCACACAAAATTATGTTTGTACTGTTAGTAATACTTGAAAATCACTTGCAAAATGAGGTCTGAATGAAAAAAAAATAAGCTCAAGGTGACTTGAATTGAAATTTTCTGGTCTATACCATACTACATGCATATGAAGAATTAGGTACCAATGTAAGGATTCTTTTACTTTTCATTGGAAGCAGAGAAAGTTTGGGGCAGACATCCCATGCCAGCTGCCCTACACACAAGTTTTTGGTTTAAGCTAAAAGTGTAATGCACATCAATGATGCTAGTTACTATTCTTGCACGCAATTGGCTTGAAATTAGAAGGGAACCATCTGACACCAGCGACTTGTAACTTAACTCTACATTCTTTTTCTCTCCCCCCCAACAGGTGATGAGTATTCTGATGCATGGCGATGCTGCATTCTCCGGCCAGGGCATTGTGTACGAGACCTTCCATCTTTCTGACCTGCCAGAGTACTCCACCCATGGCACCATCCACGTGGTCATTAACAACCAGGTAACCATCGGTGCTCTGATGACCTCCAGTACCCAGTGTAGGACTCCTCTGGTCTCAGCCACAGGGTCATGATGAGAAAGAAGTAAAACTGCTAAGGAGAAAATCAATCTCGGGAAGACTGAAATATGATTTTTAGGGGAAATGATGCTAGAAAACCAAAGGAAAAAAAAGAAAGAAAAAGATGTCATATGTTGACATGTAAATGAATAAATTAAATTGGACATAAATGATGCATGAATGATTAGATTTCACATCACTGAATTTATTTTCTTAAAAATTAGGAAAACAAGATGTTGTTATGGATAAAGTATGTTCGAAACAGTCAAACGGACCACTTGCAAAGACTGTCATTCAATCCAGAATCAGATGTTGTTTGGCTCATTTAGGTATTTACGTTTTGATACTGACTCCATAATAAAATGATGTCAGTGACAGATATCCTGTGTGGTAGATGTATGTATTAGTATGAGATTATACTTCTTGTGCTAGTACAACCTGATGGTTGCGAACTTTGACCCCATGCAGTAAATACCTTTGGTTGTTTTCCTTCTCTGCTCTTTAGATTGGCTTCACAACAGACCCACGTTTCTCCAGGTCATCACCCTACTGCACCGATGTGGCCCGTGTGGTCAATGCCCCCATTTTCCATGTCAACGCCGATGACCCAGAAGCAGTCATGCATGTGTGTCAGGTCGCCTCCCAGTGGCGCTGCAAGTACAAGAAGGACGTCGTCATTGACCTTGTGAGTTTCTACAATTTAGGGTGGTCTTAAACTTTGCTTTCCGACCATGGTTCTTTGATGAGCTGATGATGTTTTTGTCTAATTGTTGTCTCTCCCACCTCTGGTATATCTGAAAAAAGGAATTAAGAAAGTAGAAATATAAGACAGGGATTTTTTTTTGTTTATCTATTTTTTGTTTTGTTTTGTTTTGTTTTTGTTTTTGTTTGTTTGTTTGTTTGTTTGTTTTTTGCTTTTTGTTGGGAATGGGGAAATACTTGTTGTTTTGCTGTATGTGGTGTTTGTGTGTGTGTGTGTGTGTGTGTGTGTGTGTGTGTGTGTGTGTGTGTGTGTGTGTGTGTATGACTGCTGTATCAAAGTCATACAAGATCATTTATAGTGACAAAGCTGTGACTACTGCCACATGGTGAAAAAGAGTCTCATTGACCCAAATATGTAATGTAATCTGAAGAACAAAGTGACTATTCACTTTATGTAGTGGTTGTGGAGGATATGAAAGATCTTGCAAAAGTTTGTCTGTTGAGTTAACCTGTTGAAGACGAGTCTCGAATATACTCGGCAGGTGTCTATGGGAAATGTGTGTTGTAGCAAAATCAGTCTGTTCTCAATGGATTAAAGGTCCTGTTTACCTTTGGGAGCAGAGATTTACAAAAATTTCAAAATATCACATTTGATGCATATGTGTAGGTCAGCTGTGTCACAAAACATCATACCATATAAATTTTGTGCAATAAGACCTAAAATATGAGGTGATATCACTATTTTTCTTAATAAACCATAACTGTAGACGGTTTAGTCTGGAAACATTTGTATTATAACTATTGTTCACATTTCGTACATTTAACAATACTTAACATCCATTAAACTGGTTCAAATTTTCACGTTGGTTGTTTCTATCTCTAACTCACATTTTAGAAACATTTTGAAGCACTAATGCTGGGTTTTTGTTTCATTTGCAAATGGGAAATCATGCCTTTAATTGAATCCTCCCTTGCTCCCAAGGTGTGCTACCGTCGTAACGGCCACAATGAGATGGACGAGCCTCTCTTCACTCAGCCCCTCATGTACAAGAAGATCCGGAGCCACAAGCACGTGCTGAAGCAGTACGCCGAGGCCAAGATTGCTGAGGGCATC